>NW_024467538.1:0-600000 GCF_001890125.1 Aspergillus versicolor CBS 583.65
TAACCCTAACCCTAACCCTAACCCTAACCCTAACCCTAACCCTAACCCTAACCCT
The DNA here is from genome assembly GCF_001890125.1 of Aspergillus versicolor CBS 583.65. Taxonomy (NCBI): domain Eukaryota; kingdom Fungi; phylum Ascomycota; class Eurotiomycetes; order Eurotiales; family Aspergillaceae; genus Aspergillus; species Aspergillus versicolor. The sequence continues at coordinate 56 of NW_024467538.1, forward strand.
AACCCTAACCCTAACCCTAACCCTAACCCTAACCCTAAACCCTAAGTAACCCTAATGAACCCACCGAGGGTCTGAAACAAGCAGTCTTGCACCAGGCCCCTGACAGAGGCATTTCCGCCGTGTTCAGCACTGTCGAATCGCACGCAGCCTCCTCTGACACCATCCTATTCCACGAAATTAGCACCGGACGTGCGCTCAAGTCACAGCTTCCTCAGAATCTCTCGATGATTGTCCAGGCAAGCCCAGGTCCGAATTCGATCTTCGAGCGCCTTAGGTCGTTGGTGTCGCAAGATGTCGGTAAAGAATATGTGGGCTCCTTTTATCGTCCGATAGCCGTTGCAGACGAACACGCAACGCCCGGGAGGGGCACACTACACAGTCTGCTACGAGTAGCTGGAGAGCTGGCTCTGGATCTCGTGCACCCCCAACAGATTCCCACATTAGATATCCAGAGTCTGTCCGGCGCTACATTCGAACTTCATGGAGAAGAGATTTTAGACTGGACCAAGACAGATGCGGTCCACGTAAGAGTCCACCCAGCGAGCTGTGATATCCAGTTGCGCCCTGACCAGACTTATCTGGTCCTCAACCTGTTGGGTAATGTCATTCAGGCTGTGTGCGAGTGGATGGTGAGCAGAGGGGCAGGCACCATCGTGGTAGCGGGCTCCGACCGTGATATCGACGAAGTCTGGCTGGGCCAAATGTTGACCGCTGGGGCTACAGTGACAGCCATGGGCATGTGAGTGATACAATCCCCAATTTTCCGTTGAGGCAAACCTGTTGTCGACAGGCTAACAAGGTCACGTCAGCGACTGGAGCCAACCAGCATCAATACAGAACCTACGTCGCACGATTTGCGACACGCTGCCTCCTATAGCAGGCATAATCAGCGGGACTACTATCCCTGTACATAACTCCTCTGCCGCAGGGTCCATCGACGACATGCAGGGTACGGTGGCCGAAAATGTACGGGGCATTCTTCAACTGGACGAAGCGTTCTCAAACAATACCTTGGACTTTTTCCTCTTGTTGAGTTCGGCGACGGGATCAATTGGACGCCCAGAACATACTGCTCATTCGACCGTGACGGCGTTCATGTCTAGTATTATACAACGGCGCAAAGAGCGTGGACTGGCCGGTAGTATAATCCATGCGGGAGAGGTACGTGGCATTGGGTGTGACAATCGCTCGCCCTACTGCCATGACTCCATATCCTGGTTCCCCATGTCCGAACGCGATCTGGGTGAAACCCTCAGCGAGGCTATCCTGGCTGGCTCCGGCGCTTCCAGCTGTAACCGTGAAATTCTTGCGGGATTGGGGCATATCTCCCCGCAACAACAGAAGCAGACCTGGGTTCAAGATCCCAGACTTTGGCATCTTGTCCTTCACCAGAACAACGGCATGGCTCGCCAGCCGATTGGTGATGGCGCAGCCGACGATCTACGACTTGAACTAGCACCGAGCTTAGAAGCAGCAGGTGAGATAGTCGAGAGGATGTTGATAAATGAGATTCGCAAGAGGCTTCAAGTCTCTGGCGATGAGGTCATCACACGAAATACGTTGATGGTTGAGCTTGGGGTTGATTCCCTCGTGGCGATTGACCTGAGAACCTGGTTCTCGAATGAGCTGTCTGTCGATATCCCAACTTTGAAGCTCCTTGGCGGCGCATCCATTGGCGACCTTGCAGACCATGCCACCTCGAATTCAGCCTTACTGATAGGCCTCAAAGACGAGCAGCCTCAAAGAACCGAGGACAGTGACGGCGATGTTGTCCAGGATACACCACCGACTGCCATCAGCCCAGTATCTACCGTGCAAAGTACCCCAGACACAGGGCTGTCGGATCCCTCGGGGGATGGCTCCCCGACATCTTCTCAATCCGACAGCAACTCGCTCTCGGACAGCAACCATAGCCACGAGAGGGATAAGATGGTGTATACAAAACTCGAGAGACTGTCCTTTGCACAGACGCGCTACTGGTTTCTCAATCAATTCCACGAGGATAAGACTTCACACAATGTGACCTTGCTGTTCAAAATGGGCACGCTGCCGCGGATAGCTGATCTTGAAGCTGCCATCCACCTCGTCGGTATGAGACACGAAACGCTGAGAACTTGCTATTTGACGGAGACGGATGAGGGCAAGAATCCGTATCAAGCCATTCTTGAATATTGCCCTCTTCGGCTGGAGAAGTGTCGGGTAGGAGACGATGAAGACGTGATGAGCGAGGTTACCAATATTCGTAACCATGTGTACAGCCTGGAGAGCGGAGAGCTTGCACGGATTCGCCTCATCACTACAGCTGCGAATAAATCCCTCCTGCTTATTGGGTGGCACCATATGGCGTTGGATGCGGCAAGTTTCCACATCTTCCTTCATGAGCTAGGGCTAGCATACTCGAAACAGCCGCTTCCCCCCCGTCCGAGGCAGTATACGGACTTTGCTGCCGCACAACGGGCGGCGTATGAGAAGGGAGAGATGGATCGCGAGCTGGCGTATTGGAAAACGGAGCTTGAGCAGATGCCGGCTCCTCTGCCCTTACTTCCGATGGCGTCGACCGGAGTACGGCAGGCGCTGAAGAAGTACGATCTATATGATATCAGGTCGGATGTCGGGCCCGCGACAATGCGTACGATCAAGGCAGCTTGCAGAAAGCACCGGGCATCTCCCTTCCATTTCTTTCTCGCTGTCCTCCGCATCTTCCTCGCTCGTCTCACCGGCGTTGACGACTTCTGCATTGGCGTTGCGGAGTCCAACAGATTCGATGCCGCCAACGCAGGGATCGTTGGGTTTTTGCTCAACCTGCTGCCACTCCGATTTCAGTCCGGCATTGAGGGTCAGTCATTTGGCGAGGTGCTCACGGCCACGCGGGACAAAGCCTACAAGGCCCTCCAGAACTCAAGCGTACCCTTTGATAAGCTGCTTGATGAGCTGGGCGCCGCTCGATCAACAGCGTACAGTCCCCTTTTCCAGGTTCTAATCGACTGGCAACCGCAGACCGGCGACAATTACAAGCTTGGAGACATTGACATGGTGGCCGAGAGAATCCTACCGGCCCAAACGGCGTATGACCTGACGCTTCTGATCGGGGAGTCTGCAGACGGTGGAGCTATCGTCAACGTCCGCGCTCAAAGCTCCCTGTATGATCGTAAAGCAGCTGAGCTTATCGCGCGTGGGTTCATGGAGCTCGTTGAAGCCCTGGCGACAGACTTCAGCCAACCGGTCGATGATACCCCCATGTACCAATCGGAGGCGGAGCACGCCATCAAGCTCGGGGAAGGCCCATTGTTAGCCACGGCATGGCCAGAGACGATCTCCCGGAGAGTTGATGAGGTTTCGGACAAATACCCGGATCGTATTGCAGTAAAGGACACAGAAGGCCGGGAGCTCACATACAAGGGGCTGGCTGACCGGACCACTCTGCTGGCAGCCAGACTTCTTGAGCTTCGCGTCGCCCCTGGCTCACCAGTCTGTCTGTTCATGCAGCCCACCGCAGACTGGGTGTGTTCCATGTTGGCTATATGGAAGGTGAACCTGGTTTATGTCCCGCTCGACCTGAGGAACCCCGTTGCGCGACTGGCGAGCATGGTTCAGGATTGCCAGCCGCGCGTCATCATCTGCCAGGACAATACGGCGGCAGAGGTTGAAGCCCTAGGATTCCCAGCCGCGCAGGTGCTCAACATCTCCCACCAGAATGCTGACACCGAGATCTCAACGGTGGTCGAGAACAAATCAGATCCCCAGGCCCGATGCACAATCCTCTATACCAGCGGCACCACGGGCCGGCCAAAGGGCATCCAGCTTCGGCATTCCAGTCTGCGAAACGAAGTGGAAGGATACACGAAGCGATGGCAGCTTGGTGCAGAGACTGCCCTTCAACAAGGGGCAATGACTTTCAACCACTCGCTGGATCAGATGCTGGTTGGGCTTTGCAACGGTGGCCGCGTCATTGTTGTCTCGCGCTCCCTCCGCGGCGATCCAGTCTCGTTGACGAAACTGATAGTAGACGAGCAGGTCACCTACACGAAAGCGACGCCGTCAGAATATTCCACCTGGCTTCAGTACGGTTCCGATTCACTGTCCCGAGCCTCGACCTGGTTGTTTGCCTTTGGTGGTGGCGAGCACTTGACAACTTCGTTGGCTCAAAGGTTTCGAGCTCTAGAGCTGCCGCAACTACGTCTGTTCAACTCCTATGGGCCGGGCGAAATCACCATCTCCTCGCACAAGTGCGAGATTGACTACAAGGACGAAGGATCAGCGCCACCAGGGAATATCTATCCCGTTGGCGAGTCACTGCCAAACTACAGTGTTTACATCGTAGACAAGAAGATGCGATGTGTGCCGCGCGGCGTTTCCGGTGAGATACTCATTGGAGGCGCAGGGCCCTGCATGGGATATCTGAATATGGACTCCTTGAACGAAGAGAAGTTCATTCGCAACCCGTTTGCTCGCCCCGAATATCTCAGCCAGGGATGGACCCGAGCGTATCGGACCTTCGACCGGGGCCATCTCCTCAGCGACGGCAGCCTGGTCATCCAGGGCCGGCTTGATGGCGACACGCAGGTGAAGCTTCGTGGTCTTCGTATCGAGCTCGGCGACATCGAGAGCACCATTCTCGAAGTGGCAAATGGGCTATTGGACCATGTCGTCGTGTCTGCCCGTGGGGAGAAGGACCAATTCCTAGCTGCTCATGTTGTTTTCTCTCCGCAGTTCCACGGCGACGTGGATCAGTTCTTGAAGCAGATGAAGTTTCGTTTGCCGCTACCGCAGTATATGTGCCCCGCGCTTTTCGTTCCAGTTGAGCAGCTTCCGCTCAATATCCACGGCAAGTTCGACCGCAGGGCGGTTGAATCGTTGCCTCTCCCCAGGGTTTCGCAGACTAGTAACCCAGCCAGCCCCAGCAATACGTTATTGACGCCTGCGGAATCGGCAATGCGGAATACATGGAGCAAAGTCCTAAACGATGAAGGCTTTATCAACATGTCTGACATCGACAGCGGGACTGACTTTTTCATGGTAGGCGGAAGCTCCGTGCTGCTGGTCAAGCTTCAGGCAATGCTTCATGAGGAGCTCGGGGCGGTGGTACCGCTGGTCGAACTGTTCGAGCACAGCACCCTAGGTGCAATGGCCGTGACAGCCGAAGCCGTGAGGCAAACGAACGCCATCGATTGGGAAGCTGAAACATCCATCGACGATATTGTCGCCTTTCAGCTACCACCTGCAGTTCCACCGAGTGCATCCGTGCAGAAAAGCGGCCTCACTGTTGTCCTCACTGGGGTAACCAGCTTTCTAGGCAGAGAAATCCTGCGGCTCCTCGTCGCTGACCCTAAGGTGGCTCACATCCACGCAGTTGCCGTACGCTCCAGAGTGGGCAGCAAACGCCCTCTTCCCGACCCCCATCCCAATCTGACATTGCATGATGGTGATCTCTGCAGTCCATACCTCGGACTCAGCGCCTCTGCCTTCGCCTCGCTTGCCACAATCGCGGACGTAGTGATCCACAACGGTGCCAACCGTTCCTTGTGGGACGATTACCAAGTCGTGAGAGAGGCCAACGTGGCCAGTACCAAGACTTTGATCACACTCACCCTCGCCAGCAGCCGTCGCGTCCCTATCCATTTCATTTCCAGCGGCGAACTCGCGAGCATGGCCGCGGACGGCGCGACCCCCGCCCAAAACGGGCAACAGGGATACCTTGCCTCCAAGTGGGCGAGCGAACGGCTGCTGCAGAGAGCTGCGGCGGAATTTGGCATCCCTACTATTGCCCACCGTTTAACCAAGAAGATCGTGAAGCCCACTTCGCCACAGGCCGTGTTGGATAAGTGCCGCTCCATCGCTTGCCAGATGCGTTGTCTTCCTACGAAGGGAGGCTGGGAGGGCATTTTAACCTTTACTCCAACCAATGTCCTGGCCATGGATATTTCTGCGAAGGTCCTAGATGTTAATGCAGGTGGCAATGCACCGGCAGCCCATAAAGAACTGGTTGTTCACGAACATCAGGCAACGGTGCAGGTGAGCATAGCCGATATAATAACAGCAACACGAGAGACGAGTGAGCCGGTGGACAACTATGATAAACTGATATTCCCATACTGGATTGGGCGGGCCAGGAGAGAGTTTGATTTTGGATTGTTTGTAACTGGGCACGATGTGGTCGTGGGCGAGGGGGAGAAAAAGAGTATTACTGTTGTTTAGGGCGGTTACAGTCTATACTCGCATTAGATACTGCTGCAGCACGTCTTATAGATAGGACTTAATCCTTATTATGGACATGATGTCAGAATCGAAGAAATTGATATTTTACATATTCAAACTTTTGGTTTAGAAGGGCGGTTGATGGTCGGTAGGGTTGTGTGCCAAAACATATATTCGCAAGGCACTAAAAAGGACCGATTAGTCCGCCCATGGTTATGATGAACACTGGCGCATGCTAGTAAGCGAGTGAACAGCTCAGGTCTCTTCCATCTCCAGCGAGTAGATAAATATATCTATATTACGATGAACCATTCTCTGAATAAATTCTAGTTTGGGTGAACATTATAGTCCGAATTTTTGTTTTTCAATTTATATATCTATACTAAAATCTAAATTGGTCATATTATATATATTTGCCTAAGTACGAAGATCAGGAACTTTAGAGTATAGGTAACCTAAAACTTAATAATTTATATAGATAAGGATCTAAACCAGCAGGTTACCTAAATATCTGCAGAATACTCTGCTGTAGCCTAAAACCTAGTAGGTCTTTGGAAGTACAATTTAATCCATGTCTTGGCGGGCTGGCGGGTTGGGGCAGGCTTTGCAGCCTAGAGTTAAAAAGTATACTGTAAGAGCACGTGTCAGAGCAAGCATACTCCTAACTGGACTAAAAGGTCACTATGATCAGTCCCCATGGCCTGGTCTGCCTGGATCGCACCTGTAACAGCTGCTCGCACGTGACACTACCCTTTTATTATATATTTTCCTGGCAGTATTACTAGTGCATAGAGATATTTTGATAGTTGCAGTGGTGTGATATATACGGTACCGACAACTCCGAGCCGAGGCTCGGCACAGGGACCCCTTTTAAGTCTCACTCCTGCGTGAGGAACACAAAAATCCTATTGTGCTTTTGTTCTTGTTACTATTTCACCAATGGAAAATCTCCTCCGCAACCCTCACATTCTCTCGAATATAGCGAATCTTCGCCTTCCGCCCCTCGTCGAATCTCCCATCCAGCGTCACCCGCGCCTCAGGCGGGATACGCGCGTGGGTATACTCCGCGCCGGCATCAAGCCCCGCCGCTTGCTCTTCACGACGAGCAAGTTGCAGTGCCAGACGAAAGTGCAGATCTGAGTCCCAGACGCCTTCGCGGCGCTTGCTGCGCCCGATCAGGTCGATGGCGCGGTAGCGTACGCCGGAGTCGCGGCATTGCGTGGCGATTGTCCAGAGCGCCGGGAGAACGCCGAAGGCCAAGGAGAATCGTGAGGGTGACGAGTGGAACGGGCGAGGGAGGATGGGCGTGTAGGTGGATTGGAGGTTTGTTTCGTGTTTGAGTTGTGGTGGCGGTGACGTTGTTGTCGGAGGGGAGTTATCGCGAGACGCAGACGAGGACGTGGACATGCTGCGACTGCGGGAACCCCAGGGGCTGCTGCTGGCGCGATAGTGCCCACGGGGACTGAAGGTCGAGCCGACCGACGTTTCTAGTTCTACAGGGGGCGACATGACGATGATCTGCTCGGCGAGATCGAGGATGGTATTGAGCTCGCTAAGATGACTCTCCCAAGCGGTGTCTTGGGGAGGCCACCCCATATGCAGCACCATCGTCAGCATGGTGCGCCAGAGCTGGAGCATTCGGACCGATTGCTGCGATGGGTGGTCTGCGCTGTCCCAGTGGAAGACGTGGGCGAGGAAATAATCGAACTCGAGCGACCATGCGTCGAGATCCGTTTGCACCTGCTGTTTGCGTGCCATTACCTGCTCAATGACCCGAGCCATCTCCAGCTCGTCAATTGGATCTTCGAGTCTTGCCGAGAAGCTTAACAGGCGCAGGAAGTCATTGTAGATGCTTCGGAAGGTATCTTGGGCCTCCTCGAGCGTCCAAAGGGGCGCCGGCCGGCCGGCGCCCCTTACTGGCAGCCCATCATCATCTAAAAGCGGCGAGTGGCCATCGATTTCCAGAATCTGGGCCTCCAGGGCGGCGAACAACGACTGGATCACGTCCGGTGGCAACAGCGTGTTTTCCGCCCGTTGCCCGCGCAGTTGGCGCTGAGCGAGAATGCGCAGCCCCGAGCCAACATGCCGCAACGCCGATCGGAAGTGGCCCTGGAGGCTGTCCAAGCAGAAGAAGAGCACGCATATGGAGAGGATTCCATCTCCCGAGCTGTCGCTGCTGCCCGCGAGGAGTTTCAGTCCCTGCCGGATGGCCAAGTTGTACTGCTGCAGGGCGAGCTGCATACCCCTGCGGTGGTCGTGCGGAGGCGTTCTGCTGTGATACAACACCACGCGATGCATAGTCCCCAGGGCCATCGCAGCTCGCCGGATGGCGGGATTTTGGCAGGCGGCGGTCAGCAGCCAGCCCCCTGCCCGGGCGCCAAAGCACGAGACCGTTTGAACGTTGAAGAATTCAAGCGACCGATATTCATCTTCCGTGAGCAGTGTATCGACGCCGGGGAACATGCGCAGCTGCGTGGGCTGGGTCACCTGCGGCGTGTGCTGGATGATACGCAGCTCAGAGGAGCCTGCCTTCGCCGCTTGCTGTTGCGGTCGCTGCCTTGTGGTTGGAGGCATATATCCATCGCATCTGCGGCCCGTCGACTCACATCGGCGACAGTGCGGCCGTTCTTCATCACATTTGACCCGGCGGATGCTACGGCCATTAATCCTTTCGCCCGGCGACTTGGGGATAGCCAACTCACCGACAAGTGATGCACCCATTTCGCGACCGGCCCTGCACCGAGGAAGGATTGCTGGTCATTTCATTCAATGTACTGACCTGGATGTCCTCTGGAGCCATTCTGGCGGGCGCTTTCCTGTCATGATCAGGTCCGCCTCTAGGCGCCATCGAAGAAAAACCCAGGTAGGTAAGCAGCGGCAATGGCCGTGACAATGACGCTAGAATGGTCCCATCCAAGCCTGCTCTTAGTCAGCTGGCCCCTCTGCAGCTAGTTAGGTGATCCTTGTAAGCTGACAGTGTCTGGACTTGTTAACCTGTCCCACGAAACTCGCCCCAACCGGCCCCAGCCCGCCAAGAATGAGAGCGGGTTGGACCTTGTTAGACACGACGCCCTCAGAGTCCAGAAATGGGGTCAAGTCGGGATTCCATCGAGTCTCAGAAATCACGGCCAGCGGCACGATCAGAACAGGTGAAATCCACAGCTTCGTTCCGTGCACCATGAGGCTCATGTGGAAAGCAATCAGTGTCTGTCTCATGGGTGGCCGACATTGCCTCTTGTCCAAGATCTGGCTTTTACTAAATAATGACTAAGCAAGGTTGAGAGTAACTTAGGCAGTACCGGAGTATATTCTGAGCGTGACCCCAAGCACCGGTCAGCAGGCTCTTTCTACTCAACACCCAGCACCTTCTTTGACATACCACATTGCGTATGACCGGTCATATCGACCCGTATAACAGGGTAACATCCTGTATGGAATCGCTCTGCTGAAGCCTCTGGGAGTTTTGGAAGTTTGAAAGCTCTTAAAGCTTAGATTGTCCAAACAAGCTGCGTTAATTGATCAGGACATTTAATACATTCGTTTGTTGCAGTTTATTTTTTTTAGACAATTTTCCAATAATTGGGTGTATCAGAAAATCAACAAGATGTCAGATTTTGGTTCTGAAATTCCCGGTTCGATCCCTCGGGGTGAAACGGCAAGCTAATCAGAACATCCAAATGACCATCCTGGTGCTTATATTCAGAATGCTAAGCATAGAGAAGAGAATTAGGTACATGAAGAGATCGATTGTGGGTTGTCTTCGCGAAACGACGCTTAATTTTTGGTAGGCAGTAGGTGACAGAAGTCAGTTCAGTGTACACCGGTGTACGCGATAAGGCTGGTCAATCGCTGTAATCTATGCTGGCTCATGATCACGGCACGTAGGGCCGTGACACGGGGGACCTCACATTCGTTTGCTTCTTTTTGCCTGCCCACTTGAGCCATGATTTAATGGATCCAACTTCTGGACCTTGATTTCGACACGTGGTTTTTTTTTTTTTACCGGCGTTGAGCATGGTGTGGTGGCGCTGGGATGGCTGTTCTTGCACCCATGTCTAACTTTATGTTACGGGCGAGCCCTATATAGGTGTGATCCGGGCAGGCCAGGCCATGGGGTCTGGCCATAGTGACCCTTTGTCCAGATGGGAGTATGCTTGCCCGACACGTGCTCTTACCTTGCGGCATCTATACTATAAGACAAGACTCATTATTTTCAATTTCGACCATGGAATCAAACGGCTAACATAACAATAAGTATGATTTGATTTAACAAACGGCAACAGCAATATTATTATCATCCCACCTGTCCAAGATCTCCCTCACAAACGGACTCTCGGAAATGGCAAGAACATCCTCAAAATACCCCTTACTCAGCTCAAACGGCATCGCCGTCAGATTCGGAATATATCTCCCTATCAACTTCTCTGGCCGGACCATGTGCTCTGGAATAGCCTTGCGGAGGGCGCGACGGAAGGTGTCGGCGCCTGGGCGCAGAAGACTGCTGTGGAAGGGGACGTTGACTCTCAGAGGGATAGTGGCTTTGCCGCGTTGGAGAGCTAACGGAGTGGGCTTCTTGTCGGTCTGGGCGAGACATGAGGTGACAATGGTCGGGACGGAGGATTTGAGAGTTTCGAGTGAGGTGAGGTATTCGGGGTGCGCAACGAGGGAGTCCAGGACACCGGCAAGGCAGTCGAGGCTGCGGAGCTGGGGAGTTGTTAGTATGATGGCAGACGGTGGCAGACGGGGTCCACATACATCGCCAGCACAAACGTACTGTGTAGACTCGACGTTGAAGTTGACGATCTCGCAGAGACCCCCGGTTGCGGCCTCGACCGAGTCGACAATGTCGCAGAGATCGGATTCGGAGAGGTCTGCGTCTGTCAGATCAATGCATTCGATAGTAAAGGGGGAAAAGGGAGAACGGGGGACGTACTCTTGGAAACCCGGCTCGGGTTCGCCGCAACCATGGAGTAGTCCCGGCCAGATCGGTCCAGCTCGATGGACTTCTGCATGGTCAGACCGCGATAGAAGACTGCGGCGGTGACTCCCTCTACTGTGAAGACCTCACCCATGGCAGCGAGCGCGGCATACTCGCCCAGCGAGTGTCCGGCATAGCAGCTGTCCTCGTTGATCAGACCGCGAGCGCGCATGTCGTGGAACCGCGCCAGCTCCATGACCACCAGCGCGGGCTGCGTGAAGATCGTCTCGTGCAGCAGACCACCGGAGGAGGTGTAGGTGAAGGAGCGCGAGCTGGGGGTGATCTCCTGGAACGCGCGCACTGACTCGATCTCGCCCTGCTCGTTGACCACTTCAAAGTCCAGCGAGATATAGTTCTCGCGGATGGCTTTGCCGCGGCTGCCCCCAAAGTGCACGGTGTACTCCTTGGGGTTGTTCCGGACGATCTCGAGAATCGAGATGCCTGCATGCTGTTAGTATCATTGTTCTCGGATATGGTTCCAGGTAACATCGGGATAGGAGGTAGCTACCGTAGGTGTTCACGAAGAACTGCTCGGCCGTGTGCCACACATCGCGTGCGGCCTGGCTAGTCTCGTATAGATCCATCCCCATCGCCGGCTTCTGGCTGCCCTGGCCCGTGAACAGGTAGGCCCCTGGCTTCTGGGCCACTTCAGCCGTTGCGCGGAACACTTCCACTCCGGATGTTTCCGACCGTGCAGTAGCAACAACAATCAAACGGCCGTTGTTCATCCCCGTGTGGCTGATATCCACGAGGAGAGTCTCGCCGGGGCACACTTTGCCCTTGAAAGAAGCGGACCAGGCCTTCATGCGCCGCGGATCGTTTCCTGCCGCATGCAACTCCACGACGCCCCGGACCAGACCACTAGTCTGCATGCCGTGGATGACCCGACCGTCCTGGTGGCCTGCGTACCGCGCAAACGCCCGCGACAGGTGGATCGGGTTGCTGTCACCCGAGGCGGCAGCGTACTGATCACTGGACTTGGGCATCTCAATGCGGACGTCTGCAGCCAAGGGCACAGCATTAGGAAGCGACTTGACCTCATCGTAGGCAAATCCCCGACGGGTCAGGAAGTCGATGACGGGGTTCTTGAGGAAGTGCGAGTTGCTCTTCAACATCACTGTTCCTATAGTCATGTCCTTGTTCCCTACAGCGCAGCTGACGGTTCCGCAGGTTTCTATCTGGCTGTACGTGTTGGCGTCGCGGAAATGGTACGAGCTTTTCAGCCGGAAAGTGAGCTCGTCGTCCAGGTGGTCGTCGAGGCTGAGGTCGGCCGCGGCGATGCGAAACCAGGGCTTTGATGCCAGCAGAACCACATCTCGCTTCGACTTCAAGGGCAGCTTGTATACCTGTTCATCTTTTGTCTCGAACGTGTTGTGGTAGTCTTCATACCGGCCCTGGAGGATGAACTCACTGGCGACGGTGATGATGGGCGTGCCCTCCCTGGAGATCGTAGCAACCGCGCGAACCACCTTCCCCGAGTCCGGGCGGATTCGAATCGACAGAATCTCCGCTGTCGAAGACAATAAATCGCCCTCGCGCATAGGGCTCGCGTTCTCAATGACTCGGAAATCGTTCTTCAAATGCAGGAGCTTGAGGATATCGCCGTTGACCGCGTCCGTAAAGAGACAGCGCATCAGCGGCTTCCACGCAACCACAATTGCCATGTCAAGCGGCGCAAGCAACTTGGATTTCTTTTTCCCGTTGCATGCGCTGTTCCGGTTGTCGATGGCCTTGGTGAAGTCTAAGATCGCTTCGCGAGTCAGCACTTGCACGTCGCCGGCCCATTTTTGCAGGCTCAATCCATCATCCCCTGCGTCGCCAACCCAGAGCTGTTCGTAAAAACGGCTAATGCGCTGGTTGCGCGTATCCATAACCTCGTGGATTGGATTACTGCCGTACGTCGGCTTGTAGGTGAAGTACATCACCAAATTGACCGGAGGGTTGCCAGCACTGCCCCCAGTCATAGGAGCTCGCAGAGTCAACATGATCTCTGAAGCAGACAAAGCTCGGATTTCTGCAGTCGCTTCGTCCTTCTCCTGTCCCTGGATGTTTTTCTGCCGCATCAGGATGACCGTCTTCTGGGGCTGTCCGGGTTTAATGATACGCACGGAGAAGCCGGCGCGAGGAGCGAAGAGGCCTTTAATGGGATTCCTCACGAGCGTCTTCCCCTGCACGATCTCGTTTAGCGTCAGCAGTGCCTTTCGCCAGGACGGCTTCGTCCCGCCGAGGAGAGCTAGCCACTGCATCTCCGTCGGCAGGTTATCCTCGGGGCCGTCCAGATCGTACGCGAGGGTCGGCGGATCATATGAACGACTGTGCTTGACATGCGGCACCAGCTGCTCGTCCTGAGTAGATAAAACGGGAGACAGTGTTCCCGCAGAGTACAGGTAATCCAGAGTCGGAACTCGTCTCTCGTCCCCGGCATACTGCTGCTTCAGGAGTGCCTGAACATGTGGTTTATGGATGTTATCAAGGATCTGTTTCACCGGTTCATCCGCAACTTTGGTGTATTTCGCCGCCACTGGGCCGTGCAAGACACAGATCCGCCCGACATCTTGGCCTATGACGGCCTCCAGTCTCTCAGACTGCCACAGCGAATCCTTCTTGAACCAGTACTCGAAGGACTCGTCTAGCGCAACGATGAACGGCAGGGGCTTGCGCCCAGGCTGCTTGTACAGCTTTAACAGCTGGTCCTCGTCCTCGCGGACGATCACGTCTTCTAGGGCTGCCGGATAAGACTGCAGGAACTCGCTCAGCAAGGCCTGGGGGCGGTCCAGCTGCGACGTGGACTGGAAAACCGCACGAGGGCGAGGCTGGCGCGCGCTCAGGCGGTTCTCGACGCAGCGGATGAAGTCAGCCATGAAGGACCGGTACGAGGGGTCAATCCAGGCCTGCTGATCCTTGAGATAGAGCAGATCAACAGCCCGTATGAGGACCTCCGCGTAGGTCATCTCGGAAATCTCCACGGGGTTTCCCTGCTCGTCGATGCCAAACCATACCTTCTGGAAATCGGCATTTAGCCGCTTCATCAACGAGCCCTTGCGCCTCTGCATCTCCTCGACTTGCTGCGCTGCAGGGAGGGAAAACACCTCCTTATCGAGCTCCGCCCACAGCAGAACCCCACGCGTCGCAAGCTTGTGGATCGGCTCGCCCATTTCAGACTTCACCGTGATAATCCCCCCGGTTGCTTTCTTGTACGTACCCTCCCACTGGGAGTCCGGCACCCCGGGGATATCAACAATCGCCTGCTTCACAGCAGGACTAGTGCGCGCCTCCTTGGCAGCCATGACGCGGCTGCCAACAAGAACACCATCGAAGGGCATAGCCGCGTATCCCAGAGCCGTGGACCATGAACCAGTGAGATACGGAAAGGTATCCTCGCTCCCTCCAAACCCACTTCCCGCGACTAGGATGAGGTTCGGGTAGGCCCTGATCTGCGCGTACCGGTCCAGGATGGGTTCATGGAAATCCTCGTACGAGTGATGTCCGCCCGCGCGTCCACCGGTCCACTGCAGGATAATGGGGAAATCGGGATTAGATTCTGCAATGCGTAGCACATTGTCAATTGCTTCTTTGGAGCCCGGCTTGAAAGAGATATGGCTCAGGCCGAGGTCGTGGATATACTCGCTGGCGATGTCGGGAGAGGGCACGCCGGCGCCGATTGTAAGCCCTGTAATGGGGAAGCCCTCTTGCCGAAGCTGTGCGAGTAGCGGAATCTGCCAGCCCATTGCTCGCGGATTCGCGTAGATCAGGTTGACAGTTATGCCGCGGCCGGCGGGAATGAGGTTCACGAGCCGGGTAAGGGCTGAGCGCATGCCGGCTGCGTCATGGTAACCGCCGCCGGCAATTTCGGTGTGATAGTTCGCGTTGATGACCTCAGCGACGAAGTCCGGCGAGACTGTAGTCGGGGTCATGCCAGCTACCATGACGGGGGGCAGACCCAACGCGCGGGAGAACTTGGTGTCAAGGAGGATGTCGTCGCCGACGCGGACGAGTCGCGGAGAAAAGTCTTGTTCCCAACTGGTGTTGTAGACCACGGGGCAGCGCCGGCTGAGCAGCTCGGGCATGTAGCCGAGCGTCTTCTTGCTGGGGCCGGTAAGGGTGGTAGAGAGAATTACGCGTGCAGCGGTGCCGGCTTTTGCGGAGGCCAGTAGCGCCCCAATTCCGGTCTCGCGGCCGGGGCCAAAGTCGAGGAAGTGAGTGGCGGAGGGGAAGCGTGTGGCTCGCTCCCAGTCGACGATGCCGCAGACGACCATGTGTACGAGCTCGGGGATCAGATTGTCGAACTCGCGGAGGTCGGCCCCGTTATCAGTACGCAGGACAGGAAAGAGTAGGCTGTTCCCGGGGACGTGGACGGAGCGGAGGTCTTCCAGGATCTGGGCCTCGGCATCCTCCAGGAGGCTGGTATGGAAGGGAACTGAGATGGGGAGGAAGCGCGCAGTGATCAACAGGGGCCGTTGGCTGAACGGCACGCGGGCTGTGTTGGTGGAGGAGCTGGAGTTGTTGGAGGCCGCGCGCAGCTTGTTGGCGAAGGCGTAGAGTGAGAGAGGGTTGCCGGCCACTACGAACTGTTGCCGGCCGTTGATCAGAGCGAGAGAGCCCTGCTGTGCGGCGGGGAGATGTCGGTTGTGCTCGTCAAGATACTTGAGTAAAGACTCATGCGAAGCGCCCTTGACGCTGAGCATCGGGCTCAGGCGCTCGGACTGATCGACCAGTGATGGGGGGATGGAGTTGGATGCGTAGCACTGTTGCGAACGGCACCCAATCCAGAACAGCACTTGAAGCGCGGTGCTTGCGGTGTCGAAGAATGTAGGCCACGAAACGACGGTGGCCAGCAGCGCTGCGACGACGATGCCCTGGGAGTGACCGGCGGCACCGCTGAGGTGACGGGCGAACTCGCCGGGGGACTTGTTGAGGATCTTGCAGGTGACGGCATAATTGAGAAGCTGCACAAGGCCGATCAAAGGCTGGCTGACAGGCGCAGAGAGCAGATAGTCGGCGGATGGGCGCGAACCTGGGTTCTCGAGCCAGCTGATGACATCCAGGCCATGGGGATACACATCTTGGGCGCGGACATCCGACGCAAACCCCTTGAGCTGTTTGCTCATAGCATACAGGGGCTCGGCCAGCTGTCCGCCATATGTGTCATAGAGATGCTGCAGCTCACTGAAGTAGCCCTCCACCCCCTGACCGTTGAACACCGTCACAATGTTTGCCCGACGGACGAGGGCATCTGAGAGTAGACCGCTGGTCCACTTCGGGGACACGAACTGGGTCACACTGATCGCTTGGTAATAGGTCTGAATGATGCGAAACTTCTCTTCAGGCTCGAGAGCCAATGGCGCCAGGACGGTGTGGATGTCTTCATCCTGGCAGAGATGTTTGTTGACGACGCGCACAAACTGCTTGAGAATCTCCTGTGGGCCGTCCTCGTGCACCAGCTGGTGGCCACCATCGAGGATCTCGCGCACGGAACGGGTCACACTCTGGAGCTTTTCAATGAGAGAGGCACTGTCGATAGGTCGTGCCCTCAGGTCGTCCAGCGTAGCTGCGAACTTGTCGTTGAACAGGGAGGATTTTTTGATGGAGGCTTCTGATCGGAGGAATGCGATCTCAATGTCCTCACCGCGGTAGGGCATGCGGGGAGGCGATCCCATGGGATACTCGGTCATGGGAGTATCCAAGTCCTCCATTATTGGGGGAGAGAAGAGATCTTCCGAGGATGCAGACGAGCTGCCGCCTGCTATGAGCGGGCTTGACTTCATCTTGGAAGCCAGGTCTATAGCGGGATGAGAGAAGCTAAACATGGTTACACAAGGGAACAGGAACAGAAGAAAGAAAGCGAATAATCAGATCTGGAGAAAAGACAGAATAGCCATACACAGAAGAAAGAGAATGATTAGTGAAAGAGTGAAGATGCTGGCTCTGGGCAGCTCAGACTCGCGCCTACAGGACTTAGAAGCCCAGGCCTGCTCGCTGGGATGATATAGAAACGGGTTTCAGGACTTAGTCTTTTCTCTCGCAGAGTTAGCCAAGCTGAGACAAACCTGTTCTCGATATTAACTGCGCCCAGCCGTAGCCACGAGGCTATTTCCATCGAAGGAGGTTGTTGGGAACCCATCAGAGCCTTGCTTGGGGGCGGTCGACTGTAACCCTACATTGCCCCAATAATCCGTATACGAACCTTACCCACCATACCGACACTGTTCTTCCTAGCGGTCATTACCGTTTAGCAGTCATTACGGTTTATACAAACCAATAACCTAACTTCCTAGCGGTTATTACGCATCGTGGCTGATCGAAACCGATACGCCCGTTGCGCAGCAGGCGGGGGCTAGATCCTTCATTCCTGAGGCTAATATCTGCATACATGGCTTGGCTCGCTGTTGGCATGAAGGATCACATTCAGCCAGCCCATTCTTCGCCGTTTCTTCTGGTTTTGGTCTGGGTCTATTGTGCTGGTTGCTTACATGGACTAGTGCTGGACTATGGAGCCGGTGCTTGCGCGCTTGGACTGAGGACTAGTAAGGCCGGGTCAGAGAGCACAGGAGTGGGAGTGAGAGAAATTCGAGCAACAGCAGTTCCCTGTCTTTTGCAGGAGACTTAATTTTCTAAGAGTTCTTCTCTCCTGGTGTTTCTCTCACAGTTGACAACTTTTCAGACCAGCAAGCGCAACAATGCCTCTGTCCCCGTCAGTCGAAACCCTCCTCAGTAGAGTCTGGGACTCCATCACCTTCAACCGTTTCTTAACCGGCGTGGGCATTTTCTTCCTCTTCTTAAACGCAAAGGGTCTCCCCGGTGTCTGGCACGTAAGTCACTCGCAATATTGCAATGCATTCCACGGAAAAAAGCGAGAAAGAGAAAAAATAAAATTCCTGGATCTACACTAACTCGAAGCTCTCAATCAGTACCGCCTCTTCAAAGGCCTCTTCATCGAACTAGTATGGAAGCGCTCAACAACCCCAGCGCCCTTGCTCGACAGCCGGGGCCGTCCGCGCCTCTACAGTTACTTTGTGACTGAGTGCAGCAACCCGGTCATCGAGTGCGACTACAACCTCCACAAGTCCAACAGCACTTTTTTCTCCGATCTGGATATTAATCGCACGCAGTTGATGATGGTGCATTTTAAGCATGTTCTTTCGACTGCGTCGATGCCGGGGAAGACCAAGACAGCTAACGGCAGCGGAAACGGGCAGGCAAGGAAAAAACCGCTCATGATGGCAATGGGCGGCGTTTCTTGCTTGTTTCATCGCGAGATCAAACCGCTTCAGCGGTATGAAATCTGGAGTCGCGTGCTGGCGTGGGATGAGAAGTGGGTTTATGTGGTTAGTTATTTTGTGAAGAAGGGGGCATTGAGCAAGGATGGAAACTTCGGGGGGGGTCTTGATCTCGATCCCAAGGTGAACTCAAAGGTTGTATTGGCCTCTTGTATGGCAAGGTATGTGTTTAAGGAGGGGAGAATTACTGTGAAGCCCGAGCGGGTTTTGCAGGAGTGTGGCTTGTTGCCACTGCCACAGGACGAGGAGGTAGTAGAAGAGAAGGCAGAAAAGGCGTCTGTTGGCAGCAACTGGGGCAAAGAGCAATTTGAGGAAGCAAGACAGAAGGGTTTGGTGACTGCAGGCAAGTTTTCCGGGTTGGAGGTGCTGCCTTTGATGACAGGGTTTGGGGAGTCAGGGGTGCTTGGGAGGTATGGTGATCTTTGACACCGGAAAACAGGAATAAGGAGAGGCAGGCCTGCTGAAGCAGAATGTATGTACATACATGGACTGATCCAGTTTTCAACGTATCACTGCATATGCATCGCGGACGTTCTACTTCACATTACACCACATCTAAGCCACGGCCTCGAAGTCTATAGAGACCCGCAATACAACTCAACTTCCACTCTAATCTACTCCCGGGTCCTCTCATAATCCCCAGTGTGAATCGTCTCCAACGCAGATATCTCTACCGACTCAATATCCCACAGCCCCTTGTACGTGTGCATATTAGCCCCCACCCACTGCCTCGTTCTAGCTTGTGCGTACTAACCTTGGCGGTGTTCTCATGGGCGCGAATCGCCTGCAACACTCCCTGCTCGCTGGGCGCCTGGCACGCAAAGCAGGCCCCCAGGGTTCTCGCCGTCGCTGAATTCGTCGTCAGCGCCGCGGAGGCCATCATGTCGCCCGCGAAGGTGAGGATGACATCCTGCTCCTTGAACTCGATAGTCTGAGGCGCCGGGGCTAGGCCTGACTCTTTGGCGTTCTTCTTGTTGAAGATGACGACGAAGCTATAGACGCAATATTTGTCAGCATCGAGGCAGGCATGCAGGCAGGCAAATAACATTGGACCGGAAAGGGTGCGGAGTATAGTTACAATTCGTTTAGTGGAGATTTGACAGTTGTGAGGAATCGACGCCGGTAGCCAAGACCAGCACCAACCAAGGCTGATCTGGGACGAAGTGAGCGAGTGAGCAGCGTGGCTGTTTGATTGATCATCGTGACTGAGCGCGTGGTATGCTGCTTGTGGTTGCTATTGCTGTGTCCTACTGGCTGGTGTGGTTTGCGCGCCCAGGTGTGGATTTATATAGATTACGGCCCCCAGAGATGGAGAAACTAGACCATTCGTCGTGGGCTGGAGTGAGACTGGCGTTGGCCGGCAGCTGCTGCCATCTTCGTGATATTTGAGGCTGAAAGTAAGATGATGTAGAGTGGTTTTTACAGCAGATACAGCCGTTTGTAATACGGTATGTATGGTATCCATGACAGTACGGAGTTAGATCAATCGAGAAAGCAAAATTACCAGGTGGATCTCATTTCCTCTGAGCATCTGTTAGCGAAATAATTGAAAAATTAGAAAAAATAAAAATAAAAATCCAGGTTAGAACAAACGGCCCCCAACAGCCCAATAATCTAAAGTATAGTCCCTTCGAAAAGAGGTTCCATGGAAAGTGTAGCATGCAAGCATGTACGTTCAGCTTGCGAGGTACGAACTTGACAAGCGTCAATGGCTCGTCCTCAGGAAATGACGACTTGGCTATAAAAGTTATGCTTATGCTTGCCAGGAGTCACTCAGTGTAAACTCGTCACCGCTTCAATCACTCACATTTGCACCCATCTTAGTTGGCTACCGTCAACATGTCCACCTTCCCTGCCGAGCCTCGTAGCGACATTGGTATGCGTTTCTGGACTCTGGCTATGGTGATTACTGTATGAGTAATGCATGCTAATAACAGACAGAATGGGAAAAAGTCGGGGTCTCCTTCTTAGACGGTAATCCTGTCGCATCTGCGTTCTTGTATCTAGATCTCCATGCTAACAGGACCTACTAGTAAACGGCCATGTCGAAAGCGACTTCAACTACCGGACAGGAACCTGGTCCGATCCCGTCTTCGTGCAAGACCATTATCTCAAAGTCCACGGCCTAGCACCAGGACTGAACTACGGACAGCAGGTGTTTGAAGGGATGAAAGGTATGTCATGCTCTTGTCCATCCTCCCTCTCCATCTCCATCTTCTAACTATACCATGCCAGCCTACCGCGACCCCAACGGCCAGATCCAAATCTTCCGGCCCACCGACCATGCACTCCGCATGCAGCGCTCCTGCGACGCCGTTTCCATTCCCTCCATCCCGGAGTCCCTCTTTTGGATCTCCGTCAATCTCGCCGTCGCCAAGAATAGCGAGTTCGTGCCCCCGCACGCCAGCGAAGCAGCCATGTACATCCGGCCGCTCGCCTTCGGCTCTGGCGGCTGGATGCCCGTTGCCGCGGGGCCACAATACAAGTTCGTCGTTTACGCTCTGCCCTTCTGTGCATACCATGGCACTTTACCCGTTGATGCGGTGGTGCTGGAGGAGCTGGACCGCGCGGCGCCGCTGGGCGTCGGCAACGTCAAGGTAGGCGGCAATTATGCGCCGGTGCTGAAGTGGAGTGATAAGGCGAGGAAGGAGGGGTTTGGGATTACGCTGCACTTGGATAGTAAGACCCGGAGCGAGATTGATGAGTTCAGTACGTCGGGGTTTGTGGGGATTAAGTATACCGGAGCTGGAGGTGAGAGGAAGGGGTACACGCTGGTTGTGCCGAATAGCCAGTGTGTTATCAAGAGTGTGACGAGTACTAGTGTCGTGGATGTGGCGAGGTCTTTGGGTTGGAGGGTTGAGGTGAGGCCGGTAAGTTGTTTCTCCATCTGCATGCGATCTTTCCTACATATCTCCCAGGCTCAGAGGCTGATTGGTATATGTATAGATCCCGTACGACGAGCTGGAATTCTTTGATGAGGTGCTTGCCGTCGGTACGGCTGCCATGATCACCTCCATCCGCTCTATCACGCATCGTACCAAGGATCAGGTGTTCAGGTATATAACTAGCGATGAGCCTGGCAGTGCCTGCGAGAAGTTGTCGACGCACTTGAAGGGTATCCAGAAGGGTGACGAGAAGGATTCGTTTGGCTGGTTGAAGAGGGTTGAGGAGGTGACTGTCTAGTATATAGTATATTTACTTCAGAACCACATCTTAATCTTGTCATCTCTCTCAATATCGTGAGGATATTCGTTTCAATGCCGCAGATGGTTGGAACCAACCTATACTTCCGCATAGTCTTCAAAGCAGCTGCACCCATGGTTTTGGGATATTCACAATCTTCATGTATTTGCAGTATCTACCTGAAACATGGATAACAAGATTGAAGAGGAATAGCAAAGGATCTCTCACGCCATGAAGTAACTAAATAACATCGCTATTAAAAGCACTCCATCACGGCCTCACCTCATTCCCTTGATTGTCATACCACGTCCTCTGGTTCTCTCTCTGATATCCATACCCACCAGGAGCCGTCCCCGGAGCGGACCCCCTCTCCTGCGCATCCAGCAGATCAACTCCAATGTTCCCATGCTTTCTCCTCCTCTTCCTATCCTTCTTCGCTTCCTTCTCTGCTATCTTGGCCTCCTTCTTCTCCCTCTTCCGTTGCTTTTTCTCCTTCCGACTCACCCTCGGGAACTCGCTATCGGGGCCCACCAACACCCTCCCCGGATGCGCAACGTTCAATATAGCCAAACAAATAAAGATCGGCGCCGCATCCCATACATACTCGAACCACTCGTTCCGCAGTGCCGGGTTGTCGATATTCGTACCGTCCGCATACTGCGCCAACCGGAAAATGATACGCACAGTGATAAGGAACAGCGAGGCATAGATCGCGTAAAACAGCCATCGCCACGGGATCGACCCCCTACCAATCTTCTCGGCATCCAGATTTCCCTGTCGCTCCATTTCGCCCATCTTCCGCTGCAGGTGAATGAACAGCCCCGTGAAGATCAAGATAAAAAGTTCCTGCACGCCAATGCCTCCCATGTAGATATGAACTCCGCGCATGATCGTCTCCTGCGACGCCTCTGTGTCTGTCGTAAATGCCGCACCAACAAGCTGGATGATGAAGGCCAGGATCTCTAGCCAGACGAAGATGTGTCCGAAGCGTTTTGCGCCGATGCCGCCGAGGCGGCCGCTGGGGAGGAAGAAGTAGATGAGGCGGCCGAGGGTCATGTAGAGGAAGGCGTTGACCCAGATTGGTGCAAGGAGGAAGAAAATGGTGAAGGGAGTATTGTAGGCGTCGCTGCTTTGGTTTTTCGCGAAAAGAGACCGCATTATGAAGGCGATAAGTTCCCACAGTGAGCCCATGATTACGACCCAGGCGTAGCGCTGGCTTTGTTAGCTTTTTTTCTCTATTTTTCTTTTTATTTCCCCAGCAAGATGTGTAGACGTACCTTCTTAAACATGATTGCCTGAACAATATGGATGATCGTCGTAAGGCCGAACAACACTGAAAACAAGACCGGCGCCGCGAAGCTAGCCTCGTACATGTGGATATTGCCACATCCTCCGGGCGGCACATAGCCGTTCTCTTTCGGGGGGATAGGGAGACATGTTGGAGTGCTGGTCTCCGACGCGGAAGTGGTGGTGGCACTCATGGTGGCTGTTGGTTGGCTTGGACCAGAAGGTTGGTTGTCTGACCGGGTGGACTGAGGATAAGAGACACTATATAACCAGCTGCAGCATTTCAGGCAGAAACAAAAGGTGAAACGGGAGGTCTGTGTATCGGGAATCGTGAAAGCGAGCGGCAGCTATACCAGCAGAGACTATAGTAGGAGGACGTATCAAGGCCCCGTACTGTAAGCGCCGGCGCTGGGCCAAGCAGGGCTCAGCGCCCAGGCAGCATTGTTTTCAGCCCCCAACAACAAAGAAAAAATAAAATTGATCATTGGCCTAGCGCAGCCAAGGCAGGCTAGAAGAATAGTAGGCTAAAAAAATCACCCATGAAAGGATGGCGTGAGCCTCGACCAGCATGACAGACTGGCGGGATGATCGGCACAATCCTATTGGTGCGATCGGATACGCTAAGTCTTTCAGGTAAGCTTATTTTCTCCATTGATCTGGCCAATCACCGGGCGAGGACTCTGCCGCAGCTGAACCGTCAAATACTGTCGATCACTGCCAGTCCGGAAGAGTCACAGCCTGTTGGCTTCTCTGGATGGCGCGACTGCTCTACCGCCGCTGGCACTTGCCTGCACTCGCCAGGCGCCACTATTCATCTCCATCCCAACTTCTGCGCATTGAGAAGACCCAGTCGCCCAAACCCCAGCCCAACCCCTCCGAGCTACAATTCGGGCGGTCTTTCACCGGCAAGTATCCCTCAGACTCGAAGTGTATACATATCGGCCAAGTAATGTACCACTTATACTTGCGACAGATCACATCCTGAAGCTCGAATGGACCACAACCCAAGGCTGGAGCGATGCCCAAATCACCCCCTACGACACCCTCCGGCTTGACCCGGCGTCCTGCGTCCTCCACTACGCATTTACCTGCTTCGAGGGCATGAAAGCGTACAAAGACCCGCACGGCAACGCGCGGCTTTTGCGGCCTGAGAAAAACCTCGCGCGGCTCAACAGGTCCGCAGCTCGACTCGCTCTTCCGATATTCGATGAGTCCCGCGTGTTGGAGTTTTTAGCCAAATATGTCGATCTCGAGAAGAGATTCATCCCACACTTACCGGGCCACTCCCTCTACCTGCGCCCAACGTTGCTAGGCACCGATGCCAGTATCAGTGTTTCGCGACCCCGGAGCGCAATGTTGTTTGTCATTGCCAGTCCGATGGGAGATTATTTCGCCAATGGGATGAAGGCTGTCACGTTGCAGGCGACGCGGTCGCCGGTGCGCGCGTGGCCTGGTGGTGTGGGAGAGTTCAAGGTCGGTGGGAACTACGCGCCGAGTATTGTGCCCCAGGAAGAGGCGGCAGAGGCCGGGTGCGAGCAGAATCTGTGGCTGCTGGCTGATCGTGAGAGGGGCGAGGAGTTTGTGACCGAGGCCGGCACCATGAATCTCTTTGTGGTCTGGGCGAACCCTTCCACGGGGAAAAAAGAGCTTGTGACGCCGCCGTTGGATGGGACAATACTGCCCGGAGTGACGCGAATGTCGATTTTGGAGCTCGCAAGGGAGAGACTTGCAGGGCCTGGTTTGGAGGTGGTGGAGAGGAGGATTACGATGGGAGAGCTGGCGGCTGCGTCGAAGGAGGGCCGCCTGCTGGAGGTGTTTGGTGCGGGAACGGCGGTGGTGGTGTCGCCGGTGAGGTCGATTCGCTGGGGAGACCAGATTATTTCCTGCGGTCTGCAAGAGGGGCAAGAAGCTGGTCCGTTGAGTCTGCAGATGAAGACTTGGCTTGAGGAGGTGCAGTATGGCCTGGTTGAGCATTCATGGAGGTGAGTTTTTCCCAGCCAACGCAGAAGAGAGAGGGAGGGAAGGAGAGGAGTAACTAACGAATGTCTAGTTACCGTGTATAATCAATCGTAGCAGCAATAGGAAGGACAAATATTATTGTAAACGGGTTTCGCATCTGCGTGGACCGTTTGTGTTTCCTCTGCTTCGGGTGTAGCATATATATATATATTATATATTTGTAGAATTGAATCTACCAACTCTCCATTAGTCCGATCCCTTATTACAAACAATAACATCTAAACAAATGAAAATTAAAAAAAAAAAAACTAATGTAACCCCCTCGCAGCCAACCCAGTCAAATGCCTCCTCGTATCCCTCCTCCCCAACCCCCCATCCGCACCATCCCCATCACCCTCACCTGCCCAGTCCCCACCACTATATCTTTTACTCTCTCTCCTTTCCGCACTATGCTCCCGACTGCGACTCCTCGTTCTCGGGACCGCTTTCGGAATTATCCCTCCGAACAACTGATTCACCACATTCCAATGCTCGCGAATCGCACTAACCGTCTCTGGCTCCTCCTTCTCACTAATGAGTCCCCTCCGTCCACGCAGCTCCTCCTCTGCGCGCTCTTTCTCGGCCTTCTCGCGCCTCCGAGCCTCGGCCTCGGCACGCTCCTGACGCTCGTACTCTTCCCAGCCGCGTGAAGACTTGTACAGTTCGCGGAAGACGGACGGACGCGAGAGGAGGGTCCGCGGTGGGTCGCTCTCGAGCAGGATGCCGTTGTCCATAACGAGGACGCGGTCGTAGTCGATGATTGTGTCCAGTCGGTGCGTTACGGTGAGCACTGTGTGCTCGGCGAAGCAGCTGCGGATGAGCTCCTGCATCATTTCGTCGGTTTCGGGGTCGACTCTGTTTTGCATTAGGAGCTCAAGGCCAATGGATGGGGAAGGGAAAGGGAAAGGGGATTAACTACTTACCCACTCGTTGCCTCATCAAAAACAATAATATTCCCATGTCGCAGCATAGCCTTCGCCATACAGAGCAACTGCTTCTGGCCGTGCGAGAATAGTTCAGGGCTGGCGATCGTCTCCACCCCATCCTTGCTAGCGAGGATCTCCCACAGACCCACGCGCTTCAGGGTGTTGATGACAGCCTCGTCGGGGCAGTAGTCAAATGGATCGACGTTCTCGCGGATTGTGCTTCCTTCGAGGAGGAGGGGGTCCTGCGGGAGACCGATGATGGCGGAGCGGATTGCTTGGCGGCGGAGGGTGGTGATGTTGATTCCGTCGACGGAGATGGTGCCGTCGCAGAGCTCGATCATCCGGAACAGCGCGGAAACAAGGGTGCTTTTGCCGCTGAATGTTCATTGTGGTTAGCAGCTGTTAGGGGACTGTGGGTAGGGATAGATCTGACGTACCTTCCACTGCGACCGACAATAGCGACCTTCTCTCCCTTCTTCACGCGGAAAGAAACATTCTTCAACACGGGCTTTGAAGGGGCCCTACATCAATTTCAAATCAGTACGTCGTCAAATGGATCACCCTAACTTTAGAGACACAAAAAAAAGAGGGTGGGAAACCAACCGATAGAACGCCGAAACGTTTCTGTACTCCACGGTTCCCCCGCTGGTCCAATCCTCTGGCGGGAGATCCCTCTCCTGCACCAGGTTCTCCGACTCGGTCGACTCAGCAAAATGCTTCACCCGAGTTACAGCCCCTAAGCTGGTCTCTAGCACGGTCCAATCCGTGATAAGGGCCTTAACACTCGCACTCAACGAAACAACATTCACAAGCGCTAGACCCAGCGAACTCGCGTTCGTACTATGCATCGTGCCCACCGCAATTCCCATTAGCACAAGCACGAACCCGGCGACCGTCATGTCGAGGACGAGGCTGAGCCAGCGCTGCACGGCGTAGAGGAGGTAGTATGGGCGCTGGGATTCAGCGAGGAGAGCCCGGTTGCGGAGCTTGTATTGCTCGGCCCAGTTGAAGGCGCGGATTGTGATGAGGCCATTGAGTAGCTCCATAAAGTTGGAGAAGAGCGGCGATTTGGCTTCGATTTCCATGATGCGGAGCTGCCGCGAGGTGCGCATGTAGAAGGTGCCGATGATACAGTAGACGAGGACGCAGAGCGGGATCGTGGCCGTGATGTATCGGGCCGAGACGGCGATGATGATGAGCTGTGCGACGCAGAGGAAGAGCGCGAGACAGGTCTGGAGGACCGCAAGTGGGAGCTCCATGTCGATGAGCTCGAGGTCCTGGCTGAAGCGGTTAAGGGTTGTTCCCGAGTCGGTCGAGGCGAAGAAGGACATCGGGGCGTTGACGACCGTTCGCAGAAGGCGCGAGTGGATGACCGACGCCGTTTTGGCGACGATCTTAAGCATGTAGAAGCAGGCCGTTGCGAGGAGAAAACAGGCGCCGAGCACGCCGAACATCCAGTAGACGCCGATCCGCATGCTTCTGTTCTTGTTCGGCTGGGCGTCGTTGTCTCGCGCCCACCAGGTTACCCAGACGGTCGGGAAAGCCTGCAGGAAGACGAAGATGGCCATGAGTCCGAAGTACACCAGCCAGTTGTGCCACGGCACCGTGGTGAGGTAATAGAGATATGTCTGATAGTCGCTGGACTTGCGCGCGTCTGAGATGGCCTCGTCGGAGTAGGGGGCTGCTTTGGTGACCTCGACGGCCTTGGGCATGGCGCTCTTCATCTGGATTGCGGGCGGTTGGGCGATTGCAAAGCCTTGGATGTAGTCGAGTCTTTTGCAGCAGTCATCAAATGTGCCTTGGACGAGGATGGTGCCGTCAGTGTTTAGGGCAATGATGTGATCGGCGTAGGGGAGTCGGTGGACGGCGTGCGTGACCATGATCACGGTCAAGCGCCGCTTTCTGACGAGGCCGTTGGGACCGAGAACCTGGGTGAAGATGTGTTCGTCCGTTACCGGGTCGAGTCCGCTGAGGGCGTCGTCTAGGAGGATAGTTTCGACGCCGGAATAGAGAGCGCGTGCGAGTGCCTTAGCTTTTGTTAGCTACATCAAGGCAGCCCTAACCAGTTCAACAGACGAGAAGGGCATGCATACCAGTCTCTGCTTCTGCCCACCACTCAGCGAAACACCCTTACTGCCCGCGGCAGTCTGATCACCAGCAGTCAGCTCGGTAAAGTCTTTCTCCAGCCCGCAAGCCGCAACAACAGTTGAATACCACGGCGGATCATATGGCGACCCCCCGAGGATATTCTCCCGTATACTGCCGTTCGTCAACCAAGCCTCCTGCCCACAATATGCCATGCGGTCGCAGTTCACCTTCATCTTGCCCGTCAGACAGTTAACCTCGCCAAGCATCGCCTTCACCAGCGTCGTCTTTCCGCACCCCACAGCACCCACAATCATCGTCAAACTGTGGCGATCGATCCGGTAGGAAAGGCGGTGCAGGATCGACTCCTCGCCGCTCTTCCATCCGATGTCGACTTCGAATGCCTCAATGCAGGGTGTTTTTTCGGTCAGAGGGGATCGGATGACCTCGCGCGGATCTTGATGCGGGTCCTGGGCGAGGTAGTTGCGGATCCGATCGAGACACTCGAGCGCCATTGCGGTCTCGCTGATCGACTCGACTAGGGTGCCGATGAAGACTGCGAAGAGGTTGAAGAGAGTTAGGGAGGTTAGAGCGCGCGCGCTGCCGAGGATCTCGTCTGGTGCGTCTCCCGAGCCCATTGCGTAGATGGTGAAGCTGACAATCGGCGTCATGAGCGTGTTGAAGTTCGCTGGCGCTGCTAATCAGCAAGACAGTTCAAAGGAAGTGTGCAGAGAAGCGAAGAGGGACACTTACAAAGCCCAACAACGGCAATTAGAAGCGAGCGGAATTTCTGGGACGCAAGAATCTCATGCTCCCGCAGTGCTTGAATCTTGTTATGCAGAAGATCAGTTAGGCCGGATATCTTGAAACCCTTCATCGAGCCCAGCATCTCCGCTGTGATTGCTACTCGTTTCTGGATAGCCTCGATCCACAGATTCTGGCGCTCGCCAGCCATCATAGCGATCTTCATGGCCAGCACCGTGCATCCTAATCGAGGTAAGCATTTTAGACTTAGGCTGAAAGAGAAGAGTCTCAAACTCACCAAAAGCGATAATAATCGGCGCGATACCCGCCGTGTCCAGCTCATTATACAGCAAATACAACGCAATGCCAATCTCAATCAGACTCGCCCACGTATCATGGATGTACCGGCCACAGTGGGTAATGCGTTCAATATCAGTACTCATGAGCGTCAGGGCCGCCGAGTCATCGTTCTTATGCGCGTTGATAGCCGTGCTCTTCTCAAAGATCATATCCACCAGCGCCGCGCGCATCATCGTGATCACCCGGTACGTTTTATGCTGCGCCGTCGCAGTCGCGACAGCAATCCCGCCGTAAACGAGCGCATAAGCACCAATCAACAGCGTCGCTTTATTACGAGAATCCGGCCGGTCCCGATAAACAAACAACTCGACCGTGGCGCGGACAAGGAATGGCTGCGAGATGATGAATCCGCTTTGACACAGACGGGGGAAAACCCCAGCCAACAGCTCCCATTTAAAGGCTTTGGCCATCGGCACAACCATCGCGCCAGCCTTGTCCTTATTTGTAACATTCTCCCAGTGCCCGACAACGCGGTGCTTGCCCTCCGGGTCGGGGAGCATGCAGCTTTCAAGGTGGAAGAGGTCACCCACTGACAGGCTGGTGCGCGCGCCGCGGAATAAGAGCGGGTTGATCCACCAGAAGAGACTGCGGTTGACAACGCCGGTCCAGTCCTCGGGTGCGCGACTCGCATACATTGGTCTGGCGAGGCGTTGCTTTTCCCAGATCTCGAGGATCAGAAGGGGGGCTTTCACAACTGTGCCAGCGATGAAGATGGCGGAGACAGTGCGCAGGCCTTGGATGACCCATGTTGTTCGAGCGAGGGGGATGTCGAAGAGTAGCGTAAGGATGAAGTAGATACTTAGGATCTTAGATGGCCGGAGAGAGCGATGATGCTGTAAGTGTAATAGATACCCGCAAGGCAGCGTGGCAATGAACCGTAAGACTGTCGAGGCAATGGTGAGGTCTGTCTTTGGGGCTCCGGATTTCATCCAAAATGCGAGTAGCAATAGTTGCGAGATGGAATAGGGTGCAAGCAGTAGCTATATCGGGTACTCAGTTCCGTTCACGCACTACTGCACCAGATATTCTAGACAGACATACCAGTTTCAAAGTGTGCAGCCAGCCCCCCCTGACCTTGAGACTGGCGCTACGAACCAGGAAACACCTTACAGTCGCAGCCAAGATCAACGTCGCAGCAGGAAAGATAGACAAAAAGGCTTCCTCAAAGTACAAAGTAAAGTCCAACCCCCCATAGCAGGTGTCTCCAACTATGGGGCCGAAGTGGTTGTGCTCATCGATCGTGCAAGAGCCCGCCATGGCGAGTTCAAACGCAGCAAACAGAGATAGAGGTTCAAATCCACCCCCCGTTCATCACGCACAACCCAGCCTCCTGGGTTTATGGGAAAGTAGGGATTCTTCACTGAGTTTCTGCGCGTCCGCCTGGAGAAAGCCTGTCGCTCGCTGCTTCACGAATAGAGCACAGTTCAGGACAGGACAAAGCGGGTCTTACTGTCACTCCAACTCCCACCTGTGCTGCCAGAGCCAAGAACAGAACCACCCCCAAAGCCAGCGGCTGTGTCTGCATGAAAGGAATGGTGGACGGACGGGGCTCAGCTTGGGTCCGCGTGTACGGGATTGCGGGTATGCTTCCGAATGGAAACGTTGACTTCGCGTGGCCGTGGCTCGTAAACGTACAGCGGACTCGGCCCCCAAGGCCAAGAGAAGCGAGTATCGATCGTACAGCCTAGAAGAATTCGGGTACGCCATGGAAGCGACAGGGCCAAGCTTCAGCTCTGAGGACCATTTGGGTTTCGGGATTTGATCAGCCCTGTCAGCCAGGGGAGAAACTCTCGGCACTCTTGGTGACCTGTCTAGGCTTAGGGCTTACGAGCAGGCCAATCAACTTGCGTTATTGTTTATTACGCTAAAAGCCTGGCTCGAGTACATCTATATTGGGAGTAACATACATACGATACATACGTACATAATACATGATTACATACATACGGTAATACACGCGCAAATACAGGGGTAGATGCATACGCAGATGCATCCGGCCACATGGACTACACACGTTCTATTCTTGCAAATCCAACGATCCAACGCCGCAAGAACACCCAAGTGGCCAGACCGAACACCTTGTGCATATAACCCTGTCAGCACCAGCCTCGCCGAGAAATTGGGAACATGGAAGCAGGTCTGAGGTCATCTCGAAGTCTGCTGGTGGATTCTTCGAAATAGATGCCATTCCCCTTATCCCACCGGGTATAATAATAACTCCGGCCGTCTAACACAGAAGTCACTGTTGAAAAGGGTTCTTACGTGGACCATTTCATCAGTGTCACACCAACAAACTAAGGGAACGAAAGAAAGAAAGGCCAAAGAAGAAAGGGACCAGCCATGGTCTCCGCCCAAGATGATGGTGCGCAGCGGAAGCTCGCCCATACTCTGCTCTTGGAGCTGATGTCGTGCGTTTATCCCTCTTACCTTGTGCAACCATACCATATACCCTGCATAGTTCATGTTGATCATGAGCTTTCGTGATCCCTCTCTCCTTCCTTATCGCTCCCTCCTCATGTCAAGTGTCCTTGTTGAGCTTCATACTTACACCTATATGCAATTACCAGATATCAATTTGCCTCCCCGGTCCGCTGGATCGAAACCCAAGATGTTGTGCTCGGTCAATACCGCGCCGAGCGCATCATTGAGATCGGCCCAGCCGCAACACTTACCAACATGATCAAACAAACCGTCCAGTCCAAATTCCTGCACAGCGACCGGGCCTCCCTGCTGGAGCGTCAGTTGCTCGCCTCCGAGAAACAGGGGAAGGATATCTACTATGAGGACGATGGCGTTGGTATTGGCATTGGCGCGGAGGCACCCGCTCCGGCTGCCCAGGCCCATACCCAGGCTTCCGGTGGCGACGGGACGCCTGCTGGCGTCGGCAGTACTGCTGCTGTTAAGGCCCCTCCCGCTCCCGCCGCCAAAGCGGTAGCACCGGCTGGCGGCATCGAAGCCATCGAAGACCAACCAGCGCGAGCCTCTGAGATCGTTCGCACACTGTTATCGAGAATTTTGAAGATCGCGGTGACGGACGTGGTCGGGACACAGAGTATCAAATCGCTGTCTGGTGGTAAGTAGACCCATCGAGCCCCTTCTCCTGTTGCGATGAATTGATCGATCTAACAACGAATCCAGGTCGCTCAACCCTAGAGAACGAAATCATCGGCGACCTCGCCAGCGAGTTCGGGTCCCTCCCCGACCGCGCCGAAGACCTTACAGTCAGCGACCTCAGCGCTGCCCTCCAAAAGACCTTCACGGGCCAGATGCGCAAGGTAATACTGAAAATGCTCCACGCGATGTTCGCGTCCAAAATGCCCGGCCAATTCACCGTCGCCACAGCGCGAACATATCTCCAGTCCCGCTGGGGCTTAGGTTCTGGGCGTCAAGATTCCGTCCTGTTATTGGCGATTGCGCAGCAGCCCGGGAGTAGACTTAAGGAGGAGGCAGAGGCTAGATCATTCTTTTATGGGCTTGTACAATTTTATGCGGCTGAGCATGGATTGACGTTAGGCGCGAATTCGGGTGCCACAGATGAGACATCAGGGTTGGGGGAGAGTTTGGCGATGGATCAGAAGACGTTAGCGGCCTTGACGGGGGGACAGCGGGAGCTGTCGAAGGCGCTGTTGAAGATCTATGCCAAGCATTTGAATATCGATCTGGATGGGGATCGGCGCGCGCTGCATGATCTGCAGGCGACGGTGGAGAAAGATCTGCGGCTGGCGCTGGACCAGATTCGTCAGGAGCTTGGGGAGGATTTTACCGATGGGGTGAAACCGGTGTTTAGTGCGAGAAAGGCGAGGAGGTTTGATAGTGCGTGGAGCTGGGCGTTGCAGGATCTGCTGCAGTTGTATTATGAGGTGTCGAGGGCTGGTGGTGAGACGGAGGAGGTGCATCTGGCGGCGAGACAATGCAAGCATATTGAGGATGCGGCAGACCCCAGGCTCCTGGATGTGCTACAGCGGATAATGTGCAAGTTCGAGCAACAGCCAGTGCTGTCGTCTTTATTTACACAGCTTGCGGCGCGGTGTCGCGAGTCGTTGCTGCACGGTCCGAGATACCTAGCGCGGCCTGATAATCGGGGTCCGCGCACAACGATCAGCGCAGAGGGCAATATCTCCTACACTGAGCAGGACCGGCCTGAGCCAGTGCCACTCGCGAATTTGGTGTATCTTCCCAAAAGCACGGAGGTGGCCCCGCTGGAGCCGTTCCTGCACCTGAAGCAACGGGCTAGTGGTTCTTCCTGGGCATACAGCCGCGACCTCACGGAGCAGTACCGCGCCGTGCTGGAGCAAGCCACGACCGTCGGAGAGTCCTTTGCTGGTCGCTCTGTTCTCATCACTGGCGCTGGAGTTGGGTCCATTGGTGCGGAAGTCCTCAAGGGCCTACTAGCTGGCGGTGCTCGCGTGATTGTAACAACTAGCCGCTTCTCATCCAGCGTGGTCCGCAAGTACCAGGACTTGTATGCACAGGTTGGGTCTCGCGGCTCGGAGCTGGTCGTCGTGCCCTTCAACCAGGCCAGCGTGCAAGATGTCACCGCGCTAGTCAATTACATCTATGACGCCCAGGGCGGCCTGCATTGGGATCTCGACCATATCCTGCCCTTCGCGGCTATGCCCGAGAATGGCCGAACAATTGAGAAGATCGACCCGCACTCCGAATTGGCTCATCGGACTATGATGGTCAACACGCTGCGCCTGCTCGGTGCTGTCAAGGCTCGCAAAGAAGCGCAGGGCTCGCAGACGCGACCAACCCAGGTCATCCTGCCTCTCTCCCCCAACCACGGTGTTTTCGGTGGAGACGGTCTCTATAGTGAGTCTAAACTGGGTCTGGAGGCACTCTTCAACCGTTGGCACTCGGAGGACTGGTCCGACTACCTCTCCGTGTGCGGTGCCGTGATCGGCTGGACCCGGGGAACAGGTCTCATGAGCGGCAATAACCTTGTAGCGGAAGGAATCGAGGAGCTAGGATGCCGAACCTTCTCCCAGCAAGAGATGGCCCAGTGTCTCCTCTGCCTCATGTTCAACCCCATGTGCAGTCTCTGCGAGGAGGCGCCCCTCTACGCCGACTTATGCGGCCGCATGGGTGCGGTGCCGGATCTCAGACAGAAGGTGCAGGAGCTGCGCACGGAAATCAATGAGACGGCTAACACGCGCAAGGCGCTCCTGGAGGAGCTGGAGATGGAAGCCAAATGCTGTGAGGAGCCAACACTCACGGCTGCTTCCGAACCAGCAAAGGCTACGGCCACCCCCACCCCAACAGCTCACGTCCGTCTGGACTTCCCCCCAACCCTCGACTACAATCAAGACATCAAGCCACTCACACCCGACCTACAGGGCATGGTTGACCTCGACCGTGTTGTCGTGGTGACAGGATTTGGGGAGATTGGACCATGGGGCAACGCGCGTACGCGGTGGGAGATGGAAGCCTACGGGGAGTTCTCACTCGAAGGCTGCGTTGAAATGGCCTGGTTGATGGGGCAGATCCGGTATGAGAACGGTGCAAGTGCATCACCGGGTTGGGTGGACGCAAAGACAAACGAGCGTGTCCACGACCATGAGGTCAAGCAGAAGTACGAAGAGCATATTCTGTCCCACACGGGCATTCGTCTCATTGAGCCCGACCGGTTCGGTGCAAACTACCACCCCGAGCACAAGCAGCTGCTGCATGAGGTGCTTATCCAGGAGGACTTCCCCGAATTGGAGGTGCCTGAGGCTACTGCGCAGCAGATGAAGCTGGAACACGGGGACAAGGTGGATATTATCCCCGATCCAGAGGGAGGCGATCAGTGCCGTGTGGTCTTGAAGAAGGGGGCAAAGTTGATGGTTCCCAAGGCGCTGCGGCTGGATCGAATGGTCATCGGACAAATTCCCACTGGCTGGGACGCACGCAAGTACGGGATTCCGGACGATGTGATCTCGCAGGTAGACCCGGTTACCTTGTACATGCTGGCCTGCTCGATTGAGGCCCTACTTTCGTCAGGGATCACCGATCCCTATGAGATCTACCGGTATATCCACGTCTCGGAGGCCGGCAACTGCGTTGGCTCCTCCTTGGGCGGTTTTAACTCGCTCCAGCAGATGTATCGCGGCCGATATATGGAGAAGGAAGTGCAGAAAGATATCCTGCAAGAGACATTCGTCAACACCATCGGTGCTTGGATGAACATGCTCCTCATGTCCTCTGCCGGCCCCATCCGGACACCCGTCGGCGCTTGCGCAACCGCAATCGAGTCCGTCGAGCTAGGATACGACACGCTGATCAGTGGCAAGGCGCAATTCTGCTTCGTCGGTGGCGGCGACGACTTTGGCGAGGAGGTTCTCTACGAGTTCGCCAATATGAAAGCCACCGCCAACACAGTCGACGAGTTCGAGCAGGGCCGCGAGGCCTCTGAGATGTCTCGTCCTGCTGCAAGCACGCGCAACGGCTTCATGGAGTCCCACGGCTGTGGCGTCCAGATTCTCACGACCGCAAGACTCGCCATCGAGATGGGCCTGCCTGTCCGCGGCGTGGTCGCCTTTGTGGAAACCTCCAGCGACAAGGCAAGTCGGTCGGTCCCCGCGCCTGGAAGGGGGATCCTCTCCAAGGCCCGTGAGGTGCAACCCTCCTCCTCTTCGCTCATTTCTTCGCCATTACTCAAGATCTCAAACCGACGCAAGCGCCTCGACTTTCGCAAAAAGCAGATCGAGTTCGCGCGGGAGACTGCCCTCGAGGAGCTCCCACTTGAGATTGTCAGCATTGAGGAATCCGAGGTCGAGAATTATGTCCGCGAGCGCACGGCACAGATTGATGCCGAAGCACGCAAGGATCTCAGAAACGCCCAGTACCACCTCGGCAATGCCTTCTGGCATAACTATCCTAGCATCGCGCCCCTGCGCGGGGCATTAGCCGTTTGGGGTCTTACCATCGATGACCTCGACGTCGCCTCCTTCCACGGGACATCAACGAAGCTGAATGAGAAGAACGAGTGCAGTCTTATCCAGGCTCAGCTTTCCCACCTTGGCCGGACAAAGGGGAACGTCATCCTCGGCGTGTTCCAGAAATATCTAACGGGGCATCCCAAAGGCGCAGCCGGAGCGTGGATGCTCAACGGCGCTCTGCAAATCCTGGACACAGGGATCGTACCGGGGAACCGCAATCTCGACAACGTGGAAGCCGAGCTGCAGAAGAACGAGCAGATAGCCTTTTTAAATCGGTCATTGGACACAGGCCGCGGCAGCATGCGCGCGGTGAGCGTCACTTCATTCGGATTCGGACAGAAGGGCGCTCAGACTATTGTCGTGCATCCCAAATATCTGTTTGCGACGCTAGAGGAGCAGGAATATAAGGAATATGTGGACAAGCGAGCGAAGAGGCAAAAGAAGGCCGATTCGTTCTTCTATCGGGGGTTGGCTTCCAATAGGCTTTTTGAGCTGAAGACTGCGCCGCCGTGGGCGCCGCAGAAGGAGTTGGAGACGCTGTTGGATCCCACGGTGAGGTTCTAGGAGGAAAAAGTGATGAATTATAAGATATCGGCTGTTGTTGTGTGATGGTCAGGATTGGGATTCTTTTGTCTTTCATGACTTTGCTTTGGATTTGGAGTTCTGCATAGTGATGAAGTATTTAGTAATGTATTATTTCAAGTGCCAAATGTGTTGCTGTATCTCATTCTGGGTGTAAACGTACTGGATCGAGAGTTGAGGCGGCATCTATTACACCTAGGAATGATATATATATATATATATATATAGAAACTGGGAGGATGCGGTATACCCATCTATGTCACGGCATTAGGCAACAGCATATCTATGCTTCCGCCGGTCTCCACAAACCAATGTTGATGATAGGGTGGCTCGGTAAGTCTATCTGAAGCAGGATGTAGTCTTTGTAGATCGCAGTGGCTTGTGGATCATGGTGTAACAACAATCTGCAGTAAGACGATCAAATATAAGACAGTATGTGCTTACTTTACTATCTTGAGGGATTGTAGACCGGGAAGTACGTAGCTTTGATGCCTAATTTAAAAAAGCATATCTAGAGATATATATATCCTTCCTTCATCACTAGGTATCACAGGGCTTCGGTATAGGTTGACACTCAACATAGTGCTGTTCAACAGATGACTTGATATTAAGACACCAATTCTAACAAGCATTATCAAGTTATACATCGATCTCCCACTAAACTACGGTACGAGGCCTAAACTCCACCAAAGGTCCCTCTTTAGCAGCCGTGATATGCAGAGCTAGCTGGTACTCAGCATCCTCGTTTACCTTGACACCCTGGGGCAGCCGCATATCAAAAGCATACAAAATATGACACAGTGTTAACGTTAACTCAATATACGCCAACGGCTTCCCAATACATCCACGAGGCCCAATCGAGAAGGGAGTAAAGCCCGCAAACGGCGAATATTCGCTGCGATACGGGTCAGGCACCGCCTCGGGTCCCAGCCACCGTTCTGGGACGAACTTGAAGGGTTGCGGATAGATTTCCGGATGGTGCTGAATGGCGTATACGCAGGTGCCAGCCTCAAGACCCTGGGGGATGTACTGTCCATCTACGGTGGCTCCGCCCGCGTCGGCCTGGCGCCATAGGGGACCTGGGGCGGAGGGCGACAGACGCATGCTCTCTTCAATGACTGCGCGGAGGTACGTGCACGAATTTACCTTTGGACCGAGACCGATTTCGGCACGGGATTGGAATGTGCTGCGAACTTCTTGCACGGCGCGTTCGTAGACCTTGGGATGGTGGCAGAGGTAGTATATGGACGCGGCCACTGCGGTCGAGGTGGTATCGGTTCCTAAGATGGTCGGTCAGTTTTCTCTTCATAGAGAGAAGGATTCGATCTACAGTACCTGCGACCACCAATGTTGCGCTCTCGCCGCAAAGCTCTTTGAAGGAAAGAGGCTCCTGTGTTTCTGGGTCGGTTGCATCGCGAAGCAAGGCGAATGCCCCCTTCAAGGAACCCTTGCCTGACATGGCCATCCCCTGCCGAATGATATCGTTGACAAACTTGACAAACTGATTCCGAGCTGCAATGGCCGCGGGAAAGAGGTATTTATCGATCTTCATGTTCTTCGATCCGCCGGCCTCTATCAAACAGCCGACACGCACATTGGACACTTCAATCAAGTGCGGCACATTTCGGTATTTCTTCTCTGTCAACGAAGACCAGGGTACACCAAAAATGACACTGCACATGACATCAAATGTGAACCAGTCGCCTGCGAATACGGTTAGGGCCAACAGCTCGAAGAAGATACACGGGATAACCTACACCAGTGGGACATGTTCTTGGCTGGCCCCCAGCTTCCATCCGGAACAATTTCATTTGAATTATCGCCTTCCCGACGAAGTGCCGTGCAAAGTTGCGCGATCTTTTGCTGAATAGTTTCCTCATATCCGCGGAAGGCTGCATCGGAGAAGGCCTGGCTGATCAAGCGGCGCTTCTTGCCGTGCTTGCGTTTGTCGATTGTGGTCAGAGTGTTTGCGGCCTGGTGGACCATGGCATTGTATTTGACTGACTTCTTGAAGTTTCTGCCATGAGAGTAGATCTCTATGGCCAGTCAGCATGACCTCTCAGAGACAGTGCTAGAAGGCCTCATCGCACCTTTTAGTCCTGCAGCGGTGTTGACGCTCAACTCATTGGGGCCGTAACGAACATATGGGCCTAGTAACAGCGAAGCGTCAGTTGATACCCATTCATGGAGAAGATTCAATATCACCCACCATACTTCTCGTGGCAGCGCCACATATCAAGGTGCTGGTCACCTTTCCATGAGTGATAGACCGCATAGTAGTTGGTGAGCTTGCCCAGCAGAGGCCCTGGGTACTTGGAGTATGGGTGGAAGTACAATCGACGAACACAGAATATGGTCAACTATTACACAGGCTGTCAGTCGGTAGTCACTTGGTGCGAGGACCTAGGCGAGGTCACATACCGCAAGCACAACCACGCCCAGCCACACCGCGAATGCGGCCAGGAAGTTGGAAGTTGCAAAGTAAGTATGCAGCATATTGAACTGCGTGTCTTGCCCTCTCACTTCAGATATGTTCCGGCTAAGCAGGAAGAGACTCGACTGAGTCAAATACCCCAAAGAAGTGGACGAAATGGCATCATGAGATGCCGGGTCGATGTGCGCAACCTCGCAATCAACCTTGCAACCCCACCTCCTAACAAGCCCTGCTCCCTTTTTCCGTCATTGTTGACTCAAACTCAGCCTTCTGAATGAGGTGGACCCAGTTCAGCTCCAGTTGTGATTCGTATTTCGCCATTGCTGTTGGAACATGGTGGACAAGTATGAAGGATGAAGGATTGGTATCCTGGTGTACTCGCGGCATGACGTTCTGTACGTAGGCTATGTATGGGCGAAATAAGGTACTGTATTACAACTGGTGGTATGTTTTCAGTCTGTAATCTTGGTCACATCTTGTTCGCCCGTCGATCCGGAGTATCTCCATGGGAGCTAAACTGTAGTCTACAGCTAGCCGTGCGCCACGAGGAAAGGTTACATCGTGCGGCAATAAGGAAAAGGATCATGTCGGAGCTTGGCATCGATATCTGATAATTCTTCCGCCTCTATAGCTGAGCTGTGCTGTTCGTTGTCTTTTTTAGCGATCAAGTCCTAAAGCTCGACTCACGCATTCACGACAAATCGATTGACAATGGCAGAGCGCTCGTACCTTTCTCGCTTTTTCTCTTCCCAGTTTTCAAAGCTCCCATACCCTACGCAGAGCTTCAAGGATGCCGTAATCCTAGTGACGGGGGGGAATACCGGGCTCGGGCTGGAGGCCGCGCGACACTTCGTGCGGCTACAAGCGGCCACAGTTATCCTGGCTGTCCGCGACGTGAAAAAGGGTGAGCAGGCGAAGCAGTCCATTGAGGCGTCCACCAAAGTACAAGGCGTCGTCGAGGTCTGGCCGCTGGATCTAGAAGATGTCCGCGGCGTTAGAAGCCTGGCCGCCAAGGCGTCCGGTCTCCCCCGTCTGGACGTGGTAGTTGCAAATGCAGGTATCTCAACCAACAAATGGACACTCGTTGGCGAAGAGGAACGAACCATCCAGGTGAATGTCCTCTCAACGTTTCTTTTGATCCTGTCGCTCTTGCCGAAGATGCAAGAGCCAGACACGGCGGGCCGGACCCGTGCGTATCCCCGCGTTGTGGTGGTCTCCAGCGAGGGACATGAGACGACGGCTTTCGCAGAGCAGAAAGCCGCGCGGATTTTCGACGCACTAAGGGATCAGAAGCAGGCGAACATGGATGAACGGTAAGGATTCCCGAACACCAACCTTACCCTGTTCTTGCCTGGTGGGGTCAGCGTCTAGAACAGCTAGATTAACCGATTCGCAGCTACGATACATCCAAACTTATCCAGCT
Organism: Aspergillus versicolor CBS 583.65; assembly: GCF_001890125.1. Taxonomy (NCBI): domain Eukaryota; kingdom Fungi; phylum Ascomycota; class Eurotiomycetes; order Eurotiales; family Aspergillaceae; genus Aspergillus; species Aspergillus versicolor. The sequence continues at coordinate 40,448 of NW_024467538.1, forward strand.
CTACCTCGTGCGTGCCCTTGCAGAGCGTCTCAGCCAACCCGACAAACGCCCGGTCATACTCAACGCCGTGTCGCCGGGATTATGCAAAACTGGGCTTCTCCGCGAGACTCCGCTTGTGGCTCAGCTTCTGACAGGTCCCATTATGGCTGTCCTTGCTCGCAGTGCAGAGGAGGGCAGCCGGACATTGGTTCACGCCGCTGCGGCTGACGACGGTGAGAGGAATGGAAAGTACCTGCGTGACTGTAAAGTGACTGAGTAAGGCGTCCCTGTCATTCATTGATTTCCTTACTTATTCAATAAACACGTTGTGACCACGAGGGCTGACGGGCTGATTACATGCAGACCTGCAGCGTTTGTACGCAGCCAAGAAGGCCGCGCCACGCAAGAGCGATTGTTTCAGGAGCTTTTAGACGAGCTGGAGAAGGTTTTCCCTGGAATCGGGAAGAATATCTGAGCCCCCAGTGAATTTGTACGTAATTGCTATGTAAATTGATTGATTTGATATCTTGATTGTTCTGTGGTAGCTACAGCGAGACGCCCGCTATAGTCAACTAATAGTATTCACCTGTTTAGCTAGTCTGTACGATTCTCGATCTGGCCCCTGGGTCCACCGAGGGAGTAAGTAGGGTTGGCTCTACATGGCTCTATTAGCAGTTCGCCATCTCCATGCATTCTGTCCCGATATGGCAAACTCTACGCTGCAGCCAATTAGTAAAACGTGTGTGAGCAAGCAGAATCAGCCCATACCCTCGGCGAATCGTGGACGAGCGCACAGCCAATGGGGAATTAGCCGCAGGAATCTGTTGGCTTCAGGCTACCACTAGCCCTGTCACATTGCAGTGGCTGGACCCTTTGTATTAAATGAGTATTGTTGTTTAGAATAGATGAGTGGCAGATCATTGTGGAGAGAGAAACTCTTAGGGGCTGGGGGCCGTATCCGTATGCGTATTACGCTGAATAGCCTTGGCGTATTCCTTACTATTACTCCATGTATTATACCTTACATGATACAAATCAAGGAACAATATGGGATACCAGTATATTGCCGCTTAGTCTTGGACCGTAGGCGCAAGATTACACATCGAACGATCTTGAAATAGCGCTAAGGGCGGTACTGCCTGTGAACGTGGATAACACACCGGTTAAGAATGGCCCGAAGGAAGGATTCCGTTCCTGCTGACATCGGTAAGAGTGTTGCTCCGTTTAGGGTGGTTTGGAATGAAACATAGCAGATAGTTTCGTCCCCAGCGCAGAACTAGTCACTACATACAATCAGTAAGCCTGTAGTGTTTCTCTCACCGTGCAGTTTTAGGTTCTTAGGCTCCCACTGTAGTTCTCGTCGCAGTGGCAAGTTAGGTCTAGTGATAGAGCTGAGGATATGGTGCCTGGAAATCAAGGCAAATTTATTAGGAACCACCAAGCCAACACGTGACAATGAGCCCCAACCGTCTCGCCGTCTTGCTCGCTCAGCAATCTTTTCTCCGATAATTCGCATCAAGCATAACTAACAACGAGAAGTTGTGTTGCCATGAGGTACGAGGAGCAAGATGAGGCAGTTCGCTCACTGGAGCATTTCGCCAGCGACACAGACGCCGAAGGCGAAGACGCTCCCTTAATCCCTGATCTATCTGGTGCGGTTTCACCACAGACCCCATTGTCGAGAAAAAGCGTTCTGCGAGTAATTCTACTATGCGCATCGGCTACTTTAATTCTAGACATTGGTCTTACGCTTGTGCGTGCACCGAAGATCCGCTTGTTCGAGTCTATCCTGTGCCAGGCATACTATCGAACGCATGGCAGTGCCCTCCCAGTGCCGATGCAGGACATTCCCGAGTCCCAATGTAAGACAAAGGAGATCCAGTCCGGGGTCGCCCGTTTGATCGGTTGGCAGACGGTGTTTGACGGGATTCCAGGTATGCCAATCACAGTTTCACTTTTAGTGAGTGTGCGCTGTTGCCAGATCAACTGCCCTAACCTGCTGAAGCCATTTTCCTGGCCATTCCCTACGGAGCGCTATCCGATTCCAAAGGCCGCAGGCCAGTTCTATTAATGTGCTTTCTGGGCCTGGCGCTGTCGACTGCGTGGGCCTTGCTCGTGTGCTGGATGCAGTGGCCCTTGGAATTAACGTGGATCTCGTCTCTATTCCAATGCTTAGGGGGCGGTCCCGCGGTGGCTACCGCAGTCTTGGAAGCCACCATTGCCGATGTGGTGCCGGATGATAAAAGGTAGGTGTTCCTTTCTGTTTCTACTGCATACAATACCGCAACATTGTCTACATCCTGACGCACGCGGCCTAAAAAAGGTCCACCATCTACTTCCAGTTGCAAGCCGCGGTATTGATCTCTGATATCCTTGCAAACCCCCTGTCATCTGTCCTGATGGCCCACAATCAGTGGACTCCCTGCTTTCTAGGCGTAGGAATTCAAGCCCTTGCCACCGTCCTGCTGATGGCCTTGCCCGAAACGCTAGACTTTTCCAGGGTGTCACGGCCGTTAGATGCGTCGATCGATGGCTGCAAGGAAGAGGAGCCGACGCTGCGTGGCTGCTTGGCAAAGAACTTCCGTATCATCGTGTTGGACCGAAATATCGCTGGTCTGGTATTCAGTCTCCTCATATTGACCATTAGTGCGGAGTCGCTGGGTTTCCTGCTACAGTATGTTTCGCAACGGTACGGCTGGTCGATCGCTCAGGTATGTAGGATCTAGCATAGCAACTTTCTCCCCAGCCCCTGCCTCGCCCCATCCCCGTCATTCTGGGTGATTAAGACTGACGTAGATGCGAAACTTACCTAGTCGGCGATGCTTCTCTCTTTACGAGCCATGGTGGAGTTTGGGCTCCTTCTCGTCCTGGGGTCCCTGCTCTTGTTCGTCAAGGGTCCGGGTCTTCGTGATCCCCAACAGCGTGATCTATTAATCGCCCGGTTTAGTCTAGGACTCATCATCCTAGGGCTTCTAATCCTGTCGTTGTCCCCCACCGTGGCCCCGGCAATCCTTGGTGAGCCTCCCAGCTTGTTTATTCGTCCGCTAGCTACAAGGGCACCAAGAGAGGGAAAAAGACAAACAGAATCACCCCAGTGTTTGTAGCTGGTGTGGCCCTGTCCTGTCTATACTATCTACACATCTGCTAGAGATTTCACGCATACCATTCCGCCTACCCTATTGTACCACTAACCTAAGCACAGGCCTTATAGTCTACACTCTCGGCGCGGGCTTCCAACCCGCCGTAATGAGCCTCCTCGCCTCTCTCTGGAAGGCCTCTAACCCCTCTAACCTCGGCAGTCTTTACAGCACTGTTGCCATAATCCTCGCGGTGGGCGGCGTGGTCGCCGGTCCTTTGATCTCGCTGATGTATCGGATTGGCCTCTCATTAGGTCATGCATGGGTGGGCCTGCCTTACTTTGTGGCTTCGGGTCTCTGTGCAGGGATTGCAGTTGTTTTGTTGTCTGTTACATTACCAGGACGAGAATGAGAACCAGGACGAAGTGAAATGTGATACTGGTTTGTTTGGGAATGAAATTGAAACGTGAAATGAAACGGGACGGGACAGAAAGAAATGGAATGACATGAGATGAGCTGCATTTCGCTCCAAAGGGACGATTTGACGGATATGTGGATAGATGGATGGCCCTGTAGGCAGGCAGCCATTTTTTTTTTTTTTTTTTTTTTTTTTTAGGTGCGTAGTACACCGGTGGAGGCAGAAGGATTAATATCATATACACACGTAAAGAAAGGGCAGGGGATCTGCATTTGCTGAGAGATGAGGGAGGGGTGAGGTGGGATATAAAAGAGGATAGGCTCCCGCTATTTGGGTTTACCTTTCTACAAAATCATTGGAGAGGTGACTTTTTAGTTACTATGAACTTCATGCTATATGTGATGGAAAGTATCTCACCACTAACAGAACATCATACAAAAAACATGGATGGCTATCACCACTACTTCTATCATCCCTTTGACACCATCCTTTCTACAAACATCAAAATAAGACTGATTGTTTCTCTCCATGTTCGTTGCGCTAACAGCATCTTAGCCAACTGCCCATCTACTTGAGCAAGCTAAACTAACAGGACAATTACTTCTTAGGAGTCCGTCTCATATTTGTGACAAAGGGAATCACTCGAGCGTTATCCAGGTCCCAGATCCGTTCCTGAATGTAGGGATCACTTTTCAGACGTTCCCAGATCTGCTCCTTACTCACATCGTTGACGACCATAACGGACCCCTTGAAGGGCCGGCGAGGGTTTCCGGGAAAGGTGTGCTTCTCGAAGATAGGCCCTGCACACACCCACGCCTCGGTTTAGTGATGATTGAACAGTGGTAGGTAGCATGAAGATGGCTAATCGAAGAAGAACAAGGGCATGAAAAGAAAGAAAGGAAGACGGAAGAGAGGAAGAGAGGAAAATGGATGAAAAAAGCTCACCAGCCCAGGTAACCCATTGTTCCTTGTGAAGACGCACAAAGTTGGGCGAGTGCCGGGGGCGAATTTCGAGCCGACGGTCAAGCTAGGCCAGCACAACAATATCAGAAGAGGTCTTGTGCCGAGCTAGGGTGGGAGTGGTGGGTTCGGTGAGGCCATCAGTCATCACTCACCACATTGGGCATATCCGGAAACAGCACCAGCCATTCTCTCGGCGCAGCAGCAGGGGCGGAGGCAGGGATAGGAGCAGGAGCAGGAGCAGCAGCAACGGCCGCAGCAGACGAAGCGAATCTGGCTCCGAGATGAGAGAGCTGAAGGGCGAATCTATGGGCCGCGCCAATTCCGTTCGCCATAGGCATACTGAAATGAGACGCAAGGTTTGATCGAGGGGGAAAGTGAGAAGTGGATCTGGTTTGATGGTGTGCACAGCAACTGCAGCTACCACTAGCACCTCCTTGATGGCTGGCCCCCATTTTATGTCTTACCCTTCACGTTTCCCGCTGCCATGTGCCATGTGTTGCCTCTCTCAGACAACTCGCTGACCACCGGGTTGGAGAGACATCTGAGACACACAACCCATGTGTAGTGCGTGGCGGAACCTCGTTGGTGGAGGGTGAGGAAATGAGTATCAGCTGCGGCATCCTGGTGCTCATCCTGCTGAAGTCTGGGGCTGCGCATACGCTTTAGTGAGGATGAGGATGAGGATATCTCCAGTTCGATATACAGAGTGTGTAGCGGTAACGGTACCAGTGGTAAACTAGTGGTACCGTAAATTCATACGGGTATTTCAAGACATACATGATACAAGTGTACCTTGACGGCATCTAGACTGCAGGTTTGACTCCACTCCTGCAGTAGCGCCAGATGCATAATTTTCCGTGCCGACCGAACGTGCCAAGGGGGGCCAAAAAGGCCTTTGCTGCATGAGTTATTAATTTATGGGGCTGTGAATTGAGGGGCGCTCAGGCACTACCATGCCCCAGCCTGATCGACGAATACCCGACAGGCCAATCCATCTCCTACCCGAGAGTCTAATATACTATGTTTAAATCCCGGTATTACACTAGGAACGTGGATAATCTGACTGTCAGCTGCTGTGGGGCTGAGATTGCTAAAAGTAATTCCTAACCAACAACTAGAATAATATCATGGCGCGTATAGGTACTAAGACTGGACAGTCGAGAATGTTGGCATAGATTGCATGGCTGAGTCCCCAACAACTTCAAGCTAGCTTTGCCGGAATTTATTTGGCGACAGACGGATTGGACTTGACTTCACTCGAGAATCCACGGGCATCCGATTGACTACACTTCCTGTCGTTGCGACTATGAACTCTTAGACAAGCAGAAGAAGAGAAGAGAAGAAAAGGTACGATATCCTTGACGGACAGCTAACATACACAGACACGAAGACCATAATTAATACACTACAATCATAATCATAATGCCTTCCACCAGCGCGACCGCAGACTCGTCTGCGCAATTTTGGAAGAAAGCCACGGCAGAAATGGAAATCAGTCGTCTTTCCCATCTCACCCGCTCCTACGAGGGACAAGCACAATGGAGGAGCTATCCTGTCAACCCCAGCATCGAGCTGCAGACGCTGAGCGCGTTTTGCGAGGCGCACCGGACCTCGCTCCTGGTGATCCTCCAGACCGCGTGGGCCGCAGTTCTGGGTCGGTTCCTTGCGACAGACACTGCGACTTTCGCCAGCAGCCTGGAAAATGGCGATGAGGCGAAGCACGGTGTTTGCGGTGCGATCTGGTCGCGGGGCGCTACCACGCTGCATGAGCTGTTAGAACAGCTTCAGCGGGGGTACGAGGCGTCGTTTGCGCACCAGGATATACCGTTAGGGGAGCTGGAACAGCTGTTGAATGTGGTTCCTGATACTGGGGTAAGGGTGAAGCACATTAGCTGGCCCGGCGCGTCTCCGTATCAATCGGGGGGAAGCGACAAGGTGACTAGTAGTTTGACCGAGATTTTCAATGGCATCGCAAAGGCTAATAATGGCGCAGCGGGTGATTGAATTGGTCGCACAAGTCAGCCCAATCTCAGTGCGCATTTCCGTGGAGTACAACGCTTCTGCTCTGTCGTCGGTCTATGCGCAAAGCATTGCAGGCTCGCTGGAGAGGAGTCTGCAGGCGGTTGTAACCCGTGGCTTGACCCCCGTCTCCCAGACCGACCTGTGCAGTAAACAAGATCGGGAGGCAATCTTCAACTGGAATGTATACGTGCCAGTCTCAATTAACGAATGTGTGCACACGCGCATTGAGCGCAAGGCCCTCGAACAGCCCCAAGCACTCGCAGTCGCGGGCTTTGGAGGCGATATAACCTACCAGCAACTCGACTCGCAGGCCGACCATCTGGCTGCATACCTTCAGGAACTGGGAGTTGGCGCCAACTCGTACGTCGCACTCTGCTTTGAGAAATCGACGCTGCCGATTGTGGCCATGTTGGCGGTCTTTAAAGCTGGCGGTGCCTACGTCGCTCTCAACCCGGCCCATCCTGTCAACCGCCAGGCAGTCATTCTCAGCAAGATCGATGCGACAGTCGTATTAGCCGGGCCTGGCTACGCCGAGACCTTTTCTCCTCTTGTCAAACACTCCGTCGAGGTCACGCAAGACTTGGTGGACCTGCTTGCTGCTGAGCGCCGCGCAACACACCTCGTCCGGGCTGCACGTCCTGGAACCCCAGCCGTTGTCGTCTTCACTTCAGGAAGTACTGGCGAGCCGAAGGGAATTGTGGTGGAGCATCGCGCATTGGTCTCAAGTATGATCGGCCACGGAGCGATCATGCGTCTGGACGGCTCCACTAGGGCTCTCCAGTTTGCGACCTATACGTTCGATCTCAGCGTCGGAGAAATATTCAACACTCTGATGAATGGCGGGTGCGTCTGTGTGCCTTCAGAAGAAGAACGACTAGACGACCTGGAGGGCTTCATCCGCCGTCTAGAAGTAAACTGGGCCCTGCTGACCCCTACTGTGCTGAACATGCTGGCCCCGGCAAACGTCCCCTCAATGAAGACCATCTCCACCGGAGGTGAACCCATGAAACATGATATTATTCAAGCCTGGGCGGACCACGTCCAGTTAAACAACATGTACGGCCCCGCAGAAACTACGATCCTCTGCGCTGGTCGTGCCACATTGAGCCCTACCACTCCTGCCTCTAATATTGGCCGTGCTCTTGGAGCACGTCAATGGATCACAGATCCAATGGACCCCAATCAACTATGTCCAATTGGAGCAATCGGAGAAGTCCTGATTGAAGGACCCGGTTTGGCGCGCGGGTATCTCCACGATGAAGAGAGAACCAATGCGTCCTTTATAGGAAACCCTGACTGGTTACCCAAGGCTAGCCCTGCGCGTCGCTTCTACTGTTCCGCTGACCTGGGATTTCTCAGTCCAGACGGAACCTTCAATATCGTCGGCCGGAAAGATACTCAAGTCAAGGTCAACGGCCAACGTATCGAGCTGGAAGAAATTGAATTCCATATCAAGAGACTCCTCAGTTCTGGCTGGCAGGCAGTGTTAGCTGAAGTCATCAAGCCCAAGAGGAACAACGAGCAGTCAACCCTGGCCGCATTCATTAGATTTGAAGATGGCGAAGCTTCTGGAACTGAGCTGCTAGGGGACATGTCCGAAGAGCGACGACAGCAGCTCCACCAGCTCAAGAAGGATCTCGGTCTACATCTCCCGGCGTACATGATCCCTTCGGTGTTTGTACCCATGGCGCATATACCCACAACTGCACATGGTAAGCTGGATCGACGACAACTTCGAGATTTAGCTGCAGGTTTCTCCACCGAGGACCTTGTCTTGTTTTCTCTCGCCATCAGCACCGATACGGCCAAGCGCGAGCCTGTCACAGAAGCTGAAAAGGCTGCGGCAAGTCTCTGGTCTCAGGTGCTCAAGATCCCATATGAGACTATCGGGTTAGACGACAACTTCTTCCAGTTGGGAGGCGATTCGATCGCAGCCATGAAGCTCTCCGCCACCGCGCGGTCTGCAGGGAGAAGCCTAACCGTGGCGAAAATCTTCGGCCATCCCACTCTTGAAGCCATGTCCCAAATCGCTGTGGGACTCTCACATACCGAGACTGAATCAATTGAGCCATTCTCGCTCATTGACGTAGAAAATGTCTTTGAATTCATCGACGAACTTTGCTTGAAATGGGGGCTGGAGCGTTCAAGCATTGAGAATGTGTACCCTGCAACCGCCTTGCAAGAAGGTCTAATGGCAATCACCCAGGGAGAGCCTGGTACCTACATCTATCAGAATGTCTACCAGCTGCCAGCGGAGATTGATCTGGCCAAGTTCTGTGCGGCTTGGGAGTCTGTCGTCAATACCACTGAGATCCTGCGCACCACTCTTCTTCCCACCGATACCGCGGGGACATATCAGGTTGTGACCAAGCCTTCTTCTATCGACTGGAAATACCCAGCCAGCGTGGAAGAGTACTTACAAGCAGATGCCCAGCGGACAATGCTGTATGGAGAGCCACTGGCCAGGTACGCTCTCGTCCCGGGCACCCTAGACGGTCCACCGTCGACGTTTATCTGGACTGCTCATCATGCCTTGTATGATGGTTGGTCTCTGCCGCTTCTGTGGAAACGAGTGGAGGAGGCGTACAGGGGCAGTGGACGCTTACTACGACCGCATGTTGCACCTTTCAACCGATTTATTGCCCATCTTCGAGACATGGATGCTGGCGCCGCGAATGCCTTCTGGAAATCCTACCTATCCTCATCCAACCCCCCAAAGTTCCCGCAATTGCCATCTCAAACATACAAACCCCGCGTCAACAACATCCATCGCCATGGGTTCGGCCTCAAGGCTACCAGCTACTCGTCCGGTGTCACAGCGTCCACTCTCATTCGTGCCGCCTGGTCCCTTCTCATGAGCCAATATACAGATGCTGGCGACGACATCATCATCGGCGTGACAGTGGCCGGAAGAAATGTCGATCTTCCAGGCGCCTCCGAAATGGCTGCGCCGATGATTACCACGGTCCCTGTCCGCGTGCAGATCGACCGTGACGAAACGGTGACTCAACTTTTGACCAGAGTTCAGACACAAACCGTCGATATGATGCCCTTCGAGCACGCAGGGTTGCAGAACATAGCCAAGATTAACCGCGAGTGCCGTCTTGCGTGCGGATTTCAGAGTCTGCTTGTTGTCCAGCCCGAGGAGGACGAAAGAACCACCGGCTCCCTGGATATCAGGAAGATTCAGTCGCCCGATGTGGGGATCTACACCTACGCGCTGGTCATTCAGTGCTTGCTGCAGGGAGATAAGGTCGGAGTGCAAGTTGACTTTGATGACCAAGTCCTGTTCTCGTGGCAGGTGGAGCGTATCTCCTGCCAGCTCGAGCATCTCTTGGGAGAGCTCCGAGCCAGTCCCAACGTCAGGATCGGCGACCTGAGCCTCGTGAGTCTGGAAGACTATACCCAGATTATGAATTGGAACCACAAGCTTCCCGTCGTGGAGGAACGCTGCGTGCATGAGATCATCCGTGATCAAGTTTTAGCCACGCCCGATGCACAGGCGATCTGCTCCTGGGACGGAGATTTTACCTACGCGGAGGTGGACCGGCTATCAAACCGTTTTGCTCGACATCTGGTGAATCTGGGTGTTGGTCCAGAGACATTGGTCCCGCACTGCTTCAGTAAATCCGCCTGGACGGTCATTGCTATGCTGGCCATTATCAAGGCCGGTGGTGCTTGCGTGGCCCTAGATCCTGGACACCCCGTAGATCGACTGCAGGCTATCATTGCAGACGCGCAGGCTGGTTTGGTGGTGACTACACCAGAGCATAGTCATCTTTTTAACGGACTCGTCAGCAAGGTCGTGGCTCTTAGTCCACAGTTCTTCGGGTCGGATGGATCGTCCGCTGAGACTCTACCACCACGCGCAGGACGCAAGAACCCTGTCTTTGTCTTGTTTACCTCTGGAAGCACAGGAAAGCCAAAAGGTATAATCATCGAGCACGGCATGTTCGCCACCAGTGCTGCCGCTCACAGCAGGGCGTTCGGCATCACTGCTCAATCGCGAGTCTTCCAGTTCGCTGCGCACACCTTCGACGTCAGTGTCGGTGACATTTTCACCTCGCTGATGAAGGGAGCTTGTATCTGTATTCCGTCTGACCTCGAGCGCATGAATAACGTCGCCTCAGCCATTAACCGGATGCAGGCCAATTACGCCTTCCTGACGCCGACAGTGGCCAACTTGCTTCGTCCAGAGCAGGTTCCCACCCTTCGCACACTAACACTTGGTGGCGAGGCTCCGACTAGAGAGAATATTCGGACTTGGGCAGATAGTCTGAACTTGATCCTTTGCTACGGACCTGCCGAGTGCTCGGTTTACTGCTCGGCGAACCCGCCAGCAACGCAGCAAAGCAACCCAGCTGTTCTTGGACACGCCATTGGTGGTCTTATCTGGCTGGTTGACCCAATAAATCATGATAAGTTGACTCCTGTCGGCTGCGTGGGCGAATTAGTTGTTCAAGGAGCGATAGTTGCCCGCGGGTACTTGAATGAACGTGAGAAGACCCAGTCGGCCTTCATCCAGGATCCGGCCTGGATGCCTCGGACATTCCCCAAGGAGTACCGCCGTATTTACAAGACCGGGGACCTTGCGCGCTTTAACCCGGATGGGTCTCTAAGCTTCGTTGCGAGGAAAGACACCCAGGCCAAGGTCCGAGGACAGCGCGTGGAATTGGCGGAAATTGAAGTCCACCTTTCTGAAAGTCCAGAGATTCAGCATTCCATGGTAGCTGTCCCGACTACGGGTCCTTATAAGAGCAGACTTGTCTGCATCCTGTCCTTGCAAGAACTTGCTCGACGCAGCGATGGCGGTTCCCGGGATAGTAGCGGTGTTGCATTGATTGAAGGAAGCAGCGACAGATCTCGCGCTGCTCGGATGGCTTCCGTGATAGAAAGCCGACTTGCAGAGAAGCTTCCCCCCTATATGGTACCGGCTGTGTGGATTCCCCTGAAGAGGATGCCGCTGAACTTGTCGGGGAAGATTGATCGGAAGCTGCTCAAGGGGTGGCTCGAGGACGTGGATGAAGCCACGTACCAGTCTATTGCAGCGATGGCGACAGCAGAGGAAATCAATTCCCAGCAGCCTAGCTCAGATACAGAGAAGAAGGTGCAGGCCGCTTTCAGCGCAACTCTCAACATCCCTCTAGAATCCGTGGGCCTGAACACTTCGTTTCTCAGTGTTGGTGGTGATTCCATCTCAGCCATGCAGGTCATGTCTCGCATTCGCTCGCAGAATCTTCGCATCACCGTGCAGGACATTCTGAAGCTCCGCACGGTGGCTGCTGTTGCGGGTCGAGCCCAATACATCGAGCAGTCCACGGCAGATAGCTCGGCGCTGGAATCTGAAGTCATCGATGAATGGTTTGAGCTTGCTCCCATCCAACAGCTGTTCTTCAAAATGCAGCCGAATGGGCAAAATCATTTCAATCAGAGCTTTGTGTTGAAGCTAACGCAGGATGTTCAACAAACGGAGCTTCAAAGGGCACTTGAAATAGTTGTGCAGCGTCACTCTATGCTTAGAGCCCGGTTCGAACAGGCAGATGGGTCCTGGAGTCAAAAAATCACAAACGATGTCTCTGGCTCTGTTTTCATGTTCCCTAGAGAAGAGGGTAGTCGGGATAGAATGATGGCCCGGTTCCGTGAGGCAGAGACTTTACTCGATATCAACAGGGGGCCACTGTTGACGGCTCAAATTTGGATTGCTCCTGAAAGCCAGTATCTATTCTTGGCCGCTCATCATCTGGTCATTGATCTCGTATCGTGGCGAATCATCCTGCAGGATTTGGAGGATGTGCTTAGAACTGGCCGTGTCAGCTCAACGCCCACGATTTCCTTTCAGAGTTGGGCAAGACTGCAACGCGAATATATTTCCCAGCACTTTTCAGATCCAGACACCTGGGAGCTCCAGGCACCCGCAGGAGATCTGTCCTACTGGAACATGCAGGGAGAAGCCAACACCTGGGGAGAAATTGTCACCAAATCCTTCACCATCGACGCTCAGAGGACCGCGCTGCTGCTCGGTGACTGCAATCTTCCGCTGCGCACAGAGCCGACTGATATCATGGTAGCTGCACTACTGCATTCCTTCCGTCACGCATTCTCTGACCGAACCGCCCCTGCCGTCTACCTAGAAGGACATGGCCGTGAACCGTGGACATCGGCCATTGACATCTCACGCACCGTGGGTTGGTTCACGACCATGAACCCCGTCAGCTACGACACTTCCGAAGACAGCTGGCTTGACGCTGTCAGAAGGCTGAAGGACAACCGCCGAAAGATTGCCGACAATGGGTGGCGGTACTTTACCGCGCGATCTCTTCTAACCGGCGGGATGCAGGATATGGAGATTGTTTTCAATTACCTCGGTCTTTACCAGCAACTGCAGAGAGCCGACGCTTTGTTTCAAGAGTCTTCCATCACTGGAACTGACTGTGTTGAGATCGGCCCTCAAATGCAGCGTTATTCTCTGTTTGAGATCGCCGCTGGGGTCTCCAACGGGCAGATGCAGTTCAGTTTTGAGTATAACAAGAAAATGAGCCATCGCGATACAATCAGATCTTGGATCAATCTTTATCACCAAGTCCTCGAGACCGGTATCGACGAACTCATGGCGCAGTCCGAATTAATACCCACTCTCAGCGATTTCCCCCTTCTGGCGTTGTCGTATGAGGACTTGGGGAACCTGGCCACCTCCGTCCTGCCCGAAGCTGGAGTCAAGTCAATCGACGAGATCGAGAGCCTCTCTCCTTGCTCGCCTATGCAACTGGGTTTGTTAATGAGTCAATTGAAATCCGAGGGTGCCTACGAGTTCTTCACTATCATGGAGGCCACTGCGCGCGAGGGAGTCGATAGTGCGCAGTTGGTTGCAGCCTGGCAACAGGTTATTGACCGGCACCCCATACTGCGAACCGTCTTCATCAAAAGTGCTGTCCCAGAACGGCCTTATGACCAGCTCGTGCTGAAGGAGATAAAGGCGCAGGTTGTGGAGCTGCGTAGCGACGACCCTGTCCATGCTTTACGCACGTTACCTCCCACATCAAAGCTCCATCAATTGGCAATCTGCCACTCCGAGAACGGCCGGATCTTTTGCAAGTTGGAAATCAACCATGCTTTGATTGATGGGACATCCATGGCTATCATCGAGCGGGACCTGAAGCGCGCTTACAGCGAGAAGCTTAGCAGCGAGCCTCCTCTTGCGTACGTCGACTACGTGACCTTCCTCCAGGAGGCCAAGAGGGCCGAATCCATCGAGTTCTGGAACACTTATCTCCAAGACGCTCAGCCTTGTCAATTTCCCGTTCTCAATGATGGCCGAGAACAAGTCCAGGCTCTAGACTCGATCAATGTGGAACTGCCCGGCTTGACAAAAGAGACCCTGAGCGCCTTTTCGGAACGCTGGGGATTTACCATCGCCAATGTTGTCCAGACCGCGTGGGCCCTGGTACTGCGCTCTTATATTGGAGCAGACTCTGTCTGCTACGGGTATCTGACCTCTGGCCGTGATGCTCCTCTGGACGGCATCGAGGACACCGTGGGTCCGTTCATCAACATGCTTGTCTGTCGCTTGAAGTTCGATCCTCATGAGCCTGCTTTACTTGCTCTAAAGAACACTCAGGACGGGTTCTTGAAGGCCATGGCCCACCAATACGTGCCTTTGGCGGAGATGCAGCATGCCTTGGGCGTTGCAGCACAGGGATTGTTCAATACAGCCATGTCGTTCCAGAGGTATTCGTCAGAGGAATCGATAGATCTAAATTTGAGGAGGGTCTACGATTATGATCCTACTGAGGTAAGTTCATGAAGAAGTATAGACCCTGTAAGTACGGCTTGCTCACTAGGGGATCTTAGTTCAATATCACCGTCAACGTCGCCACGCGAGAGGAAGGATTGCAAATTGATCTCGCCTACTGGACCTCCAAACTATCGAGCGGCCAAGCGGCCCATATGGCTAATACCTACAGTACTGCCATCATGGCACTTCTTTCGAACCCCGAGACTGCCCTAGCCGATGTAGACATGCTCAGTCCACTGGATAAAGCATCTTTACGCGACTGGAACAGACAGCTGCCTCCTGCGATAGACCGCTGCATGCATGAAGTCATTCACCAGAATGCCATAGAACGACCTCATGCTCTGGCTCTCGAGTCGTGGGAGGCCGCATACACATATCGGGACCTTGACAGGGCATCGTCTCGTCTTGCGCGACACCTGATCAAGCAGGGAATTTCGCCCGATGACTGTATCCCATTGTGCTTTGAGAAATCACTCTACACGATCGTTGCTCTTGTTGCTGTTCTCAAGGCTGGTGGAGGGTTTGTACTTCTAGACCCCAAGCATCCTGATGATCGTCTCAAGGGTCTTCTCGAGGACAGCAAGGCGAGGTTCCTCATAGTTTCCCCACAGACCCAGGAGCGTTGCAAAGACCTCATTTCATCTTTGGTTGTTGTCTCACCCAAGATACTGGATGAGCTTCCTCACGCCGATGAGGACGATACCCTCCCACCATCAGCCGTTGCCCCTGAGAACATCATGTACGTCCAGTTCACATCGGGTAGCACGGGAAAGCCCAAGGGAGCGGTTGTGCACCACAGGGCAGCCTGCTCCTCCATCGAGCACCACGGAAAAGTCATGAACTACGGACCGGACTCGCGCATCTTCCAATTCTCTTCCTATACCTTTGACGCCATTATTCTCGAAGCATTTACCACATTGTACCACGGCGGCTGTGTCTGTATTCCGTCTGAGGAAGACCGAATGAGCAGCATGGTGCAATCGATGCGCGAGATGAAGGTTAACAACATGTTCATGACGCCCACTCTAGCTCGCCTATTTGGGCCCGCGGATGTTCCGTCTCTGACAACCCTGATGCTTGGTGGTGAACCGATTCCCCAGGATAGTATTAATACGTGGAAGGATCACGTCGATCTGATTGGAGGGTATGGGCCAGCTGAATGCTGCGTATACTGCTGTTACAATCCGCTCAGCTCCAGCGGGTTCAAGCCCGAGGTTATTGGATACCCGGTTGGAGCAGTTCTGTGGATTGTGGAGGCCGATAATCATGATAGACTCGTGCCTGTTGGTGCTATTGGTGAAATCGTCGTCCACGGCCACACCGTTGGTCGAGGCTACCTGAACGACCCCGCCAGAACGGCAGCGAGCTACATCTCAGCACCGAGCTGGATTGCCGATTATGGTTATGCGGGTGAGCAGACGCTTTATAAAACAGGCGATCTGGGACGATACAACTCCGACGGCACATTGACGATTGTCGGCCGCAAGGACACTCAGGTCAAAGTAAACGGACAGCGCATCGAGCTGGGAGAGGTCGAGCACAGTATCAAGACCGAGTATCCTCAAGTCCTGCAGGTGGCTGTTGACGCGCTTAAGCCCGAACATGCCAATGGGCGCCAGATTCTGTCTGCCTTCCTCGAGTTCGAGGCTGATGAGGGTAGCGAAGAAATTCAGGACGAGAACAGCTTCCTTCGCCCCATGAACGACAAGCTTCGAGAAACGATGTTCGAGATCGAGGCATTGCTCGCCCAGCGCCTGCCACCATATATGGTCCCCCATTTGTGGTTCCCCCTGGTCACCATGCCGAAATCCGCATCTGGCAAGACAGATCGGAAGGTGCTGAAGCAGCTCTGCAACGGTCTATCCAAGACGGAGCTTCAGCAATATTCCCTTGCAAGCGGCAGCAAAAAGGCTCTCGAGACGCCGATGGAGAAAAAGATCGCACAACTCTGGAAGGACATCTTTGGGGTATCTAACATCGGTTCCAATGACAACTTCTTCCGGATTGGCGGAGACTCGATTGAAGCGATGAAGTTGGCTGCCGCTGCCCGCGCCCAGGGTATATCCCTCTCGGTTGCGGATATATTCAATAACCCCAAACTTAGTGATATGGCGAATATCGTTGTTGCGGCCGATGGTGCGCCCGCTGTGACGCACGAATACGATGCACCTTTTAGCCTGGTCGGTGGCAAGAAGAATGCACGCTCCCTGGTCCAGAGGCATCTTCCGAATGAGCAGTTTGATCTCGTGGAGGATGTTTATCCCTCCACCTCCCTACAGGAAGGGCTACTTGCATTGACTAGCAGCCAAGCCAGTGCGTATGTCCTCCAGGCTCCCTTCCTGTTACCGGCCAATATCGACATGGGCCGTTTCCGAGATGCCTGGGCCAAAGTTGTCGAGGCAAATGCCATTCTCCGTACAGTAATTGTCTCAACAGAGACCCAGGGTACCTGCCAGGTTGTCTTGAGGCGGTCTATTGAGTGGTCAGAGGCGCCAACACTGGAAGCATACCTGGCGCAGGACAGAGAAAAGCCTATGGGCTACGGAACACCGCTAAGCCGATATGGCCTGACATCAGACGGGTACTTTGTCTGGACTGCCCATCACTCCATCTACGATGGCTGGAGCTTCGCACTGATGCTAGACGAGCTCGAGAAGAGATACAAGGATGAGTCAGCCGCCATTTCTCGCCCTCTGTTTGCTGAATACATTCAATTCCTGCTGCAGCAGCAGGGCAAGGCCGATGCAACCGCATTCTGGAAATCGCAGCTACAGGATGCTTCCTCGTCAAGTGCATTCCCGCGGCTTCCAAGCTCTCTCTATGAGGTGGACGTAGACCGGACCTTCCAGTACAGCTTCCCCTTCGGCAGCAAGTCCACCGTCACGGCATCGACCGTCCTCTCGGCGGCTTGGGGACTGACAATTGGCCGGCTAACCAACTCGTCGGAGGTGATTTACGGCTCAACTCGCAGCGGTCGAAATATTGACCTCGCTCAGGCCACTGAGCTTATGGGGCCAACTATCGCCACGGTTCCCATTCGTATCAACCTTGACCCATCGATGTCGGTAGAGGATTTCCTCGCCGGAGTCCAGAATCAAGCGACGGCAGCCATTCCATTCGAGCACCTAGGCCTGCAGAATATCAGCAAGATCAGCCCTGCATGCAAAGCCGCATGCGATTTCCAGAACCTGTTCGTCGTTCAGCCAGCGATGATCGGCGATTCCACTGCCATCGGTATGAAGCGCGTTGAACTTCCCACCAAGGGACTGCATACGTACGCTCTGAACGTCGAGTGTATCCTGACCGAGGAAGGCACCGCAACACTGAACTTTGAGTACGACGGTAAGATCATGCAAGATCATCAGATCCAACGGCTTGCTGGCCAGTTCCATCACATTGTCCGTCAGTTGTGCGAGAATGAAGGCAGCGGGCTGAAGGTCGGAGATGTCGACGCCTTCAGTGTGGACGACGAGAAACAACTTCGCCAGTGGAATGCGAGACTGAAATCCTACCCTGAAATCACCAGGTGCGCGCATGACCTTGTCTCTGAGCGAGCTCGCCTTCATCCGGAGTTGTTGGCTGTTACGCAGTCGGATGGAACTAGCTTGACCTTCGGCGAGCTTGACAGGTTGTCCACGCTGTTTGCTCGCCATCTGTCCACTTTCGGGATTGGACCAGGCCAAATAGTACCCATGTGTTTGAAGAAGGCTGTCTGGGTCGTAGTAGCCATGCTTGGAGTACTCAAGACCGGTGCTGCGTTTGTCTGCTTGGATCCCTCCTCTCCACCAAGCCGCATGCACGGAATCATCGAAGACGTAGAGTCAGATCTCGTCATTGTCGATGCAGAAACAAAAGATACATTCAGGAGCAATCTTCAAACGCTCGAGATAGGCGTCAACGCCCTTGGATGGGTTAACAGTGCGAGTGCCAGCGACATCGTCTTCGAGGTCCACAGAAACCCACACGATCTCATGTATGTGATCTTCACGTCCGGAAGTACCGGTAAGCCCAAGGGCGTGATGATCGAACACACCTCTGCCTGTTCATCGTTTATCTACCAGGGCCAGGAGTTCGGCTTCGACCATGAGTCGCGCGTACTTCAATTCAGCGCCTTGACCTTTGATGCCTCGCTCATGGAAGTCTTCACCACACTTTGCGCTGGCGGTTGTGTGTGTTTCCCTACCGAAGAGGAAAAGCAAGGAGACATTGCACGCGCAATCAATCACTTGCGCGTGAACTCGGTCATGCTCACACCCACCGTGCTCCGCATGATCCAGCCGGAAGATGTCCCCATGGTCAAGCATGTGGTGACGGGAGGCGAAGCCGTGAGTCATGATATCGTGCAAACATGGAGTAGCAAGGTTACCCTCAAGGGCGTCTACGGGCCTACGGAAACCTCCATGATTTGTATCACGGCGAACCTCGTTCCTGGTAGTTCTCCAGCAAATATCGGTGTTCCTCTGGGCTGTCGAAGCTGGATTACCCTCCCTGACGATCACAACCATCTGGCACCTATTGGGTCGGTTGGTGAACTGCTCATCCAAGGACCCATTGTGGGGCGTGGGTATTACAAGAACCACAAACAGACTGAGGAGGTGTTTATTGAGAATCCTCTCTGGTTGCCGAAACGCTTTGGCGAGACTGGCGGCCGCCGCCTCTACAAGACCGGAGACTTGGTCTACTACTCGCAAAACGGCGATCTCATGATCGTGGGCAGAAAAGACTCACAGGTCAAACTCCGCGGGCAACGCATCGAGCTGGGAGAAATTGATCACAAGATGTGGTTGCATCCTGCCGTAAGACAGTCTTCTGTCGTGCTGCCCAGTCAGGGCCCCTTGAAGAACCGCCTCGTTGCAGTGCTCACTCTCGATGGCACTGAACAAATTACCACACCCGAGGCCCTGTGCCCCTTGTCCGAAGAATGGAAACAGCACGCCAACTTACAGATCGCGAGCATCCGGCAGGCGGTCCGGGAAAGCCTCCCCTCGTACATGGTGCCCACTGTCTTTGTGGCCGTGGAGATGATGCCGAGACAGACTTCCGGCAAGACTGACATCAAGCTGGTGAAGAAATGGGTCAATGAGCTGGATGAGCAGACTGCCGAGCAGGTTCTCGATATTGAGACCACAGCGCCTGGGCTCACTGTTCCTGAAAGTGAGATGGAGATGGTGATCCAGGGAGCCATTTCTAAAGTCCTGAATATTCCTGCCGAGAAGATTGCGCTGAACCGATCGTTTATCAGCCTTGGTGGAGATTCCATCACAGCCATTAAGCTGATGAATCAACTCCGAGATGCAGGGGTGAAGTTTTCGATCAAAGAACTGTTGCGAGCTGGGTCAATCAGTGAACTCGCAGGCGTGATTGCATCTAGGGGTGAGGACGCGAGAGTGAACACGCCATCACCCCATCTCCTTCAGAAAAAAGAGAAGAAATACCCACTCCTGAGCCTCGACGACACTGAAATAGAGACCCTCCTTGCACAGCGCCTGGCTACTATCGGCCTTACCGACCTTACTCATGTGGAGGACGTCTACCCCTGCTCTTCTCTTCAAGAAGGCCTTCTCCTCGCACAAACCAAGGGCGTAGGAAGCTACAACGTGTTCAACATCTACGAAGTGACGACCCCAAAACACTCACCAACCCCAGTCAATCCTCATCTCCTTGCCAAAACCTGGAAAGAAGTTGTTCGTCGCCATCAAATCCTGCGAACAATCTTTATCCAGGGGATTGGAGAAAGCAGTGCATTCAATCAGGTCGTTCTGCGCGAGGTGCACAATACACCCCTCGTCATCGAGGACGTCAAGAGCAATGATGCCAAAAACCTGTTGCAGAACCTCGATGCTCCAGAATATCAGGCCCTGGAACCCTGGCATAGCGTAACGATTTGCTCTGATACTAGTGGCAGAGTTCACTGTGGGGTCCGGATACACCATGCCTTATTTGATGCGTCTTCCATGGATATCATCCTGCGTGAGGTCGCTCAGGCTTACAATCAGACTCTTTCTACCCCAGCGCCGCTGTACAAGGATTACATCTCATACCTACAGGAGCTACAGCAAGGCGGCAATGATGCGCTTGCGTACTGGAAGACATACCTCGAAGGCCTCGAACCATGCTACTTCCCCAGTATCAACGAGCAGGCTCTGGGAATGAGAACACCGCAGACACTTCAATTTAAAGTCCACGGTCTGCGTCAGATTCTATCATTCTCGGCCAGAAAGAACGTCACTGTCTCCAGCATTCTCCAGACAGCCTGGGCACTCGTCCTGCGCCACTACACAAGCACTGAAGAGATCTGCTTTGGATACCTGTCGCACGGGAGAAATATCCCGCTTGTCGGGGTTGAAAGTATCGTTGGTCCGATGATAAATATGATGGTTCTCCGCGTGACTCTATCGGGAGATAGGACATTGACGGACATACTGGAGAGTACTCGCGACGACGTCCTGAATAGTTTGCCGTACCAGCATACCTCGCTGGCTGAGATTCACCACGCCCTTGATCTTCAAGGACAATCAGCATTCAACACCACTCTCTCTTTCGCATCTGCCGCTGCAGACGCCGAGGATGAGGACTTGATCGCTTTCCAGGACCCCTCTGGCAGTGGTTCGACTGAGGTAGGTCGACACACAGTCAATCATCCAGCTCCCGATATGATGTGCTAATTCGTACAGTATGACATTGCCGTGAATGCGTCCGTCGTAGGCGAAAATCTCCAAATCAATTTCAGCTACTGGTCTTCAGCTCTTTCACCGCAGCAGGCCACGGCGGTTGCTGAAGCATTAACGCACTTCATCGGCATCCTAACCCGCTCCTCTGACTTACCCCTGCGTGAGATCGACTTTACCAGCGCAGCAATGAAAGACCAACTTCTTCACTGGAACGCCACCGCGTACGCCCCCGTTCGCACCACCGTCCACGGACTCTTCCAACGCGCTGCTCTGCGGTACCCTGAGAACCAAGCAATCTGCTCCACAGACGGTAGCTTCACCTACGGCGAGCTAGACGCTCTTACTACGCGCTTCGCGGCCTTCCTGCGTGAGAAGGGCGTCGGTCCGGAGGTCCTAGTTCCGGTGTGCTTCAACAGGTCCTGCTGGACTATCGTATCCATGTTGAGTGTCCTGAAAGCAGGCGGTGCTTGTGTGCCACTTGATCCATCGCACCCACCGGCTCGTATCCAGGAAGTTGCCTCTCGCTGTGAAGCAAGACTGATTCTCGCCGCGCCGCACCTTGTCGAGCGACTGCCTGATTGCAACGCATCTGTCATTGCTGTCACCGATGTACTGATGCAGAGTCTGCCCGATCTGCCGCCGAACTTTCAGATCGACGTCGCAAAGCCTGAGAATGCAGCATTTGTGCCGTTCACCTCAGGAAGTACAGGTTTACCAAAAGGTATTATCCTGGACCATACGGGTCTCTGTACGATGTTCGAAGCAAACGCGTCAGTCGTGGGAATCAATCAAAACACCCGCACTTTCCAGTACGCAGCTTATACCTTCGACGTCAGCATCGCGGAGACCTATATTACATTAACGCAAGGCGGATGCGTCTGCGTTCCCACCGACGCTGAGCGAATGAACGACATCGCAGGCGCAATAACTCGTCTGCAGGCAAACTGGACCTTCCTGACCCCCTCCGTTGCTTCACTTCTAAACCCCGTCGACGTTCCGACGCTAGAGACACTCACCCTTGGAGGAGAAGCAATCTCTCGGGACCTGCATAGTACCTGGGCTGATAAAGTCCGATTGATCAACAGTTACGGCCCGGCCGAGTGCTCGATCTGGACGAGCAACCAGCAGCTCTTCCCCGATAGCTCTTGCGCTGATATCGGGGCGGGTATCACCTGTCACTTGTGGGTTACCGAGCCCGACAATCATGATCGACTTGTTCCCATCGGGTGTGTCGGAGAGCTTGTTGTGCAGGGTCCGAACCTGGCAAGAGGATATCTCAAGGATGAAAAGAAAACCGCGGCCGCTTACATTGATACGCCAGCGTGGCTGCGCAACGATACCAGAGCCATTGCTAAGCGTGTTTACAAAACCGGTGATTTGGTCAGACACTGCTCCGATGGGCATCTGGAGTTTCTCGGACGCAAAGATACGCAGATCAAGTTCCACGGGCAACGAGTTGAGATTGGCGAAGTCGAATATCAATTGCGTGCTCGACTGCCCAAGAACTCGCAGGTTGCGGTCGAAATGATCAAGCCGCTCAGCCAAGACGGCAGACAGACACTGGCCGGATTCATCATGACCGAGAGGGACGGCCCATTCCTGAAGGGCTCATCGGGTGACCCAGCCTCGTTGTTGAGAGACCCAGATACGACCTTCAAGAGCATTGTCCGCAATCTCGAGCGCTCGCTAGTAGAGACCTTGCCTTCGTATATGATTCCATCAGTCTTCATCAGCATGCTCTATATCCCCCGAAACACCTCGATGAAGATCGACAGAAAGGCCCTTCGCACTCTCGGGGCCAATCTCTCCCGCGACCAGATCGCAACCTACTCCTTCGTGCAAGGCGACAAACGGGCTCCTCGGACAGCGATGGAAAAACGGCTCCAGGAATGCTGGGCCTCTGTTCTGAATATCAGCCCTGAGTCCATTGGTGCGGATGACAGCTTTTTCCGGATCGGTGGTGACTCTATCGGCGCCATGCAACTGGTCTCTACAGCGCGCAAGATTGGTCTCTCAATCACCGTTGCCGACATCTTCCAGCACCAGAAACTCAGTCAGATGGCCAATGTTGTCGCGAGAAACGCTGCCGCGGCTACTGAGGAGGTCCCCGTCAAGCCATTCTCGCTGCTGCCACAACAGAGAACAGATGAGGATCTTGTTGAGCTCGCGGCGTCTAAGGTCGGAATAGATCGCAATCTCTTGCAAGATGTCTACCCTTGCACTCCGCTGCAGGAAGGCCTTATGTCACTGACTGCCCGAGACCACGGACTTTACACCTTGCAGGCTGTATACAGGCTACCCGAAATGATCAATATCCAAGAATTTCAACTCGCTTGGTTAGCCGTTGCAGAGGAATTGGATATTCTGCGTACCAGGCTGGTCGACCTTGGCCATATGGGCTCTTATCAGGTTGTCCTCAGCCCGGTCATCAGCCAAATGCGCTGGGGGTATGGCGACGATCTGTCTACCTACCTGCGCGAAGATAAAGATATCCCCATCGGCTACGGAAAACCTCTCGCTAGATATGCCATTATCCAGGAAGAGGCCGAGGGCGCGCAAAAGAAATATTTTGTGTGGACTGCGCACCACTCTATTTACGACGGGTGGTCTCTCGGTCTGATGATGGACCTGGTTGAAAAGAAGTATCTGAAAACGTCAACCATCCCTAGCCCCCCTTTCAACAGGTTCATCAACTGGCTCGCGAATCTCGACAAGGCTTCCACGCGGCAGTACTGGCAATCAACGTTTGAGGCTTGTTCCGCGCCTCAGTTCCCATCTGTTCCCCAGCATTACCGAACAAAGGCCAAGGCAGCCATGACACACTCGATCCGTCTGCCTCAGATGGTGGATTCGGAAATTACCGTGCCGACAATCTTACGAACGGCATGGGCGTTGAATATCTCCCAATACACCCGCTCCGACGACGTGGTCTTCGGCATGACGCAGACAGGCCGCAACGCTCCTATCCCTGGGGTGACTGAGATCGTCGCGCCCCTGATCACCACGGTGCCAGTCCGGGTGGTAATCGACAGATCCCAGACAGTCCAGAATGTTCTTCAGGAAGTCCAGAACCAGATGGTCGCCATGATCCCCCATGAGCACGTTGGTCTGCAAAATATCAGCAAGTTCAGCGCGGAGTGTCAGGCCGCATGTAAATTCGAGAACCTCCTCCTCATCCAGACCCAGCAGGATCAGATGGTGTCGCCGATAGGTCTAGAGCGAATCCCCGTGACAGATCTCGACATTCCGGCCTTTGGCATCGTGGCTGAATGTGAAGTTGCCGATGGGCAGGTTCTGGTCTCAGTTGGCTACGATAGTAGTGTGGTCCCTGAGAAGCAGATGGCCAATATCCTGCACCAGTTCGACTTCCTCGTCAACCAGATTGGGCGCGAGAGCGCACGCAACAATTCTCTCGAGGAGGTGCAGCTGCTGGGTGACAATGAGATCAAGATGCTCGAAGCGTTCAACCAGTCGCCCGATGACCGCGTCTCCCGGCTGGCCCATGAACTGATCCATGAGCGCGCGCTTCTTCAGCCAGAGGCAATTGCCATTGATTCGGAGGAGGTTCAGCTCAGCTATGGCGAGCTGGATGACCTCTCCACTCGTCTGGCTTACTTCTTGGTCGGTCTAGGCACCCGACCTGATAAAGTCATTCCACTTTTCTTCCGACGCTCTCCCTGGGCGATGGTCGCCATGCTGGGTGTGATCAAGTCCGGCAGTGCTTTTGTCTTCCTCGACCCCGGACACCCCATTGATCGACTCGAGTTTGTTGTGCAGCAGATCGATGCCAGGTTGGTTCTCACATCTCCGGACCTGGAGTCAACCTGGAAAGAGAAGCTCGCAGTCTTCTGCGTCACCCCCTTAGCACTCCATGCTCTTCCTCCCCTCCAGGATGGAAAACTTCCGGTGACTGCAGTGACGCCTCATAATATCCTGTACTGCATCTTCACCTCTGGCAGTACAGGCCGACCCAGGGGATGCGTGATCGAACACTCCAACTTCCTCAGCGGCGCCGTCCACCACGCGCGCAGGTCTCGCATCTCCCAATCTACACGAATCATGCAAATTGCGCCGTACACCTTCGACGTCAGCATTTTGGAAATGCTCACAGGCCTAATCGGCGGCGGTTGCATCTGCCTGCCGCGAGACTCACACCAGGGTGCGCGGGTTGCTGACATTATCAACGATCTCAACATCAACTGGACCTTCCTGACTCCGTCTGTCGCCCGCACGATCGTCCCCTCGGAAGTGCCAAGCTTACAGACCCTAATTCTTGGTGGGGAGGCACTCGCCAAAGTTGACATCCAGACCTGGGCGGGCAAACTGCAGCTGCATAACGGCTACGGGCCAAGTGAATGCTCTGTGGCTGTTGCTTCGAACGAAGTTCGCGATCCAGCCGTTGAACCAGCAAACATTGGATCCAAGATGGGCTGCAATGTCTGGGTCGTTGACGCGGAAAATCACGACATCCTTCTGCCCATGGGCGCGGTGGGTGAGCTCCTCGTGGAGGGCGCCATCGTCGGTCGAGGCTATCTCCAGGAGCCTGAAAAGACTGCTGCTGCGTTCATCCAGGATCCAGCTTGGGTGCATTACTTGCCCAGCACCAAGAATTCAGAACGCCGCCGGTTCTACAAGACGGGAGATCTGGTTCGACTCAACGCAGACGGCACGATCCATTTCATCGGCCGCAAGGACACCCAAGTCAAGCTACGTGGTCTGCGCATCGAAATGGGAGAGATCGAGCACCACGCCAGTACATACCGGGCAATTAGGCACGCCGTTGTGGCCGTTCCACGCGCCGGGCGCATGAAGGAGTCTATTGTCGTTGTATACACGCTTAACGCTTACGATGACTCGCACGAGCAACAGTCCGCCCTGCGACCTTTATCAAACACCGATCTGGAAACCAGCCAGATGGCCCCTGCGCAGCTGCGAATGCACCTCGCTGCCCATCTTCCCCCATACATGGTCCCTCAAACCTACATCGCCGTCGCGACATTGCCTCTCCTGGCCTCTGGCAAGATCGACCGCCCCAAGCTCCAAAGATGGCTCGAGAACATGGACGACTCAACCAGTGAACTGGTTGCCGCTCAAGTCGGCAAGTCTGCTACCCACGAAGCAGGCCCCATCGACCCGGCCGACACGCTCGCGCTCGCCCTGAGCGAGCCCATTAGCCAACTATTGGCTGGAGACGACGAAGCCTACCTTGAAACCTTAAAGGGCCGCAACATCGTCCTCTCCCAAAGCGGACTCAACTCCATCACCGTGGTCTCGCTGCGGGCGATGATCCGCGAGAAGTTCAATGCAGACGTATCCATCGATCGCCTTATGGAAAGCACCGTCACGGTCCAAGACGTAGCGCGCATGATCAAGCACGGTAGTAACGTCGCCGGTACCGACGAGCAAGGATCCGCACCACAACTCGATCTCCTCGCAGAGGCAGATCGCATGATGGACTCTCTCGTCGCCGAGGCGTCCCCCGACGTGCAGACCCTCAACCAGCCAACAATGCAGGCTGAGCGGATCCTCCTTACCGGTGCGACTGGGTTCCTCGGCACTGAGATCCTCCGACAGCTCCTTTCTAACCCGCCGAGCTCTCGCAGCGTGGTCGCTCTCGTCCGCGCACGGGATAAGGACCATGCAATGGAGAGGATTGTCTCCTCCGCCAGAGCAGCACAGTGGTGGCAGGAGGAGTACCGGTCGCGGGTAACCGCCTGGGTAGGCGATCTCGCAGCGCCGCGTCTCGGACTCAGCGAGAGCCAGTGGTCCGCAATCGAGGGCCGTGGCTGTCCTGGATCTGGGTCTGGGTCTAGCTCTGGCCCTGCAGAGCCACGAATCGACGCAATCATCCACAACGGAGCCCTGGTCCACTGGGGCGCCGACTACCACCGGCTGCGCGACGTCAATGTCTCCAGCGTCATCTCGCTGCTCGCGGCACTGACGCGCTCCCAGGCACCTCCGACCTTCACCTTCGTATCTGGCGGCCACGTACAACTAGACGACGACGAAGCTACCGACGAAGAAAGGGCCGCCGTGATCGCCCACTCAACGGGCTACGGGCAGTCCAAATTCGTCGCCGACCTCGTGGTCAAGCGCTTCGCGGCGCGGTACTCGACGTCCGCCGTCTCGGTCGTGAAACCCGGTCTAATTGTGGGAACCGCGCAGTCCGGGGTATCCAACACAGACGATTTCTTCTGGCGCGTTGTAGCGACTGCCGTGGAGATTGGCGGGTTCAATGCCGAAGAACCAGAGAATGTCATCCTGCTCGCCGGCGCACAGCAGGTCGCTTCCGTGGTGACCGAGAAGCTGCAGTTGAACCCGGACCCGGCCTACAGTGTGTCCGGGATGTCGTCCGTCGAGACCAAGGTCCGTCTAGCAATCACAACGCAGGAACTCTGGCGCATGCTTAGTGAGGAGTTCGGATACCCGATGCGCGGTATGGGTCCGGCAGAGTGGTTGGACACTATGCGTGATGCGGTGCATGCACAGGGCCAGTCGCATCGTCTCTGGCCTGTGCTGCACTTTTTGGAAGCCGGTGGCGGGTACATGGGCCTGCCGGTGGGAGGTTGTCAGTTGCAGGGAGCAACGAAGGCGGAGCAAGAGGAGAAAGAGGAGTTGCTGGCGTCGCTGAGGAAGAGTATTAGCTATATGCGCCAGATCGGATATCTTCAGAGTGATGCGCCAGAGGTTGTGGAGAAGATAGTGTTTGGACGCAGTAGTGTTTAGTTGGATGCAACATGATCTATCAGGTTGTTTGCATTTATGAGTTTTCTTTACTAGCTGTTATTTGTGATTTAACATCATGTTGGATTTGGTAGTTCTTTCCTGAGTGTTTGTCAGTGGAGTGAGCATACTTAATTTGTGTTGTGACAAAGATATATCTATTCCTGTTAAGCTGTGCAGCATGGGCTCTTTGTACAATGCCACGGGCTTATTTTTCAGCTAATAGCTAGGCCAAGTTAGTTACCCCCTAACACTATGCTCTTACTGATAATTTAACCTGAATTTTGAATTTGATCAGGTTACAACGGCCAGGCATGTCTTACTAATCTTTGCGGATAAACTCTGCTCGAACTCTAGGATTGTCAAACGCCAGACTAGTAGGTGACATTAATATGATTTATTATTTCTTATAGCATTAAGTTAAGAGCCTTATAAAAGTAGTACTTATTAAGTATTCAACAAGAATATGTGGATCTCAAAGTATTAAAATAATCATAATACAGGTGACAAGACTCAAGGCAATGATATATATTTGTAAGACACACCGTATGTCGGGGTTAGCTTGGAAATTCTAGTTATACTATGGCCAAGAAGGCGCTTATATAGCCATCAGCGCTGCTGGTTTGTATCCTCCAAGAAATGCAGCCAGATTCGGCTCAGGTGTCCAGATCCCACTAGGAAACAACTGCTTAGACTAGACCTTGACACAACCCGCGGGTTATCCGTCACGGGTCCAGACCTTCAACCTGTACGGGTTTTTGAGTAACCCGTGGGTTGGCAAACAGTACAAACATGCTGTATAAAGCTAATATCTAGGTGACTCAGCAATATTATGCAAGAGATATAGCCTATTTGAGAGATCTTATGCAGCATGGGTTCTTGGCGGGTAACCCACGGGTTACCCAAAAACCCGCGTGGGTTCAGGGTACGGGTCCTGACTTGGACCCGTCACGGGTTTTGTCATGGTCTAGCTTAGACTGAGGCCAAAACTTGCAAACTGGAAAGGACGGCCCCCGGCTTCAATTCTTGGACGCGTTAGTTGCCGGTGCAAGAGGTAGACCAATGTGAGTCCATTTCATCTAGAGAACATGAAAACAGGACTGAGCATGATACTTTGCTGTGGCGAAATTCGGCTGGCAGAGGATTTGAGGGAGTTAATTAGGGGTCCGGCAATCACGTGGAAACATTGCATGCAACAATCAAATGCCCACAGGTGCGTTTTACTGACAGGATAATATGGCCAGGGAATGAATCGCTGATGTGGGCTGCTAGAACTGACTCTGTCTGTAATTCAGTCCTCCGCCTTTGACTCGGAACTCTCGACTTCAATGCCCACTCCATGGCTACAGCCACCGCCGCGCTGTGCCTCTATCTCCCTCACGATCCGCTCATAATTCATCCAAATCCGGCGCCGGTTCCTCAATACCTTAAACTCAAGGTTCTCACCATCAGGCTCCTGCCCGGTAGATATATAGAAGTCTCTTAGAAAGTATAAAAGCTTATTAAACTAGAATTTACTTTTCTCTGCTCTATTACTATTAGCTGTTTATATTTATAATAAAATAATATCCGCACACCACAGTATATTAGAAAAGACACAAGACTTCTAGAAGCTAGATAGAAGATACTCTGTATAATATCTAAATTCAGGGCTTGCGAGGAAGACACAATTGAAAGATAAGTGTAGGTCCAGGTGCTATTGGAAGTCCCTCACAGCGTGTAGGTACGAGAGCCAGCTTCCTCCTAACAATTTTCAAAGAGATAAGTAAGAATAACAACTATATAAAACTGAAGTAGCATCCTGCAGCTACCATACCCGTGTATCTGTGCACAAAGTTCAGATTAGTTCATTATCATATCCTTGACATGAACTGCATCTACTTTATCAGCAGTCAGGTCACCAATATATAATATTATATATAGTGGTTACTGTTTACTAGATGAAGTCGGATATTGCTTTTAGCCAGGTACAAACGGAACCTATTGGAGCATGACCATAGGGGCCTCGTGATCCTCTGTCAGTATAGAACAACCTTCATATCGCTTGACTTATACTTATACCGGCAATCTTATCGTAATAGCATATAGTGAATAATAATGGATAATAAAAATATCGAACAATTGAACTGCATTGCCTGCAGTACCGTACGGAACTATTAATACAGGAAATAGGAAAAAAGGCTCAATAATTATAAAGCTCCGCAAAAGCCCATGCCCATGCCCTCGCTCATGCTAACAAAACAAATCATGACCTCATTGGTAATCCATTCATCAGCTTGATCGGAACCGAAAAGGCTCAATCGGCATCAGTGCTTGTTGCAACCGCTTATTGAATAGTGATCTTCCTCGCGGTCGGAGGTGCTGCCTTCGGCACAACAACCGAGAGAATGCCATCCCTTAGATTCGCGCGTACGCGGTCCTGATCAATGCGAGACGGGAAGCTAAAGGTACGCTGGAACTCGCCAACAGAGCGCTCGCTCACCCAGTAGCGCGGCTTTTCACCTGACACGGATTTGGTCACTTGCTTTTCGCCCGCTTTAGCGATGTCGTTGATTGCGCCTTCTGTTTCATCCTCAACCTGAGGTTGTTTTCCAGTGGTGTCGGTGTTGGCAGGGTGATAGTGGCGCTCAACGCGGCCTTTGATGACTATAGTCTGGGGTTCGGTGAATTCGATGTCGACGTCCTTCTGCGCGGCGCCCGGGAGCTCGCCGTCGAGGTGGTAGGCATCGTCTGTCTCGCGAACATCAAAGCGGGGCGAGAAGGAGCGTACAGAGGTGTGGTGGCCTCGGGTTTTGGAGGAAAGGTGGTTGTCGTATTCGTCCAGCAGGCTAAAGAGGGGGGCGAAGCTGCTGGCGGTGGGAGCGGTCGTAAATAGAGACATTTCTGATTGGTTTGGACGAAATGATCTTAGAAAATAGCTAGGATGGAATGTTTGGGTTGTGGTTGTTGGTGATGCACTTGGTTGCTTGGTAGACAATGAGGGGATAGGCGAGTGCTGGAGGTGGCTTATATGCTCTGTGGATGGTTTCTAGGCAGATATAACAAAGCTCGACATCCTAGCTTCTGGATGCGGCTCGAAAATTCTAGACTTAACTTTCTGTTTCGCGAACCATCTTCCCTTGTACCTGGGATCATCTGGTAGGATCTGGAATCGTCCAAAATTGGATGATGTCATATAGTACCCAATGAAAGTGATAATCATTTCTCATTGGTTGGCCATTGTGGCGGTACGGGCCGCCTATCGGTGAACCGCAGCTTATAGTTCCAATGTAAAGAGAAGGAAAGTGCCCTATAAAATCAGTGATTGAATACGGTCGATAGAGACATATTCGCCCGCTGTCAACGGTCTACAAACCGAATAGATTTCTATAATCCGGGGTTTCCCAGTGGGGAGGATGGTAGTTCCGACAATGGGCTCTCTTATCCCTAGTAGTGGGGCACCGTACTTTGATGAGCAGTTGATTCAACGCCAAATCTCCTTCCATTGAACTTGTATTAGGTCTGTAGCTGGTCGAGCCGATGGTTCGGTTCAGCGCTGAAGGGGCATGCGAACAGGAAAGGAGGCTACAAGGAAATGACTCAGACGGGCGGCATCATTCTGCATCTCTCATATGTACAGAACTTATGGAACCATAATAGCACCATTATAAGGCAGTGGTAGTCTGTGCAATGTCCCTCCAGGTCTTTTTGCCCGCATGGGCCATACTGCATGCCTCAAATGACCGCTCCCCGTTTCGTGTCAATCTCAAAGATTTCCGCTTCTCCTCACAGCTATGTCCTGGCGGATAGCCGTGTATTAGGGTCCTCAGTCTGCCCACTTTGTTCCATCGTAAGGGTGGACGTTTGAGTAGGCCTGCTGAGCCCACCCAAGGCGTTGCTCCATTTTAGCAAGACCCGACGAAGAGACGAACTTTGTTCTCGAGAATTTCGCAGTTCTTTTATGAAGTCTTCAAACCGCGGTCTCATTTGGAAAAAGCTGTTCCCGATATGATCTGCTGAGACTTCTGGTTCGGCTTCGACTTGTCCCAAGCGGACTAGTATCATGAACCTATCTCCGTCTTTTTTCGGAGCAAGGCTGGTAAAAACAGTGCCGAGGTACAGTGAGTCGATCACGCTGACAGTGATATCGGTAAGAGTCACTGTAGCAGCTGTGACTGTTTTGACTAGGAGAGCTGGATGCTGGTCTTCAACTCTCCACAGCAGCAGACAATTCTCCCATCTCTGCAGGGCAGCAGATATCTTGTAATCGACAGTTGTATGTGAACCCATGGGAAAAATGTGTTTCACATCCCCTTCTTTTAGTGCCCTATATTCAAACCTTCCGATAACAGCTCCGTTCTCATCGACATGCGCATCAATCTGATTATTTGCCTTTCGCTCCTTGTACCAGGATACATCAGCGCCATGCAGGAAATCAAACGGGCACCACGAGAAGGAACCCTTCTGTGTTAATGTAGCATGGCCGTGAAAGAGAAATTTGCTTTCGATTGTTCCAAGTCCGCGAAGGATGGCTTTGGTGAGCTCGGCAGGCATGTTAGCTGCAGTCATGTTATCCCTTGCCTGCGGAGTAGAAAGCACACCTGCAAGCAGAGCTGCAATTATGAGCTTGTCTCGTGCCTTTGAGGTACTCCTTGTTTTAAGGACTGATAAAATACTGGAAATTGAGTCGTATTTCTGTCTCCAGACGGAGTCAACAACGTCGGATGCGATCAAATGGCTCCGAGAACAAGAGACACGATCAATAGCAAGTATCTCTGACCGGAGATCCTTGATGACTCTTTTGTTCTTGTTACAGGGGTCCTTGAATATCACCCAAACATCATGCGACAAAGCCAACTCAAGTGCTGTCCAGGCTCGGGTGAACCAGGGAGAGAGAAGAATGGCGAGGCAGGGAGAGCCGTCTTCAGCCCAGGGGAAATCAACAAGATACTGGTCATGCACGAGGGTACATTTTGCTGAGCGAAAGTCACGGTTCATTCTCCGAATTGCCTTTCTGCGAGCTGCAGGTTCTTTAGGAATAGAGATGGTATCCCACCAAATTGCTTCATAACCGAGTTCTCTCACGGCCTCTTTGAAATACCTAAAGAGACAACGGTTGACAAAGCCTTCTTTCTGAACTCCAGAGCCTGTACCGTCTGACCATACATGGGAAATGGCGACGTATGGAACACCAGCCGCGCGAGGGTGTGGCTTTGTGCTGTGATCACCAAGCCACCAAGTCCGAGAGCAACTGTTGGTTTCAACTTCGTGCAATGGAAACTGAAGCAGGCCGCATCGTTTGCTTAGACATTTATGGAGCTGCTCCACACTTGTGCTATCCTGGTCACTGAAAAAGCAGAATTCCGCTGGGCAGTTGTCATGATGTAGATGGCGAAAACTACCGTCATGTACTTTATTCAGTTTTCCATTGCGGGCTTCTCGTAGAAGGATAGATATGTCCTTTTCGTACCCTGTAGCCACTGACAGGTTCCAGAGACGATTCTCACAGATTCCGAGAGAACGCGCTACTCCTAAGGCTCCGAAGACCGCGTCATCAGGTATATTTCTCCTTATATCAAAGTCCTGCACCTGGTCAACTTGTGCAAGCCAGCTGAGAACCTCATAGACTTCTGATTCCAGTTCCGTGAAAGGTTCTTCCCTTGACTGAAGGGCGAAATCAGTAAAGTTGAGTGCCATGGTAATTGCTGTGGATGTGTCGCCCTTGGCTTTGGACGAGGCCAATCGACAAGCGAGAATTGTGAGAGCCCATTCCCGGAAACTTGCCCAGTTACACGCGGGGGCGTTTTTCGCCTTGGCCTTCACAGCAAGGCAATCTTTGTTTGAGCATCTCTTGACATTAGCATCGAGACAAACCCGTTGCAGCCCCTCTAAAAATGGGCCAGTGGGCCACCTGTATGTGAATATCTTCGACCCTGACCCAAGCAAGAGCCCTGGCTCAGGTGTAGTCGTATGTGGCTCGTC
The DNA here is from genome assembly GCF_001890125.1 of Aspergillus versicolor CBS 583.65. Classification (NCBI taxonomy): domain Eukaryota; kingdom Fungi; phylum Ascomycota; class Eurotiomycetes; order Eurotiales; family Aspergillaceae; genus Aspergillus; species Aspergillus versicolor. The sequence goes on from NW_024467538.1 coordinate 74,054, forward strand.
TTTGGCTAGACTATTACGTTGCGAAAGAAGGTTGGTCAGACCCTTTCTGCTAATCAGCTCTAAGGCGTGAAAGATGAACAGAGCGAGTTTCGTCTACCTTCTTGATCGTTAGATTCTGACAGTGACTGGAATTGTCCTCCGTAATGCACAGCAACGATCTTGGCAAATCAAGGGAATTCGTTAAACTGGACATTGCGATATTTACCAACACTCTGGTTAAAGCGTATCCTATAGATGTGTTATATCCTCCGAACGTAAATCAAAAATCTTCATGTTCTATTTGGAAGAACAGAAGATCTGAGGGGTCAGAGAATGCGTGCCCAACAAGTGAGGCGAGGGCAACCAATCCGAAAGCGCCGTGTTTCACTCCTCAGGTGTACGAGTTCTAATTCTATATAGTTTGAACGTATGCCTTGGATTGGTGGTTTTGTGCCGCAGAAGGCATGATACCACTTTCTTGTCTCCCGTTGGTACAGAATGTGACTCGGGAATTCAGGCCACAGCAGGACAAGTCAAATGTGCCTTTAAAAACTCTGTTCTGTACCTATCCGAGCATCAGATGACTCAGGGGTTGTTACAGACAAGCAAAATAGACCGTGAGACAGTGTAGCTGCAGCAAGCGTGGCACAGATTATAGTCCCTAAACCACGAAGTCCAGATCCTTTTGTACTGAATCTCACCAACTGTCATGCTCGGGAGAGAACATGGCGTACGCTTATTCCTTACACCCCTACGGCAGCGCCTAAAGTAGACTGAGAAGTGATATGGACTGATATATTCTCTAGCGGCGTTTCACAGCCATTTTCTGTTCCCAAAAAGAACCTGCCGTTACATCCCCCTTTCTAACTCTACAACCTCTGCAATAGGCCCCAAAATCTCGTCACTCAATCTCTCTGCCTTAACAGAGCCTAACGGCCTTCTCCCCCTCCCATTTCCATATCCAAAATACCGCTCAATTAAAGCCTTAACCCCGACAACCCCAACCTTTCCCAACGCCCAATCCGCATCACTAAGCTTTGCCTGTAACGCCTGCGCTCCGACCAGATTCCCCTGCTGATAAAGTCTCAGTAGGGTCACATGTAGCTTTGGGGCGATATTTGCTAGGGCCGCAATGATACCGTGAGAACCTGCAATAAGCGCGGGGAGGAAAAAATCGGATTTCCCGCCAAATGCAGAGAAGGCGCGCGGGCGTTGCGAGAGGGTTGAAGTGATACATTGAAGCTTGCCGATATTTCCGCACGTTAGCTTGCAGCCGACAATATTGGGGGTTGTCGTTGCGAGGCGGATGACTGAGTCGGAACTGATATCGATTCCGCTTGTTACGCTGGGCAAATTGTTGATCAACACTGGGAGTGGCGAGTCCACGGCAACCTAGGACGTGGCATTAGTATTGTACCTTGTCGAAAGCGTGTAGAGAACGAACATCATGCAAGAATCCCTCAATAACAGGCACATTCATCGCTGCGGCCCAGTACGAAGGAGGTAGAACTTTACATTTAGAAAGAGATAAATAAAAAAGTAACATTATTCTTTTTTATCTTTTTAAACCTGTAGTTCATTATATTTAGTATATTACCAGCTATTATAGCTAATAAAATTAATATTTATCTTCTATATAGCTATCTTAAGTAGTAGCTCTAGGTAAATAGAAATAGAATTATATTAGAAAGCCTGAATATTAACTTATTAAAGTAAATACTATTTCAGGATACTCTCTACTATATTATAAAAAATCCTCAAGATTCCAGCTTAAAAGATACACAGCCAGTTGGAATTCCTTGCGGAAAGCACTTTCGCTCGGAGTGTAAATCAACGCGGCCATGTACACCACAAAGCTGTACGCACCAATGACACCCAAGAATAAAATAATTCCCTTCTTTGAGGCCAATTATGAGGGTTCTCTTCGTCATCCGCAGAATGCCACTCCACGCGAATGGTGCCTTCATTGTGAAACCGTATAGGGTGACCGTTGATTGTGTTTACGCAGCTCGCATTCTCTTCCGGGTATGTCAACCAATATGGTCTATAGCAGACAACTCCAGCTCCACTACATTTACAGTTCCGAACCATTTTATCCATAACCATTTTTTTACCCAGACCCCAACTGGCAAACCCCGCGAGACAAAGAAATAAATCAACAAATGGAACCCCTCATCAAATCCGATCGTCCACCGTCCTCCTCGGCCCAATCATGACAGACCCCATCCCCATATCTGCACTATCCTCCGTATGCACAATAACCTCAGTCGTCTGCAGAATCCTCGAATTTGGGTGACCCTGCCTGTGGTCGCGCGCCAGGTTCTCCTCGCTACCGCCGTCGGAAACCGACAGCGACGGGTGGTTTGCATGGATCTGCACGCGATATTTGTCCTCCTCGTCATGGCGCCTGCGGGCTAGCTCGCTGAGGGTGTGGCTATTCGGGCCGTAGTAGGTCTCGCCTGTTCGTTTGCGGGATCGTCCATAGTTGCGGCTGCTCTGGCCGCGCGTGCTGCCGATTATGCTCTTAGCGAGGGGTTTGATTGTTGGGACGGAGGCGGCGATGACGCCCGCGGCGAGTTCGACGCTGGATGGATGGTTGAGCTCAGTTAGTTGGTGCTGTAAATGAAATATGGAGGGACTTTGGAGGAGGGTTGGCATACTAGTTCCAGATATGGTAGGAGTATTCTCTGAGATCGGGCTTAGTAGATTGCTGGTAGCGTAGGGAACACTCACACAGACCGGTAGACCTCTTTGTCGGAGAAATAACGAGTTTGAAAAACTGTTTTTACAATCGCGGCAGCACACGCACTGCAGATGTCAGCTGTTGCCGTTGACAGCTGAATTGGATACGCGTACAAGTAACCCAGGCCCAAGATCCCCATCAGCGATATCTTGGTCCTTTTGTTCACCTGCACGTTGTAGAACATGAAGACCGGGAGGGTGGCGTAGAGGAAATCAGTGATGATGTTAATGGCTATTCGTCCGTATCAGTACCACTCCCACGGGGCCAAGAAGGGGTAGCTGTCAGAAATTACAAGCATTAAATCTGCCGATGGCCAGAAATACAGGGAGTGTAAAGCATTTGGTTGATTCTTTTGCTCGCAGCCCAGCATCCCACGCTGCCCTGACAGGAACACATTGGAAGATCAAGGTGCACAGAGAAGCGATCGTAAAACAAGCCAGGAAACCAACTGAGCCGATGATAAACCACTTCAGCCACTTCTTCTGAGCCGTGAAACGAAGAAGAAAGAGGCCTGTGGATATCTTGACCAAACTAATACCCAGCACGACAATAATCGAGCGCCACCATATCCATTGGGAAAGCTTCCCACGATGGCCTTCAGCTTCGATCGCCGCGATATACTGGCCCATGCCCACTTTGCTTTCGCCGACAAAACAGGCCATGAAACCAATGCAACACATCTAATACGGTGAAAAAAAAGGAATTATCTCACAGAGGCTGCACTTACCCCACAGACAACCATAATGGTGTCCTCAGCATAGAGTCGGCGGAGAATGAAGACCCGTACGTAGCATCGCAATGCCACCACGACGAGCGACAGTCCCGTCAGAACACCTGAGATGGCCAGAATCTTGGGGGCCTGTGTTGAATAGTCGATTTCCCCGCTTGTGGAAGTGTCTGGCTTCTGGGTTAACTGCGATGCCATTGTCACCGCATGAAATAGGAGAAAGGCGCCAGAAGGGGGTGGAAACAGATACCAGGGCCACGGAGAGGGTTATATGAAGACGTCGGGAGAATCTTTCTTTAGACAGGCCCAGGGTTCATAGCAGGAAGAGCAATATTTCGGGAATAATAATGTTGGAAGCTGCTGCTTTGTTTGCGACTAGTCTTTACGAGGCAGGATAAAGTTCAACCCTGTACGTGGACCCAACTCGGACTACCGTTGAGCGATGCATCCTGGGCGACTTCGAGGATGGTGAAATTAAAATTTTCTACGGAGGTTGGCGTTACGAGGACAGCAGGCTGGACACAGACTCGAACTGTGCAAACATTTCAGCACGAGAAGGTCACCTTGTCCTGGCACTACAATCGTCCCAGTAAATGAAAAAGCACACTCGCGAGGCACACTCCATCTGTTCAGGACAGTCAGCGCCTGCGAGCCATACCAGGTCAATATTATCCGTCTCCCGAGGCAGGAAGCCGATGAAGCCACGCCTAAAGCGAGACCCCCATAACGACCAGGAAGTTGCATGCACTCCGGTCGCCCAGAGGCCAGGCCCACCAGCCACGAAATTGTCGTCCTTTTAGCCTTTTGGAACGGAGGAGGGCGATCGTCGCTTTTTGGGGATTCCGTGTCCAGTCTGGCATAAAGCCAACAATCCAGCGGAGCAGCCTACTTCACGAACAGCGAATGACTTGCGGGTCGGAGCGAGCTAGCAATATTAACGGAGTATGGGAGATAAACAAAACCTTTATAGATCTGCCGCTGATCCGAGTATAGTCCGACTGCGGCCTGCGCCGCAGCCCCAAAGGAGTTAACTAGTGAAGTTAACGCAGCAAGACGCAGCAACGGCTGGCAGTGCCGGACGAGCCTGTGTCACAGTGAAACATCGGCCGAACCTACTGTGCTGTGCTCCACAAGACAAGATTACGTCCGCCTGCCGGGATTCGAGCCTAGTGAATGATCAGCAATCGAGACACATCTTGCGCCCTCCTTGGGGCTTCTCAACTTCCAAAGTACTGTGATGAAATCGTTGCAACTCCAAGGAATAAATCTCGAGGACATGTACCGACGTGGACGAGCTTGGACCAGGGTGTCGGAGAATGGTTGAAGACAGCAAGTTGATTGACCGCTGCCCGGCCAGCTCATCAAGTTTGCCCTCATTGCGCGATTATTAACCGGTTAATATACTGGCCAAGGCCGCGGGATGCGCATCCCTGCCCACGGACCAGGCACCGGACGGACCACTCCGATCAGAGATTAACTCAATATCGAACCCTGTCAATCGCAGCCTTGGAGGCCCGGCGTCACCCCATGCATCGACCGCGCCAGTCAAGCACCACGCGTCAACTAACCACGCCGTTCCTGGCACTATCCTAAGATACCTCGCAACGATGGAAATGGAGGCGTCGAAGTGCAGCGCCTAGGTGCTGTCTTGTCTGCATGGCTTATGGTCTGATCTGGAGCTCAGCCGGGGCTTGTGCCTCGGAAATAATTCCCATCATCCGCGTCTGCTCCCTAGGGCACGGCGACGTAGTCTGCCGTACATATAAAAAAGTGCCCCTCTCCTTTTTTTTTTTTTTTTTTTTTTTTTTTTTGCTGCTCTCCTTTCTCGCAAAGACACCCGACATGCGTTTCTCTTTTAGTGCCGCAGTGGCAGTTCTTGCTGCCACACCTCAAGCTACGGCTACCTTTAATGATATCGACGAGTGGGATATCCTCGCGCAAAATGCCTTGGCTAACCAGGTGCGCTATCAGTCTACCAAGCCCCGGTATACAGATAGCGAATGCACCCCTCATACAGCTTCTGTCCGTCGAGAATGGTACACCTTGTTCTAGTTGCAAACTGCGTCTCGCATAGCTAATGAAACGTTTAGGGGAACCCTCTCCAAGCAGGAACGCAAAGAGTATATTGACGCCGTGGTCTGCCTTACCCAGAGTCCCTCGAAGATCGACCCTGCCCTCGCTCCTGGAGCGCGTACACGTTACGATGACTTTGTCGCGATCCACATTAACCAGACCCTGAGAATCCACACAACGGTGCGCTCCCATGTTTCGTTACATATTTCGTACACTCCCAGCAGGAGATGCTAATAATGGCAGGGCAACTTCCTGACATGGCACCGGTACTTTACCTGGGCCTACGAGCACGCCCTCCGCAACGAGTGTGGCTATACTGGCTACCAGCCATACTGGTCCTGGGGCAAATACGCTGATGACCCTCTACACTCGCCTATCTTTGACGGCTCTGAATATAGTATGTCCGGCGATGGCCTTTACATACCTCATGACGGGCCCGAAGTCTTTACAGGCCTCTTCCTGAAACCCGGAAACGGTGGTGGCTGTATCACCTCCGGCCCTTTCAAGAAGTGCGTCCTTCCCCATGTTGCATATTCCTGCAGTATTTATAACCTGGCTAACCCCATACTATAGCTTCACCGTCAATCTCGGCCCACTCTTTGTAACCCTTAAGGTCCCTGGCGTGGAAAAGCAAAACGGCACCGGCCTTGAGTATAACCCGCGCTGCCTGCGCCGCGATATCAACCCTGACGCTGCTAAATGGACCACAGTCGAGCATGTCACTGACCTTATTAATAACTACCGTGATATCTCTTCTTTCCAGGATCGCTTGCAGGGTGACTTCGACAACGGCTACGTCGGAGTGCACACCGGTGGCCACTACACTATTGGCGGCGACCCTGCAGGCGACTTCTATGCCTCGCCTGGCGATCCTGCTTTCTTCCTACACCACGCAGCCATCGACCGTGTGTTTTGGACCTGGCAGAACCTTGACCCTGCTAACCGCACTTTCGTCGTTCATGGGCCAACTCTGCTCCCCGGACGGGGCCCGAGTCCGAACACGACTCTCGACGATGTGCAGTATTTCGATGTCCTTGCAGAGGATAAGACAATCCGCGAGCTGCTTGATACAGTGGCTGGGCCGCTCTGCTATGTTTACAAGTAAATGTATAGCTTTTTGCCGTCTGATGTACGTAATTTTTAGACTTGATACAATATTGCCATTCTCCGGTTAATACTGATAATAATAATATTGCTACTTCGTTCGGCTTCCACCATCCGGTCTATTCAAAGGGGTGCGCAGGGAGGACCCACCAATTATTCACTCACCCTATCTCACTGAGCCGATATATACAGGCGTAGTAGATATAGACGGTAATTTGATAGGCCCTCAGAACATATGACCACAGGGTGTGAAAATTTCATAAGGTGGCCTTGTACATTATATATCCTGGATCAGCAACCTTGGCAGTAGTAAATTGTTTCCTGCGTATAGAATCACGGATAAGCGTGTACGTCCAGGGTTCAAGGTGGCCTACAGGTTGTTAATTACACGGGGCTTATCAACAAACAGAATTTGATACTTCTCATCTGTACTACCTAGACGTATACTTAACTATGATGTACTCATAATGATTACCAGTAACTATATCTCACTAATTAATACCTAGTCATGGTGCAAACGCGGCTTGGGAATAATCAACCAGGACACTCCCGTAGCTCCGAGTAGACCCACAAGCATTGGCTGCAGAACTTTGACTCCGGCTTCAGAGGCGATGACGCCCGTAATGGCTGGGAAGACAGCTCCACCGATCTGGCCAAGGAGGAATATGATTGCTGTAAAAAAATGTTAGGGAAACCTGCTTTTTGTGTGTGTCTGAAGGCACGTACCGAGGGCAGAAGAACGAATTTCGGCGGCGAAGGCCTTGGAAGCCACAGATATACCCTGTCTCTGTCAGTCACCCTTTGGGGTGAGAGGAAATTGGTTTGACGTACCGTGGCAAAAAAAGGTCCCGAGAAGAAGCCGAGTAGACTAATTGCGACTGCTTCGGTAATGATATGTGGAACAAGCCAGAAAACCAACTCAAGTGCCAGACAGAGAATAATATACACGAAAATCATCCGCCGCTCGCCAAAGCGATGTGTTGGCTCCGCCAGCAAGAGTCGTCCGAGAAACCCTCCACCATAGAAACCAGCAGGAACATATCCCATTTTATCAAGATCTCCATTGCGAACCTCGACTAGGTACTCGACAATCCATCCTGTACACTTTAGGTATTTGCCTTTAATAATACTATTTATTAGGGACATACCTCCAGCAGTAATCACAGCACCAAGGAAGAAAAAGAAAAAGAGACTGATAAGCCAGACACCCGCGCTGCCAAGGGTCTTCTGCATTTCCACCAGGGCATTGTGCTGTCTCGAGGGTGTAACTCCTTCGCTCTGGCTTCTTTTCTTTATAGTAGACCACTCACGGAATGCAACCCAGACCAGAAGTAAATTTAGCACACCTAGCCCCAATGGCGTAGCATAGAAGAAGTGCCAATGAGATGAGCTCGACGAGGCAACACCAGTTGCGACAAACGGCGCAACAAGGCAGCCAGCCAGGTACATGGCATGGATAAAGCCCAGCCAGCGATGCGCACCTTTCACGGTCGTGACGAAGTTGTTCGCGTGGGTGTCCTGGTACCCCTGGCCGAGGGCAGCGATTGCAAATGTCACCGCGAAGAGCGCGAAGGGTGGCAGCCAGATGCGCAGGGCGTGCGCCAGGACCTGTAAGCCGGCGCCGAGTAAGAGGAGGGCTCCCAGGTTTAAGTATTGGCTCAGGTAGCTGTTGGTGAGTGCGGTTACGAGCCAGCCAGCGAAGGTGGCGCCGTACCTGGTTTCGGAAGATGGCTAGTTAGCCTCATTAAAGAAGTTTGGATGTGCGCCATTGGCATATAGGTAGGCGCAGATCAGTCTTACACTATTGACACCATGTTTGTGTCAATGCCATACTCATTCCTGATATGGGGAATAAGTGCACCGAGACTGCCGTCATTGATGCCGGCCACGAAGAATGTAAAGCCCGAGCTAGCCAGCTTGACGAGAAGCAGACGGGGAGCAGGAGCTTCGGGGGTGTTGATTTCAAGGGCTTCCATCGTTACGGTGATTTTTGAAACGTTCACTATAGAACTGTGAAGGAACAGGGTGGGTTATCAATGTACGAAGGTCGGAGCGGTTAAACTTCGGGGAGCCACAGCAGCTCCAAAAGAGGCAGGTCGGCCAGCCCTCCGTGGCCAATGTTCATTGGATTTGCTTCTCGTGCACTTGTCAGCTAACAGGCGAACACACTATCAAGGCTCTACTATGCTGCAGTAAATCACCCGGGGACCGTCGGGGCGCTCAAAGCATTACATGAACAGCTGCTTTAGATATCATCAAAGTAATCATGTTTAGCATAACGCTCAGGCACTTGCTCTCTGGTATTCCATCCAGACAGACTACCAACTCTCAGGTAGACAACACGATATTAAGAATCAACTGCTAGTTTACGTTTCCCCTCAAGTTCATGCCTAAAGCACTTAAACTACCTGTGACTTGTTAGTAATTTGCCCAGGAGGCTTTTACTCTCGACACCAGACAAACGTCGGAAATTGGCGGGACGATGCCGCATCATGTGGGATTATAAGTGATCTTTTCTGTTGAAACTCCGACTGCCATCCGGGAAGGGGTAAGGAGTAGGCCTAATATACATAGTCTTAATGTGCCTCATGAGATCGGCTTCCCTTCTAAAAGCTGTACGGGAATACAGCCCTTCACTCGCACACCAGTGATCGCGGCCTTTTCATGTTTTCTCCTGATGATCCTCCCGTCTGAGAAGGGCCAGTGCTATCTTGTGTGAAACTAGCAGCATTGAAGGGTGCCCGTTGGGTATGCTCCAGACCTTCCGGGAGGTTATCCATCTCCGAAACCCCGGCAATGTAAGAAAGGTAAAACGAACTGCTAGTGTTATTATATTTAAAGATAGATAGGCCTGACAAGGTTGAGTCCCTGTCAAGATTAAAGAAGCTCTGTTCTAAGCAGCTCCAGTCTGATGAGAAGCCTGTCGCGATCCACCGTCTGCGGGAAAGTGGTCATCCCCTATGATAAATATTGTAAACAAATAACAAGAGCCTGGATAAAATATGAAAAGTCGCATAGTCTTAGACCTTAGTGCTTTTATTAGGTATTAATAGAAATGGGCAATAGCTTCTCGACCGCACAGATCTGGACCAGGCTGTGCAGTGGGCGCAGTATGGTATGCTTGATCTTTAGGAACCGAGAATCGAGGCGCCAGGGTGTTCAGTGAAGTAGTAAGACCTTAATTACTCCTGATTAGCCTCAACCAGGTGTCAGCAACGTTAGCACCGAACTACTTGGCGTTGCTCGCCGAGAGCCGAGGCCGCAAGAACTGCCGATGGGCGCATCCGAACCAGGAATTGGCTGTCGGCCTCATATCTTGCGGGCTCAACCGGACGATCCCCACGATACCCCAGGCTAATGACAGGAGCTACGGCGCACGTCGGCCTATCGGACCGGCAGCGCATCTGCGGACCGGGGCTGTTATAAGATGATGGACGACAGCGAACTGCAGGTGCAGGTGCAGCGGAGACATCAACCCAACGTTCAAGATGGGCAAGAAGAAGATCTACCGATCCCCCTATCCCAACCTCCAAGTCGAGGCAGTGGACCTTGTGTCAAAGGTCTTCTCGAATCCCTTCAACACGCCTTTGTCCAAGCCGATGTATATCGACGCCCTGAGCGGTGACCAATACACGTACGGAGATGTCATTCAACGCACGCGTGCCCTAGCCAACGGCCTACAGAGCGAATTCGGCCTCAAAGCAGACGATGTAGTCGCTTTATTCAGCCCGAATACCATCGAGTACCCCATCGCCTGCCATGCCATCATCGGCTCGCAGGCTGTTGTCGCCCCAACCAGCGCGGCACTGACACCACCTGAACTGCACGCTCAACTGCGGACAAGCGGCGCGAGGTTCATCGTCGCGCACTCATCTCTTCTTTCCACGGCCAGGATGGCTGCCAAGGATACATCGATTGAAAAGGTCATCGTCCTCGACGGTCAATCCGCTACACCGGGCCAACAACCAACCTGCCAACAGCTCGCAAGTACCTGTCCGCCCACCGAGCTGCGCGCAATCCCGGCCCACGAAGCCGAATCGCGAATCGCATTCGTCTGCTTCTCGTCTGGGACCTCTGGCCCCGCGAAAGGGGTGATTACCACGCACCGCAACGTCACATCGAACCTGCAGCAATGGCGCGCCCAGCTCCTGGAATCCGGTTCACCGTCGCAACAGATCGACCGCACCGCCGCAATTGCCTTCCTCCCCTTCAGCCACATCTACGGATTGAACCTCTATATGTGCCAGTGCCTGCTGTGGGGAACCCCCGTCGTGATCCTGCCGCGCTTCGACTTGGACATGTACCTGTCCTGTATCCAGAAATACAAGCCGCAGGAGCTGGCCCTTGTCCCGCCAATCGCACTGATGCTGGTCAAAGACGACCGGATCAAGAAGTACGATCTGCGAAGCGTGAAGCGCATCCTGTCTGCCGCGGCGCCACTGACCATCGAACTCGCGTCTGCGCTCGAGGCTCGGTTCAGAGACATTTACGGGACGGAGGTCTTCTGCACGCAGTCGTGGGGTCTGACGGAGACGTCGCCGATGGCAACTGGAATTCCGAATGATCGGATGGATAAGCGCAGCACGGGAGTTGGGTGCGTCGTGCGCAATATGGAGTTCCGCTTCGTCGATCCGGAGACCATGCTCGATGCGGAAACTGGTAAAGATGGATCCAGTGCCCCCGGTGAGATCTGGTGTCGTGGACCGAACGTCACGCCTGGGTATTACAATAACGCCGAGGCGACAAAGGGCGCGTTCCATGTGGATGCCGACGATGGCACCTCGTGGTTTCGCACGGGCGATATCGGGGCCATTGATGCGGACGGGTACATTACTATCCAGGATCGTATCAAGGAGATGATCAAGTACAAGGGATTGCAGGTGATTCCAAGTGAACTCGAGGGAAAGCTCGTTGATCATCCGGATGTGGTCGATGCCGCTGTTGTTGGGGTGTGGGTGGATGAGCAGGCGACGGAGTTGCCGACTGCGTTTGTTACGCTGAGGAATGGGATCGACGGGAAGGAGATCAGGAACGTTACTGAGGGCATTCACACCTGGTTGAACGGCAAGGTTGCGAACCATAAGCGGCTACGAGGAGGCATACATGTTGTCGAGAGCATCCCGAAGAGCCCCAGTGGGAAGATTCTGAGACGCGAGTTGAAGCAGCGGTTGAAGACAGGCGCGGAAAAGGCACGCTTGTAGTTTAGTGTATATGTAGGAAATGGAATTTGCTTCTGATTGAAACCATAAGGGCTTGAGTTACTATATATATACTCTCCCTGGTCTTAAAGGTTAATAAATAATAATCTTAATATTTAATCTCTCTAGATCAGGCTATTAGATTATTATATAGTTCTCTTTAATAGATATTTCCTAGTTAAGGATATATAGAGCCTTAGCTATCTCTATAGAGTTATAGTATATCTATTCTTTAGTAGTGGTTGTTGGAGACGCGCAGGGATCAGTAGTTGGTTAGTGTAGATGCCCCGGCAGTTGTCCGCCGGTTCGCTCCCTACCCGGCTACATACATAATACTATTAATAATGTCGTTGAGCGAAGTAGAAATGAATATTCTTTTTTGGTAGTTAGACAAATATACGTAATCAGTGACTTGCTGTTGACAACCGGTCGAGTAGGCGAGTACGGGAAGGGGCCGGCCGGACGGGACAGAACCCGCCTTCTAACCATCCAGTATGAAATGAGCCTTTTGTCATTTGGAAGCTGCTCTCCACTTCGTCGCGTGAGGCGTGATGTGAGATGTGCTTTGAGTGCATTTTCAATACTGTGTAAGTTATATAAGACACCCTATGCTGTACATATGGCTTGACCAGATTCTTTGATATTGAATACAAGTATCACCATCTCGAAACCTTCGTATCACTAGCCTGACCCATAATTCCGTCCATTGCGCCAAAGTAATCAACCAGCCAGGCACAACATGCCTGGGTTAACCAACGCGGTCCAAAGTTTCGGCCCAAACAACCCCGACGTAACCAACGAGAAGACCAAGATGAAAGACCTAGCGCCACAGCAGATGAAACCACCCCTAGATTCTGATATCCAACGCGGAACCGTATCAACAGACCCTACCAACGGCAACGGCCTCCATCGTACGCTAGGCAATCGCCAGATACAGCTCATAGCAATCGGCGGCTCCATCGGCACCGCTATATTCCTAACAATTGGCTCAGCCTTGTCCCGCTCTGGGCCTGGGAACTTATTGATTGCCTTTCTTCTTCACTGTACTGTTCTCGCTTGCGTAAATGACTGCATGGCAGAGATGACTGTTTTCATGCCTGTGGGTGGTGGGTTTATCCGCCTCGCGTCGAAATGGGTCGACGAAGCCTGGGGGTTCATGGCTGGTTGGAACTTTTTCCTTTACGAGGCGCTGAATATTCCTTTTGAAATCACTGCCATTCATACCATTCTGTCTTTTTGGCGGGATGATATCCCTGTTGCGGCTGTGTGTGCGGCATGCATTGTTCTCTACGCGTATGGTCGCTTCCCCATGTTTGCACGGTGTTCACTACTAATTGTTATGTTTTCGTCGCAGTTTCCTGAATATCCTTGTTGTTAAAATCTACGGCGAATCGGAGTTCTGGCTCTCCAGCGGCAAGGTCATCTTGATTCTGATGCTATTCTGCTTCACGTTCGTGACAATGGTAGGAGGCAACCCACAAGGTGACGCATTTGGATTTCGCTACTGGCAGACCCCCGGTCCATTCGCAGAATACCTTCATAATGGGGACTTGGGCAGGTTCGAAGGCTTCCTCGCAGCTCTATGGTACGCGGCATTCACCTGCGTTGGACCGGAATATGTGTCCATGATCGCAGGCGAAGCCAAGCATCCCCGAAGGTACCTCAAGGCCGCCTTCAAAACTGCCTACTGGCGTTTTGGTATATTCTTCATCGGTAGCTCTCTGTGTGTGGGTGTGTTGATTCCCTATAACCATCCCACCCTCCTCGCCGCAGCGAACAGCGACTCCGCACAATCTACCACAACCTCGTCCCCGTATGTTATCGCAATGAATAACCTCGGCGTCAGCGTGCTGCCCCATATCGTCAATGCCCTGCTAGTGACGACGATTTTTTCCGCAGGTAACACCTACGTCTACGCCGCGTCGCGGAGTCTCTACGGTCTAGCTCTCGACGGCAAAGCGCCCAAGATCCTCCGCAAATGTACAAAGAAGGGGATACCAATCTATTGCTTTGTTGTTGTTATGGCATTCTCCTTCCTATCCTTCCTGCAGTTATCCAACGGCTCAGCTACCGTCTTAACCTGGCTCGTGAATCTGCTCAGCGGCGCGGCAGTTATCAATTTCATTGCCATATCCGCGACCTACATCCGTTTCTACAAAGCCTGTAAGCACCAGCGCCTCGATAGAGGTACGTTCCGGTATAAAGGTTGGTTCCAGCCGTGGGCTGGGTATTTGGCGTTCTGCTGGATGCTCACTATTGCGATTTGTTACGGGTACGCGAGTTTCACGCCCTGGAGCGTCGCAGAGTTCTTTACGCATTACACCATGAATTTACTTGCGGTTGTGAACTTTCTGGGCTGGAAATTGGTCAAGCGGACTACGATGCTGTCCCCTGAGGATGTCGATCTGCAATGGGAGGCGCCTGCGATTACGGCGTACGAGGAGGCTGCCGCTGCCAGTGACCCGCCGACTAGTTTCTGGGCGGAGATGTTTCTGTTCCTGCGTCGGCCGCGAGTTTCGCAGAAGGCTGCCTGAGGAGGTTTAGTGTATATGTTGTTTATAACTGAGTAGACTACGAGGAGCGCTACGGTCGACGTTGGAAGAAAGTTGGAGGCGGGGGATATCTTGGCTCCCCCGGCTCAACATCGTTTGAGAGCTGGATATACACCAGATATCTCGTGTATCTCGGGATTCCGAAAAATGAAAACCTCATAGTCCAGAGCAACTGGCTTTGAATTCGATCGTCGCCCTCGTGGGAATCCTCACCCTGTATCGAACTACTGCTGATCGCTGAACGACTCCAATGACCGCCACCAAGCAGTTGACAATAGATCTTATATATAGTCTAAAATAAAAATATCTCTCGATGACCTATACTCCCTACTGTCCTAATTTCTTATCTTTGCTAGTTCTGGCAAGATCTGACCGAGATAACCCAGTGTTTACACTTGTAGCGATGTATAATATAGGTCGCATGCAGCTAGCAAATTTGAGTAATTAATGGTGCTAATGTAACATATTCTCTTCGAATGGAAACTTTGATAAGACTTCAATGCCAGTATCAGTAATTAAAACCTGCTGCTCAAGCTTTACCCCCTCCGTTCCCCCCTTCTCGCCAATATAGCTCTCAACACATATTACCATTCCAGCTTCAATAATACCATCATAACCCGCATCAGGAAAGTCACCGCGGTGATATAGGTATGGGTATTCTCCTGTCATTCCGCAACCATGCGCCGAGAGATAATACCGATTGTCATAGTACTTTTCCGGGATATCCCACGCGAGTTCCGCGTATTCACGAAAGCTAAGACCGGGGCGTAGAATACTCATGTTGTGAGTCACTTGCTCATAGGCAACCTTGTAGAGCGTTCGTTGCTTCTCAGAAGGATAATCAGGCCCTGCATGAAACGTTCGTGAGAAATCCGAATAGTAGCCATGGCACCCAACGACGTCTGTGTCAAGGCCAATAAGCTCATTCTTGCCGATAACATAGCTTGCTGCTTCTTGGAACCAGGGGTTGGTCCGTCTGCCTGCACTCAAAAGTCGCGTCTCACAATAGTCGCCATTCTGAGCAATGATTGACTGATGTAAAACTGACCATAGCGCGTTCTCGGTGATTCCCGGTCGAATTGTGTCTCTTAGAACACCAACGGCAGTTTCAGTCGCCCGTAGTGATGCCACAATACACTTGACCTCTTCGGCTGACTTGATCGCCCTGGCCATTTCGACAGGCCGCTGAGCGTCAACAATCGTGAAGCCAAGATCCTTCAATGCGATAGCCGCATTGGCATTGAGTCGTTCCAATCCAACTGTCGCAGACTTGCCAACCAGTGATGTGATCAATTCTCCCATCTCCTCTGCCCATGCCATTTCCTTCTTCTCGATGTTAGGACCTGCCGCAACAAAACTCGCGGTTTTAGCCAGGCGCACTTCATCAATCGTCTCATATCCTTGACTCAAATGCAGACATCCTGTAAACTCAAACAGAATCGAGCGCTTTGTAGTCAAAAGCAAGTATCGTGATGGCGCATTGCGCATGCTAAACACCTGCATGTTTCGACTCCCGGTAGTGTAGCGAATATTGATTGGGTCTGAGAGGATGACAGCATCGATGCCATATCTGGCCATTTGTTCGCGCACACGTCCCAGTCTATAGAGACGCACCGCTTTCAGATCGATTCCCTCGCTCTCGGGAGCCCGGTCTAAAAGTGCTATATTTGAGAGATCGGTTCTTTCGGCATGCCAGTCAAATGTCGCCATATTGATTTCGGGCTGTTAATTTGCACCTAGGGGCTCAGACACTAGATGTAAAAAACAATAATGTTTGATTCTTCTGCTCACTCGTTCTATACATGAAACTAATCGGCCCATTTACTACTGGGCAACGCGGGTATATAACCGGTCATGTGACCGGGTATGCACCGGACGACATTGCACCTTATTTCAGAACAGCGATGTTTCGTTCCACAAGAGATGATACAACTCGTTCCTTATAGGCCAAGCATATAATTAAACCTGGCACTCGCCCGCCCCGCAGGTCCAAGGTCAAGAACCTCCACCCGCACCTCCAAGGGTCAGGGCCCAACCTGAGTTTACTATAAGCTTATCTATCCAGAGTTATTCTCTCTGATAGATTAATCCCAGTAGGTAGAGTTTTAAATTATAATAATTTACATAAAAGAATAAAACCATCTTACTCAGATTTCTTGTTTAAGAAGTAGAATATTAATTCTTAGAAATATATATTCGTAGCTGAGGCCTAAGACGCCTGGAGGAAACAACCCAGCTGCAGGACATAAGATGGCGCGCAGTTTAAATACACAGAGTCCCCTGTAACTTGGTAGGACAGCAGCTTGGATGTGTCCGCGTCATGTAGAACTAGTAGTGTTGCTACTGCGGTTGTCGCATTTCCAAAGTTATCTGTCGTGCGGTAAAGTAGCTGGTAGCTCCTATTGAGGTCAAGAGGACAGTAATCATTACCGATAGAGAATAGGACTGTACTATTTGGCTCTGACCTGGGGTGGTCAAGTAAGTTATATTTCTCGCTTAATCTGCAACTTGCTCAGGCATATCTCAACATTTAGAGATCCTGACGGCCCTCGGGCTGAGGAAATATGACAGTGCACGCTAAGACATATATCAATTATAGAGCGGTTTTTTTTTCCAAAATCTGCTCCCCACGTCCGAATCGTCTCATAGGATACCGCCATTCTATGTTCCTAGGCCGGTTCTATCGATACCATGTTTATTTATTGAGACCTTCCGCAAATACGCGGGGATTCAAACAGCAGAACGCATCTCAAATGTTGGTAGCTTGATCGGTGTGACTCCACCACCCCATAGTCCAGCACAGCCGGCCCAGTCTAATAAATCATCATTAGTCTCGATATGCAACCTCTTAATCACATTGCATGATAAGCGTATCTGGGTAAGGTACTCACAAGAAAGGAACGACACCGCAAGGCCGAAAGAATAACCGGCGGTCAGAAGAGCATTTATATTGGCCATGAAACCAGAAGCCAGAAGCAGAAGACAGATGTCCAAGAAGAACAAGTCAATGAAAAGAACCCAAGAGGACCGCATTGCCGCGATGGTAAATACCACGGTCACGATAAACCATGCCCATAAGTATAACGCCAGAGCCTGGTTGAAGCTGGAATCCACGGCACCGGTAGCGGCGTCGGTGTAGGCAGACAATATGCCTGTTCCGGGAAGGTATATCATTGCATACGACAAGTTGAACGCACCATATGACGAAAATACAGTGGCACCGAACTGTGAATATAGTGTATGTGTGAGCAAATGTCCTGACTTATCAATCCCGGGTTCAAGGTGCAGTGACTTACCGTGTTTCCAGTGATGAATTCCATGATTCCGGCAATGAACTGACCAACACCACCATAGAATACCAAACACCCAACCATCACATTAGGTGCTGAGATACTCCTGGCGTGCAATCCAAACACAGAGATCAGGAAAATATCTACAGGATTAGTCACATCTCATCAACAGGCAAGCGGCGATATACCTGTGGCAAATGAGATCAACCCTAAAGGAGACGGGCTCGCAAATGTGCGATGATAGACAGGGAGAGCAGGTTGGCTTCGGTCGTTCACATGTCCGCCTTCAGTGTGAAGACGTTCAAGGTGATCTGCGTGAGACAGACGAGACATGTTTTGTTCCTCTGGTTTGATAGCAGCAAAATCGTTTGAGTCCATGGTCTTTGACAGATGGCTGGGAATACGCAGGAACAATTTCCTTTGGATCCGTTCGCGATTTATATATGTTGCAAGTGGAATTCACACGGGAACAGTACTTCCCCCACAGCTTCTAATCCGGGGAACACGGACGTAACCGGGTGTAGCACTGAGAATAGGGGTTTTCCCTACCAGAAGGTAGCTAATTCCCCAATTTTTTGTCTTCGAATTTACCACTAACAATCTAAGTTCCACATATCTACTAGGTAGGGATGATAGTGCGGAGTTGCGCGGAATTTCATGGGATTTCGCGGACTTGCTGCCGGATTGATGATTCATGCTAGCTCCCCCCATCATGATAGGCACCATTGGAGCTCCGCCTTTCTCCGCACTTTGGGACACTGGTTTTGTAATCTTCGAATAATAGTGTATGAAGAGGTAATTCCTGAATGCTTGAGACACCATGTCATCATCTCAACACAATGTGCTGATAGTTCTTACTACTTAATGATTTACGTCTCAACACCCAGTCGTTGATACAACAGCTTCTTGCCATTGACAGCTGTTAATCCCGCACTAGCAGGCGCCTTTTGGTTGGCGATAGGAATGTGAGACTGTGCGCGCTCGGGAGTGGTGTTCACTGCGTCAGGAGCAGCAATCCGATTTGTCAAGGTTCCTAGTCCTGTCACAGAGACACTAATTTCATCTCCGGTTTGCAAGAACCTCATGGGTCTGAACCCGAATCCAACGCCGGCAGGGGTACCAGTGGCGATAACGTCGCCAGCTTGTAGTGTTGGACCAGCGCTGATTGTCGCAATTATGTGAGGAACGCTGAATATCAGGTCGTTAAGAGTGCCCTCCTGGCGCTTCTCTTGGTTGACGAAGGTCTGGACTTTCAGGTTCTCGGGAAGGCTGTCCTTGGGGACGGCCACAGGTCCCAAGGGACAGAATGTATCGGGGGATTTGCCGAGGAAGAATTGTTTGTGGTCGCGTTGGCACTCGCGTGCAGTCATATCGTTCACAATGGTATAACCCCATACATGGTCCAAGGCGTTCTGATCTGAAATTTGGAAACCAGGCTTTCCAATGATCACGCCAATCTCACCCTCGTAGTCAGGCGTGCTGGTGAAGTTTGGATGCAGCAAAATAGGGTCCTCAGGGCCAATGATGGAAGTCGCACGCTTAGTGAAGATTACCGGGTGAGTCGGCTGGTCGGTCTGGTCTCTGGCATCGTAAACATTGGGATAGTTAAGACACTAAGTGAATATCCTGTTTTCTTCCGTTTTGGCGCTATCATATTTCCACCAGATGCCTATCTTCTTTCCATTCTTAACCCAGAATGGAGGGGACCATGCTGTTATTTGAACATGTAAATCAGGGTGCTGGACAAATATTATAAACCTCGTGCTTAGGAGTCAGAGATTCAATATCTGCCTTGCACATCTTATTGACCACGGCAACAATGGTCTGGCTCGCTCACGGGGGTATATGAGCCATGCCCTAATGGGCTATATCACCGACTTATGGTGAGCTAGTTAGGCACTAATCGAGCTCTATCTGTTTAATTTCGTTACTAATAATTAAATTGCTATGTTGAAAATATATATAACACCCTATGCTGTCACAGACAATGACCTAGGCAGCCGCGTGTCATACATTATACTCCACTCCACACACCCATGCTCGTAGTTATCAACAAACCCGCCGCCATACCACTCGTCCTGGTCAAAGTCCAGATCACAAGTGTACCCAAAGTCTATAAAGGTTTGCTTGCAATAATCCCCCATTGGCTGGGAGCTCTTCGGCTTGCATCCGGACTGGTCCTCCGCCCAGAGAACGGATATTTGGAGACCTCCCGAGTCGCCCCAGACATATCCGAAAGTGTTGTCTGGGGAGAGTTCATCAACGGAGGGTTGGTAACAGATAGTGTCGACCATATCGGCGAAGTCATCGAATGTGAATGCCTTATAGCGGCCGTCTGCATTGTGGTCACGGAAACAGTAGGGCTCGGGGTCTGGTGGGGTGGTTGGATACGGAGGGTCCGAGTCGGTTGGATCTGGGTCTGGACTACCACCATCACCATCACCGTCACCGCCGTCGTCGTCGTCGTCAGGTTCTGAGGTGGGGATGGGAGGCATAGTGTAGTCGTTGCTTCCCGACGTTACAACGATTTGGATGCCCTCAAGGTCTTGAGGGGAGCTTGTTCGTGCCCGACATCGCGCGGTGGTTGTTGTCGACGTGGTGCTGTCTGTTACTGAGCAGGCTGTGAATGTTCGCGTGCACTCTTCTGTGCAGGTTGTGGTGGTAGTGCTCGGGAAAGACTTGACTGTGCAGCGCTCCATGCACCATGATGCTGTTTGTCGCGCAGAACACGTTGTTTGGCTATCATCTGGTCCATCACCGCCGCCGCCGCCGCTTGACCCCCCACCACCTCCTCCACAGGAACGACCAACACAGTTACCGGCACCTGGAGGGCACCCTCCAAGACAGCCACAGACTCCGCCGCAGCCACCAATGTCGGAAGGATCGCAGTCGTCGGCGCATTGGAACCCACCGCAATCCTCCCCCGGGCCACAGGTTGGGGTTGGGAGGCCCTCGCTGAAGGTAACAGATGGCGGGTAGTTTGACGGAGGAGGTGGAGGGGGACTTGGATTACTTGGATTGTCTGGGTTGTTTGGATCATCTGGATTATTAGGATTTGAGCCTGGCCCTGTTGGCGTCGGTAGAGGAATGACAGGGTAGGGCCCGGGGCTCCAGGTCCAGGTGATTGGGGGCCTCCAGGAGTTAGATGTTGACGTCCCATTTGGCCCCTCATAGGTCTTGGTGAAAGTGCTCGGTTCGAGCCGGACACTGCTTGTCAGCCAAATAAGACTTTCATCACCCTCTTCTTGGATGTGATTCCACACATCAATGCTTGACAGGGTAATGGGGGACGGTGTGATGATGGTCGTCCCTATCGACCCCACGGTAGTGGTTATTGTAGCGTCCTCTGCGGCAAAATACTCAGTCGTCGACCAATATTCTTCATATGTTAACGTCGTCGGAGAAGGCTTGATAGTCGTTGGACTTTCCAGTTTCCAAGGGGGGAAGACAAACGTGCAAGGGTACTGGTCACACTTCACGACAGGTTCATCTTCCTCATATAAATCCGGGCTAATGTATATAACACCCGTTCCTGGACCGCCGGGACTACCGGGGCCACCTCCAACAGCGTAGGCGGAATCCAGATCGATCGCCCAGTCTGATGTGCCGCCCATATTTAGGCCGGTAATCCAATCCACGCGACTGGTATAGGATGACCTGGTCAGCCATGAAACCCATTCCGTGCCGTTGTACACCAGGATATCTCCGTCATCGTCGGAATGTTGCTGAACATCTTTGCCACTGGCAAGCATTTGTCGAATCTCGTTGTTTGAGATGTATCCCCGAGTTCCTGTGCACCGACCTGGGGCTGCGTCGGATTCGGGGCCCACATATTTGCAATCGGGCCCCCAACATCCTTCTTCAGCCATCTTAAAGCTTCTACCATACAAGGGCATGCCGATTATGAGTTTATTCGCAGGAACACCCGCCTTGGTCACCATAGACAGCGAGTTTCTCGTCTCGGTTTTGTTGACATGGGAACGCATGCAGTTCTGTCAGAGCTTCTTCGCTAACCAAGCTTCCAGCCTCGCAAGCCGCAGTGATGCACCAGAGACAATTTGGTGACGCACCGTTTCAATTCGGCACCAACGGTCTACATGGCTGTCCAATGGTGACCATTGTCTCGCGGCGGGCTGTCTGGATGGTATGTGTGTGGTATGTGAAGGGTTATTCTGACCTTTGCTGATCAATTCAGGCACATTTCTGGGAGGTTTTCTCTCATACTGGGTCAGATGACCTCGACCCAAATGATATAACATACATAGGTTTCCGGGAGAGAATCCTCGATGTAATCAGGGATATCCCGGTGACCAACCCTGTTGTCCCGCCAGGGGGCAAAGTGTATGAACCGCCTGTTGGGCCCAGGATCGACCCCAACTTGTTTAACCGGCCTGATGACGGGACCCAGATTCTCCTCTATGTTCCCAATCATCTGGATTCCCCGCCACGGCAAAGAAAGAACCAGCGATATGCAAAAAGAAATGCACAAATGATCGACGCACTCAGGGAGCGCGTTGGAGGGGATCCCGTGGTGAAAACATTCATCTACGATGCCCTGCACTATGGTCGTGGGGCCGACCTGGCTATAGCTGGCACCAATCGTAGAGGGATGGTCTTGATCCAGTACGATCCAAACAGCAATGAATAGAAGAAAACGGGCGTGGAGGCTGTTGTATGAAAATGGATTCTATTCGGGGGTGATTCAATAAGGAAGGAGGGGTAGGGCTTGGCAAATACAGCGTAAATATATAAGTGAGGCCACTCCCAGGTAGAAACTGCTTTCCAGTTAGAATTACATGCAACATGGCTTCCTTTCTTTCCCTCCCCTTGGAGGTCCTCGACCGTGTCTATGAATATGTCGCTTCAGGCTACCAGCCCAGCCTGTCGTCCCTAGCTCTCGTCAACAAATATTGCTACCGGGTCGCTAGTAAACATCGCTTCCGACGTGTTACAATCAAGGCTCCCCTCGATCAGGGTATCAAGCGATGGACCGACCTCCTCCAGTCTGCGTCTGCCTTTGCCGACGTTCGCAGACTGTCAATCATGTTTCCGAATGAAGGGGGATACCACTCCAACCATTCATACTACACAAGCGACCTGGACGACTTGACTTGCATCGACGAGTACTATGATCACGCAATCTGGAATCTGTTCAGGACGAGTTGTCAGCACAAGGATGACAATGAATGGGAGTCCCTGGTAACCCTGGTCAGCCAGCTATGCGGCCTCCAGGATTTGATCTGGGCCTGCGAGATTCCGTTTCCGCCTCCACTACTCGACTTCCTGCATCAGAAGTTACCTGACTGTAGGCTGCACAACATGGCTTTCAGGCTCCCAAGTCTTCACTACCATTCGAGCCACCCACAAGGCATTGACAGCAGAGACTTTACCCTGGCTACGTCTCCAAACCTAACCAGTGCTCTGGTCCCGATGTCACGTTACGACCACGATGGCAACGTGGGATATGACGAGGAGGCAGTGATGCAAATGTCAGCAAAACTCGCACTAAACTTGCGAGAGGTGCATGCTGTAGAAAGGCCGATCGAAGCCTGTCTAGAGCATGACCAGGCTGTAGAACGAGGGCGACCACCCTGGCAAGGTTTCTTCCCTACCAGCCCAACGAAGCATGGATCTGAGCCGCCACAGCAGGCACGCCTGCAACGCTGGGGTCTTAACCCTGCTAGAATAGATCTGTTCAGGCAGTGGGAGACCAAGCTCGACTTTTCTACCCTCCAGGTTCTCCATCTCTGGCAGGTGGATGTAAAAACTTTGCAATCTGTTAGTTCTCACAGCTTGAAGTCTCTCAGAGTGCTGGCGATAGATTTAAAGTATCCTGAAGACCATGACATGAATTACAGCCTAGATGAGGCTATACGTTTGGATGAAGCCGCAGCCTCTTTTGTCCTAGCACTTCCTCCTCTTAACAAAGTCCATTTTTCTGGAGTACACAGACACGAGAACGCGTTTCAAACGATCATACAATTCCATGGAGCGTCACTGCATACCCTGTCACTTATATCATCACCATGCTCTAGCCTACCAGGCCCTCTTATGACAGTCAGTCGAGTCCAGCAGATCCAAGCACACTGTCCGAATATCCGCGACTTACGAGTTCCTATCTTACGCACCCGGGGTAATGCAGCAGAAGGCGAAGCCACAATGTATCAAAATCTTGGAGTATTTACCCACCTTACACATTTGGAGCTCCAGCTTCGCCCGAGAGAACCCGATCCTGAGTCTCTAATTGACGACACCGATTATATAGATCCCCAGCAAATACCCGACCAGGAACTCCTTGTACGCGCAGCAGTGGACGAAGCACTCGCTCGAGAGATCTTCACCAAAATTATAACTGCTGGGGCACGCTCGCTGCAATATCTGAGAGTGCAGACATTAACTGACTGGGTCCCACTAGATCTCGAGCCTATCGCGTCCATTATGGCCCGCAATTGGGATTGCATGAGAATCCCAAGGGTCAGGAATAGCCCCGCGAACATCCAGGTCGACGTGAAAGAGATCGGCGCGAGACTGAAAGATCTAGAAAGGAGGAAAAATGGCGGACCTAAGGTGAGCCTGGCCCCGTACGAGAAGATATTCCGCGAGCTCTGGCCTGTAAAGGGAGAGAGCTGGGAGGACGATTGGCATAGTTTTCCCTTGGAGGCAAATGAGGGCGCTTGAACTGAGTTTATGTCAGTCATGTGTTTACAGTGTGTAATCATGGAGTAAGGAGTTATTTTATTCTATCTGATATTTCTTAAGTTAGTTAAATAGTAGTAGTAATAATCCAATACCCTCTGCATAACGTTAAACTATCGTTGCAACTAGCTATAATATTCTTTTAACATCCAATTTTCTACAGATTCTCTAGCTCATGCCCGGTAAGTCACGCTTGTTTCTTGGCCAGTGCCCGTCAATTTGAGATCCAAACCCAGGATGCGATTGCGTTAATCTTGCAGCCAGGTAGATTGAAAGAAATGCAATACTCACCACGAGAATGGGTGAGTCAATAGCAAAAGTTTATCCCAGATACAGCAGGCGATAGTACATTGATTTTACTCTCTGATTCATGTCGCCAACCAAGAATCTGCCGATGACCTATCTACAAATGATCATGCTTCGCCGTCAACCGCCAGACCAGGAATGCGGCCGTTCCGAAACAGATCCACGAAGAGCTGGTGATCAAGACGAGCCTGGGCGCTGTACCGATGAGCAAACTCCTCCAGAGCATCCATGAATCCATCCTCATCAGCCGCAATTGCAGCGTCAATAGCCTGTTCGGGGGAGAAAGGCACCAGCTCCGAGTGTCCGCTATCGTTGTCCCCTGCTCCATGCATCATTGCCGTGGCTCTCCCCAGATCTGCCACGACGGTGGCCATTTCCTCCACGTCGTTGATATCGGACCAATCCAGGTCGACAGCGTACGGAGATACCTCTGCGACGAGCTGGCCGACGCCGTCGATCTCGGTCCAGCCGAGCCAGGGGTCCGCGTGCGCTTGCAAGGCCCGTTGGGAGATCACGGTGCGGTGTCCTTCGTGGAGGAAGTAGCTGGCCGCAGCGGAGTTCGTGACATGCCGGGACACAGCTGCAGCGGTAGACTGTTTCATGTAGATGACCACGTCGTTCTCAATGGCCTCGCTCTTTCCCTCCAGTAGGATGTTGTAGGAAGGGAGACCAGCCGATCCGATCCCTACGCCACGGCGTCCCACGACGTCCTTAACCCGGTAGGCGCCGGTTTGCGTTTTTGGCTCGGGCAGGGTTTGGAGGTAGTTGTTGAATGCCGTGACGACCTTCTCGCGTGTTGCCTCATCGAGCTCAACTGCACCGCCTCCAGGTGTGAACCGGCGTTCATACTCGTGGATCTCCGTCATTGTGTCTAGCAAGCCGACACGTGTTTCCATACGCGCATCGCGGAGCGCATCAAGCAGCGGGCCCTTTGCAGTTTCTAGAGTAAACCGAGGAACTTGGTCTTGGTTCTCGCTGGTGGCTAGAGTATGAATACGCTCCCGGTACGCAGCAGCATATGCCCGAACCAGCCGGGTGATCTGCTTGTCACTGAGGGCCTTTGCGTACCCGATCAAGGCGATAGAAGCCACGAAACGCTTGACATCCCAAGTGAACGGGCCAACGTAAGCTTCGTCAAAGTCATTGACATTGAATATCAGTCTGCCCTGAGAGTCCATGTAGGTGCCAAAGTTCTCCGCGTGTAGATCACCATGGATCCAGATCCGGCCGGACTCGCTGTTCAGAAATGAATCGTCCTTCTGCTGCAGCTCGAGGTCGTGGTAGAACAGACATGCCGAGCCGCGGTAGAAGGCGAAGGCTGAGGCAGCCATCTTCCGGAATTTCACCTGAAATGCAGCCGGGTCTGCGACGAGGAGCTCACCAAATGCAGTGGCAAAGACATTGAGGATTTCCTCGCCTCGCTGTTCGGCGGTTGGGGGCTCGAGTGTCATCGTGTGGTTGTGTCTCAACGGCTGGACTCAATGTCTGTTTGCTTCTTGATTTCAGGGTCCGAGGGATAGTAATAGTATTAATATTCCTGGCGAGATGCCCACAGCTCAAGCCCCAGTTTGCTCCCTGTGGCAGTACAGGGACTTTCCTCGTTGTCATTTCACTTGGCCCACGGCTTGGCTGGACCCCTTAACGGTCATTATGCCTCACCTTTGCAGCCTGAACCACCTCAAAAGGCTCGGCGTGTCGCAGGTCAGGTCCACCGGTATGCAGCCAAGGCCATATCCTCATACTTCGCGGCGCCATGAGCTCAAATGGCAATCTTGTATGATACTTGGCGTCAGAGCAGTGGGCAAAGAGCATGAGCACGATTGGAGCCAGACACTGAGACAGACAGCGACTTCGTCTATGATGCCTACAGCCAAGACAGGGGGGACATGCTAGAGGTGGCTGTGCAGCTCCACGTTGAGTGGAGAGCTGTTTGATTATTGACGAAGGTCAGAATGGCCATATCTTGGCCCTCAGCCACGTCAATGCCAGCTTGCTCCTGTCTCACAAAACTGGGGTGAGTCTGCTTCGCGTCGGACTCCGAATTGAAACGCCCGGCGACCTTGATCCCCGCGGAGGTTCTTCTCTTGCAGCAACAGGACGCTACCTGTAAACTAGGCTTTAGTAAACAGAGTAGTTAACTTGGTAAGCGAGTACTCAAGCAAATGCCTGATGGTAACTGTAATACCAGAATGAGTCACTCCTACTTATCCTGGTAATTTATATACACAAAGTAGGCAGGAGAGACTAGTTCTGAATGCATGTTGAGTCCTGTTACACCGGCGCCAGGCGCAGAAAGCGCGACTCTCCTTCTCCCAAATCCGCAGATAGAGTATCCCCAGCAGCAATACTCGTCTTGCTTCCGAACCACACGTCAACTGCCGTGTAACTGCCTCCCCGTAGGCCGAGATCCGCAAGGGTAATGGACACATTCTGCCGTCCAACACCAACGGTCACGTAGCCACCATCACCGTGGTTTGGACCGAGATTTGTCAATAGTGCATATGCATTACCCTTCTGATCCGGTCCGGCTATCCAGGCCTGCAACTGCTTGGCCTGGTTACTGCCCGTGCCAGGATTTCGCGGCTGCATGGGGTACTCGGCGCAGAAGTCCGCGGCTTCAATAGAGGGCCGAGACGTGGTTAAGTACCTGCCTAGCGAGTCAAGGTTTGTCATGTCGGAACCAAGGAGTAGATTCGAGGACGCGCCAATCCAGAGGCTCATCAGAGTAATGCGTTGATTGTCCGTCACCCCTGTGGTGTTAGCTGGATTCCCAACAAACAGGTTGTCTAGGTTCCCTCGCAGGGTAACGGGTTTGTTGTCGACCAGCTGGAGGTTAACAAACTGTCGATAGTTCTCGATTGCACGCTGGACATTGGGCATCCCCACAAACACATCCTCGCCATAACTGTTAATGTCGGTGTCCACTCTTATACTGTCCGCATTGGAGGTCCATATTCCCCAGTACGGGTCGCTCCGACACACGTTCGATGATATGTCCAGTTGAATCTGCCGTCCGCTCTTTGCAATGGCGCGGTGGTAGGCAATTCCCGTGGCGCTCAGGTTGCCTGGCATGCGCGTGTCTTCGATGTTGGATCCTGGCGTCACGTAGTCTAGTTTGATCATGTCCACCCCCCATGCGGCCCATAGAGCGATCAGCTCATCGTGATAGAGCTGAGTGGCCGGGTTGCTGTAGTCAAAGTAGCAGTTGTCGTTCTTATCCACATGGTCGATGAATGTTGACCCGACAGTCAGATTGGAACCAAAGATCTGCTTATCCCGTGCCTCACACGGGATGCCAGGCTGACTGTAGAGGCCCATCTTGAGACCCTTGCCATGGAGATAGTCGCTCAGAGCAGGAATATCAAAAAGCGTGGTGTTGTGTGTGACCCGACCGAACTCGTCTGTGAGGGAGCTATACCAGCCGCCATCCACGCTGCATAGGTCATAGCCAGCCGCGCGCAGGTCGGGCTCAACCAGGACCGTGCACTGCTCCATGATGAATTCCTGGTTGACGACTCGGCCAGGGAGCTGGGGGAAACTAGGGGTCGTGTTAGGGGTTGCCTGGATTCCCCAGGAGTTCCATCCTCTGGCAGGGCGCAAGAACCCATTGGGCGACTTTGCAGTCCTCAGCACAGTCAGGTGGTTGCCAGTGCTGTTCGGCGCGAGAGGCCAGCAATTGTCCTCCGCATCCCTGTAAGGGAGAGCAGCGGCGGACCCCAGGATAGTTGCGAGTATGGCGATGGGCAACATGGTAGCGACGTTGCGCTGAAATTGAAGTATTGGTTGATGAGCTGTGTTGGGATCCTCCAGGAGACGTTGTGTTAGATATACCTTTGCCTTGACATCAGTCTCGCACCGCATTAAACCGAGACTCCCACCGGATGATCATGAAAACGAACGGCGATCATGGAATTGAGCCGATTTGGGGATAACCGTGGCGCCAATTCCCCGACACGGGGGATCGTGGGGATGCAATGCGGAGAGTCGATATCAACACAGCGGCGAATTTGGCTGCTAATGGCTGCTCGCCGCCGCCATATCATACGGTCCTGTAATAAGGGTATCTTTTATTGATCTCCTTGGCAGAGTAAGACCGGGATTGGTTATTCATATGAAGAATACATTCTTGGCTCCGCTACGCCTCTCCAAGAAGCATTCCTGACGACGCTATGCAGATTTGAATGATTAAAAGCTATACGACATGAGGGTTATTCCCGATCCCTAGCAAACTCTGCTTGTTTCTGACTGAAACTATCAGAGCGACTCCTCCAGTGCCAGCATGGATCTCTTCTCTAACATTTCTAAGTATCGGTACAGCTCTACAAACGATGCCAGCCAAGCTTGCTCTCTCTTGTCACTCGGCTCTCGGGCCTGGCTCTTCACTGGTAGCTTAAACTCCAAATGTGATGCCGTCCTGTGAACCGTGAAGAATAGGCCCTTAGCCGCGTTATCTTGGTCCGACAAGGACGTGTGTACTGTTCGCAGCACGTCGCCTTTATCATTGGCTACCAAGCCCTTCGTAGACGGAAAGTCTGTAAAGAAATAAGGCAGTCCTCCCATCACTATATTGGCATGCTTCTCCATAGGTTGCGAGTGTGCATGTTGTCGGTGGTTACTATTGTTTATTTGGCCGTGCTCAGTAATGAACCCATACTTCTCCACCCACCGCAGCAATTTCGCCAATGCGGTATCAAAGGGAATGATAGGGAAGAAATAGAAGGCGAAGTATTCGGTAGCAATGAAGTCTTTGACATCACACTTTCGGAATCGATTGGCTGTATATCGCATCCGGGATACAATGTGTGCGGTATTTGGCCGCCGCTTTTGCTCAGGATCCAGTGTTCGCTTCAGAATATCAGGATTCTGCTCCATCAAGGAAGCTGCCCAATGCAATTGGTCCGATGCCTGCTTGAAAAGTGCTTTCTTTGCATGCAGGACAGTATCCATGCACTCTCCCAGGTCTTGGACTGTGTTGCACGCATGCAGATCTGGGATTCCACGAGAGAAAACCGAGCGATCGACATACTGCTCCAGGTCCATGATTGCGTATATCTGCGTGTAGAGAAAGGACTGGATGGACTCTCTCAATTCCTTCATGATAACTTCGCGTGCCGGTTTGTCCAGTTTATGTGCGAGCAATACATCAATGCTCCAAGATACATGTCCATACCCCGGAGGCTTGAATGGGAGTCCCACCTTGACATACATGGCAAAGTAGGATTTTACCATCTGTCGAGTCTGCGAAAAGGTTTCTTCATCATCTCCCAGCAAATTCCGGCATTGGGGTTGCGAAGAAACAAGGGCATTGACTTTGGGGTCATCGTACCACAGCAGCTTGAAGACATCCCAGACTTTTAGGTCGCCGATAATTTGGTGGGCGAGCTCGACAGGCAATTTTGCCAATTCCTGGCATATCCTTTCGAGTGGTGGCATTTCTGGAAAGGGTTATTTTTGCTGAGGGGCAGCGTGGTCTTTAAACCAGTTCCACATTACGAGCTGGCACTTGGGGCTGAACTCTGAGTCACTCCCTGGACAAATGTTAACTTTCTATTGGTTTCTAGCGTGTCAGACATCCTGTGAATATTTTTTGGCTCTCCGGTTCAACATAGAGGTTTCTCATGTCAATCAATATGGAGTCGCTTCCTCCGTTTCTTCCAAATGCGGAATTCAAGACACAACACGCCGCAGCTATCGCCAAGCAGCTGAGAAAGGATCAAACAAGATGCAAAGAGGGCCTTATGCCGAGCAGGCTTGCGCTGGTACTACCAGCCTCGCCATCGCCGCTACTAGATGCAATCGCAGCCCACCTCACCCCTGACGTTGAAGTTTCGCGGGTGCTGAGGCTGGCTCGATGCGAAGCCATAATTGGGAGCATAAAATCGTATTGGAATGGCCTCAAGCATACAACGAGTGAAGATCAAGATACTCTTCTGAGTGGAGAGGTTCATGTGCCAAAAACCGAAGAACTCGAGGCGACGCTCAAAGTGCTACAGTACCTGCAGGGGAGAGGACCAGTCTCCAACATTACGCCTCGCAGTTCCCTAACAGAGGTAATCGCAGCAGTCAGATCTCAGCTTAGAATGAGTGATGACATGCGAAGAGATTTTCATAACGAGGGACGAAAAGGAGTCTCCAAGCAGCGATGCTACATGTGCCGACAACAGCATATGAAAGGCGACGCCCACGATCTATATCCTGCGCTCTGCATTCCTTGCGGTGCATTCAATATCAGCTCGTCAAGGTTGTCCCTGCCGGAAAGTCTAGTGCTGGATGGGAAAATAGCACTGGTTACTGGGGGACGGATCAACCTGGGCTATCACACAGCCTTGAGACTGCTGCGATGCGGTGCCCATGTTATTGTCTCTTCGCGGTACCCAGCTGATGCAGTGAGTCGATATGCGAGGGAAGTCGACTTTGAGCGCTGGCAGTCGAGATTGAAAGTCGTCGGCGCTGACTTCAGGGCCGCAAAAGACGCATTTAGACTCGTGCGTGTCGTGAGAAGACTTTTATATCCCTGGCACGAAGAAAACCCCGAGTCAGTCGAGCGAAGATTCCTGGACATTCTGATCAACAATGCTGCCCAGACACTGACGGATCCTGTCAAGGCCGAGATTAAAGCAATTTCTCGAGAACAGCGATTGAATGATCGTTCGCCGGTCAACAGGTTGATCGCTGACACGGCTGATGACGGGTATGTACCGACGGTCAGAGGAGGTCTTGATGCATCCTGGATCCCCAAAATCGAGAATGGGGGAGAGCTATTAGAGAACGGAACTGGAAGCAATGGAGATAAAGCAGAGGAGCGTTCAATCGCCCAGAAAGGTCTTCACACGGGCGACGAGACAAGACTTGGGAAGTCATCCTGGAAGCAATCGCTGGACGAGATACCCTATGAAGATCTGATCAGTGCACACTCCGTCAATGCATTTGTGCCTCTCATATTGTGTCGGGAACTGCTGCCTTGCATGGGCACGGATGACCCCAAGTCTTCCAAAAGGCCCCTGGGCTATATTGTGAATGTATCCTCACGGGAAGGCATTTTCGACGACGTGGCAAATTCTCGCAGCAAAGCAGGCCATCATGTTCACACAAACATGTCCAAGGCTGCCATCAACATGATCACTGAGACAGAGGCGACTACTGCTTGGAATACTCGTCGTGTCGCAATGAACTCCGTCGATCCGGGTTACATGAGTGCAGCACCAGACTGCCAGCCTAGAGATGGTTGTCCGATTGGGTTTGAAGATGGTGCTGCTCGCGTCCTCTGGCCCATTGTCGTAGGAGAGCGCGAGGGCCGGGTGGTCTCTGGCAGGTTTCTCAAGCATTTTGAGGAGGGCGCTGCCATAATTCGACGTGGTTAGACATAAAGTGTGACTAGCAATGACCTCATCCTGCATGCGAGGTGCGTGTGTTTTGGTTCATTCTGTGGTGTAGATAATAATAAACATTACAGTAGAAGCTGATTGTTGAATTACACTGCCTCCTTCCCAGTGCGATGGACCTCGTCTAGAGGAAGTCCGTTACACCTTCGATGGCATTTCCACGCCAGTGCTGTGCCCCAGAGGGCTTGCAAAGTATCTTGCCAAATCCACCGGCCCTTCCACTCTCTGTTTCTTCTCCCACAAGCCATCGCTCGTCTATACTTCCAAGCAGAAGATCACACGATTGGCGCTCACTCTCTCTGTCTGACCTCCAGATCAAAGAACTACCGCACTGACCGCAGAACCCACGGTATCGGCCGGATGATGAAGGATATTCTTTGTATGTCGGGAACGAGTTGAATGGTGGGGAGACTTGATCTGGAGAGACAGACAGGTACTGATAAATCAAGGCACCGGTCCATTTCCGGCACATCGTGCATTGGCAGCTTTCAGACTGGCAATTAATTAGCGGTTATCCTACAACAATATATTTAGGAACCCGCTGTGGGTTGTACCACTGGTGGCCATTGACCGTCCTTTCGGAATGATACCTCGTATCGAATGGCTGCACAGAGGCAGCCACCCGTCAGAACTACGGCTGCATTTTGAGGAGCTGACATGATTTAGCGCGACTTCAGGGGAAACTGATCGTTGGTAAAGCTGTTGCAGAGCAGGAAGCTTTATACGACGGTTTCCCCGCCTTTGCTGACCACCTCTTCGTATTCCCTTGACGCATTGGCCTGTGACGTCAGCCAGTACCCTGGTTGCGTATGACTTGGACGTATCCATACAAGTAAGTTATATAAATAATCCTTGGGGGTGACTATTTTGCAAAGGGCTGAGTTTCCTATGGTTGCAGCCAAACACTACATAGTTCACTATCAAGTCAAGGAACTAACCCCTGCGAGCGAAGTCTTTCCGACAAATGGGCCTCTCTATTCCTCCACTCCTCCGTTGTAAGCTCGTCACCAGCCCTCCAATAGTAAATATACACCGTCTCCAGGATCAGGCAGAGCAGGGTCATGAAGCTGGTTCACAGTTAAAACAGCCACCGCTAAGGGTCAAACATCGCTAACTTACAAGGCAATGAAGCTAAATGCCTCTGCTGCGTACTTTCTACTACATACAGTCTCGCCGTTCCAGGGACTCACGCGGCAGCTCTGATGGTTGAAATTGAGCGCCAGGAGGACGAACGAGACAAGCCACCTGGTTGAGATAAGTAAGTCGCCGGTTCGAAGAGAAATATGATAGGATACTCACAAGTAGGAGATGACTCCATCGCAAACCAGCCACGGAACAGCAAACCACTTCCGTCGTCTTCCTGGATAGCTGGCACCGGTTGCAATAATATACAGAACCGGTGTCAGGGCCGCCTAGGCATTATTAGCATACGCAGCGACGAAACGCCGGGACGTACAATGATCAGAGAATAGATGACGGTAAGCGTCTTTGTGCCTCGAACCGCCCAGCCCGTAATTCCCAGGACAACTACTGCGCTGGCGACCTGCAGGACGTGCAGGACGTGGATGATGACCTTAAGAGGGTATGTGCTGAACCCTGCCATTTGGTCGGTTGAGGTGAACGGCCATCAGGATTGTCGCAGTATTAATCCCCAGTTCAGAGGTTTTAAGTCTTGTCAATAATGTATGACCTCATGGATGTGACCTGGAGAAGAGTCGTGACAAAGCTGGACAGCGAACCGCGGAACAGCTTCTTGGCCCACCGATATATTTTCCACCTTATTGAATGGATAATACTAATGTGCATCTGTACAGGGGATTTACTCGAAGTAACTGTTCCCAAATCAGATTATGCTATGCATTCATTTTTGCCCCCCGCTGCACCAGTTGTGGAGCTGCTTCAGGGATTGAGCACCGCTGATGGCCGGACATCTTTCCCCGGACCATCGGGCGCAATACGATTACAGATGGGCGCATTGTGGCAGGTCCCAATATTACCAGGTCAACCTCACAGCTGAGTGTGCCGTGACGGGGTTGACAAGCCTTGAATGTGAGCTCGGTGTAGGGAAAGATAGCAGGAGTGCTTGCGAGAAGAATACAATGTAATCTCTTCGAGATCCACGGACTCTGAAGGAGACTCTCGTTCGCTGTAGCTTGCTGTCGAGTATCTCTTACTACAGGATGTGTGTTATAGAAATCGCACCACGCTGCCAGGTCTGAGATAACGACAACAAGCCTGACTCGACAAGTTCCGAACTTCCGGCGAATGGATCCAGTGGGACTCTCGCCATTTTTGTTACTTAATATGGCTGAGCCAAGCTGGCTATTCGCGGCTGTTCCTGGCTGTGGATATCCTGTGGGCCCAGCAAGGCTTGAATTTTTCCTCGCCCTCGTGCATGTCTACTGTGTGCGGTATGCCCACCCGCGCCCATCGAGTCCATCGAGCCCATCGTATCCATCTGCTACAATGCTTGACTCGCGGGGTTTGCTGCGCCGAGTCCCACCTGTGGCCACACGAGAGAATTTTTCTCCCACAGGCTCCGGGGACATGCATCTCGACTGCCTGCATCTCCTGTCCTGAATCTCATCTGTCACCTCCATTGTATCTGCCAGAATGAACATCGACGGCGTGAACCCATTCCCTGCTCGTGTCGACTCCGAGTCGGGATGGAAGGAGAGCCCCGAGGACGAGAAGGCCACCGCGCCACGCTACGTGGATGCGTTTGGCGATGAATCCAACGCCGAAATCAAATACAAGACTATGGAGTGGTGGTAAGTAGAGAGTTGCGTTCTTGTATATCAGGTCTAATGCTAAAATTTCCATAGGCAAACTGGGATGTGTAAGTAATGCCGCAGAACAAAGCCCTGGTGCATCGGGAACATCATCTAATTGACGCCATCTAGTCATGATTGCGGAGTCTGTTTCTCTTGGAGTGCTGTCACTGCCTGCTACTCTTGCCCAGCTGGGTCTTGCGCCGTAGGTTCTCTGCGCAAAACTGCTTGCCAGCTCGAGCTAACCGGCCACCTACAGAGCCATCATCCTCATTGTCGGCCTTGGTCTGCTTGCCACCTATACCGGGCTCGTCATTGCGGAGTTCCATCACCGCTATCCTCACATCCAGAACCTGGCCGATGCTGGAGAGGTCCTGATGGGGGCATTTGGGCGTGAGCTCTTTGGTATTGGCCAGCTACTGTTCTCCATCTTCATCATGGGCAGTCACATCCTGACATTCAGCGTCATGATGAACACGGTTACCGAGCACGGCACCTGCACGATGGTCTTCACTACCGTTGGGTTTGTCATTTGCATGGTCTGCTCGCTTCCCCGTACCATGAAGAACATGACTTACATCTCCTGCATGTGTATGTTGCCATATGCCCCTGTATCCTCAAGTATTATGCTGACTCCAGGCAGCCTTTGTCAGTATCTTCACTGCTGTCATCATTACCATGGTTGGAGTGGGCGTCCAAGGCCATGGATACAACACCATCAAGGCCACCGTCGACACCGATCTGTTCCATGCCTTTACCGCGGTGACTAACATCGTCTTTGCCTACTGCGCTCATGTGGCCTTTTTCGGTCTCCTCGCTGAGATGAGGGAGCCCCGGGACTTCCCCAAGGCCCTGTATCTGCTGCAGACATTCGAGATTATCTTCTACACCGTTGCGGCCGTTGTGATCTACTACTACGCAGGCCAATCTGTTGAATCGCCTGCCCTGGGCTCAGCAGGCCCAGTCCTGAAGAAGGTCGCCTATGGCATCGCGATCCCTACTGTATGTCAAGCCCATACTCTGGAGATTATAGACACTGACCACCCCAGATTATTGGAGCCGGTGTTGTCAACGGCCACGTCGGTCTCAAATACATCTACGTCCGCCTCTTCCGTGGAACAGACCGAATGCACCGCCGTGACCTGTTCTCGATTGGATCGTGGGTGGCCATCGCTTTGACCTGCTGGATCATCGCCTGGATCATTGCCGATGCCATCCCGGTATTCAGTGACCTGCTTAGTCTTATTGTAAGCTCTGTTTCCACTCTGTCGCTTTCTTTAGCTAACGTCCTCTACAGAGCTCCCTCTTCGCTAGTTGGTTCAGTTACGGACTGTCGGGCGTATACTGGCTACACCTTAACTGGGGCAAGTGGTTTTCATCCCCCAGAAAGATCTGCCTCACCATCATCAACGTGATGGTCGTTTTGATCGGGGGCTGCATAGTGAGTACCACGTGTCCTGGTAATGTTTGAATTGCACTGACAATATCCTCGCTGCAGTGTGGTCTTGGGGTCTACGTCTCAGGCAAGGCTATTCATGACGATGCTTCCAGCAACAGCTTCTCTTGCAACAGCAATGCATGATCAGGGCCTTGGCTTTGGCGGCAAGTCCGTATGATATGTCCCATATTATGTATATATTCCAGCATAGTCCTCGCATCTATATTAATATCAGGCCTCACTCTATCTATTTTTGATAATGTGTCTACAATTAGGCTCTGCTATTTGCGAATTATATTAACTAGCGAATTGCAGTTTAAGCCACATCAGACCATTTAATATGCGTCATGACCCTCTCTGTTGTCCGGTTCGAACCACTCTCTACCCATTCCGCAATATTATTTAAACGCCGGTCAATGCCAACCTTTTTTTTTTTTTTTTTTTCTTTGATTTCCATGCTCACGATAACCAGCAAACTATGGCACCCCACAAACACGACATTGAGGTAGTGCATGTCAAAGATGGTCGACCGGATTCCGGCAAGGCTGTGCTGGTAGACAGAGTCTGGCCTCGCGGTCAACGCAAAGACGAGGCACCGTGGGATGAATGGCTCAAGGAAGTCGCTCCATCGACAGAACTACGACACTGGTACGCGCATGACCCAGACAAGTACGAAGAATTCGCCAGCCGGTATAGGGACGAGCTCCACGACGAGGAACCCGCAAGTGCTTTCAAACACCTGCAGAATCTACACCACAGCGGACAGCTGGTTCTGATGACGGCCACTAAGGACCTGCATCTGAGTCAAGCTCATGTTCTAGCAGATATGCTAGCGGAATAAGTGCGACGGGTGGAGTCGGTAGCCAATGTGGATATAACCTGCGAAGGTCGAACAAAACTGCTATGTATATACAAGACACTCATCAGGCGCCCAATGA
This sequence comes from Aspergillus versicolor CBS 583.65, assembly GCF_001890125.1. NCBI lineage: Eukaryota > Fungi > Ascomycota > Eurotiomycetes > Eurotiales > Aspergillaceae > Aspergillus > Aspergillus versicolor. Next base: position 111,251 of record NW_024467538.1, read on the forward strand.
TCAAAGTGCTTTGGCAAAGGCCCAGTCCAGCACTTTCTCCACTGGCTTGTCGAAAATATATGGACAGAATGGTACTACAGATAACCCAAGGCCCAGGGTGCCAGTCGTCCGAAGACGTCTACTCTTCACGTCTTTCATCATCCAGCTGGCACACTTCATGGCACTTTGGATTGTGGCGGCAGGGAGCGCCATGCTAGCCAGACTGTGAAATAAAATGCGCTGGACGCCAACAAGCCGATAATCCTTCGAAAGAGCAGCTACTCGGGGGTGAGCCGCGGCGTCCGCATCCTGCACTTATTAGTATCATTCTCTAGGTCATAATACAGATCTGGTGCGTACAAAATGTGGAATTTTGTGGGATGCCTTGCGAGACTCGTGAATAGCATCCCATAGAATGTACCCCCAGGAGACAGCATGTGCCCCGGTCAGTATGTAAGGGCTGGATAAAGGGCCGATGGAATCGCTGATGTTGGAAGTGTATGCGACGTATCGCTGCAGCGAAATGGCGAGAGTCCGAAGTCTTGACGTGTATGCTGCATAGCGCACGGGTGGGACAGGCTCATTGTACCTGAAAATATGATGTTATTCATACACCAGTCATATTAGGCGTCCAACACAGATTGGCAGGGAAGACCGTACTCTTTCGCCCAATACTCGCCGTAGATGCTCTCATCTTCTTCTTCCTGTGCTACAATCCGCTGTAATGACGGTGGCAGCTCGGTATGCTGGTGCCTTTCCCCCCTGGATGCATGCTTTGGCACGCCTTCCAGATCCTGATCTGTTTGCGTCACAGGCGCCATTTCCAGCTATATGGGAACCGGCTCTAATTCGTGAAATCGCTTTCAAACTTTTCTATCTAAACGCGATGGGGTGTGTTTTAAATGTTTCCGTATCTCGGACCGCGCTGATGTCACGACCTGCCGTGTGGCGTCAAGCCCGGAATGCAAGCCTCACCAAGGGATACAAGTCCAAGCTCCAATATTCAGCCTGGACCTGTGGAGAAGAGCTTTCATCCATGGTTTGGGCTGTCAGACGACACTGCATAGCTAGCATGCGATTGCAGCAGTCCTTCCTGGTCCAACTTTGCTACCTTGGTTTCCCATCTGCCTGCCGGGTGTCCGGCTATTCATTATGTGCTTCGTATTACTTGTTCAACTATTGTTTACTCGTCCATTTCTTGTTTTTAGGCGGGGCATAAAACAATCTCTGGTATTGGTTGCAAATGACCTCCTCTTATATACATTACCATATAAACCCTGGACATACAAATAACGACTCAATCACACCCTCGCCACTGGCCGGAAATGCAGCATCAAGGGAGCCTTCTTCCATAGCTGCTTGAGTCTGGCGTCGTCAACCCAATCGCCGCCGCCAGATGCCAGCTCCCAGTCAAATGCAAGGACTGTCTTGGCCAGGGCAATGCGCATTTCGACCCACGCGAGCGTGACTCCGATGCACATTCGCGGTCCGATGCTAAAGGGTACTGTATAAGGCTTCATAGGGCCATCGCACCATCTTTCCGGCTCAAAGCTCTCCGGGCGCTCTCCAACAGTGCGTGCATCGTGGTGGATAGCCCAGACATCGGCCGATACGTAGACACCACCCGGGACAAAGGTGCCATCGACGGTTTCACCTCCTGGGGGACTGACGCGAGGGGGCCCTACTGGAGACGGAGGGAATAGTCGCATCGTCTCCTCCAGGACAGCATTGAGATATGGGAGGCGCGCGGTCGCATCACCGGTGGCATCGGACGGGCTGGCAAAGGCAGTCCGCACCTCCGTCTTGAGTCGCTCCAGACAGTGGGCGTGGGACTTCTGCGATAGATACCACAATGCCGCTGTCAAGGCTGTCGCACTGGTCTCTGCGCCGGCCGTCAGCATAACCATGGCCTGGTTGGCGAGCTCTGTGTCCGACATGCCGCCGGCACGAATCGCGTGCTCGAGGAAATCATCGACAGCGACGCGACTTCCAGTGCCATTACTGTGTGCTGGGCCTACTTCAATGCGCTTTCGTGTCTTTGCGAGCGTCATGGCGCCGTGCTGGGCGATGGACTCGACAGCGGCACGGGCGGTCGCTGAGATATAGGGCATCCAGCGCAGCAGCGGGCCAACAAATGCCAGGCGCTTGCGAAGGTTGAAGATGGAACCACTGTAAGTGGCATCCAGCAGGATAGACACCCACGGGTGGCTCTTGTTGTCCCGGGTCGCATAGAAGGACTCGCCAAAGGTGAGCTCCCCGATGATATCAAACGTCAACCACTCGAACCACTTGGACACATCGAGAGGGACGGCCCCGCCGCTACCACGCGCTGTAATCTGGCTCACCCAGAGGTCGACATGGTCATGGATAATGGGCTCCTGGGTGCGGATGGCCGAGGGACGGAACTGCGGTGCGAACATGCGATGCTGGCGGGCGTGCTCCTCCGGGTCGAGCACAAAGGCGATATTCGGGTGGCCATTGTCGTAGAACCGATCGGACTTGGGGAATAGCTTGCGTGTCTTCGAGGGGGCGCCGTAGATGTCGCGAAAGGCCTGGGCCGTTGCAAACGAGAGCTCGTTGGGCGCGATGCGTACAATGTCGCCGTACTGCTGGTGAGCCTCCTGGATCTTGCGGTTCCAGAAACCTCCAGTCCAGGCCGATGCATACCAGAGCTCAGACACAGCTGCCAGCGGTGGACCAGGGTACTTGGAAAGCGGATGGAACCAGTAGAGGCGCACATACGTCGCGAGCCAGTAAGCCAGGACGAGGCATCCCACGCCGGCCGTGAGGGCCACGGGGGACAAGGAAAACAGCATTTCCAGTGCCATGATGACTCTGACCGCGGTGAATGACCCCGGGAGGGGGCTACGGTATATGAGGGACAGGAATACGACCCCAGATGAGTAATTGCACGGTCCTTCGTGGAGGAGACTGACTCGCGGCCACTACGGCCCGTCCCCCCCAGAGATGGAGCGATGGAGCGATTGCGACCCACGAAACTGGACTCCTTCCTGTTGGAGTTTGTCCAGACATGACAAAGTACCGTGCTGGTGGCTGCCAACCGGCTGGCTGGGCTTTTCGGCAGTGGAGTCCCTGGACGAGGGCGTGGGTCGAGTGGTTTCGCGCAACACACCGAGCTTGCACTAGACACCGTTAGGGCTCCTTAGCTCCTTGGTCGATGCACGCCTGCAGCTGTCAGGCTGTCGCTGTTGGGCCGTGCTCCGCCGCTGACCTGTCGTCGTCGTGTTCGGCGCCAAAGTACGGCCTCAGATTCTCAGACCATTCGGGGGAGTTCCTGAGTGGACGAGTCCAGTCTCTGATATCTCTTCGTCGACTGGCCCGGTGAAAGCGGCTAATGCTGGCTGCGGAAACCTGTCACAGTATTGCAGCCCCGAGACAAGGATTATACTTGGCAATCGTATCGAGTCCTCGCTGAGCAGCTGTTGGGCCGTCCGGGGGGGTGGCACTCTGACACCCTCGTCCAAGAACCCCTAATCCTTCAGCCATCCCGGTCCCAGCTAGCTTCAGCTCTGCATAAGCATCCTGGCGCCTCAGCCAGGGGCGTGAAGAGTGAAGCCTCTCGAAACACGGCCGGTCAGCAGCGTCTGGGCCATCTTAACGGCCATAAGCACCGGTCAACTGGGGCCCTGCTGGCCAGTCGGCCCATCCAACGGCGCTGATCAGTATTTGACAGCCACCCGGTGTACAGGGATCACGATTCGATGTATCAATAATCCTGCCCCATGTCCGTCGTTTGAGATGTGTCTGGGACTTTGAGTGATTCAGTGAGGAAATATAAGGTAGTCGAGCCCAGTCCTCGCAAGGACGCCGTAGATACTCCACACTCTTTTGGCATTCCTTTGTATTTCGCCTGTTGTAAGGCAAGAGCCAGCGAGTAACGACAATATGGCTTCCAAGTATGTGGTTGAACCCCCGCCGGGCGAGACGCGGTTTTCAGGAGAGTCCATCCAGGCCAATATGGCAGCGTGCGCCATCACGACAGCCCTGATCGCCCTGGCTGTCGTTGCCCTCCGCCTGTACACTCGCTTCTTCCTCACAGAGGCCAAGTTCCAGCTCGATGATGGTAGGTGCGGCCTCTTCAGGAGCAGGCCGTCTGCTAACTCTTTGCTCGCTTCAGCATTCGTCTGCTGCGCGGCAATATGCTCCATCATTCTGATTCCGGTCTCGTACGAGAGTTTGTCTCCCTGTCCAAGGTCAATATATACACTGACTAACTCGTGCGGTGTTCAGTCATGGCCACCGGTGTCGGACTGCACCTATGGGACGTAACCATGGAGCAGTACTATCCAGGGCTCAACGTCGTCAGTTGCTCTCGTCGTGATATCGTCCAGTTCCTAGCATACTGACTCTTCTAGTGGACCCTCGTCGCCACGCTCGTCTACGCCTGGGCCGTGATCCTCTCGAAACTCTCCATCCTGGCCTTCTATCTTCGTCTCTCCCCCCAGCGCTGGTTCCGTGTGATCACCTTTTCGCTCATGGGTGCGGCTACCTGCTATGTGATGATCTACACCTTCATGTTCATCTTCCGCTGTGATCCCATCGAGAAGGGCTGGTACAATTTAATAGATGGCCGCTGCATGGACACCCAGACCATCATGACGGTGCTCAGTGTGTTGAACATTGTCATGGATGTCATGACGCTGTTACTCCCTATCCCAGTCATCATGAAGCTCAACATGCGACTCGCCCAGCGCATATCCATCATCCTGATCATGTCTTCGGGTGTCTTTGTGTGCGCCATCGCCATCCAGCGTACCGTCCAGATGCTTGGGGCTCTCACGTCCGCTGACTATACGTGGGATATCACCGAGCAGTTCTACTGGTCGTACCTGGAGGTCAACGCCGGCATCCTGTGTGCTTCAGTGCCAGCTCTGAAGCCGTTCGCTAAGCGGCACTTGGCCACAGTGTTTGGAGGCTCTTCGCAGCGATATGGGGCCAGGAATGCGCCGTCCAGCGGGCCTGAAGGCACAGAGCAGGATACAGATGCCATCATGATGCGGTTGACTCCAAAGCGCTCCAGCTATACGCGGTTTTAGTACATCTTCTTTTCACTTTTTTCGGATGTCTGTAATATAATAGATCAGAGATTTCACGGTTACAAAATACACTGGTTGACAGTATAACTGGTGTTCAATTGCCTAAGTTTGCTAGACTTTTTATTTGAGACTTGCAGTAGACAGACATTGCTTCCTTTGTAATCCGTATACTGATAACGTATACGTAGTCTGGTTGTTTACTCTCCCATCCCTTAATCCAAAAGGGCTGTTCGTATTTTCAGCGATTGAAGGAGATTGATCATAATACAAACTCCACAGCAACAAGTGGTTATATCATCCACTTGTTCGTAATTGTTTTAACAGGCCCTCCTCCTCACTCTTTCAACCCCATCGACAGACCCCGAGTCGTCGATGGAGGGTGAATTTGCCGATGCCTCGCTCTCTGGCGAGTCCTCAGTAAGGCGTTCAATCGGGTCATCCCACCGCGCCACCATAACATCTAGCGTGTGCGCATGGGGTTTGAATCTGCAAGGCTTAGTACCCCTGCAGTCATCCTTTTGGCAGATATGGCCAAGATAGCATTTTAGAGATCGACAGCGAGCACCTTGCGGGCAAGCATTTTGCCGCAGGATATACTTCATCACGCTCAGCGAGTCGGAATCAAGCGGGCTGTGTCCATATTCGCAATTCTCGGTGTCGCAACCCCCCGCGAGGTGATAGTAGTTGCACGGCCTGGATGGTTTGGAAAGTCGTGCATACGTATCCCGGCTATCCTGCGACGGTATGGGCACGTATGTATCAATACGCTCTCCGTCCTTATTCACTGCAATAAACGACAGCGACCTTGTATCCATATAGGGAAGTGTTTTGCTGTAAAATTCCAGGTCTCGGGTGGGGAACCTGGGCTCCTTGGTGTAATAAGATGGTATTCCGGGCGAGGCCTTGTCCACTACCGGTTTCGATAACTGTTGGCCTGGCCCTGTGTGTACTTTGGTACACTGGTTGCCGTATTTACAGATGCCCTGTTACGGTACTACACGTTAGAGACACCTCTGTGATAGAGGAGGGCAACATACCTTTTGATAATGGGTGCAGATCTTGGCACCCGGCAGAACAGTAGGAGATGGGATATGGTTTCCGCCAACCTGTGTTGACATGAACACGGAGGGAAGCTCCCGGACAGCGAATTCAAGGCTGCTGAAATCAGGGTGGTATGACGCAGCCTTGATCAATGTGATACGGTCAGTCTTGCCGCGGTAAGGAGTCAGCAAGGACAGATAGCCAGTATCGTGGCATCCAGCAAAGAATATATGCTTGCACTGGTTGTTATCCGCAAACAAACGGAACATTTCTGCCACGGTCAGTGAGATAGCGCAGTGGACATGGTGAATGCACAAGAATACCTCGGATTTTATAATCGGCCCCTTCCTTCTTGTCCCCGGCATCCACATAGTCAAACAGGTCCTGAGCAGCAGTGAAGCCCGCTGCAAAGATTGAAAAGGACCGTGCTTCTTTTCCGATAAGACCAAGACGGCCCAACGACTTTGACAGCCCGAAGATGTTGGAGTATATGCGCACCATGATCCGACATTCATCCGCCTGGGTTCCGAGTCGCTCGTGGACAAGGTCTTTGATTGATTCGTTTAGTAGCTGCGCCGCTTTCGTTCCGCCTTGATGGCCGGATTTGATGAGGTAGTCCTTGAACTGCTTGAGGTGAGACAGAGCACAAAGTGTGCCGGGGTTGGTCCTACCAGATAGCCATCGCCGTCGACCAGGACAAGTACAAATGGATTCCGCTCCTACGGCACAGTTATGTCAGAAAGTGTTATTGTGAATGATTGGAAGATTTACCTGAGTTTTCGCCAATCTCTTGTATCTCTCTCGGCCCTCTTTCTCCTCCTCGTAGTCGCTTTTCAGGCGGTTGTAGCTGTCGAGGAGGAACTGGAACTGGCCGAGGAGCCTCTGCAGATCATCGTGGTGTTTCTGGCTCTCCTCTGAGACGGACTTGAGGTTCCCACCGAGGGCTTTCAAGTCGGCGTCCCCAAGCATAATGCTTAACGTGACGAGAACTAGAAAGAGAGAGCAGCGACGGAGTGGCCGGGAGCCATCCACGACTTAACAAGTCGCATCTACCAGTGCAGCATGTCTTTCAGGCAGATGAAGGAGGCCGTGATGGAAAACAGCAGAAATTAAGACAATTGTGAAGACAAATGAAGGAAAATGAAAAGAAATACAGGCAAAAGTGAAGACAAAATAGAAAAATAGAAAAATGCGGGGTGACAGATTACTTGATATGGAAGGCGGTGACAACCAAGCACTGTACTGTACACGTTATTTTTTTGGTTTTTGTTATTGTATTATTTTTATATATATCTAATTACTATAGAGCTGGGGTGTCAGAAATGGATATCAGCGGCAGATGGCCTGTACTGAGGGCCTGCACTGCTGTAGTGTAACTAACATATATATATATTTGCAGATCAGTAGTAGCTACAACAATACACTATTTATATTACAACAGTTGTTGAATTGGCTTATCTAGACTTCAATGGCCTTCATGAACGAGGGGCTCTCGTAGTCCTGGACCACCTTGGATATCGGGACCGTGTAAGCATCCGAGTCGTTCTGGCTCTGGAGATGGCGGACGTAGGCCTGGGCGACTCTGATCCACGAAGCTTTCTCTCTCTCGCTTGCTCCCAGTCCCTGCCAAACCCAGAGGTGACTTCCCACGTCATACAAGAAGACGTCGTTGCCATCAAAGTCTGCCTTGCGGATTCGTCCTCCGTCCTTGACCAGATCAAAGGAAAGCTGCCCCGAGGCATCGCTCAGCCGGAACAATTTACGAGAGGAAGCATCTGCACTTGCCGTCGCCCTCTTGGACTGCGAGATGGGACGAGGAGCCTTGAAAGTGGTCTGCTGGACGTCCTTTCCTCCCAGCATGTCGACAATGATCTTGGACCGGGATTCATGGCGAGACAGGACCTCGACGTCGATATGCTTAGCGAGTGTCATGTCGTGCACCACCTGCGCCGACTTGGCCTTTTCCATCGGGCTGCAGTTCTTGCCCTGCCAGACCCAGATCTTCTCGCCCTTGTCCAGGATAAAGACGTCGTCGTCGTCGAGGCTTTCCCAGGTGGGCTTGACTTCGTAGACGATGATGGAGTCAATGCGGCCTCCACCAGGGAGTTTGAACACGCGAAGCAAGGTGGTGACCTCCTTGGGCGCCTCTTCTTCGACGTGGGTGAATCCAGAGTCGACGCCGCCCGAGCGGATGGTGATACGGCGGAAAAGCGAGGCAAACTCCTCGGACGGATACTCCTGCACTTCGCGGTGCTGAGTTGCGGCTCCATGCAGGAACTCATCGAGCTCGACGGTCTTGTAGGCGGCAGTGCCGGCCTCGTCCTGGGTGGTGTTGTTTCCCAGCCAAAAGAAGATGTCGTGGCCCAGCTTGTCGCCCAGCTTGTACGAGTGCAGGACGATGTAGCTGTCACCATCGAAGAATTGGCCGTATTGCTCCTTTGGCCAGGGGATGACCTCGAAGTTCTCGATGCGCCAGATCAAGAGGCCTGGTTCCTGGCCGACTTTGCCATTGTGCCAGGCGGGCTCACTGAGGGCGGAGGCGTGCTTGACGCGGTGGTCGAGATCGGAGCCGACCAGCTCGACGTTGCTGTCTTTGATGTCGTATTTCTTCGGGTGGACGAGGCCTTCGTGGGGAGCCATTTTATTGATATCTTATGGATAGTCTGTAGTTGTGAGTTGTGTTAAGGAGTTGGCGAGGAGTTGGTGGCGGTGGTGGGTCAGATCGAGATCGAGCGGGGCCAGGAACATCCTGAATAAGCATTTATATATTATATTTATACAGTATACATTTTATAGCTCAGACAAAGCAGAAATGCAGACAAATAGTGCCATACAGACAAAGAATGTCAAGAGCATACAGAGAAACAGTCCAGAATAATGAATATTACGCAGTCACGTGGCCTTCGCCAATCACCACGGAACATGTGACTCGGGCCACTTATGCAAGCATTTATGCAAACAGTTATGCAAATATTTATGCACGTACGTTATTGCCTGGCCGATTGAAATTACTCTACAGTACTCAGTGCTCTGTAGATACGGAGATATGGAGATACTCGAGTCAAGACCGAGTATCCTGAACACTCCGTATTGTATACGCCTGAGATGCGCAGTGATATCATGATTACTGGTTGCGTGTCGCTGTCGATCACAGGGATGCAATAGTGGAGACGCAGACCCTTACAGAACACACTGAATACTGTCTGTACTCCGTATAGTCTACGGTGTATACGGTGTATACGGCGTAGTCACGGTAGAGACGGAGAATGTAGACTCGATACTCAGAGCCTCAGATACAGTCTGTCGGAACAGTCCGTCCTGCCAAGCGACCAGGGCTGAACTCTGGATAATCTCGTATCATCGTCTATCCTGATCCTTCTGAATGGCCCCCAATCTCGCTGTTCTCCAGCCAGTCATGCTTGCTCTCTGCAGTCCACTCGTGCCCCGATGCCCACCCCCCTGCCCCCCTGGAGGGTCTTCCGGGCTCCCCATTCCACATGCTCGACGACTGCGACTCTCCACGTCAAGGCTCGAAGCGAACCTGAGACTAACGATGCTCTAGCGCTCATGCCAGGGTCTGCGGAATGCCCACGAGGCTGCCGCTGCATTCTCATCCTCAGTCCTGAATTCTTTGGCTTCATGCCTCGCTGCTCTCCTCCATGCGGTACCAGTGGCTCGGACTCCGCCGTGGCCTCCTGAGCCCCAAGCTGCTGCTGCTGGATCTCAGCGCCTACACTCGTCGCCTGCTGCCCGCCTTCCTGCTGCTGTATCTGGCCCTGCTGTTCGTTGCCCGCCAGCACTCGCTCCGTGATCCGACCTCCAGCTTCTTCCAGGAGTCCACCGGCTACTCGCCCACCTATTCCACCGTCCGCACCGCCCAGGCAAACCAGTACATCCAGGATGCTGAACAGGGCAGAGGCGAGTCCTGGCGATGGAGATCGTCTGACAGCCCGTCCTTCTGCGTCGGCGTTGCGACCGTCGCGCGCAACAACACCCGCTACTTCAAGACCATGGTAGGCTCGCTGCTTGATGGCCTGAGCCAGTCTGAGCGCGCGGACATGCACCTGCTGCTCTTCGTCGCCCATACCGACCCCTCGCAGCACCCTGCATACTCGGAGCCGTGGCTCAATCGAGTGCCCGACCAGGTGCTGTTGTACGACAATGCGACCGTTGATATCGACCACATCCGCAGTCTGGAGTCCAGCGAGGCCCGCTTTGACGGGCGCGAAAAGGCGCTGTTTGATTATACCTATCTGCTGAAGGCCTGCGAAGCCGTCGGTGCCCAGTACGTGGTGATGCTGGAAGACGATGTCCTGGCAATGGATGGCTGGTACCACCGCACGCGGCAGGCTTTGCACTCTATAAAAGATCAGATGAGTGTAAAGGGGGCTGAGGCTTGTGAGTCTAAACCCCCTGCATGTACTATACTATTTCTTGGCTGACTTTATTAGGGCTGTATTTCCGTCTCTTCTACACCGAAGAGTTCCTTGGCTGGAACTCCGAAGAGTGGCCAACATACCTGTTCTTCTCGCTCGTCACCGTGGGCTGCGTTGCCTTTCTTCTACTGGGCGCGCGCAGCTACCAGCCCAAGATGTATCCCTTTGTTCCAAACGACCTGGTCCTGGTAATCTGCGGAGTGTTCACGCCTCTCCTGATCGGCCTCTACTTTGCGTCAGGTCGAGTCACGATGCGCCCCATCCCTGCTGGAGTGCACGAGATGCCCAAGTTTGGCTGCTGCTCTCAGGCCTTCGTCTTCCCTCAGTCCCGTGTCCCCGACCTAATCAGCATGTATGAGGAAAAGAGAATAGGATACGTGGACATGCTGACGGAAGATTTTGCGAACGACCGCGACGAGATCCGATGGGCCATCACCCCCAGTGTCATGCAGCATGTCGGCCGCAGGAGCTCCAAGGATGCCCTGAACGAGCCCGAGGCGAAGAAACTCCTGGCGAGTCTCTGGAATTTTGCATTTGAAACGAATGATGCCGCTGCCCTGCGCCGGGAGCATGAGGCGTATCTGAGTGGTGCCACTGCTCACCCTGGTGGTTCATAGCCGAAGTGTATATAGTATATCTGGGTTTAGCCATGTATAATATGATAATCTGGACATGTTAGGGTCTACAGCGTATCGACTCCGGCAGAGGAGCACCAGACGTTCAACAGTCCATTAATTTGTATAGACCAGGTTGCCTAATCGGGACACACCGGGTGTGCTGATTGGCTGCTGCGCCGGCCGGAATTGACCGAGACCGCGTGATTAGGTAATCACTCGGCTTCTCTCCCGTCTCCGAGTGTATCTCCGAGGTTATCTCCGAGCATGACGCATTATACAAATATAAGTATAAGCTGATAGTCGCAATCCTCTGGATAGCTCTACAAAGCTTACCATGGCGTCTACACTGCTGCAGCAAGGGACTGTGCTGGCCCATCAAGATGGCCATGTTATTGTACTAAAAGAACACGATGTACTCATTCAGGGAAACAGAATCACCCAAATCGGCCAGAATCTCAGCTGCCCTGGCACTGAGGGAACTGTGATACCCTGCACAGACAAGATAATCTGTCCTGGCTTCATCGACACTCATCATCACTTGTGGCAGACCCAGGTACCACTCTATGACTGACCACGGCGGCGACTCACTGACCAATACAGCTTAAAGGCAGGCTTGGTGACTTGGGCTTTATGGACTACATGGTTGCAGGTACATTGTCTCAATTTAATGATACATAAGCTTGCTTACGTATGGTCAGGAAATATCCAATCATTCAACTATACTCCAGACGATATCTTCTGGGGACAGCTCGGGGGCTGCTTGGAGAGTATCAACAGCGGCGTCACCACCGTCGTTGACCATGCCCACATGAGTTACTCTCCCGAACACGGTGCGCTTCCTGTATCAATTCAAGAGCGATGTCTAATGATGCTTAGTATCCGAAGGGATCCGAGCCTCGGCTTCGTCCGGGCTACGTTCAATATTCTGCTACACCCCAATCTGGCGTATCAAAACATGGACCTCTACGGTCGACTACGACGATGATCTCCTTCCCCAATGGTGGTATACCACTCTGGAGACCCTTGCAGGCTCTGCCCCATTTGGTTCAGGGCGAGTCCAAATGGGACTGGCTTTTGATAGCTTCAAGCTGCCAAAGGAAACTATCAAGAGCCTTTGGGACAAATGCCGCTCTCTCGGTCTTAAGCTCTTTACGACTCATTTTGTGGCGAATTATATGACAAGTAAGTGATGCCAACTATTCCAACCCGCTACTGAATCAACTTACTCATAGACAGACTCGGTAAACCTACTTTCCGAATACGGCCTTCTAGACAAGGACGTTCTTTTCTCGCATGTCAACGGAATCGCGAAACCCGATGCCCAAACTCTTGTCCAGCACGGAGCGTACTTCTCAACGACCCCCGAGACTGAGCTTCAAATGGGCCTTGGCGATATTGTGGCTTTTCGCCCAGACGTCAAGTCAAATGCATCGATAGGAATCGACTGCCATGCAAACAACTCTGGTGACATCCTGACGCAGCTTCGCCTCAGCATGCAGCATGCTCGTGGGGTTGAGAACCGAGAAGCCATGGAAGCAGGAAAGTACCCGTCTGTGGGAATAAAACTAGAAGAAGTGTTCAATCTGGGCACAATACAGGGCGCCAAAGCCGTCAATATGGAAGACCGAATCGGGAGCATCGAGGTGGGCAAGCTGGCTGATCTGGTCATCTTCGACGCCACCTCTCCTAATATGGCCTGTGCTGCCGAAGAGAACCCGGTTGCTGCTGTCTTGCTCCATGCAAATGCTGGAGATATTGAAACAGTCATAATAGATGGGATTGTCCGGAAGCAGGACGGTGGCTTGCTAGATGTACAGGTCCTGGATAGTCTAAATGGGCAGATAACGGAGTCCCTTTCTTGGACTGCGGTAACGAAGAATCTTCTTACAAGTCGCCAGAAGATACTAGGGAGAGGAGGGAAGCAAGATTTCCAAGCGGGGATGCAGTTCTTGTACAAGACATTTGGATAAAATGGTGGCTCTGGTTATTCAACATATCCAGATCTGGTTCTATTCTACGAACTTGTGTTATTATACTCTGCAGGGTTGCTTCATAATGTGAACTGATCTTATATCGCCCCAGAGAAAGTGGGTAACCGTGTTTAATCATCAGCTGAACTTCCGCGGCGTCAATTTGACCGTGAGAGGCGCCTTGATCCAGTTGGTGAAGACTCGCATGTTCTCATGGTCGTTTCTAGGATCCCATTGAGTCCACGTCTCATCCCCAGTCATGGCAATATCATTATGCCACAACAGCTTTGCCGTGATAAGCCGCTGCTCCATGTACGACAAGCTAGCAATAGTCAGTAGTATCCTATATGGGTGGTGTCATACTTACTTGCGGCCGATGCAGCCCCTAGGTCCCAGTGAGAACGGATTGCTCGCCCTCAGCTTGTCGGTTGTATTCTCCTTGTCCAGCCATCGTTCCGGTCTGAAGGTGTAAGGGTCGTGAAAGTTGTCCTCTGCGTGAGTCGCCGCCCACATACACGTTGACACTGTTGTTCCTGCTGGAAGCATATGGCCGTCGACTGAATCACCCCCATACGGCACAGCCCTGGTAAACCCTATGGGCGCACTGGGGAATAGCCTAAGGCCTTCCTCAAGAACAGCCGTCAACCATGGAAGCTTGGTCAACTCCTCGTATGTGATGTCCTCGTCACGCTGGAACGCACCCCGTATCTCATCCGTAAGCTTGTCGAGAACTCGCCGATTCGAAGGCTGCAGGAGCTGGTTGAAAAGTCCTGTCATAAAGCTCCCTGTAGTCTCCGATCCAGCAATTATGAATAGCGCCCCGTTCACGATAATCTCTTCCTGATTCAGGTTCTCTTTATCTTGCTGCGTCATCAAATAGTGTAGGAAGTCCCGGTGCTGGTTGTTACCACCCTGTCCCATTCGTTTCAGAATCTTCTCTCGCGAATAGCTCAGATGCTTAATCCTCTGTTCGCGGAGTTCTTTCGGCGCAAATAGCTTCAGCATCAATGCTTGCAAGACACCGCCGGTCGTCGCCAGTCGCCTTGTCGCCTGCTCGATCGCACCAGCCTTGATCGACTCGGAAATCAAAGGCACCCAGAATCGAAGGTCACTGCTGGTCAGACATCCAAACGGCTCACCGAGGGAGAGATGTCCAATAATGTCAAATGTCGTGTATGAGAACCAGTCGGCGATATTACAAGTCTTGCCGGAGCGGGCGAATTCGTTCATCTTGTCACGGAAGGTGTCGATATACACCTTGATCAAAGACTCCTGCTCCAGCAGAGCCTTGGTGCTAAAGGCGTGGGATAGAGAGCGGCGCTGGCGGGCGTGGTCAACGTCGTCCGCCATCGTGATCGTCACCGCGCCCGGAACAGCCTGGATAGATCCGACATGGATTGGATCTTTATGGAAATTGCGGTGACCTGGACGGCTGCCGTAGATATCCTTCCACGAGTCGGCGGAATTGAACGAGAGCTCGGTTGGTGTAAGGCGGACCACGGGGCCATAGACATCGTGCAGTTGCTTGACGTAGAATGGCAGGCGACCACGGACGAGATGGTAGCTGAGAGGGATGGGCGAGATGCGATTGAGGAACGGTCCAGGATATTGGGCCAGTGGGTGAAAGAAAAGTCGGTAGACGATGTTTGCGACGAGATAGACCAGAATCTGGCACTGTCAGTAGGGCTAAGCAGTATTGGACGTATATCGTACCCCTGCAGCGGCAACATAAGCAAGGGCAGTAAACCCTGCTGTTTCTCCAAGATACCTGTCTAAAACAGCCATGTCTACCAGTTAGCAAATTGGTATTTGATTTAATCGGGAGATTGGGCGATTCAAATATGCAGCCGGGAAAGCTTCTCCGCGTGCAGACAGTCCGGAAAAGCTGTTCCAGCCCCGCAGTCTACAGCTGGTAAATAATGGATCAATCCTGAATTTATATGGGTCTGCTCTTCTATACTTAATATAAACCTTCCTGATATCCTGGAAGAATCATTCTACTCCCTCAATGCTGGAATCTGCTGCGTCATGCAGTGGATGCCACCGCCGTTGACAGCAATCTCATTCAGATAGACCTGGACAATTTGCCGCTCAGGAAAGACGCTCTGCAGAATCCTTTTCGCGTTGGAGTCGGCTTTGGGACTTCCAAATCGTGGAGCAATGACTGCGTCGTTTACAAGCAGGTAGTTGATGTAGCTCACCACCATGTCTGGCTCCGACCCTTTTATATCGTTGGCATCCGCATCAGGCAATTCCACAATCTCCAGTGCTCGTCCCTTGGCATCAGTAGTCTGGGATAGAATATTTCTGGTCTCGTTGTAAACCTTTGTCCACACTGCATCGTACCGACTCGGACGACTCAGGATAACTCTGCCAGGGCTAGTGAAGCGGGCAAGGGCATCGATGTGAGCATCAGTTACGTCTTTGTCTTTGACGCCGGGGACCCAAATAACTTTCGTGACGCCCAATATCCGGTGCAGCTCCCGCTCGATGCTCTCTCGAGTCACGTCCTTGTTGCGGTTTGGGTTCAATATTGAGCTCTCTGTTGCTAGCATGGTTCCCTCACCGTCGACATCCAGAGCTCCGCCCTCCAGAACAATTGACGACTGTAGACGCGGGATATACCAATCATTAAGAAGGTCGCGAGCTAAATGAGCATTGCTGGACGACGGATATCGCCCTCCCCAGCCGTTGAAGTTGAAGTCTGCCCCGTAGAGAGCGGGATAGGACTCATTGCTAAGCACGAATGTCGGTGCAATGTCTCGCATCCAGGGCTCAAGATCATCTGCCGTGGTCGGTTTGATGTCGACGCCGTACTGACCACAGCTTGCAAACTCACGTTCAGCGTCGGAAAATTGGTCAGAACTGACCATCAGAGTCACCGGCTCAAAGGCAGAGATGACCTTTGCTATGCTGACCAGCTCAGCCTTCATGCGCTTGAGGCTTCCGGGTTCCTGATAGCTTGGGTTGCTGTTCCCCGGCCAGGCCATGAGAGTTTGTTCGTGGGGATGTCCCTCGTCGGGCATGTAAAAGCGACTGTGTGTAGCCATAGTCGAGGTGACTGCAAGACAGAGTTGCACAGGCAAGAAACGCATTGTCAAGAGCGGCCTATATGAGGCGAGTCTGCGAAGAAAGATAATATTGAAAGGGTGGAAATATTAACGTTAGAACATCTACAGAACGAATTTACTCGGGCAGCAGGGACCCTTTTATGCCCGAGTTTCAGCATTGCTACGACGGACATCGCCGGCAGATCCTGATTTCGTGGTGGTGAGCGAGGGCCAGTTGCAAAAATTATAATATAGACCCCCACGGCGGCGAGCGAGTAGAAATATTTATATATTATATACACTTCCGCCAAGAGACTATCCAGTGATCCTTTCCATTCTCAGAATTGATTCGATTGAGTGACTCTTCAGCTCCAGGCGCCAGCATTTCCAGCAGTTTGCAGCAGGCACCACTGTTCCAGAAATCTTCTGTTCTGATATACTAGCATCTGAAGACAATTCAGTAATTTACCAATGACAATTAATGCACTACTTTCTAAGCTCAATAATGTACACGATAACTCGAGAGTTACCCTAATTCGCTGTGGTAGCTTATTTCCCAAATCTGAAATGATCCTGGCGAGTCGGCGTCGAGTCGGCATCATTGACCTCCAGATGAATGTCTGTTTTCATCATAATTCCCTCTGACCTGCCCTGCCCGGCTATAATGTTGTCTTGGCTCCCATTCAGGTCAATTGTGTCTGAGAGTCGGCGGCGGTTAGTGGGCCGCGAGCTGAGTCGATATGTCCCACCAGGGCCAGAGGGATGACCATGACTGTTGCCTGTACGACCGCTGGAGCCTAGGAGTGCCGGTGCATATGTCTTCACAAGAACTGATAGCGAGGGGGCGGATCCACAGAAGATTGCTGACAGGCAGTTAGCCCAGCTCACCAGTATGTCTATGAGGGGAGTCCATACCAACGTATATCTCGATACTGCACCAGTTGAGCGAGTCTGCTAGACTGTAGTATTGGTCTGGATTGTGCGCCAACTTCTTCACAAAGTCATATCGGACGCAGCCAGCTGAAGTATTATTAGCATGAGGTATGTGGACAGGGGAAACAAAAGCGTACCTGCAATTGACAGAATACCGAGGCCAAACACTCCAAACAGGGCTCCTTTGCGTCTCTAAATATTGTTAACATTTGATTATAGTCCGATTGGGACATTACACACAGTGGAAATGCGCACACCCCAGAGCATCGGGATGGGGGCGAGGTAAATGCAAATGTCGGTGATGATATTGAGGATACCATTTGCCTCGTAAAAGACCTGCTGCGAATCTACATCCATGCATTTACCCTCAGTCTCTCCGGTCAAGTCCCAGAACTTGGCCGGTGGGAAGCAGGAGAAGGCCAGGACGAAGAAACTGGCAATGGTCAACCCAACGACGACGAACTGGAGGCCGTACACGATCCATTTCATATATCGACGGTGGTCCAGTCGGAGGTAAAAAATGAGCAGCGACACCTTGACAAATCCGAGGGAGAGCACGTAGATGACCCGGGTCGAGTAGACGCTCTTCAGCATTGGCACCATGGTTTCGTTGGGGATGTCATTAACTGGGCCCAGTTAGCAGATGGAGAGCTGCATATTGTGTAGGCCTGCTTACCGTGTCTTCCGACTCCATAGTAGGCAGCTATACCTGTCAGCCTGGACATTTCTGTGCTGTAGACGAGACCTACCTGCCATAGACGCTGCCGTTAACGCAAATGCCAGTATCTAGGCAGTTAGTGAGAGCAGTGCTGAAGTCGTGCAGGTCTACTCACCGATCCAATAACCATCAGGACTCATATAACTTAGTCAACTGTTCCGCAATATAATGCCAGCACTTACCATCATCAGTTCCCAGCGCGTGGAGCATCACTACTCGCACATACACTCGAGCCGCAATGACTGCTGAGATGAAAGCAACAAAAGCACCCCCGACGCCAAAGACAGACGCCTGTCGGGAGCCTGACTCCAGAGACCGTGTAGTTAGAGGACCCATCGTTCATGTGTCTGCAGTCTCAATGTCGCCCCTGCTGGACAGGGGTGTCAGCACTTTAAGGCCATTGGCATTTCGCAGACAGGGGAAACGCCAGAGCTGGGAATCGTCAATCAATTCCTGCTGGACGATCGTTACTACGCATGGCTGGTCCACTGACAGGGATTGGAATCGATCACTGAGCTCGAGCTCAGGCTTGTTTGTACTAAACCGGTCTGGAGCAGGAGAGGTATCAGGTAATCCTTCAAAGCGGGACGCCAACACAGTGGCCCACCAGCATCGGAGATTGCATCGCCGCTGGTGAGATGTCTCCCTATTCCCTGTCTACGATGGCCCTCGCTGTGACCGATCCGATATCTTCCCGCATCTTCTCCGGGGTAGTTGGAATGGGGTATGGAGGCTGAGATACACGCGCGGGAGAGCGATGGGACGGGGAGCAACTGACGACAGACACCATCCTGGATGAGACAAGCAGCCGAGACGGTTGTCTCAGACCCCAGGCGTTGGAGGTGACAGCCGTTAGCGAGATATGGAGATTGGAGAGGCGGAACAAAGTACCGGCTGTTGTTGCACGGATGCTCTCCCCCGGCCATCCATCGCCGGCTGGAGACGTGTGCGAGTCGTGCTTGGGCGAACCCACTGGGCCCACCGGGTCTTACATGACTGATGTCGCCCCCGTGAAGACGGCCGAGAACAGGCAAAGCGGCTCAGCAATGCCGCAATGATATCCACTGGGGCTGCGCTAGGGCTGTGCCACCATGCCGCCGGCGCTTGGCTTCCACTCTGTCGGTGCTGCAGGTGCAATCAATGCCCTTATGGGAAGGAGAGCTCATTAGCCGAGCCCTCTCACGGTTCATACAGCAGGATTGTTTGCTGAGACGGCCGTAAGCCATCTGTCCTGCGAATAACGATCGTCAGTGGACAGCGGCCCGCGAAGGAGCAGCCCGTCGACCCCATCGTATCGAGTCTCTCCACTCTGACATTACTCGCAACAGAGTTAGGGGTTTGGGCATATAAGGACGTGCGAGCTACGGTCGGCCACGGGCCTGTGAGCCTCGAACTGCCTTCGTGTTTTGGTAAAACAGCGTTGCAAGATGATCGAGTCCCAGAATAACGTGGCCCTCGTCTTCGGGGCCAGTGGCATTTCCGGATGGGCTGTTACCAAGAATCTCCTCTCGTATCCCTCTGCGACGACCTTCTCCAGAGTCATTGCACTGACCCATCGCCCGCGAACCGTCGCGGACAGCGGCCTGCCCCTGGACCCTCGTCTGGAGCTGTACTCTGGGGTTGACCTCCGTGCAAACCTGGAAGATGTCAAGCAGCAGCTGACGAGCAAGATCCCTAACTTGGATCAAGTAACCCATGTGTATTACCTTGGTGCGTAGTCCAATGCTGGACAGCGAGTATCCCAATTGCTAACGAGTATGTTCGTCGACAGCATACACCAACGCCACCGCGTACTCGGAGAACGTCATGGACATAAAGAACCTCAACGTGGGAATGACATTTAATGCCGTCCATGCGGTCGACCAGCTCTGTGCGGGCATGAAATTCTTCCTCCTGCAGACGGGCACAAATGTAAGCTGGTTTGCATGGTCAGATAAACCCACGCGACTAACAGTAATGACTAGAACTATGGTGTGGCCGTCTTCCAATACATGGACAAGATCGAGATCAACCCTCCTCTGAGGGAAGACCAGCCTCGAATCCCCTCGCCATGGGGCGATGAAATCTTCTACTACGACCAGGTCGACCTGATCAAGAAGGCCGCGAAGGGGAAGCAATGGCGGTGGTGTGAAGTCCGTCCAGACCAGATCGTTGGTACGTTCTATTATGTCTTTTAAAGTAATTACGCTGATGCAGTTTGATTTGTTAAAGGGCACGTCCCCGCCGTCACCAGCATGACCTATGTTGAGCCCATTGCTCTATACCTCTCCCTATACCGGTATATCAATGGACCGGGGGCGCAGGTGAGGTTCCCTGGCACACAGAAGAACTTTGTCTACACATTCACCGAGTCCTCTCAGGACATCATCACTCGGGCGGAAATCTACCTGTCAGTGGAGAAGCCCGAGGAAGCCAATGGGGAGGGCTTCAACATTGCTGATACCGACACCCCGGGGCCGTGGTCCGTCAGATGGCCGATTCTGGCCCAGTACTTTGGGCTGGAGGGTACAGCCCCCGAGGGAGACGGCTGGGGGGAGATTGACAAGTGGTGGGCAGAGCACCAGGGCGAGTACCAGAAGATGTGCGAGGAATATGGCCTCAGACAACGGACGGTAGATGAGGCTACCTGGGTTTTCGTCAAGGCTGGGTTCACTCTCCTCGACAGAAACCGAGAAATGTGCCTCGACAAGATTCGCGGGTTGGGCTTTACGGAGGAGCTGTCCATCGGTCAGGGCCATTATCTTGCATTTGACCGGTTGGCAGCAGAGCGCATCATCCCGGAGAGAACGAGCGTGTCCAAGGGGGAGTAGACTATATTGAACCTTGATGGTGCGAATATGGCCAATATACAGCTAAGACCATATAGAATATACTAGATGAATTAAAGATCCTATTATCTACAGCAACGGACCGAGGACAGCCTTAGCCAATTTGAACTATCATCAGCCTCAAATGGACAGTTCCTCGAATTTGCAGTAAAAGTGCAGGAAGGAGTACAGCTCAATACAGCCACGGGACGATTTTCCATCGGACAATCCGCTTGTACTCCGTCCAGTCATTCCCATACTTCTTCGCACACATGGCGTCGTCCCGACCTTCGCGGTGGATCAAGAGAATGGCAAAATAAAGGACATAGAAGTAGGTAAAAACCATGCCCCAGCCAGCTGCGGGTCCTTGAACTACCAGTCGGCCATCCAACATCGGAATAGCATCGCCTACAGTGCTGCCTGCCGGGAGAATAAGATACCCAGCGAGTGCCGTTGGCAGACTGAACGGGAGAGACTGCATCCAGTCGCCAAAGTAGTTGACGTGTCTAGAGATCCCCCACCATCCAGCTGTCAGGAGTCGAGTGCCGCGCTTAGTTTGAATATAAGACAGCTTAGCCACGGCAGGGTTATTGGGATCTGTTCGGAATACGTGTTTCTGGGTATTGGCAGCCCTAAATATGTATATCCCAAGAACAAACACGGCGCACATGGCCGCGATGTGGATCCAGCCCAGATGCACAGGGTATGTCGAGAGGTAGCGACACTGCGTGGAGTACAAGAAGGGAACCCAGGCAAGGTCGCCAAAGGTGAGCATGAAGCCCATGCCGTCGGTAGTGATGTCCATCATGGTCAGGATGCTGGATTCGCCGTACTGGCTGCTGAAGACGTAGTACGCCTGGACGAGCGCCGTGAATACAATGCTGTCGGAGATGTAGCCGTAGTTGCGGTACTGCTTGGCGATGAAGGCCAGATCTATCAAGGCCCACAAGGTCAGGCCGGGGCAAACTTCGCACCATGTCTTGATGTCGATTTCTCCAAAGAATGGCAGAGTGACGCGGGGATTCAACTCGCGACCGATGTAGAAATCATAGACCAGGTTCCCCGTGGTGCCTCCAGCGGCCAGCTCGCGAAGGTCGCGGTTGGGGTATTTAGTGTTGACGCTGAAACTGTGGACATAGAGAAACACAGATAGAGCGTATGAGATGATAATATTGGCAGTCAAAAGCTGGACATAGTTATCGGTGATATAAGTCCAGACAGCGAAGTGGGCACCGTGCAGGTACGTCCCAACAGCGCAGATGGTGAGTGTAACCATACTGGCAGAGAACGCTAGGATTCAGATTAAAAGGTGTTCAGAGGGCGCGACAGAGCTGTATACGTACAATTGAAACGATATGACAGCGGGCGGTCATGGTGGACGAGTTTGGTGCCGTGAACAACGCTGGCAGGCAGAAGTCTCCAGAGAAGCAGGCTGTAAACATAGTAGCCGAGAGTGGCAAGGAGGACTTCCCAGGTGATAAAGCTGCTAATGCTGAGATTTGTATCTGCCTTGATATTCTCCCAAGTCAGGGCACGACCAGGGAGCAGCGATGGAATGGGACAGCCAGCGACATCGTTGCAGCCAAACGCGAACGAATAGAGCAGCAACGGGAGGCCGAACACAATGCCGGCGGCACCAAGACTGCAGCGGGTTAGATATGAAGAGTGTCAGGAGAGGGCTCTTACGGTCCGCCAAACTCGTACTCAACCATATTAAGAATTGAGTGAGTGTTGTGAATGTTGTGAATGAATGTTGTCTGGAAAAATTAGGAGATCAAACAGCAAACAGAGCAAACAGGGCAAACATGACAAACATGCAAACATGCACTTCTCAACGCACACAGTCGGCTGTTTGAATGACAGCACAGCCAGACAGTCATTAAAATGCTGTATGTTGATGATAAGCTTAGAGTAGATAGATTGGCTGTTTCTCGAAGGTGGCTGTGCGGACTAGTGGTGCAAAATCATTCACCGGGGTGAGACATGTATATATATATAACACCGTGTTGTGCCTACTCGATACAAACTGTCAAAGGGACAAAAGCTAGGCGGGCCATAGGCACTGCATACAGACATCATCAAAGCGACTATGTCTCGCTGCATCTGACCCTTGGTGAGCGACATTAGAGTCTCCGATCATGGTGTCTGCAATTAAGCTTACTCGTAGCAGATCAGCGCAGCTGCAGATCCATTCCAGGGCAGGCAACTCGTGGCCAATCCAATAGTCAGAGATACCAAGTCAGAACCAACTTTATCACTTTATTGAATGATTGACCGAGGTAGGGGAAAAGCGTCGTCTCCACTGCCAATCGCCCCGCGGTCTTCACTCTTTGGATGCGGGGATCCGGCGTAATAAAGCCCAGGGGTCTTGCCAGCTCTTTCGAAAACAACAAAAAAAAAAACACAAAAACAACTGGCAAATGTCCATGTCGGCCTACACAAGAAGGGCGTCCAAGGCCTGTGCCTGGTGCCACGCCCGCAAGGTGCGCTGCGACGCCACCACCCTGGGCCGTCCCTGTACGCGCTGTCGCCAGGATGACCGCAACTGCGTGATGCGGAAGAAACTCAGCACAAAGTGAGGCTGTCGAAGAGTAGGACTTGTGCTGGAGCTAATTGCTGAATAGCCCGAATCGCCAACGCACCCCGCCAGAGCCAGAGTTGGCCTCTATGCCCGTCGCTGTTCGCCTCGAGCGTGCCCCGGCACCCACGTCAAGCCACGATAACCACGTTCATTTCTCCTCATATCCATTCCTCGACTTAAACGGCTTTTCGTCGATGACCCCGGAGGATGTCGCGTTTTTGAACTCCAAGGGCTGTCTGCAAGTCCCTGCTCCTGTCTATCTGGAGGAGTTTGTACGACAATACTTCCTGCACATCCAGCCCTGCACCCCCATAATCGATGAGTCGGTCTTCTGGGATTTCTATCGCAGCGATCCTTCTGACCCGTCGACGCCTATACTCTCGCTTCTCCTTTTCCAGGCAATGCTGTTTGCAAGCTCTCCCTACATTTCGGTTGAGACGGCGCGGCTCTGTGGATTCGACGACAAAAGGAATGCTTGGAATGCGCTCTATCAACGGGGAAAGGTGAGTATATCGCGTCCAGCCCAAGAGTTCTACTGACAAGTGCAGTTTCTGTATCATTTCCAGAGCGGCGAACCAGAGCTCGTCCGGGCGCAGGCTGCCCTGCTGTTGACCTTCCATACCTCTGCCAGCCAGCCCCGGGCTGCCAGTCTCTGGCTCACCCACGCAGTTCACGCGGCCTCCGAAGCGAGCCTTGATAAGGAATTGTATGAAGATGACCACGAGGCAGTAGAGGCAATCCGCAGTCGACTATGGTGGTCAATCCTCATCCGAGACAGAAGTATTTCCCTGGGGCTTCGCCGCCAGCCTCAACTCTCGTCCCTGGAATTAAAGATGCTCAAAGATCTGCCTAGCGAGGAAATGTTTGAAGATGAGATTACTGGTTCTCGCGTATACGACCCAGGCACCAAACGAATGCTCTTCATCGTCTTCCAAAGCCAGTGCCAGCTAGCACTTCTGCTCACAGAGATGGTCTCCGTCGTCTTCGGCACCCAGGGCCTGTCGTTGCCCTTGTTATCCCCCGAGGGGCTTGAGCATACACTGGGTGTTCTGAGTAGGATCAGGATGTCGTTGGAACTGTGGAAGCAGGAGTCGCCGTTGCCCCATACTCGGCACTCTCCTGCCCACAGCGCTGTCATCAAGTTCACGCAGTTGACAATGGTGTACTACCAGTGGGTCTCCTCTGTTAAAACACCCGTGTATATTTTAACAAATTTGTAGAACAGCTCGGATGGAACTCGCCCATTATGGAGCCTTGTTAATCGAGCGACACCGGGACTACGTCGGCGGGGATTATACGAAGCACCTTTTCTACACGGGAAATATGCTTCACGATGCGACAACTCGCCTGGTCACGCTTCTGGAATATTTCAGTAATAAGAGCAAGGTTCAAATCCTGCCTCTCACGATGTAACGTCCTGCATCCACTGTTTTTATCGAGTTATTGCTGACTGACTGTAGAGTCGGATTCATGTCGATGCCACTCATTCTCAGCGCAATCAACTTCAACCTGTCGTCGACAGATAAAGAGCAGAGGTCTCGCCGTCTGCCTCTGGAGTGCCTTTGGCAGTTGATGTCGCAGTCACGCCGAGTCTACGACGTGACTGATTTCATCAGCAGCCAAACCGACGACATTCTGCATCTGGCATACCTGACATCCCAACAAGTATTTCGCGACACCGGCCCTGTGACGCCTGCAAGTGCGAGTGATATCCGAACCCAAACCCAAACCCAAACCCCAGGCAGCTGCGCAAGAAATGATATGCAAGTCGGAAAGGGCCGAGTCAAGAACTGGCACGACGCCTTCCTACGACATACGCGAGCATACCTCTTGCTAGCCACCACCGTCGATTATTCCATGTCTGTTGGTCGACTACCATCGAACAATGCTTTGCCTGAGCTGGTGTGTGTTATCCCGTCAGTGGGAAAGGTTCAAATGCCATGGATATCACAACCGCGTGCCGCTCGAATCGAGGCGAGATCGAGACAGGTTGCTGTTTCAAGAGAGGAAGAAAGCGAGGAATTGGCAAGTCCTGACACTGTAGCAACCTCAAGTGCTATCATATCAAGTACTGAAACTGGAACTACTCCAGCCCTACAAACGGATCGCGGGTCTGTTACGCAGTTGGACCCTGTCGAGAATGGCGGCGGCAGTTCAAGTTATGACTTCGACCACAGCTCACTCTTGCATGTCAACCTGGACTATCTGGATCTGGATGTTCTTGTGAATGAGTCCCCCATTGTAGAACAGGACAATATGGTGGAATGGAACCAGTCCCCGCAACTGAGCTCTACCGTCGCGATGGAACATCCTCTGGCAACATCAGATCTTTGGCCTATGACGGGCATGAATGCTTCTTCCGACACTAATCTGCACGGTCTATTGGAGGACGGCCTCGTAACTCCGGAATTTATGTGCTCGTGATGGGATGGCTGTAAATGGGGTCGCTGTACATTATGCATTAAGTGGAGTTTGCACTATAACCTTTGTCTATAACCTTTGTCTAGAAGAAGATCAAGAATCGTCGACGCCCGATATATGCCCGATTCATCATCTCAGGCTAGAGGACGATCATTTAGCCGTGAAATACCGAGCGGTTGGTGCAGGATCGGGGGGAAATGCCGCCCAAGCCAGCAGGCCCGGAAGAGCCAGAGAGCGGGGAGGGATCTGCTGCGAATGCAATTACTCTTCGTCCTGTACTCCGTACTCCGTAATTGAGAGTCTTCAGACAGTCTGCGAGGAAACACCATTGGGATTCAGACTGGCACAGTTGTCTCCTCAGATCGGCCCTGGACCGCCAGAGGGGATGGGGATCGGCGCCATAAACTTCACTAGACCGACCCAGATATTCCCTTTCTTGTGTTTAAACCAATCGAACTGCCTGAATTAAAAGCCTTCTCGGCCTTCAGCCCCGCGTGCACTCGGTGCCTCGATCTCCTCGGCTTTCTCGGTCCCTCACGACGCTTCGCCAGCCCTACCCCAGACCTCCAATACAGGCAAATCTTTGTCTGGGGAAGTTGGGATGCGCCCCACGGGGACACCAGTGAGAGCGTCTTCGGTGGGCGATGATGTAGGTTCTCCGTGAATGCTATATCTCTAGCACTTACATGTCTCTTGCAGATACCCCGAGCCATCCAACGTTGCGCAAGCCGCAACATTTGCACAATTAACTCTACGACGCTTCATCCTGCAATGTCTGACACTACCACGCTTCTTCGTCGGTCCAGAGTTCAGCAACCAGGTTCCGAAGACTGGTCGGTACAATAACAATAACTACCTGGCCCATCCCTACTACGTTAAGCCTACTTTCAGCCACCGGTGGGGACGTATTGCCTGGATGACCTGGGCCTTGAAAGGTATTATCCCTAGTAGTAAGAGTGGAGGGAAATATCTTTCCGAGAGATACCGATTTGACGAAGTAGGCCCGGAGAAAACAAGAGGCGTTGGAAGGAAGCAGACGGATGAGTTTGAAGAGAGGATAAAGTCTATCCGAGACATGGGATGTCCGTTGGCTGTCAGGTAATGTTCATATCTACGTCGTTGATGTAGGGATGAGAGGGCTATTAGACTGGGTAGATTGATATACCGGGATGGCTGTAGACAACATATCATACCAAGACCGGGAGATTTATTACATTAAGAGTTGACATCGGTCCATCCCCATAGCCGACGTGGATTGTCCACGAATAGTCGCTGAACCTGTGCCTGGCTCCCTGCCCATTGCAGTGTCTGGTTCAGAATAGCCTCATCGTCGATGTCGCGATAGTCCTGAGGAACCAACGGACCACCAGGCCCATTGCCCTCCTTACTAGCAGTGTGAGGCCAGTCACTGCCAAACACCACCATATCCGGCCCATTGAGCATCAGAGTCTCCGCAACAACACGCATGTCGCTGTACAAAGGCTCCTGTTTTGAGTTCTGATAAGGCGCCGAGATCTTCACAAAGAGATGGCGACTCCGGACAAGATCAATGAGCTCGCGGAAACCAGAAATAGTAAAGGGATCAATGGTATTTCTGGGGTCATTTGTTCGCGATCCCACCATGGCATGCCCGTAATGGTCCGCCACGACTCGTACGCCGAGGGTTGGAAGTATAGAGTAAAGGGCCTCGTAGGCACTGATTGGGAGCCAGAGCTCCAGGACCCAGTCGTGGACACGCGCAATACTTGCAGCTCGAACTACGTCCGCGGTGATCTTGTCGTCTGTCCCGGTGGTTCCGTAGTTAACTCGAATACCGCGCACGCCAGCGTCGTGGAATGTCTGTAGCGTCTTGTTGTCTACCTGCTCATTTAGATCGAGTACGCATACACCAACATAGCTTCCATTGAAGGAGCGCAGGGCATCGAGAAGGATAGTGTTGTTTGTCGCGTACACACTGGGAAGCACGACGGCAGCATGGTCAATACCGTGGGAGGCTTCAAACTTGGCGGCGTGTTGACGAGTTGCTGGCTTGGGAGTGTAATCTGACAAGATAAGAATACGACTTCTTTGCATGTGCTTGCAGCCTACCTCTGTCGGGATCTAGTGGGTATCGGTCTGGCTCGATGATGTGTATATGCGAGTCCCTACAGTTGTTAGTTAGATGTCGCTCTTATAAGCCGACAGAGGCATACCATGCGTGCTTGGGAACTGTCAGCCCCGTACTGACAGTGGCAATTGCCATCAGTAGGAGTATCTTCATAGTGTTAGACAGCTTCGACGGTGTTTATAGCAAACTCACCAACCGTATACTGAAGAGCCCGTTCATCGCTGTGGCTGCCGCAACCCTCAAGTTCTCAATCACCCCTTCCTACCCTCCATTTTATAGCCACGACCCCTTAATGTTTATTTTACTCGGAAAGATCCGCTTCCCCAGACTGAAACCCCGCAGCACCCGCTGTCACATCCTGTTCCCACCCGTAGGGCGATGTCTGTGTGCGCAGTGTGGACCGGTTCGGCTATTAACCGACGGCCTCTCTTTCCCTCCATTTTCTCCTCCATTATTCCTGCTTCTTGCAAAGTCCCCATTCTTTCGACGCTGCGGGTATTCAGCCTTGCGTACGAAATTACCGACTGCGCCGAGAGAATAAAATGCAGGCTCCAGGACGCACTCCGTATCGGACGGATCCGATGCGGGCTCCAGCCGCCACAACCCCGTCTCATATCCGGAGCCAAAGCCAAAGACAAAACCCTGCAATTCGGAGTCCGCTTCGTCGCAGGCCTTTGGCATGTGTACGTTGCCGTCGGCGAAAGGTCCGATGCGATGGAGCAGTGCCGGCCTGCTCCAACTGCGCTAAAGCCGGCGAAGAGTGCTTCGAAGGGCGGGCGGCATCCGCGGTGTCCAGGAGGTTTGTGACAATGCAAAGACAAGAGGCTAGATTCTAACCAAGTGTCCTAAATGTAGCCGGCTTCACTATCTCGAGAAACGGGTGCGTGAGCTCGAGGGGCCTGGAGACAATACCCTCATGCCGCAGACCCCCGAGCTCTCGGACAACAACCGAAATGTCTTCGCTGATGGTCAGTCCAACAATCCAGGAACAGCGCCTGTTGCAGGGAATCCCTCCTTCAGCAATGGACAGACACAGACGCCTGTTGGAGAGTCGCCGGCCGACTCCATATCGAGTCAGATCACCCGTCACCAGCCCCTGGCCCATGAAGTCGGCCTCCTATCGCTTTCCAACACTACAGACCCAAAATATCTGGGGCCCTCGTCTGGTATAACTTTTGCACGTCTGATATACGAGAGTGCTCCACAATCCCAAGGTCTGCCCCTGTCGTTTCTCCGAGACCAGGAGCAGCAGCAGCAGTATAATATCGTAAACCCAAAGCAGACTGCACTGCCTGCAGATATTACTTCAATTACCCTTCCTCCTCTTGCAGATTGCCAGCAGTATGCTGATGCCTTCTTCGATGCTACGCTTTTCTTCCCGTTTATCTCACAGGACGCCTTCTACCTGCTCCTCGACCAAGCTCAACACTTCAACGAGACATCGAAATGGGACAGCCTCCTTCCAATCCGGCTTGCTTCGGCGCAGCTTCTCCTAATTTTGTCACTGGGGGCCCGCTTCCTCGAGACCAGACTAGGCGCTGATTACTCTTCGTCTGGCTTGTTTCTGTCGGGGATGGAACACTGCGCGAATCTGAATCTTCCAGAAAGTGTCGAAGGGGTTCAGGTTCTCTTGCTGATGGTTCTGCACAGCTTCTACAATCCAGAGGGGCTGAATGCCTGGTATCTGCTGCATACAATCATCGCGAGCTGTCTGGATCTAGGGCTTCAGCGTCGTGATAGCAGTATGTTGGTTCCTATATCTTGGTAGTCTGTTCGTGCGCTAATGCAGCGATAGATGGGCGTGAGAAGACACAGCTCGTACGTAGCGCCGTCTTCTGGTCAGCCTACTCGATGGATCGCACACTCACGACTATCCTGGGTCGGCCATTGACACTGCGCGACGAGGCCATAGATCAGGCATTCCCCGGACTTGAGGGCAGTGATGAAGTCGAGGAGGCAGCGATACAGTGGCACCAAAACAATACCCAGCCAAATCAACAGGCCCAAGAGATAATAAAGTCACCTTACGTAGCTTGCGTCTACTCTCTCCGCTTCGACAGGATAGTTGCAGAGATAAAGCTCATGATCTACCGCGTGTCTCGTTCGCCCCGGCGATTTCCCTGGCCGACGAACCTGGACTCCTGGCAACAAGAGACCGAAGAATCCTGCGTAAAACTTCTATCTGAGATTCGGAATTGCCAGCGAGGTCGTCCTAGAAGCGAGACAAACTCCCTGTCAGGAACAACAGTGCAGCGACTGGAGCTCAAGTACCATCAATGTATAATGTTACTCTACAGGCCGAGCCCCCAGCTGTCACATCCCAAGTCAAATGCCATACAAGCGTGCTTTAACAGCGCAATGGCCATTATCCAAATCAACGGAGATCTCCACCGCTTCTCGAATATGGAATGCTCCTGGCTGTCAGCCCACTCTATTTTTGTCGCGGCAATTACCATGCTCTACTGCCTTTGGACCTACCCTGCTGTTCGGGGTGCAACTCCCATGGCAGAGTGTTTATCCCGCGCAGAGAGGGCTCTCCAGCTTCTTACCTGTCTCAGTCAGTGGTGGTCAGTAGCTCTCGAGCCGTGTCAGAAACTTTCACATCTAATATCTCTAACCCATGAACGTTCTCACGGTGGATTGGACAGCCTCTCTGGTCTCGGACCGGGTGGTCTGCAGGAGGGAGCACCGGACGCGGTCAACTTTGTACCCCCGGACGACGGTAGGTCGTTACTGATTGATGAGCTTGGGATCCTGCGAGATCTCTTTGACCTTGGCTGGTTGAATGAATGGAGTCTTGATACCGCACCGCCAGCTTGGGATTCTGATCAGCTCATGGGACTTTGAGTATCATAAAGCGTATATAACAAATTAATCGTAAATGCATAGTCTTCGGCAATGGAGACGGTAACAACCTCCACTATTCCATTAGTTAATTGCATAATGTTTTACCAATTGTTTAATTCCATTGAACCAAGGCCATCGGCCTTTTACCGAATCTTGTGGAGCAGCCGAAAATCGGAGGCCGCTGGCGTTTAAAGCCGTTTATCCCACAAGTGTAATTATCAAATCAGCAATACCAAGAAATCTGAACAATGCCTGCAAGGTCCGAAGACATTATCGACCGCTTGAAGCTATGGGGGGCATGCGACGTGAGTCTAACCCAGCCAGCGCCTCATATAGAAGCTGATTACCGCAGGTGGCCGATGGGCTCTCCAAGCTCAAGTATCCCAACGGGGGATTCCTGGAGGGTCTTACTATATACTCGCCCGAATTCCAATCAGGGGAAACCAAGATCGTTGGTCAGGCCTTCACCGTGAAATTTGTGCCCAAGACAGATGAGGCTGCTCCTAAGCTGAGTGGGAATTACGTGCGTGCATCCGCATTCTCGACTACAGACAGACCTTTATTCTGATTGTTTAGATTGACATGATACCACGCGGTGCTATCGTCTTTATTTCCCAACCACCGCCCCAGGTAAACGCTGTGTATGGTGGCCTTATGACTCTGCGCGCGCAGGCCCTCGGTGCCGCAGGTGTAGTGATAGACGGCCGAGTTCGAGATCTCGGTGAACATCGGGCTTTAAATTTTCCTGTATGTTTCTTTAAAATGACTGTCTCTATATCCACTAACACCGGCAGCTATTTGCCAAATCTGTTGGCACAACAGCTGGCGGGGAGGTCTGTCGGCCATCGGAAGTGAATGTCCCTGTAAGACTGGACTCGCAAAATCAAGAGGCTTGGGTTCAGCCTGGTGACTACATAATTGGCGATTTGAACGGTGTTGTACGTCTGCCGCAGGAATTGGCGGAGCAGGTGCTTGATGCCATTCCCGCTATTGCAGAGGCAGATGCAAAGTGTGCAGAAGGTATTAAGGCTGGAAGGAGTGTCCAGGAAGTGTTTAAGGAGTTTCGCGGGAGATAGACTAGTCCATACCGGTCCCATGTCAATAATTAAAGTGTACTCTCGTGCTGAGTAGTATTAACGCAGTAAAATGGGTTTATTGTAGAGTCTGCATCGATGTGACTCAGAACGTAAAGACCACACTAACCAACAGACAACCCAAGGAGTAAATAGATATGTGATCCCGTCCGTAAAAGATCGAATATATTCTGACAAATTCAACATGCCATTTCTCTCTACTACGCAATGTACCGGAATCCCTCCCTACGCGCAACTCGCTCCTCCTCCGAAACACCTGCAATTTCCCTCTGACTCTGTCCTCTCATCTCCTGCGTCACAGAGGACTCTCCTCGCTCCAGACGCTTGTTAGCGCGAAGAAGGATGAAGCGCATGAAAAGCGCGAGCACAATCACGCCGACCGAAAATGCCGAGTTGGCGGACATCGCAATCACATAGCGTGGAGCGGAATAGTCAGGGTAGAAGTAGGATGAGAATATCTGCACATATGATAAGTATAGTTTCCGGTATTTGGTACCAACCAGCAGTTACCTGAGAAATGTTGCCAAACGCGTTGACAAAGGCCACAGCAGAGGCACGCTTGATTCTGGGCCGCAGCATCGTCTTCTGTGTCCAGGCCAGGACGACTGCATTTGATCCATGCCCTCCAGCGACCATCAGGACCATTGCAAAGTAGCGGGCACCGATGTTGAGGGTGGCTGCCGCAACGACGAAGCCAATGATGGCAACGACCATAGGCCAGATGGCATGGAGCGACGAGTTCTGGAATCTATCGGCAGACCAGTTGTTGGCGATCGAGACGACCAGTCCCAGCATGTATGGAGGCACCGTGAGCAGCAGGGTGTTGACTGTGCTGAAGCCCAGGGTCTTGACAACGGCCGGGAAGAAGTTGGACGTGGCACTTGCAACCTGAATGCAGAGGAAGATCAGGGCAAAGACATACAACCGCCAGTCATTGAAGGCCATCTTGAAGCCATAGCTCCAGCGCTCGTCGTCCTCATCTACCTGGCCAGCATCGGATATCAACCGCCACTCGGCCACCGCACGCTCTTCAGCGCTCAGCCAGGGAGTGTTCGATGGGTAGTTTGGTAGAACGAAGAGCGCGATCAAGGCAATGAAAACAGTAGCTGAACCTTCAATAATGAAGATCCAGCGCCACGACTCCAGCCCTCGTGCTCCGTCGAGACCACCCGTGATACCAGCCCCAATGAGCCCGGAGAATGCGCTTCCAAGCTGAGAGCCTGAAAACAGAAAGGCACTGCGCACTCCCATCTCGGAGCGCTTGTACCAGGACGAGATGAGGAATAGTGCACCAGCTATCGATCCAGTTAGGAGAGTGGAGTAGGAGGATATAGAAACTTACGGTAAAACGCAGCTTCCACGAACCCAAGGAAGAAACGGAGAGCATAGAGACCTCCTGCATTTTGAGTCGCTCCAACAAGGGCAGAGAGGGATCCCCAGACGGCCATCACACAGGGAATATAGACGGACGGTCGCAGATGCGCAAGGAAGATGTTGGAGGGCAGCTGCATAAGGACATACCCGGCGAACAGGAGAGCCACAGCCGTGGCGTACTGCGTGCTGTTCATATGCAGAGACTCCTCGATCCCGGCAACCTTTGCTGCTGATATATTGTTCTGGAGGCATATTAGGACTAGGTAGATGTTTAAGAGAATCAAGACTCACCCGGTCCAAATAGTTCATCACAAAGATCACCCAGACGCAAACCAGCAGGCGTATATCCAGCTTTCTCTTCAGCCTTTTCTCTACGGCAGCGAACTCCTCTGGGCTCATCATCTGAGCTGGAGCTAGTCGATTTGGTTCGAGACCCTCCTTTCCTGCATCCTCGAGATCGGTATGTTCTACCTCGAGTCTCGTAACAGGGTCCGTCTTGGTCTCCATCGTGACGTGATCCCACCACAAATAAGGGTATATACAAAATATAGATAATGAGAATATTAAGAACCGTATTAAAACATTTTCATACTGGACAACAGCCTGTTTAAATATTGTTCTTCTTGCAGACCTGCCAAACCCCATGGGGCTGGGGATCTACCCGCCTTAGCAATACATCTCAAGGCCTCCTGGAGTAAACTGACTCGTGTCCTCATACGGTAGCCCTCATTAGCAGAATAGGAAAAAGAGACGGACTCGGAGCCGAAAGCGAACGGCAAGAGACCGAAGACGTGGAGACTCCGATATCGAGACTGACTGCCCTAGCACTACTTGGGGAGGCTGTCAATTCAACAATCCTCGCGCGTCTGAGTATCTCTTACAGTTCTCGACGCTCATTGAAGTGACAAAATCATCGATCTCTATAGCATAGTCTGAATACCAGCTTCTACCGCCAAAATGACTATAGTACACATGGGTATGTTCAATCCCCTCCAGCATGTCGCAGCTAACACCAGTCTAATATAGTCATGTTTAAATTTCGACCTGAGGTGTCACGCGAGCACAAAGAGACGTTTGTCCAAGAGCTCAAGAAGCTGAAAGAGCTGGACTGCGTCAAGGGACACCGTCTGGTGGTAGGAGGCCCGTCTATCACAGACCCGATAGAGCGGAGCAAGGGATTCGAATTCGCCCTCCTCAGCTTTCATGAATCTCTGCAAGATCTCGAAAAGTATCAGGCCAGCAAAGAACATCACTGGTACGTTGCGAAGCCCGCTGTCGAAGCATTACTGATAAATGCAGGGTCACGAGCACCTATATGTTCCCATACAAAGAAGATCTTGTCCGGTTTGATTTTGAAGTCTCTTCTGAGGACGAGCATATGTTCACGCCATTTCAGCCTAGCAAGTTCTAGTTAACTGCATGGAGGACCCGATCGTTACATTAGAATAGAGAATCAATAGAGTCACCCAAAGTGTGCAGAGCCGAGTCTTGGTAGACAATGAAACAAGACAATTAAACAGCCATTAATATGTCTCCAATCACCTCTTGTGTCCAGTTATCCATCTAATAAGCCGTAATATGCTATCCATTTGGTAGTGGGTAATGGCCGTCGGATCTAACCGACGGACGGAAAATAGCCGTCCGGCATATCGGTTACACTGCGCGTCTCATTGCGTCAAGACCAGCATATCTGCCTATTATCGGAGTTTAACTTGTTATTTATTATTAGCAACGATCCCAATCACATAGTATAACCAACCAGACTGATCGTACCGGCAAAATGGCTTCGGTGAGTTCAACCTTGTATCGCTATACTTTATATTCTAAAACTAACAGGCATGCTAGACAAGATACTATGCAAACCCGGCCGAGGCCGAGCAGTTCGCGACTTCACTACTCATCAAGGCGGGACTAACGAGCAAAGACGCGCGGTCAATGGCCGAGTGCCTAGTGTTGGCGGACATTCGCGGCGTGGTAAATCTCCCTGGTCTATTGTGGAGGTGTATCATCTAATGTGCGATTAGGACACGCACGGTCTTGCTCGACTCCCCCAATACCTAGACCGTGTGAGCAATGACAGGGTAAAAGCCCAGCCAGAGATTAAAATCACAGAGAAGACCCCAGTGGTTGCCCATCTCGACGGAGACAATGGGTTCGGCTTCGTTGTCGCCACGCGCGGCATGGCAGAAGCAATCAAGCGAGCTGAGATTTATGGCATCGGGATGGTCACCGTCAATCATTCCAACCACTTCGGGATGGCCGCGACGTACGTCCTTCAGGCGTTGCAGGCAAACATGATTTCGCTGGTTTTTACCAACTCCGCGAAGCAGATGCCTCCATTTGGAGGGAAGGAGACCCTGCTGGGGATTTCGCCGTTCGCGGCCGGTGCTCCTACAAATTCTGAAGTTCCATATATTCTGGATATGGCCCCCTCTGTTGTCGCGAAGGGCAAGATCCGTCGTGCTGCGCGTCGCGGCGAGGCTATCCCGCTTGGCTGGGCTTTGGATGCAGATGGAAACCCAACCACTGACGCGGATGTCGCGTTGAATGGCAGTATGGCTCCTATTGGAGGGCCAAAGGGATCGGGCATCGCAATCCTCATGGACATCATGTCTGGCGTTCTTACCGGTGCGGAGTTTGGTGGCCAGGTGGGCGATCAGTATAAAGATACAAAGCCCCAGAATGTCGGACACTGCTTTATTGCGCTGAAGCCGGATGTATTCTTCAGCACGGATGATTTCAAGGCTCGCATGGACACACTCGTCCAAAGGGTTCACGGGGTGACTCCTGCGCCTGGGTTCTCAGAGGTGCTTTTCCCCGGCGAACCAGAGCATCGTCTAGGCGAGCAGCGACGCAAGGAGGGCATTCCATACGCCGACGCAGAGAAGAATCTGTTTACGCAGTGTGCTCAGCAGTATGGCATTCCTGAGCTGGCTCTGGCAGAGAGTCCTCTCTCAAGTTAAACAGCACTATACTTTTTCCAATAGACAATTATTATAACGGTCCTCCGTCATAGGAACAGCTGACTCTTACACCCGTGTATTTGGAGTAGTTAACCTTCGGATTGAGCTTTACTGAAGCATTCCAATCACTATTCACTGGCGGGTTTGTTAATGCTGTGGAAACTCGTTCGGACCGCTACCGAAGACATCGGATGTAACCGATGGCCGATCATCGGAGAGGCAAGTTAACCAGATGAGCCTGAATCGAGGGACAATCAAGGTAAATTAAAGGCGGATGATATGCCTCTAACTCATGGTGTATATGCAATAATTTAACATGCAGCCCCCGAAAGACACCCCATACCCAGAGTCCAATCTCAGCTGGCGAATACTGAATCATGCCAACGAAAATGGATACGCAGTCGGGGCTTATAACTGGTATTGCAAGCCGCCTTGCGTTCTTAAACCAGCTAACTGGCTTTCAGTTACAACACCGACGGTGTCATGGCGGTAATCCGGGCTGCCGAATCCCAACGCTCGGCGGCAATCATCCAGTTATTCCCCTGGACAATGCATTTCCAAGGGCCAGAATTCATTCGTTACGTGACCAGGGCTGCTCATTCAGCTAGTGTGCCTATCGCAGTGCATCTGGACCACTGCATCAAGCCAGATGATGTAGACCTTGCATTAACACTGCCTTTTGATTCTATCATGGTCGACGCCTCAACAGGGGACGACGAATTCAATTCTCGGTTCTGTAAGAGCATTGTCGACCGAGCTCGCTCTGTGAATATCACCATTGAGGCAGAGATGGGCCGCATTGAAGGTGGCGAGGACGGCCTTCCTACTGTCGATATGGAGGCCGTGATGACGAAGCCCGAAGATGCAGTGGCTTTTGTCCGTGAGACAGGCGTTCATTTCCTGGCTCCTTCATTTGGCAATATCCACGGTGGATATCCTCCTGGCGGAGCAGACAAGGCCTGGGACCTTCACCGGTATGCCACCATTGTGACTGGCCTCTCAATGTCACTGCTAATTTACGTCCAGCCTTGCTGCTATCGGGAGTTTAATATCTTCTCGTACACCGTTGGCCCTTCACGGAACGCATCCTGTCTCAGATGAATTGTTCCGTAAAGCCATTTCCTGTGGCGTTCGAAAGGTCAACCTGAACCGCACCGTGAGAGACGAGTATACCCAATTCGTTGCCAGTAATGCCGGCACTCTGGAATTGACTGCACTCCAGGTGGAGGGGGTGAAGGTTTACTGTCACTCGATTGAGCGCATGATGGGTGTTCTGGGCTCTGCTGGGCGATACTCATAGTTAACATCGCAGCTACGTTTATGCGGTCTTTCAGGTTGACAGTGATGTGGCGGGGAATGCTAGAATTAGCTCGCATATTAGACCGTCCTATATTCTATTGGCTATTTACTTAGTGGGGAGTTGATGGATACGGTGATATGTTGTATATTCACTTACATTGTCAACAGGCAATCAGCACTACAAGGTGTTGGCTCATAAGGAAAGACTACAAAACAATACTGGAGATTCAGTAACCAAATATTCACGTCAGAACTGCATTGCTCTGGTTGTCTCCCTTCACTTAGCCAGACTCTAGCTATATATCTCCCGTCCTCTGGTAGAATGCCTGCGAGATTGTTTTAAAGAGCACACCAGAGCTCCTATACAGACCTTCATTTGTCGACCGCCGCTTCTAAGACTCACTCTTTCCGCTACCATGTTGCGCCTTCTGGCCACCCTGTTCCTGGCGCTCTGCACACTCATGGCGTGTGCCGTACGTACCCCTCTCACCCTGCTGCATCGCATGCTAACCAATTCCGTCTTTCTCCTACAGTTCCCCGCTGAGGATGACTCTTTCAAAGCCGACCGGATCGTCGATGTGTCCTGGGAGGTTGCGCCCTTCCCCGGGGCTCCTCCAATTACCCTGAATGGCACCGTTGAGCAAGTCTACGCGAAGCTCGTCCAGATGAACCCGAACTACGACGACGACTTCAAAGATATTGACCCGGATCTGGAACGCGCCGTCGGCTTCGACAAGCGAGCAGATACCCTTATGTGTGAGGGCGAAAAGACGGCAGATACAAAGCATATCAAGGAAGGTATTAAGTACCTTCGAAAGGTCAAGGGCTCACCTCACCTTGGCCCCTGGGATTGTGGTAGAGTGAGCTGCTCCTATTATTCGGGAATCGTTTGGTGCAATGATGTGAGTAGACATCCTCTCTGGGACAATAGCATCCATTCTAATATATAACTGCAGAGCCCCAACTCAAAGACCCTCCCTTCGTTCACTAATATTGCCGAAGGCGCACAGGTGATTATTGACGGGTGCGATAAGAAGGGCCAAGTCGTGGGATACCTTGACCACAGTGACCACTGGAGAGTGGTTCTTGTAGATGCAGACTGCTAGACAAAGTCGCATCCTACTCCAGTCTAATCTTGTGATTCTGTTGCGTCTGTCGGTGATGCCTTTGCAGCAGCCGAATGGATCTCGAATTATTATGAGTGGCGTATCTACCAAACATTGTTTATTGCCCTGCTGTGACAAGATGGTGAAGTTGTAAATTCAGCTGGTCTAGCTATTCCTTGATCCATTAACCCAGATTCCATTCAACCAGCAACGCTCACTTCAAGGCTGGGGTGTCCCCAAACTCATAGTTATCCGGCATGCTATCCAATGCGTCAGTCTCAGTAGCGGGCTTTTACGAGGTAACTTACTACTCGGTGGGATACCTATTACCCACGAGCTTTGTAGCGTTGACGGCATCGGTAATGAGTTTGTTCGCTTCGTCCGTAAGTTTAATATCGGCACTTGCAGTGTTCTCTTCCAGATACTTGATAGACCGTGTTCCAGGAATTGCAATAACAGAAGGCTCACGAGCCAACAGCCAGGCCAGCGTGGTCTGGGTGGGGGTAGTGCCGTTTCGCTCGGCGACTGCCTTGATGACCTCCAGCAACTTCTGGATTGCAGGAAAGTTCTCCTCGGAATAACGGGGAAGAATGTTAAGGAATATGTCTTTGGTAAGGGCATCCCGGGTTGCATATCTGCCTGTCAACAGCCCACGGCCAACGGGGCTGTAGGCGACGACGGCGACCCCGAGTTCACGACATGTCTCGAGGAGGCCAATCCGCGGGTCCTCGATATCAAGGGCGAACGGGCTGTACTCGATCTGCACCGCAGAAATAGGGTGAACGGCATGAGCTCGGCGAAGAGTGTCGGCCGATACCTCGCTGAGGCCTAGATACCGGATCTTGCCTTCTCTAGACAGTGTTAGTTTAGTCGTGGGACAATGCAGAAAACCTACTTCTTGAACTGGACCATTGCCTCAACAGTCTTCTCAATCGGGGTCTTTCCGTCAACTCGGTGAGCGTAGTACAGGTCAATAGAGTCGGCCTGTAAACGCTTCAGGCTCTTCTCCAGCGCCGTCCTGGCATACTCGGGGCTGGTGTCAATGATCTGGCGAAAGCCATCATACACCTGGATCGCAAACTTCGACGCCAGGAAGATGTCCTTTGCTTTGTCGGGGTTCTTGGCTCTCCAGGTCCCAATAATCTCTTCGCTGTCTCCGTAGATATCAGCAGTGTCCCAAAACCACTGTCCAATGGCATGGGCACGGTCCAGTAGAGCCAGACGGTCCTCGTCACTGGGAACTGCGCCGTAAGCGCCGCCGATACTCATCAAACCAAATCCGACGGAAGAGACCTCGGGTCCATTCCGGCCAAGTGCTCTAGTGGGGACAGACATTTTGATTTATGAGAGATGGATAATTCTGTTGATAGTGCTGGACTAGACTTCCGAGACGTTGCCCATATTTATATCTTCAGAGCTGACCGATTGTTCGGGATTTGCGGACATAGCCACCTTGTTATATCCGCATGGATTACTTCAGAACCTTCGTGAATGCTATTCTAACACAGCTGAGAGGTTGAGTTTCCCATGTTTGGGACAAGATCGATGAGCCTTGATGTGATCGTCGTCATGATGCCCAGGAGGGTTAGGCAAGCTGCTTGTTCCTGGCGAATCAGAATACAGTTAACACGACTGGGCCAATCCACATTCAGTTTGTCAGTGCCCACCCATAGCTCCACCAATCAAAGTGGTGTGGGGAGCATTGTGGCACGTGACGTCAGCCGTCTTGCACAAAGAAACACCACAACCATTTCTCGTCAAGTCAATATAGGAGACCGCAGGTGGCTTCTCCATCAGACTCTTCGTCCTCCAGCAGGGACCGGGGACCATGACACGTCATCGTAAGCACACAAAACACGTCCGGTCCGGCTGCCGGACGTGCAAGATCCGCCGCGTCAAGTGTGACGAGCAACAGCCGGCGTGTCGCAGGTGCCTCAGCTCAGGACGAGTCTGCGATGGCTATGGCATCTGGAGCGAGACCAAACGGGTTCCCGCTCTGGAAATCCAGCAGAATCAGGGCGCACTGGTTAACCACCCCGATGCACTGCCCGACCTTGGCCATGAGGAAAAGCGTCAACTAGATCGTTTCCGGAACACATTGAGCGACAAGTTGGCGCAACCTTTCGGATCCCATTTCTGGAAATCGCTCGTTCTTCAACTGTCGCAGTCAGAGCCTGCTGTCTTACACGCATCGCTTGCCCTCACCTCGGCCTACGAGCGGTTCGTCCAAGACCAAGGGCAGCCAGACTTCTCCAGCGTCAGTGCAAGCGGACTGTTCTCACTCCGACAATACAACCATGCCATTAGAGCTTTGGTTTGCAATAATTTGCTGGACACTGCTTTGTCGCTTCGCATAGCCATCGTCTCTTGCGTCTTGTTTGTTTGCTTGGAGATTCTGCGAGGCGACGTGAATGCCATGCACGCCCATTTTGCCGCTGGGATTAAGCTGCTACGCCAGCTGCAGCATCTAGAGCAGCGCTTGCCAACGTCCAAAAGCGTCATCATGGTGAAGGATGACCCCGATGCTTTTGACGACCATCTCGTGGAGATATTCGCGCGGCTAAACATGCAGTTCCTGATGCTCGGCCACGGACCGCAGGTAAAAGAGACATTCTCTCCTGCATTTCAGTACGGAATTCATCTCCATATACCTCGGTGTTTCTACAGTGTCCATCAAGCTCGGCAGTCAGCTAACCCTATACTACTCTCCACTATTCACTTTGTAATGGAAACGGAACAATTGTCTTTCGCGAGTAACGTGCACCCGATATCACCTAGCGCAGAGATGCTTGAAAAGCGCAGAGCCCTTCAAGGAGACGTTGCAGAGTGGATTACCGGCTACGAGAGCTCAATTAACTCACATCTTGCATCGATTTCATGGAATGAAAGCCTTGGTCTCATAACGCTCCGAGTCTACGCTGAAATGTCCACGATTCTCCTGGATACTTGCTTCTCAACTAAGGAGACTGCGTACGATCCTCATCTCTCAAGTTTCAAGTGGATTATCGAACGTTACCGTGAGTTCCACAAGGCACTTCAGACTCAACACTGCACAGCACCACCGTACTTCACCATAGATCTG
This sequence comes from Aspergillus versicolor CBS 583.65, assembly GCF_001890125.1. Taxonomy (NCBI): domain Eukaryota; kingdom Fungi; phylum Ascomycota; class Eurotiomycetes; order Eurotiales; family Aspergillaceae; genus Aspergillus; species Aspergillus versicolor. The sequence goes on from NW_024467538.1 coordinate 152,733, forward strand.
TCCTTGTTTCCACCGCTGTATTTCACAGCCCTGAAATGCCGTGATTGGAGAACGCGACATGAGGCGCTTGCAATCCTTGGGCAATACCACCATATGGAGGGCCCATGGACGGGAGCCATGCTTGCCATCGTTGCAGGACACGCGGTCAGGCTCGAAGAGAAGCATTTTGAAGGAGCATTACAATCATCCGCAGCGACATCAAATCCAGCGGCACCAACATCACCGTCTACCGGACCTAGCTTGGTCCTTCCTGAGTTCGCTCGCATCCACTGCGTCGACTGCAAACTCCCAGCCCGCCGTGCACAAGAGTCATGCATTGCTTCTCTCACGCTGAAGCGGTTCCGGCATGAGTTGGGTAAGACTGGAGGCTGGGAAGTCAACAAGTGCAGTATTGATCTTACCAGTCGACCCCAGACTGCACTGTTTGTAGTGTGATCCGTGCATAGCCAGCAGCAGGAGGGGCTCTTCGCTATACAATATGCCCGGTCGAAAATCCCGACTCGCAACCCTCCGACCGAAATATTGCCGACGACTCAGCCCCTCCGAGATTCAGACCTTGTCCTTGATGACGTCCCTGATCTTTAGCTGTCAGTTATATAACATTTTTTGGGCATCCGAATTGACAAGTCGTCACAGTCAACTTTCAAGATGAACCCACCCAACACGAAGCCCTACCAACTCCCCGCCGACGCGACCTGGTTCGGTAAGCATCCACATTATTTTGACCAAAGGTGTACTAATTAACTTTTATTACAGTGACCGGGTGCTCGACCGGCATCGGTCGTGCGATCGCAAGTCATGTCGCCTCGCAGCCTGGCCACCGTCTAATCGCGACTGCTCGGGACCCCTCCAGCCTCTCATACCTTGACGACAACAACCCATCGATCCTCAAACTCGCCCTCGATGTTACCAAGCCAGACTCTGTCGATGCAGCATTCAAGGCGGCCGCGGCTCACTTCGGGGAGAGCTACTACATCGACGTCGTGGTGAACAACGCCGGATATTCACTGTCCGGTGACACCGAGTCGGTTAAAGAGGAGGAAATGCACGACGAGTTCGAAACGAACTTCTTCGGCACTGTCCGCATTACTCTCAAGGCAATTGAGGTGATGCGCCAGTCCAAGGACCACCGGGGTGGCCTGATTTTCAACATGTCCTCGCTGGCTGGTGTCTGTGCATTCCCCGGCCACGCCTTCTACCACGCCAGCAAGTTCGCCGTCGAGGGATGGAGCGAGTCTGTCGCGCGCGAAGTGCACCCTGACTGGAACAGTACGTTCGCGTTGTCTATTTGAAACTGCAAAGTGCATCCACTGACATACCCAGTCAACTTCTGCATCGTCGAGCCCAGCGCCGTCAAGACCAACTTTGAAACCACCAGCAAGAAGCGCACACAGCCCCACGAGGCGTACGCTGCCCCCGACATGCCCGCTCGTCAGCTCGAGACCTTCGTTAAGAAGGGACTTGAGTCCGGAGTAGGCTTTGAACCCAGTGCCGTTGCCAACGTGCTGTACACCGTGGCCAGCCGCAACGACAAAGTGCCTCTGCGTCTGCCTCTCAGTGCCACTGCCGTCAAGCTTATCACCATGAAGCTGCAGGGTCAACTCGCGGACTTGGACACCGTCAGTGAACTGAGTGCCATTGATGCCAACCAGGCGCAGTTCAAGGTCTGAGCGCATCGTCTTGGTCCAGGACCGCTGGTAGTTCTAGTTACAAATTAGCAATGGAATAATGACTCTTCCAAATGACCGTACATGGTTTATACTTGAATTTCTAGCGGACACTGGTGCGCTACTCTAATAACCAGTTGGTTTTGTAGTACAATATCATGCCTATGATTCATTACGGAAGTACAGAGACTATCACACCCTTTGTCTATAATATTATCATTGGATTTACCTAGTCTACCATAGTCGCTTCCACCGCACCTTCATGTCCCTGTCAGGAGGGATGCCCACGGCCCCGATATAAGACTGATCGTTCTGCGCCGGCCGATCCGACTTGGATCCATCTGGATGTGTCCATTCTACGAGCTCGATTTCAAACCGGGTCACAAGAGCAGCAACTGTCATCAAGATCTCCTGCTTTGCGAAGACGCGACCGGGGCAAATAGAGGGACCTCCTCCTAGGAATCAGTTAGACAGCATTCAGGCAGAGCTATTCAAAACATACCAAATGGAAAGAAAGATGCCGTGCGACCGGCCATTGTAAACTCGGGCTTGCCACTGTCATGTTTAATATGTCTTCCTGCCCAGAACTCCGACGCAGGGTGCGCATCAGAGCTCCAGACTGCCTCGTTATATTGCCCGATCTGACTGGGTGCTTGGATGAGCGACCCAGGGGTGAGAACATGTCCATCCAGGGTTATCGGTTGCGTAACCTGGCGGGTGACGTTGATCGATACATGCAGGCGCAGTGTCTCTATATAGACAGACTGCAGAAGAGGCATCGAGAGGAGCTTCTGGGGGTTGAAGACGCGCTCCCCAGTCGAAGCGTCGACAGTGCTCGCAGCCAGACATTCCTCTCGCACTGCTCTATACAAATCAGGGTCTGCGATGATTTCCATCATGGCCCAGGTCGACATGGGCACCGAGTTCGCATTCGTCCCAAAGATAAACGTCGCAACCATGCCGGCCGTTGTCTCGGGGGAGAGATTCGTCTTCGCCCAGAATATGAGCTCGCGTGCCATTCTCGACCCATAGTGAGGCTCCCACTCGGCGTCGATATCGGGCCCATTCCAGTCGAACTCTCTCTCAGCTGAATCAAGATAGCGGCGACACATTCCGTGGAACTGCTCGCGGATCTCCCAGGGCTTGGGATTCACCCATCGAGGCAACCCCCACATAAGCCGCGGTGCAAGACGGGCGAATTCCCACATGGCTGGCCAGAAACCGGGATTGAGCTCCACGATACGAGAGCCCATCAAGGCGACGAGTGCAGCTTCGGCCATGTCGCTCTCGAAGAACTGGCCCAGGCGGAGCTCCGTCCACTCCCCCAGGGGCTGCTTGGCCAGACGCTCGGAGAACAGATCGAAGTACTTGTCGCTGAGGGCATTGGCATGGTCCGTCCGCTGAAGGTATTCCGAGTAGACGTGATGCTGGCCATGCCATAGTCGCGTCTGGCCTGGCTTGACATCGTGGCCTGGCACAGGGTTCTTGCTGCGGCCGGATTTGTCCTGCTCGAACCTGGCCACTTCGTCCTTCTTTGCGCCCCAGACATTCGCCATTACCTCAAGGAAGAAGACATCAGGGCTGATACTGTGTGACGGTCGGTTGATTGCATGGATGTTCTTCTCGCCAGACACCATGTATATTTTCTTCGGTCCAAGTCGGAACCTGACGATGTTGCTGTTCTGCTGCGCCGAACTATACAGTGTCAGAAAAACGTTGATTAAGCAATTGGTAGGCTTACGCGACGCGCTGTAGGAAGCCATGCATGTCTGTCATGTACTGGTAAGTGTTCGAGAGCATGCTGCCCCCGAGCGACGGTGGCTCCTTCGAGGCGCTTCCCATCAATCGGGGGACGATGACGGCGAGGGCAACGCATACGGCGATGCCCCAGACCAGTGGTGAGATCTCACTAGCCATTATTTCTCAGTCGCATTCCAGACTCCCTTCAATCAGAGCTATTTCCCTATTCCCACCTTATGTATCCGAAATGCTGGTCCAGCTCCTGCGCCGATCGTTCGGAGTAATCTGCATAAAGGCCGGTCCAGTCGGTACAGATATTAGTTATTCCTCCGACTATCGTAAGCAATAGTTCTGGTTGGAGTAGACACAAATAAAAGTACCGCAGTATTAAATTCTTAAATAGAGCAGTGGCATGACTGGTCGAATGCCGGTTGTCTATTCAGCCCATTGCATATCCCAGACACGATGGCACCACGCACACAAACCGCAATTGTCCAGACGGAGATATCGTCTTCTAAAAATATCCCTCTCACGGTCAATCGTTCTGCGCCAATTCCTGAAGTCAAATCAGAGCACCATGTGCTTGTCCGAGTGCTTGCGGTGGCACTGAACCCGAACGACCACAAGATGGTCACCCATTTCAACACGCCCAACAGTATAGCCGGATGCGATTTCTGCGGTATCATCGCCAGTCCTGCATCATCTTCCTCAGCTGCAGCGCGCCTCCCCAGGGGTACCAGAGTCTGCGGTGCACTGTTTCCGTATAGCCCAGCGGACCCCGACAACGGATCCTTCGCGCAATTCTGCGTGGTGGACTCGCGTCTGCTGGTCAAAGTCCCTGATACATGGAGTGATCTCGAAGCTGCGTCACTCGGAGTTGGATGGTCTACCATCTCGCTCGCATTGTCCGACCCTAATGCGCTGAACCTGGAGGGACTTCCTACCAAGCCTTCTCACCAGGCGAAGGAGCCAGTACTGGTTTACGGCGGTGGAACTGCGTCTGGCACGCTGGCCTGTCAATTGTTAAACTTGTACGTTAGGTTCTCCCAGGTATGAGGCGACATTCGCTAATACACTATCTGACAGGATGGGCTATACACCGATCGCCATTGCATCCAGCAAGTCCGCCGAACTCGCAGTCAAATACGGAGCGAGCGCGACAGCCTCATACGCATCCAAGGACTGCGTCGACACCGTAAAATCGCTGGCCGGTAAGCCCATTCGTCGCGTTCTGGACTGCATCACGGACGCCGAATCCGCAGCGATCTGCTACAACGCAATGGCTCGCACGGGTGGCACCTATGCCTGTCTCGAGGAATGTCCTGAGGCCTGGCGCACTCGCAAGATCGTCAAGGTAAAGGAGGTAATGGGATTCCAGGTACTCGGAGTGGATATTAACCTGGGCGAGTCTACATACACAAGGGCGGGCGATGAGAAGCTCATGGCAATAGGGATACAGTGGGCGGGCGAGATAGAGGCGCTGATGGAGTCTGGCCAGCTCAAGGCACACCCACTACGAGAGCTTCCAGGCAGCTGGGAAGCCATCGTCGAGGGTCTGGAATTGTTACGCAAGGGCGAAGTGCGCGGACAGAAGCTTGTTGTGGGGATTCCACAGGACTAGATACTGGAAATAGTCTACTCTATGCATGGTCTATGCTCTTAAACTGGCCCCAGAAGTCCTTCTTCCACTCATTCACCAGCTTGGTCACCGTGGGATTCCCAAACGGCGCCTGCTGAGTAGCAAAGAAGCCAGCAACGCGTAGGTTCCTGTTCGCCCACCAGACGATGTTCGAGGCTCCTCCCCATCCCAGCATCCCCTTGGGCTGCCCTATCTCGGCCACCTCGCCAACGGACAGTATCCCACCCAGCCCATGGTTGATAGCATCCTCTGTGATCGGGCCTGAAACAGTGTCCCACGCAGGACGCAGTCCCAGCATCATCTGAATGCTAGGGGACTTGGGCACCAGCTGGGGCGTAAACATCTCCGCGATAGTCGTCGGCTTCAGCAGCTTAGGCGAGTCCGAAACAAGGTCCGCCAGAACTGCCACGTAGTCCTTGGCCGTACAGGACAGACCACTGCCTCCATCTTGGTCTTCAGGGTTGTCAAACGCCCATCGATCGTGTGGCTGCAGTGTTCCGTCTGGCGTTCGCAGTGCACCTCCCATTGCCCGTGCATTATACTCAGGGTGACCAGCAATGTTGAAGCGGGGGAATGGAGGGGAGAGGTCTAGCTTCTGCCATATATTTTCTACAAAATACTGCTCCAGAGATATTCCACCGTGCAGTCTGCTCACAACAACGCCAGCCCAGTCCAAGCTGCATCCGTACAGCCAGCCCGTCCCGGGCTCAAAGACAAGCGGCATTTCGTACCGATCAGTGACACGCAGGGATGGCTTCTCTCCAGCACGGTCGCGGGCTTCTGCCCGGAGTCGCAGGAGCCTATGTGTAAACCGATATCCCAATCCGGACGTATGCGTCAGAAGGTGTCTTGCCGTGACTGGGACTTTGCTGGGCTCAAAGACAAACTCCGAGCCAGAGACGTCGGTCAGGATCTGCTTCTCGGCGAACTCGGGCAAGACCTTGGTGAGCGGTTCATCCAGTCCGATCAGGCCCTTGTCGATACATTGTAGCAATGCGATGCTGGTGATGAGCTTCGTGGCGCTGGCGACCTTGAGCACGACGTCTTCGCGGAGGGGGAGAGCATTCGGGAGGACGGAGTCGTAGCCTGCTACTTTGCTGTATATTTCATTCCCTGGATTGTTAGTATGGGTCTCTAGTAGTGGAAAATATGAATACCTTTTCCGTCGACGCATTTGCAGATAACGCCGTGGACTTGGGGGTTTTCCTTGCTGGTGTAGTTGGCGAGCAGAGCGTCGAAGTCAGACATTCTTGCAGACAATGAACAACAGCAAGGAAATTAAGGAGTTCCAGTAATTTCAAATGCTTATCGCAGGAATTAGCTAGCGAGTAAGAGCAATGAGGCCCAATCAGGGAGCATTCGGTGGATTTCGGGCGTTTCGGGAATAACTGTCTATCAATATAAGCACGTTGCTATACTAACCATCATAATTGAGCTAATGTGAATAGCAGTCAAGCTCATCATCCTACACAATGTCTTTGGATCGATATGCTGCAGTTCATGCTGCCACTCCCCAGGGCAGAGGCGATGCTCGACCCACCGCCGACCAGGTGCTGCACGACCAGGAGCCCCTTGAACCCTACTGGCGCGAAAAGGTGATTTTGATCACTGGAGGAACAGCTGGTCTTGGTGCAGAGTCAGCGCGAGTCCTACACAAAACAGGGGCCAAAATCTTCATCATGGGACGAGACGCCGCAAAGGGCCGGAAGGTTGCCAACGAGATATCTGCAAGCAACCCAGACTATCCACCAATCGAGGTTATCCAAATGGACCAGAGCAGCTTACAGAGCGTTCAGGATGGTGCAAACGAGTTTTTGAAGAGAAGCGGTGGGAAGCTGAACGTCCTCATGGCAAATGCCGGCATAGTGGCGTCGCCGATTAAGCAGACGCAGGATGGCTTCGAGGCTGTCTTTGCCATCAACTATCTGTCGCCATTTCTTCTCGTGCGACTACTTACCCCAGCGCTCATTGCCTCTACGACACCGGAGTTTAACTCAAGACTAGTCGTTGTTTCCAGCGCCGGTCATCGCGCAGGCAACGTCGACCCGGAGAAATACAACTATGTCGGCGAGGGCTACGACACATCCAAGGCATACGCCCGGAGCAAGACAGCCAGTATCCTCATGGCCAACGAGTTCGAGCGGAGATATGGAAAGCAAGGAGTGCATGCTCTGAGCCTCAACCCGGGAATCATCATGGACACTGAGATCTCGCGCGGTCTCCCAGGGACCTCCGAGTCCCGACGACCAATGTACTACAAGATGGAGCCTTTACTGGCGTCGTATGAGAAGGATGTCGAGCAAGGAGCAGCGACTCAGGTGTGGGCGGCCATATCAAAAGAGCTGGAAGGGAAAGGAGGGCTGTATCTAGACGATATTCAGGTTGCTGGTGAGGCTACGTTCGACGGTCAACTATGCAGGCCAGGCTGGAAACCCTACGTCTGGGACGAGAAGATGGCAGCTCGAGTTTGGGGAGATAGCTTGGCTATGCTTGGAGTAGCAGGCTTTCCATGCTAATTGTCAATATAAGTATTCTATGCTGCTCTGGCAATCATATTGGCGTTATAGTAGAACGGAGGATCACTGTCGAGTCCTACTGCATGTAGTCCATCGAATCCTGCCTGTTTTAGACGCCGGTCCCATTCTTCAGGAGGTATACACGGTCCTCCTGTGCGTCCGTCTGCGTCGCCTAGCCACCATCCTGGCAGCAGTCCCTGGGCTGGTCAGTGATTATTCAATGGGTAGAGGTTCGTATACTTACCACCATGAAGTCAACATACTTGCCGGCTGTGCTGGTGTTAGCCTGGATAAAAAAGATATAAAGGGTTCTTACGAGGCGAAAGCTCTTGATTGAAGAGGAAGCCGTTGGGCTTGAGTAGCTTTCGAACGTTCTTCAGTGTGTCGACGAGGCATGGCGTTGCGTGCAGCACCTAAGACGAATCAGTAAGATTCCAGCAGCAGCAGGATCTACTTACATTCGATGCAATGACGAGATCGTATGTTTCCGTTTCAAATCCCTGCTCACTGGGATCACGCGAAATATCCAAGGCACAGTACTCGACGTCCTCGTACGCCTCGAATCGGGCTTTGGCGGCGTCGAAGAACAGAGGCGAGATATCGGTGAAAACGTAGTTGCTATACAACTTCTGTCCATCGTCTGATTTCAGTCCGTCTAGAACACGAGCCGTAGTTCCTCCAGTGCCAGCTCCTATCTCCATGACACGCAGTCCAGGGTTACTGCGGCCCATAAGGCTGAACAGAGGACGCACTTCAGACAGTCCATTCGCCCAGTCGTAGAACCTCTCGAGGAGTCCGTCTTTCAATAGCACCTTGACCAGCTTCACGCGTCCCTCGACAATATCGACAGCATTGTCATACACTCTCCATGGCCCTTCAATCACAGGCCACATGTACGTGTTTTTAACCAGTTCCCGCAACCCGTTCATGGCAGCCAGACGGTCCTCGCTTTTCATGTCCACCAGCTCGCGCGAGTCTGCCACTTGGGGATAGTCTGGCTGCTTGAATCTCTCATACTCCTGTGTTATCCAGGAGCGGTATCGTTCGAAATGTGGCTTTGTGCAAGTCGCAGCACGCAGTTTGTCTTGCATCTGGATGGCGCACATCACCCACATCCGAGCAATCATTTCCTGCTCTCCTTGAGACTCGCGAGTAGGCCTCATCGCCTCGCTGACGGGGACTGGTCCTAGGTCTGGGGACCATTGCAGGTCGACTGTCGCCCATTCTGGCCTGCTCGGAAAGGACATGGTAGGCGTCTATGGTAAGGAACTGAGTCAAATGCTATCACCAACACTGATATGTTTTTTTTTTTTTTTTCTGGCTTCCAGTTACTTTTAGACAGCCGTAGTACAGGGGCGGGTCTGCCTTGGGATGTATCTGCCGATTGCTTGCATCCATGAATCACAGTATCAAACTAAATCCCGACGCATATACGGACATTTGACTGATCGGATGATTATATTAATTTCCTCCGATATTCAGCTCATCGGGCGTTTCTTTAGTGTCTGCCAGAAGCCAAACGTCCATGTACTGCAGGTATTGAGTAGAGAACTAAATGTATCTTCAATTATAGTAAACTGCCAGACGATAGTAAGACAGTATTGAATAGCCTAATCAAATACATCCACCGCATATCTAGTATTCTTCAAACCTTCAAACCAAGTGCTGACCGTCTCCCTCGTTGTATCCTCGCTCTGATTCCTCTTCGCGTCCAACAAGATATCGACCAGCATTCCCTTCGCAGAGTCGCCAACAGCTCTACTGCCGCAGATATAAACACGGGCGCCTTGCTCCCATAAGTCCAGAAATCTAGCTCTATCCTTCCAAAGTCTGTCATGAACATACCGACACCCTTCACTGGCCTCCACCTGCCGGCTATATGCCCTTCGAACAGACACCACTCCCCTGGCCTCCCACTGATCCAACTCCCTCCTGTATAAATCGTCTTTTCCTGGCTCACGGCAGCCAAAGTATAGTATCGCGGGTGCAATAATCCGCCCAGAATCATGCATCGCCGCCCGCTCCTGAATAAACCCTCTGAAAGGAGCAATACCAGTACCAGCCGCAATCATAATAATGGGAGTGTTTTGCGCATCGGCAGGGAGATGAAAGGCTGTATGCGATGGTCGAACAGCGGCATGTACAACATCTCCTGCTTGCAGGGTAGATAGGTAGCTAGTTGTCACTCCAACATGGCGTTTTCCGTCAGCTCCAGAACGTGGTTCATCCAAGACCGAGTATGTCAGCACAACACGACGTGGGCTACAGACAGGAGATGATCCTATGCTGTACTGTCGGACACGCATAGGGGGTAGCATGCGAAGGAAGTCTGATATCGGAAGATCGATGTCGGGGTTACTCTCTAGCAGATCCAGGACCGAGATACGGTTGGCGAGGACCTCAGCGGTGTAATAGCCATCGGCAACAAGAGTGTCCAGCTTGTCTTTGGTAGCTGGCTCATTAGCTGCATCGATCAAACTCAGGATGTTTCGTTTAGTGGCAGGCTGGCCCAGCTCCACATAGGATCCGAATACATCAACTGCAGGGACAGGGCCACTGTTCGGAAGGAAAGTGAGTGCCTTGGCTGAGATCGTAAGGTGTGCATCCCATGGGAGATGGAAATGTCGGAGCACTCGGTGGACTTGTTCAGGGGGGTTGACTGGCAGCACTGCAAGATAGTCCCCTGCCTTGTACGCCATGTCCGAAGGCAGCTCGATCTCAATGTGTCGTTTCCTGACTTCAGCATCGTCTGCAGTTAATGTCGAAGTAGCTACCACACTGCTCTCCCTCACGTCCTGGTGGAGGATTGATTTGCGAGGATTGGTTACTGCGACGCTCAGCGAAGGGCCTTCAGGGGCTGCAGCACCGTATTTCTGCTTCATCGCTGGCCAGAAGACCTCATCTTCCCAGGCTTCAAAGTCTGTCATCTCATTTCCTTGCGCAACGTCGGTCAGACCCAGAGCAGCAACATGAGAGCCTCCATGCTTAGCTATGGAAGAATCCACCAGTCTAGGGATGCGGTGGAATGTGGCGGCCCAGTCGTGGTGTCCACAGCCAAAGACGGCATACGATACACCCTGTAGGGCGTCATTGTCCTCGAGACCCTCGAGCCAGCGCACAAACTGGCCGGCATTGTCCGGTGGCTGTCCTTCATACGAGGCTGTAACAATAACTACCGGCTGGTCCTTTGGGAGCTTCTCGGTGGCATTGTCAACGACGTCTACCACGCTGGCAGAAAAACCATGCGAAAAGGCATCAGCTGCGAGACGCTCAGCCATTGACTGACAGGTTCCACTATTTGAGCCATAGTATATACTCAATGGCTTTCCTTTCGCGCCGTTTGACGCTGTAGTAGGGCCATTCCTGGCTGTTGGGCTCGACTTCACTGCCGTCGTGCCAGCCAGCCTATGCCCTAACTCTGTTGCTCGCAGCCCATCACGAGGAGTTGCTCTAACCTTGAAGTTTGCCGGCTTCACTGTCAGTGTCTGTTTCAGACTGAGCGTGTAGTTTGGATCGTCAAACTCGAAGTCGAAGTTCTGCAGCAACATCGCGATGACGAGCAACGCTTCCTGCCATGCAAACGGCCGGCCAATGCAGCCACGCGTCCCATTTCCAAACGGCTTCCAGGAATTCGGGAATTCTTTATTGAGGCGGTCGAAGTTGGCGTCCAGCATGCGCTCCGGCTTGAACTCCTTGACGTCGGCCCCGTACACCTTCGGGTCCAGATGCGACGACCCTACCAAGACGATGATCAGCTCGCCTTCTTTGACGACGTATTGGCCTCCTACTACTTCATCCTGCTTGGGTGCAACGTTGAACACAGGGAGCGGCGGTGTGAGACGCAGCGTCTCTCTAAGTACCTGTGAGGATGCGTCAGTAGTCTGAAATTGACCATAATAACAGCAGACATACAGCTGAGATATACGAGAGTTTGGATAGATGCTCGAACCTAATCGGCGTCTTGCCACAGACTTCATCCACCTCCTGCTGTGCCTTGCGATACGCGTCTGGGTGCTTCATCAGATGGTACATGGCGAACGAAAGCATACCCGACGTCGTCTCGTGGCCGGCAATAAGGAACGTAATCAAGTTATCGAGAATACTCTCCTCAGTCATCTTGAGGCCCGTCTTTGGGTCTACTCCATTCAACATGGCAGAGAGCAGGTCCTTGCGTGTGTCCAGATTCTTCTCTATCTTGCGCTCCTGTAGGATCTCGTTCGCTGTCTGTCTCATCACCTCGATATCCCCAAAGAACTTCTTGTCCTTACCACGATAAAAGAACGAGGGAATGGGCAATCGTCTCGCTCTATCACCGCTCTCAGTCAGGAAGTCCCCCATGGCCTCAACAAACGGGTGCACCCCGTCCTTGTAGTAACTGTTGAATCGAAAGTCCATCGAGCACAGTGCGATCGTGTCCAGAGTCAGTCGCGTGAAGTCGTCAGTCACGGTGATGGATTCTCGTCCGTATCGTGCCCATTTCAGGGCCAGCTGGCTTGCAACGTCGTACATTCCGTCAAACATCAGTCGAAGGGATGAGGGTCCGAATGCAGGGACGAGGATTCTGTGCGCGATGGCCCAGGCCGGCTCTGTCTCGCCATCGATGGCCTTTCCAGTTAGATTTATTACTATAATATCTATCTTTGGCTTACCGTGAAGAGTCCATCGTGCATCGCATGTCTCATTTCCTGTACTGCGTTAGAGGCTGCATATAGGCTGATCGTCTTCACTGACCTTGAGGGCAAAAATGGTCTTTGGGAAACGCTTTTCGTCGCAGAACTCGTTTACCATGTCATAGCTGCAAGCGATAATGAAGGTATGGCCTGGAAAGCGCATCCGATAGATCTCGCCTTGTATGAACCATCAGCGACTACTCCCACAGCGAATATCACGGTTGCGTACCATGTTTGTCTGCTAGATCGTACAGCGACTGCAGAGGAAGTTCCATGTCAATATCGAAGAGATTCCCCAAGAGGGGAACCCCCGGGGGCTGTGGGATGTTGCTTAATTTGCCCATCTTGGTGTTTACACTGAATGAGAGGGAGTGTCCATAGATCTATATCAAAGACTCTTCCTGAATGACCGGGAGATAGCAAGACACTGCATGATACCAATTCAGGCGATTTTATTGGCGAGCTTCCACGTTCCTGAACAAGCAGCTGTCAGCGCCAAAATTGCCGATGATCAGGATAAGCATCGGTAATTTTTAGGGGCTGAATGGGCATCAGCAAAGTCCAACTGGGGCTGGGCTGAGGTGCACTGCCCCTGATATCTCTCCTCTTGACGCGTTGAAAATAAATCTACTGCGTCTGTTGCCAAATGCCAATATTGCATCCTGCAGACGTCGCCATGTCACTCAAATCCCTGAGTCTCTTTCTCCCCCTGGTCTCCCCTGCCCTTGGACTTGCTCCTCGCCAGTCAACTACGTGCAGGGCGATACCTGGAGACCCTGGATGGCCGTCTACCTCTGCCTGGGATGCTCTCAATAGCACCGTCCATGGCCGTCTCAAAGCTACGGTCCCACTTCCCAGCGTCTGCCATGGCCAACCCTTCGGGACGTATAATGAAGACGCGTGCGCCGCGATCAAGACCGCATGGCTTGATGATACAACATTGTATGCTCCTCCGCTGGCGTGCTGGTTCTTATCTAACTGGACGACAGCTTGAGCAATCCAGCCGAAGTCATGAACGCAGGCACACAGAACTACTCGTGTGTCCCGTTTACCTCTCCCTCGCAACCCTGTGAACTGGGAAACTATGCCAGCTACTCGATCAATGTCACGGGGGCAGACGATGCTATTGCGGGAGTCAAATTTGCACGCCAGAATAATATCCGTCTGGTGATTAAGAACACTGGTCACGAGTATGTCGTCCGTTAATGCGTGGTATTACCCAGCTAACGCCATCAGCTTCTCTGGAAAGTCTACCGGTACCGGAGCACTTTCGCTGTGGACACACTACTTGAACACGACAGAGATCATCCCCTCGTACGAAAGCACCGACTACACTGGGCCTGCTGCAAAACTAGGAGCCGGCGTCATTTCAGGTCGCACTTACCAAGCTGTCGCCGAGGAGGGTTATCGGATCATGGGAGGGACTTGCCCAACCGTGGGCCTGGCTGGAGGATACACATCAGGCGGCGGGCATTCCCTACTCAACGGCGCATATGGAATGGCGGCGGATGCGGTCCTTGAATGGGAGGTCATTACAGCCCAGGGACAGCACCTCATTGCCAGCCAGTCCAATAACACCGACCTGTACTGGGCTCTGAGTGGCGGCGGTGCAGGCACTTTCGCTGTCGTCCTCAGCATGACCACTAAGATCTTCCCTGATGGTCCGATTGGAAGTGGAATTCTACTCTTCAATCTCACCTCTAATAATACTGAGCAGTACTGGGGCGCGGTCGAAGACCTTTGGGCGTTTCTGCCTGACTTTGTCGACGCTGGTCCCAATACCTGGGACTTTGCCCTAACTCCCACTGGCTTCCAGGCATACGCCATCACAGTCCCCAACCAGAACGGCACACAGGTGCAAAGTCTACTACAGCCATGGCTAGATGCTGTAGCCAAGCGCGGCATCAAGTACTCTTACACCCCTACAGACTCGTCAAACTACCTGGAATACTTCTCCAGCCGATTCGGCCCTGGCATTGCCGGTGCAGGACCCGCAACCGTTCAACTTGCCTCACGTCTAATTCCTCGCGCCGCGATGTCCAACGCCACTGAAACCAAGACCATTGTAGACGCACTGCGAACTATCGTCGAGGAGGGTGAGAACCTCCAACTGGGCTGCCACGCCCTCAACGTCGGCAATATCGAGCACCCTGACAACGCCGTCCTGCCCGCCTGGCGCGACGCAATCGCAACCTGCAACGTCGTCAACTACTGGGACTGGAACATCACCGCCGCGGAAATGCAGTCTCGCAAGGACCTGCTGGTGGACTACCTCATCCCGCAACTTGAGGAGGCCACGCCTGGGGCTGGCACTTATCTTAACGAGATCGATGCCCAGTGGAAGGGCGACTGGATCACGGAACTCTATGGGGAGAACTATGACCGTCTGCTCGAGATAAAGAACAGGTATGACCCTGAGCACACGTTCTATGCCAGAACTGCTATTGGCAGCGATTCGTGGTTTTCCGATGAGGATGGCCGTCTGTGCAGGGCGTAGAGTGCGATATCTGTAGAATACTTTACTAGACAAGCTTCATTTCTAAATTTTTGTATTCATCCATTTGATGTACATATTTGTTAATTACACAGTTATTATGTTCATTCCATCAACAAACCCCGTTGTGGTTGTGCAAATTCTTTCATAGAAACAACTCGATTATAATAGCAGTGTCTAAAATACTAAACTAGTAACCTCCTAAATAGATGTCCAATTTGACGAGAATCACTGTTCCTCTAGAGCTGAATTTCAGACAAACGGCTGCGAACTTTCACCTTAACCGTCGGGTCCGAATCCAACATGATACCATGAGATATCGCAGTCGGCATAGAGATATCGCTCAGCTCCCAATCGTGCTTAAGCAACAAATGACAAAGCGCAATCTTAACCTCATTTGCAGCCAAGAATCGCCCAGGACAAGCATGCTGGCCGTGACCGAATGCGATCTGCTCCGGACGCGTCGTGGTGAGCTGCCATACATTTTCCTGTCCAGGCTGCTCGCGCAAACGCACGAATCGATACGGCTCGAATTTCTCTGGGTTCGGGAAGATTTTCGGGTCCCAGGAGGCGTGGCTGGAGACGCCGAGTCGTGTGCCTTGAGGAATTTGGAAGCCGTCTGGGAGGTCGATGTCTTCTGTGGCTGTCCGGACCATGTTTACTTTGGAAGGTCAGATTGCATGTATCCGGTCCATGGGTAACAGGTTAGGACTCACTAGAAAGAACAGGCTTCAATCTCTGGGCCTCCTTGATAACACTGTCCATTAACTTGAGATTGTAAAGCGACGAATGCTTCAGTCCCCCGTTGGCAGTCACAGTGGCGACTTCATCGCGTAGGAGCTGGATAGTTTCAGGGTGTTGCAGAATCTCATACATCGTTGTTGTAAGTAGGTCTGTAGTAGTATGGATGGCCGACAGAGCAAGCGTTAGCTGCATTGCAGCTGGGGAATATTTAATCCCCTTCTCTTCCGCCACTTGCTCCAGCCATTCAATGGAATCATACCTCTCCGCCGTAACGGCCGATGTAGCCTTCTCGGCGCGACGTTTCTCGATAACGGGCGTAATAATTGCTTCCGCCTCTCTAAGCTGGGCTCGAACCTTTTGCGCCTGAGGGAGAAATCGGGCAATGAACGGTCGTATGAACCTAGGATATGTTCGGAGCTGGTGCGAGGCAATGAACGAGTCGACAGTGTATTCCTTGGTGATTTTCAACCACGCAGGGTCCTGAGCGACTTCTTCATCTCCCAGGAAGATGGTTGATGACAAGCGAGCTACGAGGTCAAGGAGTTCATCTTTCAGTACAACTTCGTGCCATTCTTGAAACAATATGTTAGCTGGCAGCTCATAAGTCCTTCAATATGGGGTCGCTACCGTTGTCTTCGGGGAACAAGTCCTTGCATGCATTCGAACATGTCTCGGAAAGCGGGTTCGTCAGTCGTTCTACGATGATCAGCGTGAGGTTTACAGTTGTCCGAGCAGAAGGCATACTCATAGCACTCATCAGCTTCGTCTTGGTCATGTCGGTCAACAATGTCGTCCCGGTAGACTCCAAGTACGGCTCAAAGCCAGGGACTTCGGCGCAAGTGGTCTAGGCGCCCGTTAGCTAAGCCCAGCGTCTAGAAAATGCATCATACCTCTTTCATGAACTCGGCATGACTGAGCGCATCGATATTCCGGATGTCATTTGCCAAAGACGGGGGCAGGATGAGCATTTCACCCTGATCTGAGATGATACGAAACGGCCTTGCTGCACCAACCTTCGCAAACCCCTGCTTGATAACAGCACGGGCATTTGCTGCGAACGCCTCCCTTGCCTTCTTCCCAGTAAAGTCCCAGAAAGGCTTCTCTGTGACGAGAGGGGCATTGGCGAGTGGATGCTCTCTGACAGAGTATGAGACCAGCACTGCGATGATGCTCGTCACCAGCAGGGCAATCGAGATGTAGGGACGCGTCTCTACATTTTCAAAGACGTCCGCGGTGGAAATATTCTGAACTGCGTGCAGATCCATGCTGTCTCATACAGATGGGAGTTGGTAACAAGGGTCCAGGTGAATCCCTGCGTATGCAGGAGCTACAATCCGTGACAGACACCGACTGTGTTTTTAGTTCAGTGTCAAGCTGAGTGTCTCCAAGGGCTGACAGAGGCGTGGGCCAATGGGCGAACTGGCAAATCCTTGATTATCCAGCCTCGTGGTCGGACCATTGTAGCCCGTCTTTACAAAGCAATATCCGAGACTATGGCTCCTCGGCCGTTGTGTACAGCCTCAGGGCGCAGGGAAGTTCTAGATTTGCTGACGCCGGAGCATGCAGAAGCCTCCGGGAATATTCCCGAAAGATTGCTAAAATTACCGACACGCTGATCGGGTTTTGTGAACTTATCAGATCTACGCCATGCTTACCCAAATGAGCTATGCTGCTGCATACAAACCTTTGTGACCGTGGTTTAACGCACTTGTTACTGCAAGCAAACACCCTCCTACACCTTCATTCAACACCATGTTCGGTCTGTTCAGCAGCGACGCTCCAGAGGCGCCCGCCCAAGTCCCTACGGACACCATCATACCGTTGAATGCTGCCGATGATACAGATGTCTTACGCAGCGTCGTTGTGGTGCTGTCGTATCGCTTTGATGACGTCCTAGACCCGGCAAAACTGAAAAGCTCGTTTGAGAAGCTCCTCGATAGGCCAGGCTGGCGCAAGATCGGGGCGCGGCTAAGACTCAACGTATGTGCAAGACATAAACCCGTATGAGGGAAGACACTCTAACAGTCTGACGAATAGAAGGAGAACGGACGACTTGAGTACCACATCCCAGAGCGCTATGACGAAAAGCGGCCGATAGTAACATTTTCGCACGTCTCCCATGATGTCTCCATTCTCAAGCACCCTCTGGCGTCGAAATTGCCGCGACCGACAGAGCGCCCTGCCGTTGTCGGCGATCCAAACGACTTTGACGAGTTGACATGCAGTCCGGGCGCACCGAAGACATTGAACGACTATCTCACCAGAGATGTCCCTCAGCTATGCCTGCACGTGGTTTCGTTCACAGACTCGACTCTGATATCCATTTCTCTCCCACACACTCTCACAGACGGAACAGGCGGAGCACAGATCTATCGATGCTGGGCCCTTGTACTGCAGGGCCGAGAGAACGAGATCCCTCCTTTCCACGGATATGACAGCGACCCATTGGCAACCTTTGGCGAAAAGTCTAGCGAGCCATACATGTATGCACCAACCCTGTTGACGGGGTGGAAAAAGTGGCTCTTCGTGTTGTACCAAGTCTACGACGGCTGGCGATACCGCAGCTCGTCTCGCATCGTCTGTATTCCTGGAGGTTACATGGCGGCCCAACGGAAGAAGGCGATCGAGGAGATCCGCGCAGAGACGGGCGACGACAAGGCATTCGTCAGCGACAACGACGTCCTGACAGCCTGGTTCACGCGGCTCGAGGTCGGCCATTTCCCACGAAACTCAAACATGACCGTACGCATCATGAACGCATTCGCATTATCTGCGGTGCTGGGTAACGACCATCTGCCCTCAGCCAAAGCTTTTATATCCAATGCCGCGTCGGAAATCTACACATTCCTGACAGTCCGGGACTTCTTCACGAAGCCGCTGAGCTATGCTGCTTATGCGATCCGCCGATCAATGATGGAAGGCGGCACTCGCGAGCAGATCGAGGCGTTGCAAGCCGTGAAGAAGCAGACGCTGGCAAGGGAGGGCCATACGTGGCCGATGTTTGGAGACGCGTCCATGGAGATGATGAGCTACTCAAACTGGACCAAGGGCAAGTATTTCGAGACAGACTTTTCGGCAGCTATCGTGCGAGAAGGGTTTGCGCGCGAGACTCGGGCTGAGAAACCTGGGTTCGCGTCGATGGTGCAGTTCAACGCGTGGTCGACCAAGTTCGATCTGCGCAACCTGATGCCAATCATGGGGAAGGACGCAGCGGGCAATTACTGGCTGCAGGGGCCGCTAAGAGATGTGGTGTGGAAGCGGATAGAGAGGGATTTGAAGGAGGGGAAGCCGGAGTATCAGTAGTTGTATACACATGGGAACGCGCGTGTTGTTTTGGAGGAGTCAGGCAACAAGGCATTAACTAAGGCAGAAATAGAATATTACTAATTTCAATATCACATGATCCTTGGCGTCTTATCCCTCACGTGATCCATCCACAATGTGTCAACACAAGCGAGAATTAAGCTGGTGCTTTAGTGTTGTTGTTGTCGAAGAAGTTGCATTAAATAAACTGGATAAACGATGATTAATGCGGTCTATGTAAGAGTTAGATGTGAATTTTGGTGGATCCGGACATGAAGATCATCAGATACCGTTCGCTCGGTCAAAATATATATCGACACCACTCCAGAATCACCATCCCTTCAACATCAACCTGCCATTTCCCACAACTATCAGAATCCGACTGAAAACAGCAAATATTGCAATGCAGCTCGGTATCTAAATTACTTTCGATATTGAGGCCGGAAATCCAACTTTCGCGACCATCAACTCCCACGGGGAAGCCAGCCTTGGCTCTCTGGAGCAGCCTGGAGCACCCCGAGGCACACTGCTTGTTATTTGCGGCAACCGATGCCGACGGGTCAGATCAGGTTTTGATTCGGACGGTGAAGATGAAGTGGGTCAATATTTATGGGGCGACGAGATCTTGCCTTGCCTAGACTCGAGTGGTGCCGCATAAACAGGATTTGGGCCGTTTACCAGGACCTTGTTTTTGGCTGCTGCGCGCAATGTTGACCCCTCAGCCTATTTCCCCTCCATGTTCGCTTCAGTCGAGAGAACCGGCGTTTTCGCATTGACTCCTACTCATTCGATACCCATGCCGGACCCCATAGCTTTCATCAACCCGAGCTGGACCTGAGCATGCAGGAATTCCTGTCTCCAGCGCTCCGCCAACTGCCGCAGCCCGACTCCGAGAAGAGGCGACTGCGCGAGCTGTCCAGGTTTGTTTCCTCCACCAATACACCGTAAAATCTCTTCGCGTGCTTGCGATCCTGGAGGCTGACCGTTGTCAATGCGCGCCCAGGTACTACTGCGCAATCCCCCGCCCAGCTGGTTTCACTGAAGACCCTGCCGCAACCCCAACCCCCAGGGACGATGACTCGGAGCCCAATCTCAATGCCGCGCGACTCTCGTCCGATATTACGCTGACGGCGCTGACCCAGCTCGGTGTATACAAGTTCGGTTGCATGCGGTCTTATGTCTCGCTTATTGACGGCCAGAATCAGCATATCGTCTCCGAGGCGACTGGGTCCATCTCTCTACGCGACGGGACCAAACACCAGCCGAATGATGGCTTACATCTGGGAGTCACGACGCTGGACCTGGTGTTTGGGGTTTGTCCCCATGCCGTCAAGCTGTTCTCCGGCCATGATGTACCGCACTTGCAAAATACAAACAATGTCACCGCGAACAGCACCCGCTACATCGTCCGCGACTTTACTCTTGAGGAATACTTCAAGGACCGACCATACGTGACGGAATGGCCGCATTTTAGATTCTATGCAGAAGTCCCGATCTACAGTCCGTCTGGCCACGTTCTCGGTAGCTATTGCGTGGTCGACAACAAGCCGCGCAGTGATTTCAGCGAGGCGGACGTCGCGGCCCTCCAAGAGGTATCCGATGCGATTGCACTACATCTCGAGAATGTGCGAACGGTTCACTTCCATCGGCGGTCCGACCGCCTCGTGAAGGGGTTGATGGCATTCATCAAAGATCGACCGAACGACGAGACTGCCCCCTTGACAGCTGCGAACCTACGTAACGCTGCTGTATCGCCTCCGACCCGACAGTCAGAACTGTGGGAGCCAGATAGTCTTCGCCTTGGAGGACTGTCCCTGACCACTGACCCGACTAGAGAGACTTCACCGTTGTTTTCTAACCGCGACGGAGGGGACACTGATGCGACATCGCCGTCTGTTGCGGTCCACAACTCAGCACCAGCGGGATCACCGCCGCTGAACAATTTTCTGGAGGCTGATTCCCCTGGGGAACTGGGATTCTTTCATGGCCAGATGTTTGGGTCTTCGAGTGGAATGGGTACGCCATCACTCGCCTCACAGGACAACATCCCTCTCTCAACCCTCATTGCCAATGTCTTCGCCCATGCCAGCTCGGTATTGCAGGACTCAATGGACGTGGACGGTGTTCTATTTGTCGACGCTTCTTGGTCCAATTCTGGAATGTAAGTATACCATGCGCTCTGCCTCGACATTTGCTAACGACCACAGTGTTCGATCAAAAACCGACCTGCTGGACTGGGAGCCTCTGCC
Organism: Aspergillus versicolor CBS 583.65; assembly: GCF_001890125.1. Lineage (NCBI taxonomy): Eukaryota > Fungi > Ascomycota > Eurotiomycetes > Eurotiales > Aspergillaceae > Aspergillus > Aspergillus versicolor. Next base: position 173,755 of record NW_024467538.1, read on the forward strand.
CAAGAACGCGGACCCGAGACTTCGAAGCGAGTCTCCACATATCCCCGTCGTTCTACCTGAAGAAAGCCCCTGCGATGTTCTCGGCCTGGCGTCTAATGAGACCGGCCCTCAATACCCTGTACCCGATTCACTTCTTCGGCAGTTGATTGCTGCCCTCCCCCAGGGTGGTGTTCTCCATCCAGGCGATGTTTCTCCCGACCCTTCGCTGCTGGAGAACCGACTGGCGAAACATTTCCCGCAGGCAAAGTCACTGCTATTTGTCCCTTTGTGGGATTGGAACAAGGGCCAATGGCTTGCGGGCACATTTGTATGGACGAAGGACAGCGATCAGGAGCGCTTCCTGGGACTGGACGAACTGCACTACTTCAGAGCCTTTGGCGACTCGATTATTTCAAAGATTGCGCGACTGGATTGGTCTCAGAAGGAGAAGTCCAAGTTCGATTTCATATCTTCTGTGAGCCACGAGCTTCGCTCACCGTTACATGGTATGCTCGCGAATGCCGAGCTCTTGTCTGCATCGTCTTTGCGGCCTGAGCAGCGTGAAGCCATAAAGGCCCTCGAGACCTGTGGTCTTACTCTGCTAGATACGATTAACAATTTGTATGTTTTACCCGTAAACCTGGATTCCATTTCTGACAGTTGTAGGCTGGACTTTACGAAGATCAACAACCTCACCTCCCTCAACCAGGGCGCCTCGTTCATCACCGAGCTGGCTAGTACGTTTGATCTGGATGTGCTGGTTGAGGAGGTCGTGGACAGTGTGTTTTCCGGAATGCGCCATGCTGCTACTCCATCAACGTCCACGCCGAGCTCTTCCTCCGCGTCCGAGACATACGCATTCAAACGCGATGTTGCCGTCGTCCTCCGATTTGAGACCCGCGACCAATGGAAGATCAACTCCATGACTGGCGCCTGGCGGCGGATTGTCATGAACATCCTGGGCAACGCGCTCAAATATACCGACATAGGCTTCATTGAGGTCTCTGCGTCATTCCTGCCCCCATCAAGTGACTCAGGGTCAACCGTTGCCCACCTGCGCTTCGTTGATAGTGGCTGTGGAATGTCACAGGAGTTCCTAAGGAACAAGCTGTTCTCGCCTTTTGCGCAGGAAGATGCGCTATCCGAAGGCACCGGTCTCGGGTTGAGTATCGTGAAGCAACTTGTATCCTCCCTGAATGGCTCCATCGATGTGAAGAGTGAACCGGGAGCTGGCACACAGGTGGATGTGTATATTCCTGTTCAGCCTGTGCCAGTATCTGCCAACGGATCCGTCGTCACGGTCGTTGAAGGAGCTGCCGATATAGAACTGCCAAATATGAAGTTCTCCCTGATTGGCTTTGGGGCGTATCCTGAACTCTCAGAGGAACCGACCGGCACTTTGAGCCCCGCTGCAAAGCGCAAGATTTGTTTACAGAGCTTTTTCTCAAACTTGGTTACGGAACAACCTTCTTGGACTGTCTCTCATGCGGAGTCACTGGAACAGGTGGATGGTGGTATCGCGATCATCGAAGAAAGTGTGCTGAAACAACTGTACAACGACGAATATTTGCGTTGTCATCATGAGGAGAAACAAATTAGATTTGTTTGTCTTTGCGACGGCTTGCCTTCCGAACATACAAATGAGCCTGTTGGCGGAGGAGCGGTGGTTCGGTTATACCAACCGTGAGTGACCTGGCATTCTGGTATTGAATTATAGATAACTGCTAACATGCTCTAGATTCTCGCCGCGAAAAGTCGTACAGATTCTCAAATCAATTGCGCAAACTGAACCCCGGCCTTCGATAACTGGGCCTTGCCCCCAAAGTGCACCGGGGCTTTCTGTTACTGGGGACGGCCCAGAAAATAATACCAGCCCAAATGCTGTTGTCTCAGAGCCCAGAGATGGTTTCACTGTGCTCATCGTTGACGACAATGACCTGAATGTCCAGGTAATCGCATCCTTTAAGTCTTAATATATAGCGTGCTAATGTATATAGGTTCTTGCGAAACTCATGTCCAAACTCGGACATCAATATACCACAGCTACAAATGGGCTGATCGCCCTGAATAAATATAAGGAATCACCGTCGACTCTGAGGGTGATTCTTATGGGTTCGTGCTCTTACCCTACTATTCAGTGGCCCATCCTAACCCAAGCCAACAGATGTCTCAATGCCCGTAATGGACGGGATAGATGCCACGAAGAACATGCGTTCCTTCGAACACGAACACTCATTACCCCCCGTCAAAATATTCGCTGTGACGGGGATTGCATCTACCGCGATGCAGCAGGAGGCACTGAGAGCTGGAGTTGATGAGTATCTCGTCAAACCGCTGTCCCTGCACCAACTCGGGAGACTTATCAAGGCGCACCTGTAACAGGGTGCCCTGAATGAGATCCCCTCTTTGTATATAGAATTTACGTGTATATGTTCAGCTGAGACGCGACTATGATCTATGCAATAAACACGATACCACTTGTACACAGACTTTTATGCCATGTCGACACTACGCGCGAGCCCAAGACCAAACTATTAGTACGGCTGTGCGGCAAATACCTTGACCAGATTGCGCCATTAGCGGGACGGCAGAGTATATCAGATGCTGATATAGGGCTTTGCACAGCATGCCGACCGGTGACCACTGCGAGTCAGACTCAAGGCAAAATGACCGCGAGCCTTTCCTTAACAGCAAAACGATGAGTTTAATTGGACGATGGTTTGTTCAACTGTTTAGACACTAGAGAGTCGAGACGGTCTATTTTGGAGGTTGGAATAGGAGAGCCACATTTCCGTGTCCGACTTGGCGAAATACCGAAGGCAAGTTAGATGCAAGGATGGAATGCGATCAGCATCAGACGTTATAAAAGCTTTCCCTCCAAGACCGTCAGCCAAAAGTGACACGCGGCAGTTGAGCTGTGCGCTGTCTCGACCGCAACGGCTCTATTGGCATTTGCACAAGCTTCACCGTGGGGCGCGAAAGCCCACAGAGAAGATGCAGTTATCCCACAGACATGAATGTGCAGATTCCCCATGATTGGTGCGATCGAGCAAGCCTTTCTTGTCCAGATATTCCCGTTCATCATCGGCTATTGTGGCTCCCAACGCCACGACATCGCTTCTCTATGCCCCTTTCGTAGCGATGAAACTGGACAATGGCAGTCCCAACGGGCCCGGCGCGGCACGACGAAGGAATCGTCGCTAAGGAAGAGGGATGAACGGTTCAACGTTAGCTGCCCGTGCACGTCCTCTAGTTATCAGGCCGCTTAACGAGCTGTCGAGCCCATGAAAGAGCCATATCGGCAGCTTGTCTGCAGTGCTGACTCGCGGAATCCTGCCGACCTCTTGATGGTTTTAGTTTGCTAGTATGCTGCATCCTGCAGAGGCCCGCGGGGTGGGATCCTGGAGGGTAAAGCGAATACGCGACTGGGGGCCTGGCCCTAATTTCAGATATTCAGAGGCAAAACCAGCCACCCCAGCCTGTTATTGGGCGGATAAAGCATCAGATCGAGCAAGCTTTGCGTGGGCATCGTCGATCGTCCCATATTGAGGGATCGACATCTCCTCGGTGTTTGTGGGTAGACCGCGATGGACAGACAGCTGGAAGCACGTGTGAGGCATCTGTCGTCCCGGCCTTTTCAATTTGACTCTAATGAAGTCTGCAGAAATGGCCCCCATAATTTACCACTTTGTCCGGCGTGATGGCTGAGACTTTAGTGCGGCGTGGCGGCGCACGCCCAGTCTCCAATCCCCACTGTGCCAATCCTTAGTGCTGGCCGCTGAAGCCTGGCACAATATGAGCATGATCGACGACCAGAGCCTCTAGAACAGTGGTCACTGGCCACTACATAGCTGCTCAGCACGGCTGGGGCCCAGGGTTTGGGCTCTGCAGCAGCTGAAGATATCGCGGCTCGATATGGCTGGTCTCCCAACGCCTTCCCAGGAGATTGTAAAACAGTAAAAGGGGCCGATGAGCGGATCCTTTGGGGCGAAGGACGATAACAAGCTTACAGCTAGCAGTTTACACACCGGTGTCGAGTCCACAAGGCGATGCAGCAAGCACGACACCAAGATAGAAGCGCAGCCAGGGCCGACCTGCTCGCCGTCTTCAGTTAGATTAGGCTGAGGATTATCATGCTTCCTGATTTATTTACCGCCTGGGATTACTCCGTCTGGGCCAATCATGTTATTTGATAGGGACAGCAATGCTCGGTGAAATATTCCAGCTTCCTTCGGCTGATGTGGTGTAGTTATCTGCTTTCCATACATTAAGCCCTGGCTCCCCCATATGTTCGAAATACACAAACCGTCTCATACTGTCTCATATTCCCGAGTCATTCAACATGTCTAACATACCCGAATCACAAGCCCCCAAGAAGAGAGCCGCATGCGATCGATGCCGTACCCAGAAGTTGCGATGCCTGCGAGTACCTGGCCATCCCACAGACTCGTGCATTCGATGCGTGCGCTCGCAGATGGAATGCGTCACCAGCTCGTCCAAGCGTCCTGGCCGTCCGAGAAACCCTGCAAAGCACCCTGATGCAGCAGCTGCTTCGGCCTCCACCGAAATGAACCCTCCGCTGCACACAGTGGATATCCAGATACAGTCCCTGGATTCTGTCGACGACTGGTTCAACTTTAGTTCCCTGGAGACAGACTATGATATATGTTCTGCCCCCTGGAGCTCGATGGATTCAGGGCTCCCCATGGAGGATATTGCTACAGCGCACTCCATATCTTCGCTGTCCACGCCTCCTCCCTTGGTACCTTCCACCACTCCGACCTTCGTCAACACTATGACTGCCGATACAAGTCCAGATGAGCAGTTTTCCCACGAGGTTGAGCAACAGGATGAAGAGATGCTGCAGCTGCAGCTCCTGGCTCCTCAACCCTTTACCGGAAACTTCGACCACGGCCTCCATATCTCGATGCTGCAACGCCAGCTCTCTCAGCAATTATTCACACTGAAGTCCATGCCCTGGGACTTGACCACAGTCATGCGTTTAACCTGCCTGCACGACATTGACCAGTCAAGCCCCAGTCATGGGGATTCCAAACCAAACCCATTGGCCAAAATAGCCAAAACCTCAGGCGAGTTTGCCCAGCTTCTATGGTCTGTTCAAGCCCCAATCGCAGGCGATTCGGGGAGCAGCACATCAAAGAGCTCGAGTCCGCTGTCGTCGATCCATCCGCGCCTGAGCATGGCGGACCTGCTCACCATCCTCTCCTGCCACATGTTGACCATCTCCATCTATGATTCAATCTTCTCGCACTTTACCGAACAGGCCTCCCACAACCCGGGTGCCGTTAATATCGTCCTGCAGTCAGCCCCGAAGCTTTTCCTTGGGGGCATCGCGGTCCCGCCGCGGCTGGATATGCTGAGCCACCTCCTCTACTGCGTTGCGAGCAGCCAGCTTCGGCCGATAGAAATGTTATTGGGCCTCCCGGACGAGTGCTGCGTCTCGCTGAAGCGAAATAGTGCCAACAAAGAAAAGCAAACAGGCTTGTTCAGTGGGCAGAGCGGCCAGCTGCTGTTCTCCACCCTGATGCAAGTTGAGACGGAGACGGCAAATGAAGAGAGAGGTGGCTTGGGCGTTATTGAGTCTCTGAAAGAGAAGATACGGCGGATCCAAGGTCTCGAGTGACCATAATGTCAATAGTAATGTAGCCACGAACACATAGTCAAAGAAGCAATCACAGCATATCTGCAAGCGGACGTCTCCTCCCCCCTCCCCTCTGCCCGATACAGCGAAACCGGTGAAGCAAGGCCGTGCTTTTTGTGTAGTTGCTTTTGCCTACAGTGTGCCCGGATTCTGTCCGAGGTATCGGCCATTCGCTGCCAGCAGTCGCCAAGCAGAGCATCATGCAGCCCAAGCTCAGCTAAGACACACCAAGTAAGCCTGGCGTCAACAAGCTGTTGGGGCCAAGGAATCCGCACGCACAAGCTTCGTTGAGAGCGGAGCATGCCAACGTAGGCGCCGGGAAAAGCCTTGCCCACCGTCATTCCTTTTCTGGACAGGTCTATTTTTGCTTTGTTATCGCCGCAAATTGAAGCCTGAAGAATCCTTCCTGCGGCTGCGAGCTAGCGACGGTGGATTCGCACTATGGGGCCAGATCGCCCTGTTCAGAATGACCGATTGGCCTGCAGGACCGGGAATTTCGCTTCCTGCGATCCACAGACAGGCTATTCAGGATTAAGCTTGCAATTGCAATCATCGGTGGGTGCCATTTGCTTGTCTAGGCGGTGCTGCTGCTGAGCAGTGTAGGCTTCCTCAGCAGCAGCCTTTTTCAACCTTTGCACAGCGCCTCTGGTCTATCGTGGCAAAGATGCTGGCTCCAGGTGCGACGATGAACGACTCAACAACTACAATTGAGCTGCAGAGTCGTCCAACCACCACGGACTCGCGGACAGAAATCCTGTACGAGCGCAACAGGACCGCGTCTGGCGAGAAGCTTCCAGGCCCAGAGGCCGAGAGCCCCCCAGCGGATCCTCCTGCTGAGGCTGAACCGTCTGGGCAGCAGATTACTGGGATCAAACTGTTTGCTATTCTGGCAAGCGTTACATTGTCCGCTTTTTTGATGCTCCTTGATGGCTCGATAATTGGCGTGGTGCGTTAGCCGGTCGGCCCTAACTGGATTCAACTGACCATAGACTGTCGCAGGCTATACCTAATATTACCAGTCAATTCCAATCAATCCATGATGTCGGCTGGTACACTGCGGCATACCAGCTGTCCAGGTAAGATGGGCTCTCTGAAACGGCGGACTCGACTCACATAGCCAGTGCTGCACTGCAGCCCCTGTCCGGCAAGATATACACTTCCTACAACACGAAGGTATGTATTACAAGTTCACAGCCAGATGCTCTCTAACAGATATCATCACTGCGTAGTGGACGTATCTTGTCTTCTTTGGTCTGTTTGAGCTAGGGTCTCTCATCTGCGGTGTCGCCAACTCCTCGTCTACGCTGATCGGAGGAAGAGCAGTGGCTGGCATCGGAAGCTCAGGTCTGCTTAATGGAGGAATGACAATTATTGCCGGCGCTGTACCGCTGGAGAAACGGCCTGGTGAGCTGCCTATATGGTACTGGGGATGTATCAGGGCTAATTGAATGCAGTCTATACCGGAGTCTATCTTGGAAGTACGCTTTACTATGACATCTAGGACATCGTCAAAGGCTTTGCTAACTAACTGCAGTCTCCCAGCTTGGAATCGTCTGCGGACCTCTCATAGGAGGTGCTCTGACCCAGTATACCACCTGGCGATGGTGCTTCTATATCAACCTGCCTGTCGGCGCCGTCACCGCAATCCTCCTCCTCTTGCTCCACGTCCCTGAACTCACTGAAAAGCCTCGATTCTCACTCGACCTCGTGAAGAGAACAATCCCCGAGCTCGATCTTATTGGGTTTACGCTGTTCGCGCCTGCTGCGATCATGGCTCTACTCGCCCTATACTACGGCGGAAACGAGTTCCCCTGGGACAGTTCCCAGGTCATCGGTCTGTTCGTCGGCGCTGGAGTAACCATCACTGTATTCGGATTCTGGGAGAGATATATGGGTGATCGAGCGATGATTCCGCCCTCGATGGTCAGTCACCATATTGTCTATACCAGCGCCATCAATGGCGCGACCTTGGTGGCTTCCATCCTCGTGGCCGCCCAGTATCTGCCCATCTATTTCCAAGGTGTTCGGGGATATGGACCGGCTATGAGTGGAGTGAATACACTGCCGGGTATTCTTAGCCAGCTGCTCACAGTCATTGTGTCTGGAGGGTTGGTGCAGAAGCTTGGTTACTATCTCCCGTTTGCAGCTGCTGGAAGCGCCATCGGTGCAGTGGGAAACGGGCTCGTTACCATGTTCGCACCGGACACTCCCACGGCCAAGTGGATAGGCTATCAAATTGTGTTAGGAAGCGGTCGAGGCATTGGAATGCAGATGGTAAGATGTCATCTCTACCACAACGAGGTCTATATTAACGGCTACCAGGGAATCATTGCCATCCAGAACCTCCTCCCGCCCGAGAAAATTCCTGTGGGAATTGCCTTTATGATTTTCTGTCAGAACTTCGCGGGGGCTATTTTCGTCGTTGTCGGCGAGGTTATCTTCACGCAGCAGTTGGTGAAGCAGATTCTGGCACACGCACCGTCAGTCTCAGTAGAAGCTGCCCTTGCTGCTGGAGCGAGCGCGAGTTCTGTGCGCGCTCTGGTACCGGATGGGAGTCCAGAGCTTGCAGGAGTGCTGCTAGCCTTCTCGAACAGTGTCGACAAGGTGTTCTACCTGCTCATGGGTCTTTGCTTGGCTGGATTTGTGGCTGCGTTCGGCATGGGCTGGGTTGATATCAGGAAGAACGCAAAGAAGCCAGAGGCGGAGTCGGAGAATCCCTGACATAGGAGTGTCTATATGGCGCTAAACAGTATTCTCTTTCGAATTATACGCCTCGTTGAAAGTTGACACTCTACAGAGCGTTATGACTGATGGCCTCCCAGTCCTGCTGATATTTGGTGAATTTTATTTATTTTCGGGAACCTCTTGCGGATTTATAACAATAATGAGATAGAAAAGTATTTCAACACAATAATAGAAAAGATAGACGAAGAATAACGAATTCATGGAAGCTAATTCACAATGCTCTAGTCAACTTGTAGCTATATCTCGTACATCCAACAACAGAGAGGTAAGAATAGGCGGTCTCGATCAAAGGCCAGATACGGTAAAGGATATTTACTAGAGATTTTAGTTGAAAAGGAAATAATCATATTGAAAATAGATTAAACAGCCGGAGGACCTCCGGTGCTCACACCGACACAAGGCCTTCCAGCAGGACCCCTTTCAGCTCGTAGATCCCTCGATCCTTTTCCTGTGAAGATACTTTCCTGTGAGACACTGCAGAGAAATTTCGACTTACAAAGAGAGCCAGGAACTTCACGATCCTTCAGGGGCAGGGCACAATGCGTCGGATTGGACAACAACCATTCGGATAGACTCATAGATAGTGGTTACTAGGTAGCGACTGACCTGGAACGACGCAATGGCAGTGCGTACTAAATCAAGGCCGTTCCTTCGTCTCTATAGACGCAGTATTGTGTATTCCCGATTGTGGCCGTAGTCGGGGTATAATAATATACCGGGCTGTGGCTGTGGCAAGTAAACTACCGAAGTTGTTGCAGTCGGATGCCACTGATTATCATTCGGCCATTCTCCAATCGGCTTTTGATAGCAGGAAATTGGTTCTTCCATGGGGCCATCGCAGGATAGGTAATTTCTGTTGTTCAAGGCACTGCCCGGCCCCCATTCCGGAGTAATACTGCGTAGAGGCGGGAGGAAGCGATAGAGACGATGCAGGACGGCGCTCTAGAGCTCTAAGGATTGAGCTGAGACCGAGAAAAAGCCGTATAGATATATCTTTAAAGGCTGGGAATGTTGCGTGACTGAACGACCAGACAGGCCTAATACATTCAACATTCGTGACCCCTTACATATTATCTTAATCGCGTGCATATCCCCCTGCCCCTGATACATACATTCATTACCCATCATGGCTAAGAGCACGACGATCAACGAGCCCATTGCCATTGTCGGCAGCGCCTGTCGCTTTGCTGGCGGTGCTTCGTCACCATCAAAGCTGTGGGAGCTGCTCAGCAAACCTCGCGACGTGCGCAGCGACATCCCCACGAGCCGGTTTAACGCTTCCAGCTACTATCATCCCAATCCTGCATACCATGGGCACAGCAATATTCAACATTCGTACTTGCTGGAGGAAGATGTTGCTGCCTTCGACTCGGAGTTCTTCGGCATCAAGCCTGTCGAGGCGAAGGCCATTGACCCTCAACAACGGCTGTTGATGGAGACTGTCTATGAGGGACTGGAGTCTGCTGGACTCACGATTGACTCTCTGAGGGGGAGTGATACTGGAGTCTACGTTGGGCTGATGTGCGGTGACTACGAGGCAAGCTTATTACGAGACAGTAAGTGCCCTGGCCCGTGGGAGAGATTGCTCAGTTAACACCTTCTAGTGAAAACGGCCCCAGTATACACGGCCACCGGTATTGGACGGAGTATCCTATCCAACCGCGTTTCATATTTCTTCAACTGGCATGGCCCATCCATGACCATCGACACGGCTTGCTCGTCTAGTCTTGTCGCTGTCCACCTTGCAGCGCAGGCCTTGCGATCTGGCGAATCTCGCGTTGCCCTTGCTTGCGGATCCAACCTTTTGCTGGGTCCAGAGAATTACATTATGGAAAGCAAGCTGAAGATGCTGTCTCCTGATGGTGAGTGATACCAACACACTAGTACGACCAGTAGCTAACATGAACAGGCCGCAGTAAGATGTGGGACAAGGACGCCAACGGTTACGCGCGCGGTGACGGCGTGGCAGCTTGCATTCTCAAGACCCTGAGCGCCGCCATCGAGGACGGAGATGACATTGAGTGCATCATCCGCGAGACAGGCGTGAACCAGGACGGAGCAACCACTGGAATCACAATGCCGAGTGCCACGGCTCAACAGGCCCTCATCCGCAGCACATACGAGAAGGCGGGACTGGATCTGGCCAAGGCCACCGACCGACCCCAGTTCTTCGAGGCTCATGGAACTGGAACGCCAGCTGGTGATCCCATTGAAGCCGAGGCCATCTCCAAGGCCTTCTTTGGAGAGGAATACGCGGAGAGAGTCGCCGATGAGCCGCTCTACGTCGGGTCTATCAAGACCATCTTAGGGCACACCGAAGGAACTGCCGGTGTCGCGGCGCTGCTGAAGGCGTCCCTGGCCCTCCAGAACTCTGTGGTGCCGCCGAATATGCTATTAAATACGTTAAGTGATAAGGTGGCACCGTTTACTCAGAACCTTGAGATCCTCAAGGCCCCCAAAGCCTGGCCTACAGTTGAAGATGGTCAGCCTCGACGCGCCAGTGTCAACAGCTTCGGATTTGGTGGCACCAACGCCCACGCGATTCTTGAGAGCTATGAGCCTCGTCGACACCTGGAAAACGGTATCGCAGGCTCGGAGGCTACTGTTCAGTTGACTCCGTTTGTTTTCTCTGCTCTTTCCCGAAAGTCCTTGCGCGATAGTCTCTCCGCGTACGCCGACTACCTCGAGGCCAACCCGGCAATCAACCTGCGCGACCTGGCATACACATTACAACAGCGTCGATCCGACTTTCCTTACAGAGTGTCATTCGCTGCACAGTCGGCCGCCGATCTGGTTACCAGCATTCGCGCTGAACTGGACAGCACGAAGGTCGAGGAGCTGGGAGTGAGACTGTCAGCCTCTGATGGGAAGCGCCGCAAGATCCTCGGTGTTTTCACCGGACAGGGCGCTCAGTATGCTCGCATGGGAGCAGAACTGATTGAGACCTCTGCGGCCGCTCGGGAGATCATCCAAGACCTGCAGACGCATCTCGAGCAGCTCCCCGAGGACCTCCGTCCGGACTTCTCTCTGGAAGAAGAACTGCGAGCTGCTGCAGATTCCTCGCGAGTCCTCACCGGCGCGTTCTCCTTCCTCTCTACTGTGGTTCAGCTTGTCCTCGTCGACTTGCTCAAGCTTGCTGGTGTCCAATTCGACGCCATCGTGGCGCACTCATCCGGAGAAATGGCCGCCGCATACGCAGCTGGTCGACTGTCGGCACGCGACGCCATGTGCGTTGCCTACTTCCGAGGACGGTTCGCGTCCAAAATGGAGAGTCCCAATGGACCGGACAAGAAGGGCGCCATGTTGGCAGCTGGTATGTCGCACGAGGACGCGCAGGCCTTGTGTGAAGACGAGATGTTCGCTGGACGTGTCTGCGTTGCTGCTGTCAACTCTTCCTCGAGTGTCACCATCTCCGGTGATGAAGATGCCATTGACGAGTTCAAGATGATCCTTGACGATGAGAATAAGTTTAACAGGAAGCTGCGCGTTGACCGGGCCTACCACTCAAACCACGTCTCTCGTCGTCTGGCAGACTATGTTGCTCTTGTCAAGTCGGCCGGTGTCCAGGCCCTGGAGCCTGGGGAGGGCGCTCCTCTCTGGATATCGAGTGTTTACGGGCGCGAGGTTACATCTGACATGGGACTGAATGATGACTACTGGGGAGCTAGTGTGGCCCGGTCGGTGCGTTTCTACCAGGCTCTGAAGATTATCCTCGAGAACGACGAGTACCAGGCTGCTATCGAGGTTGGGCCACACCCTGCACTGAAGGGCCCAGCAAGCCAGACCATCCAAGAGCTGGGCAAGTCGATTGCATACTACGGAGTGCTGAGCCGTGGGTCTGACGCCACTGTGGCCTTCGCATCCAGTCTCGGATCGTTGTGGTGTCGCCTTGGAGGCCAGCAGCTGGACTTGACTGGATACGAGAAGACAGTAAACAACATCAAGTCTCCCCTGCGCGTGCTGAAGGGCCTCCCATCCTACCAGTGGAACCACGAGGGCTCTTACTGGCACGAGTCCCGGGCATCAAAGAAGCACAAAGCCCAGATCCAGCCCTTCAACCAGCTATTGGGAACTTTGATGCCGGATAGCGCAGCGCATCATCTCAGCTGGGGCCACCTACTGCGGGCAAGTGAGATCGAATGGGCTTCAGGCCATCAGGTCCAGAGCCAGACCGTCTTCCCTGCTGCTGGGTACATCTGTACTGCATTCGAGGGTGCTCGAGTACTTTCAGCAGGCCGCCACGTTCGTCTCTTTGAGCTCAAGGATTTCGTCATTCACCAGGCTCTGACCTTCAGCCATGATGACTCTGGCATTGAAGTGCAGGCCTCCATTTCGGACTTCCAGCGGAGCGAAGACCGCATACGGGCCAATTTTACCTACTCTGCCAGTCTGGGCGAGGAGGACCTGGACCTCGTCGCCGAAGCAGAGCTGCATATCGTCTTCGGTGAATCTTCAGAGAAGACTCTCCCCCAGCGTGCATCCAAGCCACCGCATATGATTTCCGTGGACAACGAGCGGTTCTACACTTTCCTGGCGACACTGGGATACGGCTTCGAGGGGCCATTCAAGTCTCTGCACACCCTCAGAAGGAAGCTCGGGTCCAGCATGTGCGCTGTCAACTCGGTTTCGCGCGAGAATACCTTTGGAACCTCCCTGCTGGTGCACCCGGCCGAGCTGGATGGTGGTATACAGTCACTCATTCTTGCCTACAGCTATCCAGACGATGACCAGCTGTTGAACATGCACTTGCCAACGAGCATGAAGAGCATCCGCGTCAACCCGACCCTATGTCAGTCCATGACCGATATCTCAGTCGACTCCAGACTGGGCAGAAACAGATCTGCCGGTTTCTCAGGAGACGTCAGCCTTTACACCAACGACTCTGCGTGCGCCGCAATTCAAATGCAGGGTGTTGAGCTGAAACCTCTCGGTGCTCTCACTGCAAAGGATGACCGTAAGGTCTTCTCCAAGTATGAATGGGTCAAGAACAAGCTCGATGGCGATCTGGCAGCGTGCGATACCACTGTCACGAAGCACCACCAGGACGTCCTGGAAGGATTGGAGCGCATATCGACATTCTACCTGAACAAGCTCGACGCAGAAGTCCCTGCAGACTCTCCATTGCGAAAGGAGGGCCCGCATAGCCACTACCTCAACTACGCCCACCATATTGTCGAGTTGATCCAGAACGGGGAGCACAGGGTAGCCAAGAAGGAGTGGCTTGCTGATTCACTGGAGGACCTACACAACGCAACAGGCCATCTCTCGGACCTGATTGACTACGACATGATGCACCTTGTGGGACAGCAGATGCCTCGCGTGCTCCGGGGAGAGACCAACATGCTAGAGGAAATGCGCGTCAGCAACATCCTAGACAACTACTACAAGGGCGCGTTTGGTTCCCGCGAGGCTGGTCTGTGGATTGGCAAGATCATCTCGCAGCTCGCTGAGCGCTATCCTCACCTGAACATTCTGGAAGTCGGAGCTGGTACAGGTGGTGCTACGACGAGGGTGCTGCAGGGTCTCAGCAACAAGTTCCTGTCGTACACCTTCACCGATGTCTCCAGTGGTTTCTTCGAAGGTGCCGCCGAGATGTTCTCCGAGCACAAGGACCGCATGGTCTTCAAGACGTTCGACTGCGGTCAGGATCCTGTGAACCAGGGCTACGCAGAGGGAACATGCGATGTCGTCGTTGCATTCCTCGTCATCCACGCAACGCCCGATCTGGAGCTCACGATGAGAAACATCCGCAAGCTGCTGAAGCCTGGTGGTTTCCTAATCGTCGGCGAGGGAACGAACAACGACCAGCCATATGGAAGCGCTGGATTCATCTTCGGGTCTCTTCCTGGCTGGTGGTTGGGTGCAGACTCAGGCCGTCCTCTCTCGCCTTTCGTCTCTTACTCTGAATGGGAGAGATTGCTCAAGGGCAGCGGGTTCTCTGGCATCGACTCGACTGCTCCTCAGGCATTCCAGGACATCCTGGGTATGACTGTCTTCGCCGCTCAGGCCGTCGATGACAGGGTCAACTTCCTGCGAGAGCCACTGAACCCAGAGGTGGTCACCCAGAGCGCAGCAGCCATCGAGTACCCCATCAAGGAGCTGGTCGTTGTCGGCGGAAGTACAGAGAAGACTCGTAGTGTCGTTGCTTCAATCACGGATCAACTTCATGCCAGCGCTGCGAGCATTCACACTTTTGAGACATTGACTTCAGTTGACTTCAGTCTCGTTGATGGAGACGCTACAGTCGTCTGTCTGTCTGAACTCGACAAGCCCGTCTTCCAGGACCTGACCCCTGAGGAATGGATGGCATTCAAGACGCTCTTCTCGTGCCCTACAAAACTGTTCTGGGTCACCAGTGGCAGACTCTCTGAGGAGCCTTTCTCCAATATGACTGTTGGATTTGCACGCACCGCAGTCTTTGAGACCCCTGCCCTGCGCTTCCAGAACATTGACATTACAGATCTCGCAGCTGTGACGCCACAGGACATTGTTGAGAAGGTTCTCCGCTTCCACGCAGCCGCCAGTGAAGTAGCACCAGAAATGAAGCCATACGCATGGCCCCTGGAGCCCGAGATTCTGATCGACGCAGAGGGACAGGAGCTCGTGCCCCGGCTGCGAGACATTGCTGCGAGAAACGACAGATACAACTCAGCTCGACGGGCGATCACAAATGAGACCGACATTACGTCGTCCCCTGCCGCTCTGCAGCACGATGGTGAGGGATGGAAGCTGAAAGAGCTGTCTAGGTGGGCTATTCCGGAGGAGACTGAGACCGAGATCAGGCTCGAAGTTACCCATACAGTCTTGTCTGCTCTCCGGACATCTTATGGCCACCAGTTCCTTGCCTTTGGAACTGAGGCTGAGAGCGGTACAAGATATATGGCTTTGGTGCCGATTCTCCTCTCAGTCGTCAATGTGTCCAAGGAATCTGCCATCCCGCTGCCGTCGTCGACTGCCAACGACTCTGAGATCCTTACATCGATCGCTGCTGGCCTGATTTCCGTCTCTGTTGTTGATCCTCTCGTCCCTGGTGATACACTGGTCGTGCACAACGCAACAGAGCTCCTTGCCCGTACCATTACCAACCTCGCCGCAAGCAAGAGCCTGCGCACCATCTTTGTGGTAGACTCTTCTCGGCCAGATTCACCAGAGTCGTGGATCAAGCTCGAGCCTTATATGACGCAGTCTGAGATTGCGGATCTCCTGCCTGCCAATACGGCCTGCTTCGTGGACTTCTCCATCCAGGCGTCAGAGAACACTGCCTCAATCGTATCCGGTCTACCGGTGCACTGCCGCAAAGAGAATGTATCGACTCTATACTCTCCTCTTGGCTGGGAGAGTGTCTCCTCCGTTACTGCCCCTGCCCTGGGCAAGCTGGTCCAACACGCCTGGTTCTACGCCCAACAGGAGACTCTCTCCGGTCAAAAGGCCGCTGTCCAAACGGTTGGCATCACCGATCTGCTAGAGGGATTGAATCCTGAGAACCCTGCGACAGTCATTGACTGGACCGTCTCGAAGACTCACCCCGTTCACGTCAGCCGGCTTGACTCGGCCGTCTTCTTCAAGGGCGACAAGACCTACTGGCTGTGTGGTCTGTCTGGCGCCCTTGGTGTCTCCCTCGTCGACTGGATGATCGAAAGAGGCGCGAAATGTCTCGTCCTAACCAGTCGTAACCCGAACATCTCCCCCGACTGGATTGCAGCACACAAGCGCAACGGCGTCACAGTGACCATTGTGCCCTGCGATGTGACCAACGAGCCCGCCCTGCGTGCAGCCCACAGCTTCATCTGCGAGACGCACCCACCAATTGTTGGTGTCCTGAACGGAGCCATGGTGCTGCGAGACGTATCGATCCGAAACATGTCGTTCGAGCTGATGAGCGATGTCTTCCGGCCAAAGGTGTACGGAAGTATCCATCTAGACCGCATCTTCAAGGACGTGCCCCTCGACTTCTTCATCCTGTTCTCCTCCATCAACTGTGTCATTGGAAACCTCGGCCAGGCCAACTACGCCGCGGCGAATACCTTCATGTGCAGTCTTGCAGCGCAGCGTCGTAAGCGCGGTCTGGCTGCCACTGCTCTGAATGTCGGCGCCATCATTGGAGCAGGCTACATGGAGAGAGAATCGAGCAAGGCCCTGGATTTGACAGTCTCCAAGATGGCATTGATGCATCTCTCAGAGCAGGACTACCACCAGCTGTTTGCAGAAGGTATTGACTCTGGTCGACCTGGCTCTGGCGACGAGGCTGAACTCACGACTGGCCTGCTGGATATCCCTGCAGCAGTGGACAACGAAAACACGCCCAAGTGGCACTCTAACCCGGCGTTCCTGGACTTCATCGTCCACCAAGTGGAGAACAACGGGGCGGACGCTGGCAATGAGGTGATGGCGTCTGTGCAGGACCAGCTGGCCGGGTGCAAGTCTCGCAGCGACGTTCTGGCAGTAGTCAAAGGTAAGTGAATCAATCCAACCCTAACATCCATTACTGACTCGCAGCAGCCCGGTTCGCAATGCAGCTGCGAAATGTACTGCAAATGACGACCGCAGACGAGGACCTGATGGCCCTGAGAAGCCGCGACATCGGCCTCGACTCGCTGATCTCGGTCGACATTCGTTCCTGGTTCCTGAAGAACTTCGAGGTCAGCGTTCCAGTGCTGAAGATCATGGGCAACGACACCATGGCCGAACTGGCAGACCTGGTTGCTGAACAGGCGCCCGCATCGCTGCTCCCAGGGCTTGCCGGGGATGATGTCCCTGTTGAAGTACCGGCAGCGAGTTCTGCTCAGACTCTACCGACCGTCGTCGTAAATAGCGATGAGGCTGGGTCGTCATCTGCAGACTCCGACAATGATGCCACGCCAGCTCAATCCAGAGGTGGTTCGACCGGTTACACGACGCCAACATCCGTCGACGCCCCTGTCCTCAAGGGCCCTGTGAAGATCGACTGGAGCAAGGAGGTCACTCTTCCAAAGGCAGCCAGTATCCCAACTGATATAATCCCTGCTGCTCGACCACGGACAGTTGTTCTCACCGGAGTCAGCGGACTGCTTGGTCGCAGCCTCCTATCGACCCTGCTGGATGACCCTTCAATCGTCAAGATTATCTGCATCGCTGTCCGCCGTTTAGGCGAGCGTCTCCAGTCGAAGGAGCTCCCTGTAAATGACCGCATTGAATATTACCCTGGTGACCTTGAGGAACCCCGTCTCGGCCTGTCCGCCAGCGACGCAGCCAACATCTTCAGCGGCGCAGACGCCGTCATCCACAACGGCGCCGACACTTCGCATCTGAAATTCTACCCCGAGATCAAAGCTGCAAATACCGGGTCAACCAGCGAGCTCATCGCACTCTGCATGACCCGCAAGATCCCCATCCACTATCTCTCAACCGTCGGTGTCGCCTTATTCGGGGACTACAAGTCCTTCCCCCAGGTCTCTGCCGCAGCACACCATCCTCCAACAGACGGATCCCACGGATACGTCGCTGCAAAATGGGTCAGCGAGCGACTTCTTGAAGAACTACACAAACAACACGGTGTCAATGTATGGATCCACCGTCCGTCGACGATCATCCGCGAGGGCGCAGACGCAGTCAACACAGCCGCCCAGACGGACTGGATGAACGCACTCATGGCGTATATGCGCAAGACAAAGGCGGTACCGGTCTTGAAGAACCTACGAGGTGCACTGGACTTTGTATCTGTCCGGAATGCGACAAAGAGCATCCTCACGGCGGTGCTGCAGAACAAGGCGGAGGGGCCGACGTATATCCACCAGGTTGGTGATATTGTGCTCCCGCTTGACAATCTGAAGGATTTTGTGGCAAGGGATACCGGGGCAGCAAAGGTTGAGGAACTCCCTGTCGAGAAATGGTCTGCGCGAGCTGTGGCTGTCGGATTGAACCGTGGAGTGGCGGCTCTGATTGATTCCATGGACGACCCTGGCCAGCCTCATTATCCTCGCATGTTGCGAGAGTAAGCTATCATGTTCTATAATTATAGTAATAGTGTAAATATATAGTTGGTTTGTACCTTCCATGTTATTATATGTTCTTTATTAGTTTTCCCATAACATTTTCTTGCAGTATTTCTGGCTGTTCGACAATATATACCCGACTCTATCACCGAATGGCTTTCACAGCAACAGGCGCACTATAGATACACATACGTTAAAATACCCATTAATTCATCCTGGCGAAATAAAGCTGAACCATAAAGCTCAGCCAGCGAGGAGGATAGGACCTCTTCTTGTCTTGGTCCGGCAGGCTAAACGGCTGACCTTGATAATTCCTTGGCTTGCCAAGGGCTGACTCGTGTAGACTGACTGATATTGGTGGGAATGCTGGAGATATTGCATGATAGGCTGTCTTTAGCCGCCGTTAATGTTTATATCAGTAGTAAGACGAAGTACTGAACGCGCTTATTGATGGAGAAACCTCGGATCCAAGACCCTGTTTAGCCTTATTACCCCGGTTGATGATTATTTTGACGGCATTGGCCATGTGAGAGTAAATACTTCAACCGGGTAGGGGTATAAAATCAGGATTGTCGGGGATATTAGCTGGTAAGAAATACCACGACAAGGGAGATCTAGAAAATGATTGCGAATATTGGGCTGCTTCTGGCCTTTCTTGCCCTAACACTCGCGCATCCTGGGCCCATCCCCAGGCGTCCGTCAATCCATCCAGGCCCTGTTCAGCCATACAAGGCAATCCCACTCCAGACAGAGCGCAACCCGCACAAAATCTGTCACGTCAAACCTGGTCATAAAGGTAGCGATGACGCGAGTATCATCCGCGACGCACTGCAGACGTGCAACAATGGAGGAACTGTTGTCCTGGACAAGGAATACACCATCTGCACTCCACTTGACCTTCGTTTCTTGAAGCACGTCGATATTGCACTTACAGGTACCGTGGAATTCTGTCCCGATTTGGATGCCTGGAGTCTGGAGAACCTCTTTCAGTTCCATTTCCAGGATGCGTCCTCGTGGTGGGTTTGGGGAGGAGAGGACATCCACCTCTATGGAGCCGGCACTGGTGTGATCCAGGGCAATGGACAGGTCTGGTATGATGCTCATGCTGCCGACTCAAATGTCAGCCGCCCGCTTCTGTTCATCGCCGATGGATGGCATGGTGGCTCCATCACGGGTCTGAAGTTGCGACATTCGCCTAATGTAAGTGCAACCATGAACGATAGATAGACTGACTAACAGAGCAGTGGCACAACTTCATCGCCAACAGCTCCGACATCCTCATCTCCGACATGGACCTGTTCTCCCGGTCGTCGTCTGAGAATGCTGCCAGCAATCTCGACGGCTGGGGCACATTCCGGTCCGACAACATCGTCATCCAGAACTCAGTGATAAACCACGATGACGACTGCGTCTCGTTCAAACCAAATAGCACCAACGTCATTGTCCAAGGCCTCCATTGCAATGGATCCCACGGTATCTCTGTCGGGTCTCTCGGCAACTACCCCTACCAATACGACATCGTCTCCGACCTGTACATCTACAACAACACAATGGCCAACACCACCACCGCAGCCCGGCTGAAGGTCTGGCCTGGTGCAGAAGCCGTAAAAAAAGGGGATCCACCATGGGTCGGCGGTGGTGGAAAGGGCTACGTGCGCAATGTTACTTACGACACCATGATCAACGACAACAACGACCTCGCTATCCAGATCGATCAGTGCTACGGGGCCATCAATGCCAGTGAATGTCTGGACCACCCGTCGGGCGTGATTCTTACGGACGTCCTTTTCAAAAACATATGGGGCACTAGCAATGGCGTTGAAGATCCTGTTACTGGACAGCTTATTTGTGGCTCCGAAGATGTAAGGGGCCCTCCTTTATATATGTGCATCTACTGACGTACCAGTCTTGTGATAATATTCGAGCCGAGAATGTCACCCTGACCAACCCCAGTGGACAGCCTCCACAGTGGGAATGTAGGTACATGGATGAGCAGCTGTTGGATCTTGGTGGAGCTGGATGTATCGCAGCATGATCATGAGACATGTAGTAGGGACACATACTGATTAAACCATATATCCAACGTATAGAAGATTATACTCTAGTGTTTGGTATGGCATATCAGAAAGGTTCTCGGGCGATTTGTATTTCCTAAATATTCTTAGCTTTCTAAATATGAGATAAGGCTACGTCGTGATGACTTTGCTGATGGCGTATGCGACGTATTGCACATTCCCGTCATTCAGCCCACAAACGCTGACCCGTCCAGATGGCAAGAGATAGACGTGGAACTCCTCTCTCAACCTCAGAACATGATCTTCATCCAGTCCTGTATAGCTAAACATGCCAATCTGCGTCTCAATATGCGACCAATCCTCTGCCGTCTCCTGTTCCAACCTCTGCCTTAGCTCCCGTCTCATCTTGCGAATCCGGGAGCTCATCGTATCCAAATCATTTTCCCACTGAGATCTGAGATCAGGATCCCCAAGGACAGTCTCAACGATACTTGCTCCAAACCGTGGCGGATTGGAGTATTCCGCGCGGGCAATCGCCATAAGTTCACCACGAGCCCCCTGCGCCGACAAATGCGGCGGAACAACAAGATGCAACGCACCAACACGCTCACCATACAGTCCAAAGTTCTTCGAAAACGACTGGGCTACGCATAGACCAGGATGGCTGCTGGTACTTAGGATCATCTCTGTGAAATGCCGAACAGCCCAAGCATCGCCGTCGACGTCGCCAGTCGCGAAGCCCTGGTAGGCACTGTCGAAAACGGCGAATGCCCCTTTGTCACGGATTAATTGTGCCACTCGAACCCACTGGGATCTTGTCAAGTCCACCCCAGTCGGATTATGCGCACAGGCCTGCAGGACGACGACGTCGTTTCGCTCGGCGCCTTCCAGAGCAGCCAGCATACCTTCTAGATCAACAGCTTTCGTTGTAGGGCAATAGTAACGATACTCAGCAACGTTGACACCGGTCATCTCCCATATCGAGCGGTGGTTGATCCACGTTGGCGACGGGATAAATACACGCTTTGGCTGCAGGTGCCGGGCCAGAAATGCAGCGGCGAGATGATTTGCCCCTGTCCCGGAGACTGTTTGAATTGAGGCAACATTGGTACCAAGTTTGAAGCTGAGAGGTCCGAAGATGAGATCTTTTGCGAGCTTGAGAAAACCGGGTGAGCCTGCTATGCCTAGGTATTCGTGGTTGACCTTCCTAAGCTGTGCTTTTGCCTGGATACCGGTCAGTGATCTTTCTGTCACCTAGATAAATCACTGAACCTGGGTATTTACATTCCGTACACTGGGCAGGACCCAGGGATTCCCATTTTCATCGCGATATGCACCGGCCACGAGAGATACTTTGTTTGGATGAGGGTCTGCATCGAAGTCGGCCATGAGGCCGAACGCAGTGTCCGGCGGTGGAATTTGGAGATTGAGGTACTGGTTTCGCATCTTCAAAAGTAGCCTATGAGAACTTGATTTTAATATGCAAGGTGGCTATATTATCACGAGTCAACCAGTATAGCTCAGGAATGTGCTGGCCAATAGGTAGTAATATGTGTGGTGGCCGTCGGCGTGTTGAACCCTTTCACCGAAGTCTCAACGGCGATGGGGGGATGTCTCGCCGAGCACGAGGGCACCAACCTACATATATTGTGGGAACTTAGGAGAAATATCTCTGCTGTGCTTTATTCTGAAGATCCACCGCAAAATCCGTAACTATGAACCAGTCAACCATTCTAGAGCGCCTGTCCGCCCTTGACACAAACACTATATCCGATGCCCTCGACTTCCTTCATCTCAAGGGCGCCACCTACGGACTGAGACCGCTATGGGACTGCCCCAAAATCGTTGGCCGGGCAAGCACCATTAAAGTCGGCGTTAAACAGGAGGATTCTGCTCCAACCACCCATCTCATCACCCCCGTCATAGACGCTATAACGACGGACGACCGGATTCTGGTCATTGCAGGTGGGAGTGAGGGAATCTCCTGCTGGGGCGACATCATCGCCAATGCGTCGCAAATGAAGAATATCAGGGGGACTGTTATTGATGGCGTGAGCCGTGACATCGACGGTAGTCGCGATATTGGATATCCGGTCTACGGCCTGGGAGTGACCATGATTAGCGCGCGCAACAGACTCGTCCAGCTGGAGTCTGGAACGCTGCTGCAGGTGCGAGGCGTGACCGTTAATCAGGACGACTACGTGATAGCCGATCGATGTGGGACTGTCTTCGTCCCGGCCGAGCGTATCGAGGAGGTTGTGGAACTGGCGGAGCGGATTAACTGTCGTCAAGCGCTGATGGTAAAGGATGTTCGATCCGGCAAGCCTGTATCTGAAGTTATGCACGATACTAAGTTCGAGGCCATTCACAGTCAGAAACCATCGACAGAAACCGCAGGACCAACGCCTAGAAATCCCAGACAAGCATCTGCCGAAGATAAAGAGTTGTCTGCACTATTCGCCGGCTCAGACACACCTGCTGTCTCTGACGCGCTGGATAAGCTCGGCATCGCCGGACAAGCCTTCAATATCATGCCCTTGGCCAACTACAGTAGTGTGACTGTCGGACCGGCCTTCACAGTGCGCTATGTCCCGGCCAGCAATCCCCCAGGCAGTGTCGGTGATTTCATCGATGATGTCGCAGTGAGAGATGTCGTAGTCATCGATAACGGCGGCCGCACCGACTGTACAGTATGGGGCGATATCATGACCCAATATGCCGGACTACGCGGTATTGCAGGGACCGTCATCGACGGGGTATGTCGCGACGTGAACCGCGCAATCAAGGATCAATACCCAATTTTCAGCGCCGGCCGATGGATGCGAACTGGTAAAGATCGAGTTCAAGTCGGGGGTGTCAATGAATCAGTTGGTATTGGGAAGGTCCATGTTCAGCCGCGCGATATCGTCGTTGCTGATGCCAATGGAGTGGTGATTGTTCCTAGGGGACGAGCACGCGAGGTTGCAGAGGTTGCAGCAGCAGTTGAGAAGAGTGAAGAGAATATCAGAGAATTAATCGCCGGTGGTGCGTCGATTGCTGAAGCGAGAGAGAAGCTTGGTTATCACACTCTGCAGCGCAAGGCTTAGGTATATAGAACTATGTTGGTTACTAGTCATACAGCACCATTCCTCCTTTCTGAATAACTACAGTATATCAGGATACTCGTCTTATGACCGCGCAGCCTGGAGTTCAGCGCTGTACCAATTCTGAACAGCCCGTATGTCATAACTCATCGCCACCGTATCAAAGACCGTCAGATGTTGCTTGGACGATGCCCCATCATTCGACAGGCGACCAACCCATTTGCCGTGCTTTCTGGCAGCCGTAACAATCTTTTCAATGGCATCGGCGAACTCAGGCTCATCACCTCTTGCAGGCACATACCCCAGCACCGACAGGGCGAGGTCATTCGGGCCGATGAACAGCATATCTACTTGCGTTAAGAAAATTTAAGATATATTGTGTATCGGCTCTTACCAACACCGGGTACGGCAGCGATGGCATCCACATTCTCCACCCCCACCTTGGACTCGATCTGAACACAGGTAACAAGGGTCTCATTCGCGGTCTTCATGTACGTCGGGATATCGATTCCATGGGCAATGGCTGGGAATGCCGAACCCTGGCCGCGGAGTCCTTGCGGAGGGAATTTTGCATGAGAAACGATGGCCGCTGCTTCTTCGGCTGTATTAATCTGGGGCACAACAAGTCCACTGCTCTTGTTAACGAAGCCCTGGTGGGTGTATTTCTCTGACTCACTGTGCACCAGCATCCAACGCCCTTTTAATCAGGTCAGAATGCGTTCCTCTCAGGCGAACAAGCGGAGAAACGCCCATTGATGCGATAGCTGCAACGGCACTGTGCATAGAGTCATCGCTAATATGCCCATGCTCGCAGTCGATGATTATGCCCTAGATGCATTAGCGCATGGATAGCAGATATAATAAAGAAGACGGACGTCAAGGCCTGTTGAAGCAGCTATCTGAGCATGGCGAAATGATGGAATCCCCATAAACGTCATGATCGGCTTTCTGTTCTCTCGGAGAGCGTTGAGCAGACGCAGTTGTGGGTTGTTGGTTACGCCTGTTATGGCGCTTGGGAAAGGCATTGTGGCTTCAAGTTGTAAGTGTGTATTCGGTAGTATATACTTACCAGTAAGGCTAAATAACTATAAGCCATTCAAGTATAAACGGGTGGTTATTGCCGATTTATACATCCCTCAAGCACGCGTATAACCCGTCGGCGAAATCGACGTTTAAACCGATGTTGGAGCCGAGAGTACGGTTACCATATTACTGCACTATCTACCTCAGTAGTAGACTTGTATTATAGTATACTGCTTTTCATTATACCCCCTATCATGTATATATATTCCCCTTTTTGATAGTTTTATAGACTTAATTGGCTTGGTTCGTAAACTCTGCAATGCGTCGCCACATCTCAACAGGGTTCGAGTACATGGGAAAATGGCCACTCTCTGGTATCTCTGCCAGTTCCACGCCTTCCCTTGCCAGCCGTGGTAAATACGACAGATCTTGATTCTCCTCCCCATACATAAACATCTTAGGACATGGTAAACCCAGGAACATCCAAAGCAAGTCCCGATTATCAGATAACCACACCATAGACTGGAATATCGGACGCACCGCACCAGCCCGCACCCTTGCCGGCAGAGTACTAGCATACAAGGGACTCCCGAACGATTTCGTCTCACGCGTGCGGACAATGAACTCATCCAAGAAGGCCTCCGGGTCATCGGACGGGAAACTGAATATTTGCCGACTCAGGAAGCAGTCTTCTGGGGCGAGATTGCCTTTAATGTCGACGAAACTCAAGACTCGGTCGGGATCCTGGTGGGCGAGGAGAAGGGCTGTGAGTCCTCCCATTGAATGGCCCATGAGATGGAATTGGGTGATTTTGAAGTGATCAAGGACTGCTAATGCTGTTGCGACGAGGAACGGGATATCTGTTGCAGAGAGGCTGTCGCTGTCGGAGTGGCCGCAGCCCGGGGCATCGAATGCAATATATCCATATTGTTGTAGGGCAGAGTGCAGGATGATATCGGCCAGGTCCTCTTTGCATGAACCGAAGCCATGCAGGAAGAGGATTGGGGGCTTGTCATTGAGGTTGTGGATTGTCGAGAGATTGAGGTTTACCCCCTGCACTTGAAGGGGGATTTTCGTATATGAGACGGACATCTTGACGTTGGATAGAAGATGCCAACAAAAAGAAAGAAGGCTTGTTTAGAACAATTGGAAATATGATGGTTCTTTGGATGGGAGATGGCCAACCACGGCAAAATGGAGGCTTACGCCGAACGGAATCGGGGAGAACTCGGCGTAAAAACGCGACTTGCCGAACAGAAAAACCGGGGAATTCGCCACAGACGCCGTCACCACTCTCAACGCTGCCTGGGATGATTGCTACTCCTGTAGAAGCGGCAGTATGTCTGAGAGAACTCGATCAAGAATTTCAAAGAGCATTGCGTAGGCTTCTACCCCTTCTCACAATACCGTCGTCTAACCTATCCAGCTGTCGCAGATGCCACGGCAGGAAGGTCAAGTGCTCTGGGGGAGTCCCTTGCACGAACTGTCGCCAGGCAAATAAAGCAGCCGAATGCATATATCCCCGCAAGTCACGGCTGGTTAAAGTCAGCGAGCAGTGAGTGAACACTCCGATTCTAGTATATCCGCTGACAGGGCCAGATATATCGAGGACCTGGTTTCCGAGAACCAGCGACTGCGGAGCTCGTCTTCGGGGCCTTTAAATGAAGACAGCAATACCCTAGAAAAGGCCCCTGTTGTCGCTGAGGTTCCCTGGTTTGTTAATGCAGATGCCCTTGACACACCAATACTGGTCGCCGAAGCCTCCGATTCGGCTTTTGCAACACGTTTTCGGCAGGCCATGTCAAATGCCCAGCATGGCCATCTACCTCGAGTGAACTTCCCCACTGATGAGCAGCTGCTGGCATTGTCCGATAAGCCATGTCCATGGCCTACGCCCGCTCGTGCACGCCTTCTTGTCCGAGCAGCCGTGAGTGGCCTGGGGAGATGCTATCATATTGTTCGACGAAGTTCGATCCTGCAGGACGTTGAATCCTCCATCCAAAACCACTCACAAACAGGATTGATCATGAAGAGTAAACTTTGGGCTGTTTTTGCGATTGGCGAGATGTACACGACCAGGACGTCGGCCTCAGAGCGAACTTTCCCCGGTCTGCACTACTTCTGCAGGGCAACGAACGTAATTAGGATGGTCAGCGAACGGCCTAGTGTGGATATGGTTGAAATCCAGCTGCTTCTGGTATATCCTCCTTGTTTGTTGAATGAGTGCACCAGGCTGACCATCTAGTCTATATACTCGCTCTTCCTCAACAGACGGCACGCAGCGTACAGTCTAGCCGGCTCTGCAGTACGCCTAGGAGTGATAATGGGACTACACCTCAACATCCCCGAGTCACAGCTCAGCGACTTGGCCGAACGCGAGCATCGCAATCGCATCTGGTGGACGGCCTACACTCTCGAGCGTATGTGGGCAGCGAAACTGGGATATCCATCTGCGATCCAAGACGAAGACATCGAGGTGGATCTGCCATCAAATCCGGAATTTGTCGATGATAGCACCACATTGGACTTTGCAGACTGTGCATATTTCATCGCCCGAGTAGGTCTTGCCAGGCTATCCACCCGCATTATCCACTCTATATACCTCCACAAGGCGGACGCACCATCCTTATCACACCGGGTGCAAGACTGTTTTGCAGACCTTCGACGATGGCTGAAAGAATTGCCGGTGTCACTCCAGATTGAGGCGAAAGAAGAAGAGTTGGACCCCAGGGTCAGGTCACTTCATCTCCTATTCAACCAGCTCGTTATTATTGCCACGCGACCAGTTCTCCTCCACGTCCTTCGCACACGACTCGAAGCCAATGAACAAAATCCCAGCATCGAAGCGAATATTCCAGCATCTGCTACTGCATTATCTGAGACCTGTATTCGCTGTGCTCGGCACTCATGTCGTCTGCTGGCGGATAGCTGGACGAACGGGACATTCATGATATTCGACTACTTTTATACCCAATACCTCTTCGCATCTGCTACTGTCCTAAGCATATCGACACTACTTCATGGCAAGGAGCGTCAGAGCGACGAAGAGCAGTTCGAAGTTGCAGCCGGCTTCCTCCAGCAACTCCGAGACAGTGGTAACTATGCAGCTGCCGAGTTCTACCAACACCTTGAAGCGGCCATTCCTTTGATGGACATAATAAAGGCGCGTTCTGGCATGCATGAGTGCACCGCAGCTGCGGCCTACCCGGAGTCAGAGTCTATGGCTGCCCCGGGCCCCAATCCGAGCGACCTTGAGGGGTCCTCATCGACTGTGACTGATTTCATGACTGCTGGGACGGCACTTTCTGATCCGTTATTGCAGGATCTGCTGGATCAGCCTCTGACGGACCTTGAGTTTATTGATTCGTCTATGTACCTGGACGACCAACAGGGGTTCTACTGGCCGAGTGCCACATTATAGGAAGATTTGGCCCTAGTAGCATGAATTATATGAATTCCGCTGGCAAGAGCAAAAATGAGTGGCAAAGTATTGTCTCTGACAGACCAGCTGACCTGCTCTTCGAACAGTGTCTTACAGGCCGCAATATCACTGATAGACTCTGCTACTATGCTTTCCGGTGTTGGTCCGTTGAGATTAATATTATCCGAGAACCCTAATGCATGTTTTGTATGAAGTAGTCTTCCCTATTCATTGCAATGGAATTAATACCCCGTTGCTAGCACCTTCTGCTTTCATTACGTACGTAGCTTTGCTTTTCTTATCTGCAGATTATATATAACTAGGATAGACTTCATCCCTGCTGGATGTTATCAGCCGACATATGCATGACCACCTGCAGAAAAAGATGAAAGTTCGAGTAACACGACCCCGAGATCTGGGGAACTCTCGCTCGTCATTACACATAGGCCAGTAGGAATAATCTCAGTGTAGCGATTTTCGCGCATAAATTCGCCCAATCCTCGTCCAAACTCTCGCTCTAACTACGCTTACTGTTGGAGAAGCATCGTGGTGTCTCACCCGATGAACCACATGACGACGGCCCTTGCAGACGGACCATTAATCATAATGCGGAGAAATATAGAATTAGCCCTGCTGTACTAGTATTAAGATCCATTAGTGATGCATGAGGTCGAAACGCGGAGTATGCTAACCCATTCTAGTGTGGTGGTGTAACAGAACCACCTCCATCCAAGTCGACTATGGTTACTATTATGCCGTCCCGGGTTTGATACAGCGGAGATTTGATACTACCGGGGATGGAAATCAGGACCAATCAGTAGATCGTGATATTTTGCCAGAGGTGGTTGACATACTGGTATGTGGTGACGACCAGAAAGGAATGGAACCTATATAACCTGCCAAATTCCCCATGGATACCATATACGGAGACCCATCGACGGCAAACACAGTGAAAATGAAGCTAGGCTGTCTACTTTCGATAATCCTCGGGGTGCTCCCCCAACTGGTGTTTGCAGCACCCAAGCCAGTTGAAAATGAGGCCAGGAAGGCGACGGACAGGCTTGTCTTTGCCCATTTCATGGTATTTCCACTGACCCTCTCTACTGAATAGGATAACTGACTACACAGATTGGAATTGTCAGCAATCGTCACAGTGCAGCAGACTACGACGATGATATGAAGCGGGCCAAGTCCCTGGGAATCGACGCCTTTGCCCTGAACATCGGCGTCGATCCATATACCGACCAGCAGCTTCAACTGGCATACCAGTCCGCCGCAAACAACGATATGAAAGTTTTCATCTCATTCGACTTCAACTGGTGGAACACCGGCCAGGGGTTCCAGGTCGGACAGAAGATCGCACAGTATGCCAGCCTGCCCGCCCAGCTCAAGGTCGACGGCAAAGTGTTCGTCTCCTCGTTTGCAGGCGACGGCCTAGATGTCGCAGCGATGCGTCAGGCAGCTGGTCAGCCGATATTCTGGGCCCCGAACTACCACCCCGAGATGGGCACCAATATGGACGTGGTCGACGGCCTGCTGAACTGGATGGCCTGGCCGAACAACGGCAATAACAAGGCACCGCAACCGGGACGCAATATCTCGGTACAAGACGGAGACGAGGCCTATATTCGAGCGTTGAATGGAAAGGATTATGTTGCGCGTGAGATGCCATCCTGAAAATATACTGCTACAGGCTAACGATTACAGCTGCGTCCCCTTGGTTCTTTACGCACTTCGGCCCTGAGGTCCCCTACAGCAAGAACTGGGTCTTCCCAGGAGATCTTCTGTGGTATGACCGCTGGAACCAGTTACTCGCGATGGGCCCTCGCTTTATTGAAATTGTTACGTGGAACGACTACGGCGAAGCCCACTATATCGGCCCTCTCAGCTCGCCGCATACTGACGACGGCTGTTCCAAATGGGTCAATGACATGTATGCCCCCCGTATTATTTCAAAGCTCGATGATACTAATTAATAGGCCCCATGATGGCTGGATGGACATGTCGAAACCGTTTATCGCCGCTTATAAAGACGGCGCCACGTCTGTCGATAGTTATATCACCGAAGACCTGCTGGTATACTGGTACCGACCAACGCCGCGAGAAGTGAACTGCGATGCCACCGATACCTGCATGGTCCCCGCCAACAACGACAGCGGGAACTACTTCATGGGTCGACCTAACGGGTGGGAGACGATGCAGGATGCCGTGTTTGTGGTGACAACACTGAAAGAGCCTGCGACTGTGACAGTCAACTCTGGAGGTAACGTCGAGGTGTTTGATGCACCAGCAGGGGCCAGTGCATTCCAGGTGCCAATGGGCGTGGGGTCGCAGGCCTTCTCGCTCAGTCGCAATGGCAGGGTCATCCAGTCAGATATCAGTCTGCTGCCCATCATTGATGGGTGTATCTGCGGGATATACAACTTCAACCCATACGGTACGTCACCATCCCTACTGCATGTCTGTCCTAATATATGACTAGTTGGAACCCTGCCACCCAGTCCAATAGATAGCCTCGAGAACGAGGCCCTATTCAGTCTCACAATGGGCCTCCACGTTACAACATGTGCCCCAACACCTTCACTGGGCAAGACAACCCCAACGCCTCCTCCAGGATGGGGAGATGCGGCACCAACTGGAACGAGAACATCGTCGGTTACTCGTCCAACCAGCACGACAACAAGAACTTCTACTACCAGAACAACCACGACAAGGCCGACCACTACTACGAGAACAACGACCAAGACCACAACTACCAACAATCCCCCGGCTAATCCAACCGGAGGCGCAGGCAACGTGTGCACCGCAGGTACGGGACCAGGAAACTACGTCGGCCTGTGCAACTTCGCCTGCAGATATGGATATTGTCCTCCAGGACCATGTACCTGCACCGCGTACGGAGCACGAGTAGCTGCGCCGCCATCTACCGGTGTTCGTGGTGTGCCGCTATCGGGACTTGATAATTCGTATTTGGGATTGTGCAGTTTTGGTTGCGATCATGGGTATTGTCCGCCAACTGCGTGTCAGGTTGCGTAGACTCTCTTATGCTTGTTTATGATGGTTACTTGTTGTATCTCCATAGGTCGGGACTCTGTGGGTGGCTTTATAACATGGCTGTTGGTGCTCATTCATTGTATTTAGTTGTTTAAACATGGTGTGATATTGTTTGCGTCGCTCCTCCGTTTGCAGAGGGACATACAAAGCATTCTTGTTACACAGTCTTCCCGCTATGGTGGCGCTCTTGGTGAATATAAATACCTGTAGGCTCCCAAACTACAGCTGGCTTCTGACACTCCCAGCATTAGGGCTCAGTGCGATCTCAGCCTGGGCTATCACCACTCTGCCGTCCTCAGCTACCTGCTGATACACAATTCTCTTCCCATCGTCTTCCTCCCACATCTGCGGCCTGATGGTTTGTCCTGGAAATACAGGCTTGCTCAGCCGTAGCCTCACACTCTTAAATCGCTTCGAGTCCCCTCCGGCAAATGAATCGATAACATGCCTCACGCCCACGCCGATCGTACAAGTCCCAGAGAGAATCGGTCCAGGAAAACCAGCTCGCCTACCATGTCCCGGGTCAATATGCAGTGGGTTCCATTCACCCGTAGCAGCTCGGTAAAGTGCACCCTGGTTGCTAGTTGTCTGATGGTCCACGCCGGTGTCATGTTTCCTGTCGGGTATGGATGTAGATTTCCGAGCGTTTGAAGGCGATATCTTTGACGCCCCATCACCAGGCATTTTAATAAGAAACGAAGTCCATTCGTTATAACATATGTCAGCCCCCGTCTTCGCCTCCTTTGTTGTGATTCCAACAATCACCGCCACGCCAGACCGGCGATCAACAACATCGAGGATCCTGGCTTCGGATTCTAGTGTCCCCGAAGTAGGGAGCGCCTGCTTCATCTCGAGATAATGCTCTGCATGGACATGTGGATGTTCCTCTGGTTTATATCGAGGCATTAATGTTGGCATATCGCGAGTCACCTTCCCCATGATGTTAATGACCGCCAGCGATGTGAATGTCGGCAGGGCGTGGAACTCTGGATGGTCCTCCCAGCAGCGCCGGAGGTCTTGTCCGCTGGCTCCGATGGCGAGATTGTAGGGTATTATATTTGCTGCGTCGTAGGTTACTGAAGAGTGCCATCGGCGGTGCTTGATCTGATCGATATCCATGTTGGATTTCAGCGACCAACGAGGTCTGTTACTCGAGGTGCCCAGAAGGATTTCTCTAAGAGTGTATTGTTGAGATTGTTTATTAACATGAAATCTATTGAATATAAAGGTAACAGTGGTTTATTTGTAAAGGGTTGATAGACTGCGGGGTTGCAATTGCCGCGAACCGAGGAGTTGATAGCACGACGATCTAGTAGACACAAACAATTTTTCCCTTATTCTCAACAGTTATCATCCCCAGGCCTCCTATACTCAGTACGACACACGTCGCCTGTGTGGCTGCCGCCAGAATCCGGAGTGTAAGCAGGGAGAGGGTCGTAGGAAGGGAGACCGTCGTCGCGGGCCACCGACTCCGACGCAGCATCCCTAGCCTTACAATAATACCGGTATGAGTCGTCATGGATAACAGCCGGCTCTGGCTCTTCCGGCATGGCTTCAACAGGCATAACGTCTACCGGTGCCTCATGAATCGACAGAGCGCCAGGATAGACAGCCTGGCATTGCCGACGACGCTCCTCCTCCCTTTCCCAACGCACCCGCTTCCAGTGCCGTCTTCTGAAACGTACTTCACTAATGCATGCGGCCAATAGGGATCCCAGAACAAGCAGTAGCAACAAGCCGGCAGCAACAGCAATGCCGATGCCGACTATCTGGCCGTCGGTGAGACCTCCACCCTCTGCCATCGTGAGATGTTCGATGGGTGACAGGTATTGAGATTGAAAGAGATATTAGGGCCGGTATGGGGGTTACTGAGTGCTGAGGGGTGTGGACTGGATGAAGACAGTGGTTATCCAAGATGGGATAGAGTGGCTAGCTAACGGCGGTATCAATGTTCTTATAGACGTCCCACGTTCACAATCACAGTGGTAGCAAGAGTGAATGGTGTACTCTGCATTCTCCCTTTGAACGTTCACTGAAGGATTATCTTAATATACACTGGTGTTCACTAGTATAGCACTGCTACCGTCAGTGTATGGACAATGGACATTCATTTTGAGGTATAAGGAGTTCACAATTCCACAAGGCCATCAGCCAGCAGGTCAGACACAACGGTGTGGATCCTACACTCTCAGAGATGCCGGCCGCTAGTGACGGCAACGGTCGCAGGAGGTCTTGTCATGGCCACATCCTATATTATGCAGCGGCAAGACGTGCTCCGGCTTTTCGGGTTTCCAGAATGCTAGTTTAGACTTGAATGATGTCTTGGGAAGTGGCGGAGGCTCTCTGCCAAGTCGATTTCGGTACTCGAATTCGACCCTCGCACGCTGGTGGCGCCTCCAATCCCTGTAGTGCATGATAGCGGCCAGGGGATGGAAGACAAGCGCGGTAGCTGCAATTGCAATCAGGACGGCCGCGCTGCTGGCTCCGCGCTACCAACGACTGGCTTTCTGTCTGAGTCGACATTGCTATCGTTTGTGACTAAGTGTCTTTCTGGAACTGATCCTGGGTTTATATGTCTGGCAAGATTCTGACGTGTGCTTGGCGCCGGAGAGAATAACATATTGATAGGATTTATGAGCGTACTTATATGGTTTTCCGATTCACTACTCTTTGATTAGGAGGGCCAATGATCTTTTTTACTTTCAGTGAATGGCAATTGAGCATTGAATGATAGAACAACCGGCTCTGATAAGCTGGTCTTGTCAGTTGTGTGCAGGCTTCTTGCTACCTTGTTCCACAAAGCTGCCTCATGTTGGTAAAGACTGAATTCACATGGACAAGAGATACCAAAAGAGCCCTCCTCCATTGCCTGTGACGTAGGATTGTTTGGGAATTTACTCTAGAGGGCTATTTTCTCTCAATAAATGAGCCATGTCACGGAGAAAGATCTCGACCGTCTTCGGCCCTACTCCCTTAATCTCCTGCAAGTGAGATGATACATCCTCAACATCCTTGCACTCATGCAGGAAATTCCCAAAACTACCATGCTCCTTGACCGCAGCGGATACATCTAGTAGTTTGTCCGCCGTGGAGTAATCGTACCGGACGTAGTGGCCTTGATCGAGTATCTCGACCAACCTATCCCATCCTGCCTGTTGGATAGCTTCCGGTGTTGTGATGCCGTGCTGGACGAGTTCAGAGTATGTACGGCTGGCCACACTCTGTTGAACTGGCTTGCCGAATAGCAAACAGGCAAGGAACCACTTGAAGTATTCCGTTTCGTCGCGAGAATCCAGGTCGATTCCTAGTTCTCGGGCGTATATTTTTCCTTTTTCTGGCATTGCGAGTGTATAAAAATCGTGGAATGTATGAAGGACGATAGTGGTGATATCAGCATGAGTGCAAATAGTGCAATGCATAATGCATAACACCTTATGCATGGACCACGTGACTGACTGACAGATCCATGACATCATACATCGCGATCGACCTGCAATCTGCACCTGAATGTCTTCACACGCGTTGCGATGCCCTTGCTGTCAAACGAGCTCCCCTCTTACAGTGGGCCCTACCGTGTGGGCGCCGTCGACATCGAGGCGCCATGCGATGGCCGTCTCGTCCATACTGCGACCCATCGCACCCACGGTGCGCCCGCCTTCCAACTCGACACCGTCCTCTTCACCCTGTACTACCCAGCCTGCCCAGACTCCCAAAGCACAAAAGAGCGGCATCGATGGCTGTTAGAGCCCGCACGGATTCGTGGTAAGGGCCTTGCTCGCCTCGCCAACCTCTCCAATTGGGTCATCGATCGCGTGTTCACCTTCCTGCTATGGGCTTTCGTCGGCAGCCTCTATATCCCCGCCGACGTCGATATCCCACTACGAGACCCGTGCCTGTCCGATTCGCCGGATGTTAGCAACTCGGCTAGACCTGCAAATACTGCGGGAGCTCGCCGGCGGAGTAACGATAGCGCAGCGCCGCCCCAATACCCCGTTATTGTGTTTAGCCACGGCATGGCTGCCTCACGCACCGACTACACCCAGCTCTCCGGCGAGCTGGCCTCGCGCGGGTGCATTGTCGCTGCAATTGAACACCGAGATGGGAGCGGCCCCGGAAGCACAGTGCGACGCGGAATCGGTCGCAGAGGGAGCGTCTTCTCGACCGACCCTCGCCCTGGTGCTGGCATCCGCAGCCTTCCAAGTGTGCTGCACTTTTCCACACACCACCTACAACACAGTGAGACCTTTGATAGAGCAACACTCCAGCAGGTGCAGCTATCTTACCGCAAGGCCGAAATAGAGGAGACGATCCACGTCTTGCGAATGCTGGCCAACGGGGAAGGAGAGGATGTATTCCGGCACAACGCGCGCGGCGAGGGCGCTCACCTCTCAGAGTGGCAAGGGAGGCTTAATATCGACCAGATAATTCTAGCAGGGCACTCGTACGGTGCGACAGGGACCCTGCGCACTTGTCTAGGCGCACCAAGCCCCCCATTACCCATCGCCGGCTGTGTCGCGCTGGACCCAGGGAAGTCAAGCGGGCCGCTGAACGACGACATCGCAGTCCCGCTACTCATCATCCACTCGCAAAGTTGGAGCCGCAAGTTTAGTGTCTTCATGGGCAGGCCGCACTTCGACGTCGTGAAGGAGCTGGCGCAGAAATGTCTCCGGAGAACCGGCGCTGCCTGGTTCATGACCAGTCTCGGGACCAGCCATCCTAGCTGCACCGATGCGCCTGTCATCCAACCACTTTTACTCGGCTGGGCTACTGGAGCTACAATCGCCGCGGATGAGGGCGTCACGCAGTACGTCCGCCGCATCCAGGAGTTTGTCTACTACGTTCTCACGGGCGAGGCTACAGGCTTGCTGGCGCAGGGGGAGACGCACACTTGTTATCACGAGTCCGCGCTTGTCCCGTGGACCAAGGTATACGGCCCTCGCGACTGGACCAAGGACTGGCAGATACATGTGGCGCCGCCGGCCAAGGACACACCGGCCAGTGAGTCGGGCAGGTTGAACTAGTCAGTCCTTGTCTAGCTGTCCTTTATGCCTCTCGACGAAAACTCAACTATATTGGCAAGAGGAATAGTACTTTGAGGAGCAAACCTTCCATATCTTACACTCTGTCTGTCTTGCTAATTCCCCGATGTTTAAAATATGGTAACGTCTGTATAATAATGTGATATAAGTGTACATTATCTACCTAGAGCACTGGTTGTTCGTGTTTAACTGAGCATTCATACACATCCACATGACAGCGAAATGAACAAAAGGCCAAGTAAACGGACTTCGATCAATCCAACTAACGGCCGTCCGACGGCGTACGGACCACAGCCGGTTTAGGCGCCCTTGGGATGCGTCCAGGCGGCACCGAGTGCATTGGCAGGATGGTTTTCGGTACGACGACCGACGCTCGACCGGAATTTGAAATCCGCTGTGGCCTCATCCGTACTCTGTCGAAATGATCCCTGATGTGACAACTAATAAAGACGCAGAGGACAAGAAACATCACACTGCCAACGGCAATTAACACCCCCATCCCTATCCGTTTATCCTCCTCGGTCAACTTCGTATCACTTGTTCCCGACATGGCTGCTGTTGGCAAC
Organism: Aspergillus versicolor CBS 583.65; assembly: GCF_001890125.1. Classification (NCBI taxonomy): domain Eukaryota; kingdom Fungi; phylum Ascomycota; class Eurotiomycetes; order Eurotiales; family Aspergillaceae; genus Aspergillus; species Aspergillus versicolor. The sequence goes on from NW_024467538.1 coordinate 210,313, forward strand.
CGCGATTCTTGCTAGAGCTAGGTGTGTTTCGTCTGGATGTTTGGCGCAGTTGAACGACCACTGTGAGGGTTGTACCTGCAGGTAGTGTGTCTATTTATGTAGATGCTTCTCACTGCCGCTTCATTGTTGACTACCGGTGAATGGCTTGAATATGAACTTGTAGACAAAGCGCCTGTCACTGATGATTATGTGAACATTCCCTATTGGAGAGGATCGAGGTCCAATGCATTAGCAGCTACAACAACAAGGACTTCATAGAAGATAATCCTTTATACTGTACCGGCCGTTCACCTGAACATGCTTTCATCTGGCAGCATGGCATATAAGCAGCACCTTTCTTGAGAGAAGGTGTATGTGACAGGCTGAAACAGCTACAACATCGATGTTGAAAGGACAGTTACAAGGTGTAATTGCTGTCAAGAACTTAATGAAATATTTCAGTGGGAATAAAATAAACTCCATTGGCTATCATACTAGTAAGCTGGACAAGTAACCACCAGCTGCTCATATACTGAACATCATCCAGACTAATACGGGAGATACACACCGGACTTCTCGTCCTTTTCAGATTCACTAGTGGCCTCTCTTCTGCCCCATGTAATATGGCCCTTGCGATAGTTGTTCGCTATATACCCTGCAATTAACGCCACGCCAAAGATAACGCCCAGTGCCACCAGGCAGCGCGTCTGTGCCGGCGTAGGACTCGATATGTTCGCCGTTGACGTCGCGTTTGAACCCTCCACCACTGCCTCGCGCAGTTCCAGAGGAATGTGCATGGTTATATCAGCAAATATAGTTTAAAATACGATACACGCGTGAGCTGAATGGCTGTCTGAGGACTGGCAGTCTTGCTCGTTACTGTAGCATAGGCAAAGGTCAGAGCGATCAGACGTCGTTTATATGCCATTTCCACGGGACTTTGAATTCTTGGATGCTTTGCCTTTACTTGTGATTGACTAGGTCATTGTACTAACAGTACCCTCCAGGTGCTGCATTGTTATGATCCACGATTATACCCATGATACCCATGAATGAAGCACACAATAAAGTTCACCTGAATACCTGAGATAAAGGTTTAAAGGCATTATTGGTCATGGAGTTGCCCAGATGAAAAGGGCAGCCTACGAATTCACGCGGTTATATTTACAAAATACAACTACTAAGACTAATATTCAGTTTAATGTTTAATTTGAATGCTTTATTCCTAATCAACACAAACACCCCTATCCTGTATCTAAGAATTCAGGCTCCAATATACAACAACTCTTCACTTGGTCCACCCTGCCAGCCACAGCGGACGCCCAAAGTACGTCCCACCGTTGCTGGATGGCGCCGTACTGCATCACCCTCGATATCCCGGTGGTGCTATGGTGCAGTATACACCGGAGGCTGCTCGGTCGGCCTCTGCCCACGGACCAGCGCACGTTCCGGCGGAGGCGGAGACACAGGTTGAACAGCGTGTAGAGTCATACCCCTGTTGGATGCAGCATCCTTTGACTTGGCCTTCGCCGTACGCATGGCCTCCCTCGAGGACCGTGTGCAACGGCCAAGTGCGCGACAGCAACAGCCTATGGTACCGTCATAGAGGGAGAATAGACAGAAGCGTAGACAATGATCAGCCCAGAGGGAAAGCACGATCGCCAGGAATACAGTGACTCCAACTATAACGCCAAGGATGATCCATTCTCGTTAGGTCATCGGACTGTCATCTGCGACAATTACAGAAGGGGGGAAGGCGCGGGCCTCGAGGCCGCCGGAGGACTGAATGGGCGAGCCCTCGTTTGCGGTTGGGATGAACATTGTTGGTGTTATGACGATATCAGACTGCGAAAAGTGCGTGTGCAGTGCCGGATTGGAGTTTAGGATGGCAATTGGGAGGACGCAGGGCTACAGAGAGTGTGCATGCAGCTTTTATGTAGGAAGGTCAAATAGGGGTCTCGTTATTAAAGATATTTCATTCACTACTAGTTTTTATAGTATCAATGCCGTTACAAAATGAGACAAGCAAAACGGCGGATATGTCTTTCAAAGACAAGTGCGTTTGTCAGTGACAAACAAGGCCTCGTTGGTAACAAACAGTGCATGGCTTAAGGCTATCACCGAGTCCTTATACCATATCTTCATGAAGCAACTGCTAGCTTCCCATTGACTGGCACATTGCGCTGCAAGTCCGGGGATGGAAAGCCCTCAAGCTTCACACCCTTCCGAAACAGCAGACAATGCGTTGAGCCCCCGAAATGGAACATTCCCAGCTGGTCTCCCTTCTTTACACGCTGTCCCTGCTTGACGGTGATATCGCACGTCGAGACTTCGCACATGCCCACTCCCAGGAACGCCATGAGCCCGATGGCCGGGTTATCGCACTCAATGAATATGATTGCCCGAGTGGCAAGGCAAGTCAGATACTCCTGCGTCATGACCTCGCCCGAGGCGTCAATATCCTGTTTCTGGCCCTTGTCCCCGTCCCAGAGCCCTTCGAACAGGGGTTCAGAATAGTACGTCCCGTCGACAACGTACGCCTTGACAATCTTGCCGCTAACAGGAGCATGCCACCGGTGGTAACTCAGCGCACTCAGGAATGCCTGATACACTGTCCCCCCCACGAACTGGTCGGCAAGCTCATCATGGGATAACATATCAAACACCGAATAGGGCTGCGACTTGATCCAGAATGTATCCTTGGCTTTCACGTCTCGGGCAAGTTTATACGGCTGGGACTCGCACGCATTCACAACAACACCGTCATCATCGGGCGCAGCAACAGGCCGAATCCCCGGTCGGAAGACTCGGGTGAAGAAGTCGTCCCACGAGGCGAATCCGTAATGCTTTGCCGTTGGGTCACAGACAAACAACTTGTCGAAGTCGTGGTTTGATCCGTTCGGCGCGTTCGCGACCTGCACGAGATTACCCCTGCCAGTCTGACCGAACCAGCCATTTTCCGATTCATCGAGCGCTGTTGCTGATTCTGGCGATGTCAGGAACTCGCCCCATGCGTTTAGAACCTTCTTCAGCATGGCGTTGATGTCCGGGTCTAGGAACGCTGCATACCCGCTGGGCGTGCCCATTGACCAGTCAAGCACGGCGTTGATGGGCAATCCAACCAGCCCAACTTTGAGGGAAAAGTCATTCCACGACGGCGCAGTTGTAATCAGATAATTCAGCACACGCAGCATATGGTGGTAATCCCTAATCTGAGGACAGCCTGTGGGATCGGTGCAGTAGTGGCGGTTCTTGGGCACCTCGGCGAACATGGACGCGACCAGCAGGTATACGCGGGTGTTGGACTCAATCAGGTGCTTGAATTCTTTCAGGACAGGGTGCAGTTCGTGCTTTTCCTTCTTGTCGACGTGGGCTATCACCCCTCCGACCCATTTGTGGTGCGAGTCATGGTCCGGCGGCATCCAGTGCCCGGCCCTGGCCTGTTAGTAGAATCTCAAAAATTAAAGCTAGACCATACCGGTGGTGACGATGGGTGTGCGGCTTGTTTGGCATAATTATTTGTTTGAGCTACTGGTATATTAGTCCTCACCAGGAGGACGAGACGTTATATACACGACGGCATCATGGTGATGTCATTAGGGCCCACGGCCAGCACAGAACTCCCACCGTATTACAGCATTAGAGGTAGTTATTGCGATTAAACCACGAGTCCCGCGTTCCACTCGACCACCTGAAGGTCCTTTCAATGCTCATCTGCCGCTCATGCCCTGATCCATCTGCCGCCGGGGTGAGGGCTTCCTGGCTGGGGTGCTCCCTGAGCTGGCCCGCCGACGCCGTCACGGAAGTCACCATCATATTGTCATTCGCATTGACATCGGGGCGCCAGTAGTGCGGGTTGTTGGAGCCGGGTGTCTGTCCGGAATCCTTGGGTGAAATCACGGAGAGCGCGTACTTTCCACCGCTGTTCTTTCTCCCGTCGCTGCGGTTGCGGTACGACGAGGCTCCGTCGAGGAACCAGCGGAAGAGAGGACGGAGGGTGATGAGGCTGCCGGCGATAATGGCGAGTCCGGTCTCCATGATCGACCAGATGGCGATTTGGTATGTGGAGTCTGGCTTGTTAGTCTGTACATTAGATACGAAAACGGGGAACTCACAGAGGAAGTCCGTGTCGGCGTAGTTCTGCAGATATGGCATTCGGATAACGACACCAATACTTGCCCTGCTCTCTGTTAGTCAAGTTTACAAAGTGCAGTAAAGGTAACATACACAGCCCCCAAGCTGAGAATACCGGCCAACACGCCCTTGGTGCGCCGGTTCATCTGCAACTTCCAGACAAACCAAACCGGGAGTAAACCCAAAGTAAAGTCACAGCAGATCGTAAGCCCACTGTACACGTATGCAACGATGAGCAGGATGTTCGTCGACATGCACGTTCCTTTCTCAAACGGGTTGATCCGCTGCCAGAAGTACGAGACGGGTTGGCAGTCGAAGAGCAGGATAACCCAGAAGACAAGGCCGATACAGATGACGATGACGATAACAATCCATAGGATGACACGGTGGAGGCGATGCACTGCGAGGCGGAGCAATGCCCAGGCAATGGCGACTTTGGCGACGGCGGACGACCAGAGGTACAGCATCTGGCCCAACCACCATAGCTGGGGCTGTCAGTGGAATTACAGAAAATGAGATGTCGAGACTTACCATTAGAGCTCTTTGCAGTGTGTCCAGGTCGGAGAAGTCGACCATGCGATGGCCAATGCCGGCTTCAGGCCCCAGCATGCACAGCGTGCTCAATGCGATGAATAGCGCCTACGCGAGTCAGTTGGTGTCTTGTTATGCCTGGATAGAATCGTACCAGCGCTATAACCATGAGTCCATCGTCCCAGCCAAATGAGCGCACGATGTACAGTCGCACAAAGCACCGCATAGCGACAGTGATAACAGACAGGCCGACCATCACGGCCGCCGTGACGAAAATCGCCAGGCTTCGGCCTTCCAGAGGCGGATTGGCCATCTTCACCGGGGAAAGGAGACAGACTGGGAGGAATTCATTCACTCGCCTCGAGACGGGCAGAGACTGTCAGGAGAGGGAGGCGCCGGGTTGATATAGGGGCCCGTTCAGCGAGGCAGTGGAGATGCAATGCAAGGCAGGGCGAGGCAAAATGTTTCATGATGGCCGTGCGAGGGCAGACTCTGTGACAATTCAACAAAAGCTCAGCGATCGGGAGGAATCCGCTGGGGATTTGAATTCGACAGGAGGTCGCTCGACAGCAGCCAAACTCCCGATCTGCCCGTCGTCGCAGCGGCGGAGTCGCGCACTCCACTCAGTTCCAGATCGATCGATGGTTCCCCGCAAGGTTTGCGCTATACGAGTCATAGCTGACGATTGCCAGTCTGTTGGGCAAGAAGAGCGTCGGGGAGACTTGCTGAGTTGCTGCAGAGCCTGCAAAGCCATTGTATCCTCACAGTCACAAGTCGGGATGCGCATTTCCCCTCACGTTCAAGGTTCAAATTCAAGGTTCAGATTCGACACTGACTCTGCAGGATTCATGCAAGCAACTGCCGGCAGTTGGCAATGGCGCCGAGACGCTTGGACGCGCTTGTTCCGTATGCCGTTCTCCCGTAGTTGTCTATCAGCCACGTTGCTGCGTCTGCAGTCTACACCTGTTGCCTCAATTGCTGTAAACAGCCGTTGTCTGGTTCGCGTTTCTTCTGACAGCGTCAGCAACCAAGGAATGCGGGCGCTGGACAAAGAGGCTCTGGCAATGCCCACTTTTGGCCCGTCTCAGCTGCTCCGTGATGGACCCAGATCAGCCACACCATCTCCCAATCAGTCGAGTCTGGGGCATTCCCAATCTCCCACCGCCCCGGCTAGTAGCACCAGTTGGAGGCGACTGAAACCAGATGGGGATGGTGCGAATTGCCCAGGATTGCAGTCTCGTGTTTGGCTTTTCACGGACACACTGTGAAACTCTATCGCAGGCAGAGTTTGCTGAATTCTTGAATGCAGCACAATGACAATCAAACATTGAGTCAGTCGTTTGTCCTGCCTGTATTCATGTCGCTCATCTTGCGAACTGATCAATTCGTGGTCTCAATTCTTCAAAAAAAAAAAACAGCGACCTGTTCAGTCTCCGTGTGTGTAATGAGCATAACTTGAATAATTCTGTTATTCAGTTTTCCGAAGTTATTCCAGATGTCGTCATGATTATGTAATACGTAGTTAACATACAAATGAACACCAATATATATATATATATATATACACATAACATCTACACACAAATATATCTATGTCATGATTCAACCACTTCTCCTCGCAGGCGGCCATTCCGCGCGCATGGGATTCCGCAAGGAACTTATCTGTCTTAATGAAATTCCAGTCTACGAGCACCAGCTTATCAGACTGCGCATCGCGTGTCCCGACGCCGACGCAGTCTATCTGTCCTTGCCAAACCCGAGTGTACTGGCTCCAATATTAGAGAACCCACGCATCGAACGGCTTACGGAGACGACCCTGCAGTTGTATTACAAAAGACTTACATTCCCGGTAAATCTTCTCTACGATGATCAGGACGTGGGTCCGGCTGGCGGCCTTCTTGCTGCCCACCGCGACGATCCAGATGCTTCCTGGCTTGTCGTAGCTTGCGATTACCCATTTGTCTCGGTCTCTTGTATGAACCAGCTATGCAAAGAAATGGCAACACCTGTTACGTGCTTCGAAAACGCGGATGGGATTCACGAGCCGCTGCTGGGGGTCTGGTCAGCCCCTGCCTTGTCGCATCTAAAAGAGAATGTGAAAAAGGGCATTCTGGGCCCAAAGTCCGTCCTCAAGTCGCAGGGCAAAACAATTAGAACCCACGACGAAAACTGTCTATACAATGTGAACACGCCAGCGGAATATGAGGGAGCTCTACGGATGAGCGAGTACATCGCGTCGATTACACAGGACATTGGGACTTATGTTCATAGCTATGGTTAAATATGATCAACATGGGTAGATATCAACTGCACTGCCATTGCCCAGCTCGCTCACTCCCCTGGGAATATGGACCCAGCAGTTGGCAGAGAGGAATGGCTTCGTCTTGCCTGGGCTGTGGTCGTCGATGATCCACACTTTCCCACTATCAGGGCTCAATATGCCCGGTCGGAATATGTCTGGATCTTTGCGAAATGACAGTACTGGACTCTTTGCACTGTCACACCGCGAGAGCCCGTTTGTATGTGGATCCGACAGTTCGAGAGCGACTGTGTGCGGCCTTTCAGCCGTTTGCAACTGCAGCGTCTGCAGGTATCGCAAAACAAAGAAGCGAAGGCACGCAGCAGCGGCGACAGGATTCCCTGGCAGCCCGAAGAATGCGGTCTCGCGTCCACTACTGGGAAGCATCGAGAACAGAATCGGATGGCCTGGCTTCACAGCAGCCTTGTGGAAAACAGTCCGTCCGCCAATGCTGTTCACTAGCCCGGGAATGAAATCGCAGCGACCGGCAGATACTGCTCCGGTGGTTACAATAATATCATACTCGTCCAGGACCGTTGAAATGGCATCCTGCATGGCCTCTGGGCTGTCCCGGACGACGCCGCGAAAGTCAACATCAACCCCCCATTTCCGCAGCATCGTCATCAGATACGGTCCATTGGCGTCATGTATCATAAAGTCATGAGGCTGGCTGAGTGCATCCGGCGAGAAAAGCTCAGAGCCTGTCGAGAAAACAGCCACTCGAGGCCTGCGCAGGACTGGAATGTGCCTGACGCCAACCGATGCCAGGGCCATAACATGCTGCGGCAGCACACTCTCTCCAGCTTCAATAATGACGTCCCTCTTGCTGAAGTCCCCTCCAGCGAACCTCCTATGCTGGAAGTGTCTGGCAGGCTTATACACTTCAATATACCGCCGAGTCGAGAATTTGTTCTCGCTTACGACGACATCCTCAACAGGCACACAGCAATCATACCAGTCTCGATCCAAACCAAGGGGAAATGGAGCCCCTGTCATGATCTCCACGCAAGGGGGGACTCCATCCCTGAGATCGCCCCCCGTTGAATGCGGCTGATCCCCAGCAGTCGTCGTGGCTGTGACTTCGAAAGTGACTGGGGCTTCAGCACAGGCGTGTTCTGTTGCTGCCGCGCTTAGCGCAAAGCCATCCATCGCAGAGGTATCATACTGCGGCGTATAGATTGGGCTGTGGATTGTTGTCGAAACCACCCGGTCGCAGGCATTATATATCAAACAGGATTCTGTGGGAGAGGGCTTGCGCTGGCGCTGACCCTCCGCCTCATCCTCAAGCAGCCGTATAGCCTTTGCATATGCCAGGGGCATCTTAACTGTATCTAGAGGTAGTAATTGTACAACCCAGGTGTAATGACGATACTTGGCACAGTTTAAGCTCTCCGACTACCACATACATCATCATGAAATCACGACATAGAAGTAACCTCAACTAACAATTAACATCAACACCTTGTAATTATCTCTCCGCAGCTTCAACATGCCCAGGATCGTCGAGTCCAGGGACTCGATCAAGAACATCTGGGGCGACCGCACGCCCTACAAGCACCAGTGGCCGACGCGGTGCGATTCGCATCTCGTCGATAAACCCGACAAATGGGTCCAGAGTGCTTGTGTCCTTTGCAGGTAGGCTCTATCTTGATTTACAGATCAATACTTATTCATGAAGCAATGGCTGCGGCATGGACATCGGGGTCAAAGACGGCAAAGTCGTCGGCGTGCGTGGACGAACCGACGACCGGGTCAATAAGGGACGACTTGGGCCGAAGGGTTTGAACGGGTTCGTATGCTACATTCTTGCACTAAAAATACTAACAACATAGATGGATAACACTTGGCCACCCCGACCGTCTGCAGCACCCGCTGGTCCGACGCAATGGCAAGCTGGAGCGGGCGTCGTGGGACGAGGCCATGTCGCTGATTGTAGATCGCGCAAAGGATATCCAGTCGAGGCTGACGAACCACGGCATTGGATTCTACACCAGCGGGCAGTTGATGCTCGAGGAGTATTATGTGCTCGCGATGGTTGGGAAGGCTGGGCTGAATACGCTGCATATGTATGTGCTGCTCACTATACCTGTCCAATGCTAACGGGATAGGGATGGGAATACGCGTCTGTGCACTGCAACTGCGGCGGCGAGCATGCGTGAATCATTTGGAAGTGATGGCCAGCCTGGTTCATATGCAGATATCGACTATACCGACTGCTTGTTCCTGGTCGGACATAACATGGCCGCCACGCAGACGGTGCTATGGTCTCGAGTGCTGGACCGTCTGGCCGGGCCAAACCCACCGGTACTCATTGTCGTCGACCCTCGCATGTCGGATACAGCAAAGAAAGCGACAATCCATTTGTCCCCGAAGATTGGGACCAACGTGGCCCTGATGAACGGGTTACAGCACCTGATTATCGAGAACGGCTGGGTGAACGAGGACTACACCGCAAAGCACGTCTGCGGGATAGACGACTTGAAGAAGACCGTTAAGGAATACAGACCTGAATATGTTGAAAGGATCACCGGAGTTCCTGTCTCCCAACTGCACGAGACTGCGCGAGCCCTAGCAACATCCGGCAGTCTGCTCTCGACAGCCCTGCAGGGCGTCTACCAGTCCAACCAGGCCACCGCCGCAGCATGCCAAATAAACAACATAAATCTACTCCTAGGACACATCGGCAAGCCCGGAAGCGGCATCCTTCAAATGAACGGACAGCCCACGGCACAAAACAACCGCGAAACAGGCTGCGACGGCGAATACCCCGGATTCCGCAACCACCAGAACCCCCAGCACATGCAGGAAATCGCCGACATCTGGAACATCGACCTGACGCACGTTCCGCACTGGAACGAACCAACGCATATCCAGAACATGCTCAACTTCATCGCAGCCGGCAGCATCGAGATGTTCTGGGTGTCTGGCACAAACCCCCTTGTCAGCCTCCCCCATCTCTACCGCGTGCGCGACCTCCTCACGAAACCAGACCTCTTCCTCGTCGTGCAGGATATATTCCTCACCGAGACAGCAGCGATCGCAGACGTGGTCCTACCAGCCGCACAATGGGGCGAGAAAACAGGCTGCTTCACCAACGTCGACCGCACAATGCACCTGTCGCAAAAGGCCGTCGAGCCACCGGGGGAAGCAAAGCCAGACCTGGAAATCTTCCTCGACTTCGCGCGCCGAATGGACTTCTGCAATAAAGACGGCGGCGTGCTCATCCCCTTCACGAAGCCCGAGGAAGTCTTCGCCGAATGGAAAAGGATGTCCTCTGGCCGACCCCTCGACTGCAGCGCGCTGAGCTACGAGAAACTAACCGGTGGCTCCGGCATCCAGTGGCCCTGCACGAAAGAGTATCCATACGGTAAAGAGAGACTTTTCGAAGACGGGATCTTCTTCACAGATACCGAGTACTGCGAGAGTTTCGGGCACGATCTCGACACCGGCGCACCGCTCACCAAGGCGCAATACCAGGCCATGAACCCAGCAGGCCGAGCTATTTTCAAATCATGTCACTATAAGCCGAGTCTGGAGCAGCCGGATAACGAGTTCCCGTTTCTCTTGGCGACAGGGAGGAATGTCTTCCATTTCCATACTCGGACCAAGACCGGTAGATCGAAGCGGTTGCAGGGCGCTGATCGTGATGCATGCGTTGTTGTATCTCAGACGGACGCAGACAACATCGGCGTTAGTAACGGCGAGATGGTAATCGTACGGTCCAGACGAGGACAAGTTGAGCTCCCGGTAAAGACTGAAGGAATCAACACAGGCCACGTCTTCATTCCGTTCCATTTCGGATACTTCGACTCAAAGGACAAGCGCGCGCGGGCAGCAAACGAACTCACCATTGGTATGACCCCATCCTTTGAATAGCAAGACATATCTAACAAACCAGAACAATGGGACCCCGTCTCCAAACAGCCAACGTTCAAATCCGGCGCGGTTCGAATCGAAAAATGCGTCCAGAAGGAATCGCAGCCCCCTATCGCCCCAGAGCGTCAAACAGCCGCCATCCACGCGGTCAAAGAGAATAAAACCAACGCAAAAGAAACCGGAAACCGCAACGACAAGTCCCAGAACCGCATTCGGTGGTTGGAAATGTGGCTAGGCGCAACGCACGAAAGCCTCGAGATGTTGCGCGATATCTACAGCGACCTCATCCCACGGCTGGTGCACGATCTGGAAATCCAGTCTGGCCTCGAAGTGATGAGACGGATTACGTACGATGCTATAGAAAGGCTGGAGCCTGTCATATCGCGGTACCATGAGAGTCGACGGTACGGACGAAAGGTCTGCGAGAGGCTGCGGCGGTCTCTGTTCCCCATGGAAGAGGACGTGTCGAACGATGTGTACGAGGCGCTGATTGCGCTGCAGTCGCTGGAGATGTTTCTGACGTATATCGAGGGTCATTTGACGGCGTTGACGCCCGCCAGTCAGGCCCTTTGGGACACTGAGTTTGTAAATGCAGTTACCTTTGCTCAGACGAGTGTGGGCAGGCAGAAGGCGTGGGTTACGCAGCATATCAAGGTGAAGAGCCCACAGACGCTGCTTGTACCACAGAAGCCACTGAGTCAGTTGGATACATCTGCGTCAGGGCTGGCAAGGGAGTTTTATTACTGAGAACACCGTATATTTAATTATGTACTTTAATGTATAGCTTGGACAGAGACTTCTCCGGCCTCCGTACTGGGGAATCATTGGGCAAGACTGTAATGAGATTAATATCTTCTGCACTCCCTGAAGCTGGCTTCGTAGGGTTCGTGCTTGATCGGAATGTCCCTCGCGTTGACGGTGCGGTTTGAAAAGTCGGATATGATTTTCTTGCAGAAGCAAACCACCGCGGTAGGAGTCTCTTGAGTAACGCTGCAATGGCAGGCATGCAGGTGCACATAACGCTGACGTCTCCCTCAATAACACCGTAGTAGGAGATCTCGCCGCCGTTATCTGCAATATGAGTAAGAAAGAGTGTTGGTACGTGCTGGTGAGACTCACAAGTAATGTTATACGTCGTGATGGAGTGATAGAGATGCGACAGACGAAGGATGCCCGCGACGATAATCCTGTTCTAATTAGAAAAAGCCATCAAGAAGCTGTTCTCGAACATACAAAATACCAACAGAAAACATGCTGATCACTCGAATCTTCTTCGCCAGAGGCAGATTCAGTTTCAGCAGCAACGGCAGCGGCAGGAGCATAACCACCACGTCCAGGGCGATATTCAGCGGCGGCATGACCTTGAAGGCAGTGTAGCTGAGACACGTCCCTTCAGAGATACCGTCAAATCTTGTCCAGTAGTACGAGGCCGGAGTACAGTCGAACGCGCTCTGGAAGACGACTGCGACGGAGTACGCCGAGCACAGGGCGATCAGACCATAGGTGACGCGTTTGAAGGTGCGGGTGGTGAAGATGCGGAGATAGAAGAATAGAATAGCCAGCTTTGAGACTGAAACCGAAAAGTAGAAAAAAAGGATGCCGACATAGAAGAACTGGCGTTGTTAGAATGGCTGTTGCGTAGCTTATAGAAACGAACCTTCATCTGGGTGATGATTTGGGCCTGGGTGAGCGCCCACATGTCTGTTCCCCAGCCTATATTCGCTCCTGGACTGTTTAGCAGCGGAAATATATTGTCCAAAGACCTTACCTGCAATCATCATTGCTGTGTCAACCATCGCCGTGATCTGGTCTAGTCAGACACAATCCACGCCCAGATAGAGCACGTACAAAAGTAACAATGCCAATCACATCGTCTACCCCAAAAGAGTCAGAGAATGGAGGCCGGCCAGCGAGTCTGAATCCCATTATTATCGTAGTCAGAGTGATGAAGGACGAGCCGACGGCGATCTGGGTTCCGTGGCGACTGCGCGGGGGAATTTCGCAAACGGCATTGGTGATGTTCATGGAATCTGATGGTTAAAGCGTGTTAGAGTAGGATACAGTATGTAGGCAGTAATCTTACAGAGATATTCACGTAGTTGGCAGTCTCTCTCGTAGCACGACGTGATTCCTTCATACTCTGCCGCGCACAGGGCTTGCTGTGCCCCGTTGCAGTCGAACAGGCCAGGTAAGCAGTTTGCCTAGTTATCAATTAGGGGTCTGTATCACTTTTATCAAGAATAAGACACTTATACCGCGCACTGTGGGAGGTTGTTGATGTCCTCGCAGGCCTCAGCATCTGCCAAATTGGGCATTGACATCAACACCAATATAACCAACACCCATATCCTGGCCATCATTCAAGGTGGCTGAACACAGCATGTCTGTAAGAGCCGGGCGTTCGAAATGCCGAGGGAAATTCCTCATTGCAAAATTAAAAAGCCCCGAGCACTGGTTATAAGTCTTTATATTATAGTGAAAGGTCACAATCAACCGAGGAATATACGAACTGCCCGCACCAGTGGCTGCGCCGAGACAGCCACCAGGAGACGTGACCAGTCAAATCGTCCTTGAAACACGAGGCTTGCCTGCCAAGGTGAAGTGCCGGAAATGGTTGCGCGTGCAGGTTTTTAATTTATTCCGTCCAGTCGGCGTGGTTAGACGCTCTGCATGACGGATCTGACACGGAGACCGAGCGCAGGATAGAGGACTTGGACTTTTGCGGAGTATTACAGTTGATAGATCAAGACTATCTGTACTAAGTGCCGTTTCAACGGCTTTTCTTAGCTTTTCTCCACTAGATTGTCGTTTCAGAACCGCCTTGATTGTTAGAAGAGCCAATCTGCATATATTAAGCAGATCTACTGCCTCTCTATGAACACAACTTTGCTAGCGTACTCTCCTTTGAAAGAATACTGCAGGCCCAGGTTCATCAGCATCGAGCCCGCAAAGGGCCCATCACGGTCAACACTATACATCGCTTCCGGCTCCAGTCCCTGTAATTTCACACGCGGCAAGGCATGGTTTACATTCGGGGCCAGTTGAAAGAGAAACAATACTGCCTGGTCTTTGCTTTCCGAAACAAACAGAGCTGCAGGCCAGTTCGACTCCTCAGGCAGAGCTAACCGCCACATATCGCCTGTGAGAATGATCGGATTCACCTTCTCTGCCAGGGAAATCAACCCGGGAATGGTCTTCTTCTCGTCCTCAGTGATCTCCGTTGGATCGAGCTCGAGACCAAACGACCCGCCCATCATGGCGACGTGGGCACGGAAGGTTAATGGTGTAGTCCGCCCTGTTTGGTGGTTGGGCACGCTGGATACATGGGCACCCATTGTACTGGCAGGGTAGGCGAGCGAGGTGCCAAACTGAATAAAGATGCGCTCGACAGCGTCACTATCATCTGATGTCCACACCTGCGGGAAGTACTGCAAGATCCCTGGATCAAACCGACCACCACCAGATGCACAGCCCTCCCAGAGAACGCCAGGAAAGCGATTTGTTAGAACATCAAATACGCGGTACATGCCCAGCATGTATGCATGGTTTGCGCTAGGCGAGGGCGTCTCAGCCATGCCCCGGTTGTGGTCCCATTTCACGTACGTGATATCGGCGCTGTTGAGGAGGTCTGTGATTGTATTTATAATGAAATCCTGCACCTCTACCAGACCTAGATTCAACACCAGCTGGTTCCGCTGCTCGGTCCGTGGATACTTGCCGGCATGGAGCACCCAGTCTGGATGGTTCTGGTACAAAGTAGACTGAGGGTTCACCATCTCCGGTTCCACCCAGATGCCGAAGCGCAGGGTCGAGGACGAGTTTGCAACCTGGAGGGAGGTTATTTTGTCTACCAGCTGTGCTAGACCACCAGGGAATCGCTCCGGATTAGCAATCCAGTCTCCAAGTCCTGCACTGTCCGATGTTCGGGGGTATTCCTGGCCAAACCAGCCATCATCCATGACCAGCAGTTTCACACCTAGTGCCGCAGATTCCTGTGCAAGACGGCACATTCGGTCATGATCAATATCGAAATACAGACCTTCCCAGCTGTTTAACAGCACTGGACGATCGTCGGTCGCAAATTTGCTACGGATCAAGTGGTTCCTGTACAACCGGTGGAGGGAGCGCGACATCCCTCCTACACCATCTGCCGAATAGACCGCAACACACTCAGGCGAGGTCAGCGTTTCGCCCGGTGCAAGCTTCCAGGACATCTGGTTTGGTCCGACCGAGACGCGCGTCAAACCCTGCGATCCCTTCTCAACCTGGATAGAAAAGGAGCCGGAGTAGACGAGCGAGAAACCCCATGCTTCACCCTGCGACTCAGTGGTGGAGGGATGCACCAGAGCGACGAACGGGTTATGGAGATGGGACGAGAAGCCCGTCGTGCTGCCAACGCTGTCCAGAGGTTAGTATCTCGATAATTGTCTGGGCCCTGCCTACCTCTGCACGCCATAGTCCACCGTTCGTCTCTGCCGGTGCGCCTCCCTGGCCCAGTCACCGCGCAGTCCGAGCATCTCCAGTTCCTCAAAGGGCAGATCAACGCTCATGCTGGCGAGAGATTCAACCGTAATTTCCTCCGCACTATCATTGGTAATGCTGGCACTTCGCACGATTGCATTATACCTGGGAAAGACGGTATACGTCAACGCCGCAGCAATGTCACTATACTCATCAAACAGTCGAACAATAACCGTTTGGGCATCACGAACACCAGCAAACGTTGCAGGAAGTCCACCCAGGTCTGGCTTTCCAGGAACAAGTTCATGCGACCGATACCGAAACGCCGAGATGTTATGCCCTTCTGCCTGACGAATGCAAAAGGCTGGGATGCGAAAGTCGCCCCGTCCTAGGTCCGGGAATTCACGGCGGACGCGATCAGGCATGCCCGTCCAGCCATCAATGACGGGCTCAGGATCCGCCGGGATAGGCCCGGCGACGAGGGCACCAAAGTGGTCCGATCTCAGGTCGCCGGTGGCTTCATCGACGTGGAAGCGATAGGAGAGATTATCGCCGTTGAGAGCAAAGTTAGTGCCGTTCACGGCGACTACAGGAGGGGTCAGATGGGTGATGTACGTCAGGGGATTGGATTTACTTTTTTCTTGCATTTCAACCATCCTGATCAGATGGACCGTTGCTTGGGAGAGGCAGGCATACGGTTATATAGGGCATCCTGCTGACGCCGCCTAACCAGAAGCGCCACGGAGAGTCTCCCGCGCATTGGAACAGAGGATAAAAACAGGCACTATAGTTTAAATTGAGAACTGTAACAAAAAAATAACGAGTGGACATGGCGAGACCGACAAAAGTCCGCCGCGAAATAAATAACCATCCCACTGCTGCAGGGTAACCTCGCGGTCAGCGGATATTTCGCGCCAGAGCCGCCATCAAATCAGCAGCTCGGAGCCCTAGATCGCGAGCCTCTGCAGTGACACTGGGGTCCTGCGAGGAACGAAGCAGCTGTTCCTGCCAGAAGTTCCAACGCTCGAGACCGAAAATTGGGCCCCGATAAAGACGCACCGCCTTGAACATCCGCTGGTTATCCTCATTGACAGACATTGGGTCAATGACCATGTTATGGAAGAAGAAGTACCCGCCATATATTACCCACGCGGACACGGTTTGGATGAAAGTGCTCGTGTGAGTCGAGCTGTCCCATTCCAGGCCCATCATGTCCCAGATCATGGACCGAATAGTATCCAGGCACCCAGCAGATGCCAGCCGGGCCTGGAAAGCAGTGGCGTTCAGAACCCTTGTGCCTTCGGGTCCGGAGGTGTAACCTGATAAAGATAAATAACGTCAGCTCCGTTATATCAGCTGTAACACATAATGGGCTTTTGAGTAAAACGTACCGTTAACATATCGGTAAGACTCCTGATGAAGGTATGGCATGGCCACGAATCGAAAATAGTCGTAATCCCGACATGTGCGCGGTCCTCCGACAGAATTACTGGAGACCATGATTGACCTTGCGTGTCTCTTATGCAGAATATCGCACTTCGACAGCTCCCGGGTAAGGTTTAGAAGCTTCGTCTGCGCCTGGTCGTTGTATGGAATGTCCAGTGAAATGCACAGAATGGCCTCGCTGAGGATGTGGTCACTCTTTGTCGGACAGCCTTTGTTCGCTTGGATTTGAGATGTCTCGTCCTGGCTGCTCGCATCCTCAGCAACGCTATCCTGGAGCTGAATGCTCTGAGAGGTGCTGCGCTGCTTGTCAGCAGGTACATCCCGTGAAATCAGTTGGTACAGCTCCTCGCAAGTGCTTTCCATGGCAAATATTTCCTCGGACTCTATATAGCGCTTCAGAATGCGGAGTACATTGCTCAGCTTATAGCCACCAGTTTCAGGGTTGGAGGGTGTTTCCGACATGATGTAAACTAAGGTAAATAATAATAATAAACGAAGAGGGAAATTAAAAAGACAAACAGTGCTACAGATCTGTTGAACTAGATGCAGAGATGGGGACACATCGGATTTATAAAAGAACCAAGGTGGCGACGGGGCGCTTTGACGGCGGGCGTGAAGCACAACGCCCACGGTTTTGCACTGCCAATCTCCTATCCAGTTTCAAACAGGTTGCCTGAATTCTGGATTGGGATGGATATCTGGTCCTACACCGGGCACAAGTAAGGGAGCCATCAAGTGGCGTGTTTGGGCCACAAGGATCTGAATTCCGTTTCTGCGTAGCGAATCTCTGTTTCCAAGTATAGTCTTTTAATCGCCCTCTCGTACGTATGGGGCTCTAAATAAAATTCTTTGTCCATGAGATGGCAGCTTCGTTTCGTCTTTATGGCCGGAAGCTCGCTTAATTATAGTCGTTTGAATCTTCAATGCTGTGTGAATCTGTAACATACATAAAGACCACATCAGCCCCATGACCTCTGCAGGGGACGCAGAGCAATCTCTTTGATATCTTGACGCTTTACAGCAGTTTCCACTCACACCAAACACACGCTGGTCTCAGCTATTCGTCCAACCACCCAACCCCCCTGCAAGCAACCTGGGAGCCCATCCGAATTAGCCAGAGAACATGAACGACATTCGGATCTTCAACACCCGAACCGCCACCATCCTCGTCGTCTTTGAATATGAGACTGTTTACACGTTTTGCCGTAGTCGCGTTCCTGACGATGTCCCGACTGAGGTTCGCCAACACAACGCGGAGGCCTGGCTGGTGGGCACGCCAATGCCCAGAAATGAACAACCCTGGGGGCCGAGACCGCATGCCTATCGCGACTGGGAGAATCTGTTTGAAACCGAGTGCGCAAGCCTAGCCGATTTGCGAGGCGACGCCTATAACCCAGCTCTGCGACGGCAACGCCCGGCTTTGTGGATGTACGTTGGCGCCCCCAACTTCGACTACGGAGACGAGGATGCCGAACCGGGTTCATCGCGCATTGTCACTGACCGAGGAAGACGCATGATTGGCGTCGCCGCCCATTCGAATGAAGAGGGTGCTCCTTTTGTACGTGCTAGCGAACACCAGGAGGTCTATGCAATCCACATAATCCAAATCATCGTGCCACATCCCCCCACTGTAATCGACGCTGCGTAGGCCCTTGCCGATCCCAGCTGGTGCCCTATGTCGCGATGGAGTCACCGAGAAGGTGGGCGTCCGTATCTCACAGCCTTACCCTGCCTTCGTCTCCTTTTTCCACCCCATCCCATCGAGAACCCCAGCCGTATAGACGGCGCCGTACCGGTCTTTCCGTGATCGCGAACAACAAGCACCACCAGAGACAACGACCGCCTGCAACCTGCACCCCTTTCGACTCATATATCTTTCCACGGTTCTATTACCAGCATTGCGATGATACCCCTGATACACTAGAATAAGCGTTCTTGTTCTCTTTCCGATATACCAAAGCATGATTTCACTGTGGGGACCGATGTGTTGGCTGTTATGATACCCTCAGCAATTTCCAATTTGCTTTTTTACTTTGTCCTTATCATTACTTTCAATAGTATGAAACTCTGCGTCGGCACTTCCGTTTCCTTTGGTTTGGGTTCATAACGAGTGACTATAAACGGAACGAAACAAGTAAGTACAGTAGCAGTCGCAACGGCAACTCCATCGGTAAGCATCATTTGTATAGCTCAAAGGGGCCCTCATTTAACTATCCGCGCAAGAGCTGCCATGGGATCGGCGGCTGTGGTTCCCAAATCTCGAGCTTCCTTGCTGATATCAGAATTATCAGAGAGCTCAGCTAACCTGGCCTGCCAAAAGTCCCAACGCTCCAAACCAAAGATAGAACCGTTTTAGAGGTCACCCGGTCGACAGGTCCTCCAGTTCCCAGTAGTCGTCGGCGGTGGGTGGACGACGATATGGTGGAAGAACAACTGTCTGCCATGCAGGATCCAAACCGCAGCCAGCATGACAAAAATGCTCCGATATGTGACACTGCATCGCTCCGTATCATGCTCCAGGACGGTTCTCATGCTCGGGATCATGAAGTGCACACTATTATCAAGTTCTACAGTTGCGAGCCGGGCTTGGAAAGCGCACAAGTTGACAAAGCGAGAGTTGTAGCACTCCAGCGATGTTCCTGTGGTTCGTGTAATTCAGTCAGTCTGTTCTACAACGGACAACAATCAACATACCTGCCCTGATCTCGACGAACTTCCCACGAAACAGTATAAATGACGTATCGTATGAGCACTCAATGCGCATGTATCCCTCACTTGTGCGGTCTATATTAATGCGCTTCTGCTCCAGAACATTGAACCTGTCGAGCCTGGCGAGCTGTGCCATAAGCGCCGCGAGCTTGTTCTGCGCCCGGTGGTTATGGGGGATTTGCTCCGCCACCTCGACGAAGAGACAGCACAGATTTTACTCTGCCCAGGTTTCTGGCGCCCCTGCATCTGGCATCATGTCATAGAGGGTCTTGGTGGTGTTTGCATGCGCGTTGAGGTCACCAGACACAACGAGTGCCGTGAGCAGCTTGATTGCACTTTCGCGATCGTATCTCTCACTACCATCGTCCTCAGCTACACAGTCCTTGCATTCAGAAGAAGGAAACTCGCAATCCGAGCCGTGAGCATCATCAGCTTCGTCCCCATCACTGGAAAACTTGAACTGAAGGCGCTCCGCGGACAGTGCGTGCAACATGCTATAACCTGGAAATTCAAAATCAAAATCAAAAGAAAAACTAATCGGTGAACCTACTTCCCTTCGCAAGACTTGGCTAGGTCGCAATGACTTTTAGACGACTGCTTGAATACTCAAACGTGGAATGAAACCGGTGCTGCCTATGGCTCAGGACTGGAAGCCACAAAGAGCCGGGCGCGAGGCAAAGGGCCTCGTTTTTAATGATGTTAATATATATTTCTTCTCAAGGTAAACTAAATATAGAATTACTGGCCAATTCTCCCGTTCTGAGGTAGAATCTAAAGCATTCGTGACATTGCAAGGATGGGGCGTCAATATGCCACGTTCACGCAATGCTGCCTGGCCTACGCATAAAAAGGTTCATGTGCACGCCTGCCTTAGGCACCTATACAAACGAATTAAACGAGAATGGCCTGGGACCATAAAAACGGGAGCAGCTCTGCCCCCAGGAGTTGTCTTGATCGGACATCTGCAAAGTCTAGGACCTCTCCTGATTCTCAGCACCCTCTTTGGATCGCAACATCGAGCGAAACACCATATCTAACTGACGCCCCTTTACCGATAATCCATCTTTTGACAATACAATACGATTGTCGGTATCACAAGCACCGTCCAGGCCACGATCTTCACATTCAGCAAGCCCCATGGACGCACCGGCGAAGGCCCGACGTAAATGTGCAGGCTGCAGGCGCAGGCCTATTTGGACGACTTTGGAACTCCGATGCCACCATCAGAGGAAGACAACGGACGAAGGCCTCGCGCATACTTGGATAATGACGGTGTCCTTTACCACCTGCGCACCGGTCTTCCCCAGCTGGATGGGTGCATACCCATGAACGAACTCCCATACTTCCCCGACAACCTGTCTACCACGGCTACAACTTTTGAAATTTTGGCACTCAGACCTCCAGTATTCTGAATGCATATCGGGGGAGCATTTAATTACCGGCATCAGGACGATCATGGTAGCCCTCGCAAGGCTCAGCACAACGAGGCCGGTGCATGGCGGATAATCACCACTGGAAGAAGAACTTCCTAACCATGATCACCCATTCAGGTACCGGTTCTGATGTCCAGACAGATCAGCTGAATAGTAGGAAGTTTGAGGAAGTGCCAACTAGGATAGGAGATGTCCAGGTAACCTAGAAAGGTGGCAAGATCTGTCGCGCAGAAATTCTGCGACTGCGGCGATGTAGTTCAGGAAGGACGACAACCTTGCAATATCAGACCGCTCGGACTTCGAATGGCACGCGCACTCGCCAGCACTGGAGCCATCTTCAAAATGTTCACCTGGTTGAAGCGCCGGTAACTCCCTGGCGAGTCGCGGCCAGTCCTATCTCACGATTCAGCTCGGTTCGTACAATTCAATCCGCCAGGCCCAAAACAGGCTCACTGTGCCTGTCAGTCGACAATTCAAGAATTGCCAATCAAGTACAATTTCTGCAGGGTCGCGTTTCTGGGCAAGCCGCAATGGATCACTAGCTTGTCGCCATACCTACCCCGTACATGCCGTTGGTGACTATCATCTCAGAGTGCTTCGATAGCTGGCTTTTGTAGCCCAAGACCACTTGATCGACCAGGGCGCAGTTGACACCAGACCTACCAGAAATAATAGTAAAAAATGTTCATTGTTGTCATTGTTTGGATGGAAACCGTGCTTGTGAATGGAGCGCCCGGTCTCTTGGATGTGGCTTGCTTGTAAAGCCTCGTTGCGTTCACAGATACTGTCTAAGTAAACCCTAAATCTACTATACTTTGGGCGATTGCTATCATGGTGACGCTGTAGTAAAGTGCTCCAACATTACTTTGTACTTCTCTATTCTTGTATCTATGTTTACTAGTATAAAACTTTGGATTGCACATCCGCTTCTTTTGTTTTGATTTATAACGAGTGACTAAACAGAAGGAATATCGCAGAAAAACGAGTAAATACAGCAGCAGTCACAGCAGGAACTCCGTCCAGGGATCTCAGTATCTTATCTGACTGTACGCGCAAGACTTGCCATAAGGTCGGCTGCCCGGGTTCCTAAATCACACGCTTCCTCGCTGATATCAGAATGGTTGGAGAGCTCAGACAGTCTTGCCTGCCAGAAGCCCCAACGCTCCAGTCCGAAGATGGGACCGGAATAGAGTTCGTATGATTGGTATGCCTGGGATGATCGGGCTGTGGTAGGTTCCGGGTCGATTACAATGTTGTTGTAAAATAGTTGCCCACCGTGTAATATCCAAACCGCGGCCATCTTAATCTGGATACTAAGGTCCTCAGGGGTCCCCGCAACTTTTGGCTGCTCTAAGACATCCCTCATGGTCCATAGCATATCTGATGTATTATCCATGATCCCCGCGGTGGATAGCCGAGCCTGAAAGGCGCATAAATTGACATATTTGCTGTCGTACTGCTGGGGCCCTACTCCTGTTTAGTGAAGCTCATGTCAGCGTCCTCATACGCCGTGTAGCGATTAGGCTGAGCCTTACCATTGAATAGCTCGCACCAAGTTCTCGCATATACGCGTAAGTGAACGTAATTTGAGTAGACAAGGCTGAGCTGGCCCACCCCTTGAGGGTGCGTATACCAGCGTCTATTCCGTAACACATTGAATCTGTCACATCTCGCGAGCTCTCCCACGAGTCTTACGAGCTTGTTCTGTGCTCTATTATCATGTGGGATTTGCTCTGCAGTGGCCAGAACTAGGCTGCTAAGAACTCCTTCATACCAGGATTCTTGGGTCCCGGCTTCCGGCATCATGTCATAAAGGGCCTTGCATGCCTTTAGCTCGGCGATGGTGTCGTTGGACTGAAGGAATTCTTTGAGCACCCGGATTGTGCCTTGAGTTTTGCGTTCGCTCTCATCCTCACAGTTGTAGGCATCGAGCTCAAGGCCATCAATGCTCTCATCCGACATGTAGTGGAGGCTCAATGCTGACGGTGATTGTGACATGCTGTTATTTGTGAACTCAGTGAAAACGACAAAAGCAGAACGAATGTGTGAGCCACTTCCATAGATGAGATTTGGATGTGAAAGTGAACCCTTTATACAGTGGGCGATGAATGAAAGCAGGAATAAAATTGCTGCTGCCGAGAACGCCCGAGATTACGACAAAGACCCGGGCGCAAGCCACATCTCGTCTTTGATATGGAAGTAAATATAGATTGCCAAATGGACCAAGTCAAAGAAGGGCGACATGGCGGATAAAGGCCATGCTTCCCAGCTTTGTGTATATTGCGCTCCAGATATGGGTTATAAATATGGAACGCTTTATTTCCAATTCCAAGCTGTCCCGAGATACAGCAGGACAGGCGTTGGCATACCCATTACTGTTTGTAGTATATCGATGTCTGTCACCAAAGAAATCGTTGCGGATGACATCTACATGTTCCCCTGGGGACATTTGGATGAAACCGGAGAAGGCCCCCCTGAGGAGATGTGCAAGCTCCAGGCTCAGGTATACTTATCCGCGCCGAGTACTCCAATG
Organism: Aspergillus versicolor CBS 583.65; assembly: GCF_001890125.1. Lineage (NCBI taxonomy): Eukaryota > Fungi > Ascomycota > Eurotiomycetes > Eurotiales > Aspergillaceae > Aspergillus > Aspergillus versicolor. The sequence goes on from NW_024467538.1 coordinate 233,714, forward strand.
CCAACATCAGAGGCAACCAAAGGGCCACGCCCTCATGCCTACAGGGATGGGGAGGGTTTGCTCGCGCACCTGCGGTGTGGTTTACCTACGTTGAATGGCATTGTCCCTCCACCCAGTGGAAAGGACATAGTATATTGGATGTACGTCGCTGGACCATTCGATTACCAGCAGCAGACGCAAAACGGCCAGTCACCGCAGGAATCGCTGCCTCCACCTGGTGGATGGCGTATTGTCACCGATAGGAGCAAGAACTTCGTCACTATGTTGGTGCATAACGCCGACCCGCGCGCTCGGGGTCGGTTTGAACGAGTGCCAGTGCGGAGAGGCCTGGTGGAGGTGACTCGCCGAGACGGTATGATCGTTGAGACCAGGATTCTACCGCCAGAGTATGACTGACCTGTTGGCTGAAATGGTAATCTTGTCGAAAATGTATCTGTATATAGCTGCAAAGGCATTCGCGCCATGACATATGCATGGAGTAAACGTGTTTTCTCTCCTCTGTTAAAGTAGGCCTATTATTCAACGGATACTTTTTCCTTTTTAAAGTATATTGCCAACTACCACCGGACTGAATGGCTAGGCCAGGTATCATGGACAGGAGGGATAGATACTACAGGTAGCAGTGGATTATAGCCGGCTAACAGCCAGCTTCAAATGGTACGAAGTGTAGCGAATAACAGAAGCTAATACTAACAAGAAATATCAGGGAAGCAGCGCCAGAAGTATCAATGAGTCCACAGTATATCAGCAACCGCAGTTACCTGGAGGCAATTCTCCCCATAGCAGAGGCAGTAACAAGTCGTCACCACGCATGAGCACTACCAGTACGCGCCAGAGCTGCCATGTAGCCTGCTGCGTCACCAGCAATTCGGCGGGCCTCGTCATTGACTGGATATTGCTCAGAGATCGAAATCTCCGCGAACCTTCTCTGCCAAAAGTTCCAACGCTCCAGGCCCAATACTGGACCGTCGTACAGCTCGTTCGTTTGGAAGACTTGGTCAGACTCGGCCGGAGGCTCTGGGTCGAGGACCATTGCTTGGGAAATAAAGTTTCCGCCATATCGAATCCACAGGGCAGAAACCGATAACAAGCGTAGACCATGCGTAACTCGTTGCAAGCCGCTCCAATGTATCTCTCATCCACCATATCATCAGCTCACGAGGCTTCAGGAAACCAACATTTGCGAGGCGGCCTTGAAATGCACAAATATTGAGCAGCTCAGAGGCCTCAGTATTAGTGTCCCAGGTTGCTATTGTTCGGGGTTAGCTTGAAGCTTGCACTGTTTGCCATTCACAGGAGACATACCCTCGCCAATTCGATGGCACTCTCTTTTGAACTCGGTCATGCCATCATAAAAAACAAACCCTGGCCTGCCAATGGGCTTGGTAAATCTGCCATATCTGCCCAGGTCCTGAACAAGTTTCACGAGCTTTTCCTGCGCCGGGTGTGAGTATGGAACCCGCCTCGCCGCACCGGGTAAGAATGCTCACTCCCTCTCGGGGACTATACGCCCCGACCACCACGGTGATCTCCTCCTCTTCTAGCTCGAGGCGTAGATTCAGCCCTAACATTATAGGTTGAAGCAGGGAAATGGGGCTAATCAAAGGAAAAAATATTTTTTTTTTTAAAAAAAAAAATAAATAACAGAAGATAACAGCCAGTAATGATATATTAATAGACCATCTACAAAGCTCGTTGGCCAGCAAAGCCTATGACAAAGATGTTATAAAGGGGCCTTTATTATTATTGAGTCGTCTACAAAGCATATCAGGTTTCTTTGGTGTATCACCCTGCCTTTATTGGGCACCCTTCGATAAAGCCCGAGCTAACAATAGAGGCTGACCCAGATAATGGAGTCTAGGCCAAATCAAATGGGGACTGCTCATCACACGAATGGGTATAAGCCAGATTTACAAAGCACGATATTCCAGATGCCACGAGGTGGAGGGCACGGCAGTCCCAATACCCCCTACTCTGGATTTGCCATCTGCAGTACAGGTTGAAGCACGTCCCTTGACCAAGCAATAGTCTGTCCGGAAGGCAGACGCTCCTACCCACGGCGACAATGAATGCAGGCCTAGGACCCGTAAACGTCCATGATACTATGTATATACATGTTCACGGTTCACCCATAGGGTGCCCATAACGGGGGACGTCATGCCCAAGTGCAAAGTGTACAGTTGCCAATGCCCCGCACCAATATTCATAGTAGTAACAGCATGGTTGTGGAAGTCTTGCCAAGCTCGCGCTCTGAACGTGGAGGTGGCGCTGGAGACTCCCAAAACGGCAACCGTTTCCTACGCCCGCAGCCAATATCAAACACCAAACAGGGAGGCCTTTCCTACTGCCTGGCCTGATTAAGATCCTACGAAGTATATGTACCCCTCGTGCCAGAAGTCCCCTCCATTTGTCTCATAGATTGTCCATTCTTTCCTGCTTTATCTACTCCGTATCTATATCTCAATCCCCAAGATATAGCACAATGTCCTCCCTACACGGCATCCTCGTCGCCCTGATCACCCCCTTCACGGACGACAGATCCAAGATCGATGAAGCCCGCCTAGAGTCCCACATCAACTGGCTCCGGGCCTCCGGTGTCCACGGCTTCGTCCCTGGCGGCAGCACAGGCGAATTCACAACCCTCTCGCTCGCCGAGCGCAAGCAGCTCACCGAGCTCTGCGTCAAGTTCGCCGGCGGCCTCCCCGTCGTCGCAGGGACAGGCAGCACCTCAACAGCCGAAGCAGTAGAGCTGGCCGTGCACGCCGCCCAAGCCGGCGCCGCGGGAGTAATGGTCGTCCCACCCTTCTACGACGCCGTCAACCTCGAACAACTTACCGAGATGTTCGCCGAAATCCACAGCGCCTCTAAGCTGCCCATCATGTACTATAACATCCCCTCTGCGTCGGGACTAACTCTCTCCCCGACCGAGATCGCAGGCCTGTCCAAGGTCGGCGTCAAGTACCTCAAGGATACCTCAGGCAACGCACCAGCCTTCACAGAGCTCGTCTTCAGCCTCTCCGACCAGATCACCGCGCTCAACGGGTGGGATACACTCACATTCTACGGTCTCGCGGCCGGATGTCCCGGTGGAGTCTGGGGAGCAGCGAACATCATCCCCGAGCTGGCGGTTGAGCTCTACGAGGCTGTGACTGTGCGTGGGGATCTCAAGCGCGGCCGGGAGCTCTGGACGAAGGCATTCCCGATCTGCAAGTTCTTGGAGTCGCATAATTATGCTGCCGCTGTGAAGACGGGGGTTGAGTTGAGGGGGCTGTCGACCGGTGGACTGCGCAAGCCGTTTGCGTTGCTGAATAGTGAGCTGCAGGCTGAGCTGAAGGGGCTGCTCCAGAATGCTGGAGTCAAGACTATTTAGCGTTTATAAGTAGCATTATGGAGATTTTATATAAATTCATGAATGACATGAATATCAAGATCGTTACACATCACATTCATAATCTGTAGAGGATAGCCCTGGTAATACTTTAACAAAACAACGGCCACATCTGCCTCTCCTGAATGAACGTCGTCCATGTAGGCATCGGCTCCCCCCGATTCGTCTCCAGATGCTCATCCTGCCTCCGCCACAAACTCACCATAATCTCTTTGGCCACGCCGAATCCCGCAGGACCATAGCTCGCCATCGCCGCATCAACCCAGGCCAGCACCGCCTCGCGCCTCTGCGTCGTCAGCGCCTCACACCCGGCAATGAAAGCAGGCCACGCCGCCCCAGGCCCAGTCGGATGTTCATGCGGCAGGGCAGCGGTAAATTCCGTCAAGGAGGCAATCACACTATCAATATGCGCCGCGAGGATAGCAGGGTGGACGCGGCGGATGCGTCTGTAGAAGAAGATAACGAGGGCTGCATTCAGCGCGCGCAGCATATGGCTATGCGGCTTTGCGGGCTCGCTTCCGGCCTTGAGAGACGTGAGATCACACGAGCAGATGAGATTCTCAAGGCGGATACTTCGGCGGTGCAGGGCTTCCCATGCTTCTAGACTGGTGTTCTCCCCTGCGAGCTGCGCTCGGCGGAAGGTTTCCATGACGTTTGCGAGACGGGTTGTTTGGGATAGAAGGCTGAGCCAGGTCTCTGGGATGCCGTAGACCTGTTTGTAGAGGGTGTCGGAGAAGCTGCGTGAGTCTTGGAGGTGGATGTCGTGTAGCCCGGTTTGTTCGTCTTTGGGCTCATTGATGTTTAGGTCGCTGTCTGCGTCGTGGGCTTCTAGGCGGAGGAAGTCGTCTAGGCGAGGGTTGGATTCGTGTGAGTTTTGTCCTCCTGGGACAGTTTGTTGGCGATGGCGTTGGAAGTTGGTGTCTAGGGCTTCGATGAAGGAGGTCGATGGGTTGTAGTCGTGGAGGACGTAGGTGCTCTCTCCGACTAGGCGGAGCCAGGTGTACATATGGTGCAGGAGCCGTGACTTTTGGGATATTCGATGCTTCAGCAGGCCTCGTACTCGTAGGATGTATTCGGCGTTTACCATGAGGGTTCTTGCATGTTGTTGCTGCCCTGATATGACCTGCGACAGTCAGTAGTGCATACATAAAGGTTAAGCAACATACCGTGTATTCAATAAGGCAACAAATGGCCATTAGCTGGTCTTTGTATTTTGCACGCTTTGGATCTATGGTTTCGTATCGCAGCGACTTTTGCATGTGGTCTCTGGCCTGCTCAAACATCTGGCCGGCAGCCTGCTGCCAGTGACCGGGTGACCCAACAGAACTGTTCGCTGATGCGAGATGCACTGCAGAGCAGGCCAACAGACCGTAAAGATTTGCTAGGCGTGCATGGCTTATTCTCTGCGAGCCCAGGATAGTCAAATCGTTATATGTCGCCATGGCACCAGCCAGGTTCATGGCCCTCCACGGGGACTTGTCGCCCAACGGGATAATGACCATCTGGGGAACCACTCTCTCATTGAAGTGTTTGAAAAGTAACGGCGCATCAGCCAGTGCAGCCGCGTCCAGAAACGTCGAGGCCATTTCAATGGCACTGGATGGGGGAGTCATGGCAGCTATGTTCTGGACTGGGGCGAGCTCCTCGGGGACAACAAACCCGTTCGATCCATTATCAGCCACCGCATCAGCACTTAAATACATATCGAAATTCAACATTGACGGTTGAAAGAATCCCGGCTGCTCCGGACTCAAGCCTAGGATATCTGACCAGTGCAGGAAGTCGTCGATATGGGAAGGCGAGTCGTCGAGCAATGATGGCAGTGCAACACCAGGATCCTGCGCAACAGCCGTATCAGGGACTGTCTGCGGAGGACTACGAAGCGTCCCTTCCGGCTCTGGCGGTGTGTACTTATGACTCTCTGGCTGCTGCTGCTCCCCCTGCATATTGCTGGGCGCATCAGGCGCAAAGTCCAGGACGCCAAATGGGCCCACGACAATATCGCCCACGGGCGGCCGGTCGGGATCGCGTGTCTTGACGTCGATTTCCGCGAGGGATGCACTAATGGAGCCAGAAACGAGGTTCGAGCCCAGGGACGTGCTCATAGACTCTCTCGACTGCTCTGGGGCGTGTCAGTGGCCGGCCACGGGTATGAGTGCCGTACTGACCTGTATAGAGATGGCGGCGGGTGCCAGCGGTATCGTCTCCCTTGTCGCTGCCGCTGCTGCTGCGCATCCAGCGGACTTCATTGGTAAAGCCCTCGCAGGCGACTCCCAGATTCCGACAGGTCCGACAGGCAGGCCGTTTCTGGTCGCATTTGACATGGCGGCGACGACAGGTGCGGCATGCGCCCAGGGTGTGCGATCTGCGGGGGCGGGTGGACCTGGAGCCCATGATGATTATTGCGGCCAGAAAGGAAGTGCATTTGAGCAAGAAGTCAAAAGAAGAAGGGAAATACGATATGAAGTGCAGCGCAGTCGCCGCAGCGGGGTGGCTGTCGGAATCTCCTGCCGCTTTGGTGAGTGGAGCACAGTCTGATATCACTATTTCCACGGACATGGAATCATATTTTAATTGCAAATATTATATATTTATGTGTGCAGGCTAGCCATCTGAACTGCTGGATAGATTTGGGAGATGCTGGGAGACCCTGGTAAATTGTTGTAAACCTGGTGCCATAGTGTAATACTGTAGCATCACCACTGTTAGCCAGAGTGAGGATAGTGACGAACGTAGACATTCGGCATGAGTATCCGTTTTAAATTGTATATATACACTCGAAAGATCTCCCTTGGCTTATCATTAGATATCGGCTCCAGTTACCAGCAGCCCTACACAAACCAGGCAGGCTATCCCGATCCCAGCTGCCTCCACGATAGGAAGCCATCGCCGTAGCCATACCGATGGCGCCTATTACCCCGAGGCGCACCATGCGTGCTGGGGTCGTGCTTTGGCTGCTTTAAGGTCGGTGCTCTGTCGTCTCGCTGCATCCCACATCGCAACACCGCGCAGTTGTCACCGATCATTCACAATGGCCCACCGGGGAGAGAGCTTCGCCCAGGATGTATCCTGCATCGCAGACTTGAAGAGGCTGGGGAGCAGCAGGCTCCCTGCTATGGTGCGAGGTGCGACCAGACCACGACCAAACGGCAGATATTGACATGGTACTAAGTGGCAACAGATTATTACAACGAGGGCGCTATGGATCTGATCACGCTGCGCGATAATGAAGCCGCATACGACCGCTATAAAATCCTTCCGCGGATTCTCGTCAACGTCGCCAACGTAGACCCTAGCACGGAGATTCTCGGCACAAAGGTGACTTCCCAGACATAGCTAGATGGATTATACTGACAGAAGGTGAATTCAGGTCTCGCTCCCCTTCGGATTCAGCCCGGCCGCGTCGCAGAAACTGGCCCATCCCGACGGCGAACTTGCGACGTCCCGCGCAGCAGCCAAGTTCGGCATCTGCATGGGGCTGTCCTCCTACTCAAACTACTCCCTCGAGGACGTCGGAGCGCAAGGGCTGGGAAATCCATACGTGATCCAGATGTGTGTTCTCCGGGATCGATCGATCACACTGCAGCTGTTGAAACGGGCAGAGAGTACGTCTTCTCGAACCACGCTGGTTCCTGCTAACATTCCTAGAATCCGGATACAAGGCACTATTCCTATCAGTAGATGTGCCAGTGCTAGGGATGCGCCTGAACGAGATGCGAAACAACTTCTTCCTACCAGAAGACATGGAATGGCCGAACATCCTCAGCAACGGGAGCGATGGCTCCGACAAGACCAACTATGGTACATCTACCATCTCCTATAAATAGCGATGCTAACTCTACTAGATCCAAGTCTCGACTGGGAACAGACAATCCCCTGGCTCCGGGAAAACACATCAATGCAGATCTGGCTGAAAGGGGGTACGTACATCCCTACACGAACCAAACCACCCATTAACATCAGCAGTATGCTCCCCCGCTGACGTCGAACTCGCAATCCACTACGGCGTAGACGGTATAATCGTCTCAAACCACGGCGGGCGCCAGCTCGATGGTGTCCCAGCAACCCTGGACTCGCTGAGACTGTGCGCGCAGGTCGCCCGCGGCCGTATTCCCCTGGCAGTGGATGGTGGAATCCGCCGCGGCTCTGATATCTTCAAGGCGCTTGCTCTCGGTGCTAGTTACTGCTTCATGGGTCGGATTCCCATTTGGGGGCTTGCTGTATGTATCCTCCCCTTGTCACGATTCAAGCTGACTGTCGTAGTATGCCGGACAAGAGGGCGTAGAATTGGCGATTAAGATCCTGCGTCAGGAGTTGCTGGTTACGATGGCGCTCGCTGGGTGAGTACCTGTGACGTTATTATTTATATAGACTAACATTCTGTAGATGTCAAACGGTCGCCGATATCAACGAGAACCATCTGTCGGTGCTACAGCCGGATGGGAGGCTTTCGAAGCTGTAGACATGGTTTTGGTCTATGAACGATTGCATTGCCCGTTTAGCGTTTAGATTTCCAGGTCGAGATAATATGAATATCTATTCTGCAATAAATATCTCCTATCACTAATTGTAGAATGAGACATAACCACTGTTTTTGCTATGGATACTTCCTTGAAGAGTGGTGGAAATATATCTTAATAAACAGAACCAGTAATTGCAATCTATCTAAACCAAGTACGTAAGTAAATCTTAATGAATACCCTATATCAACACTTCCACAACAAAAGAAAGAGAGAATGAAAGATCTACGCTGTATTCGCACACGAAAAGCTCGCACTGCCAGGGTCATCATGGATCGCCTTGCCAGAAGCATAGAGACCAAGTGCACACATAACAACGCCGATAATGAAACAAAACACGTTCAAAAAAGTAAGCGCAATCTTCCGCTTCGACGAAAACCACAGCCCCTTGTTCATGAACAGCCAGAATGCACCGGGGAGACTGAAGCTGAACCAGCTGGCGAAGAGGGCAGTCTTTACAGAATCAGTACCGAACTGTGCTCATATAACTGGGGACAATGTGATTGGGAGGGGACATACCATCAAACTAAGTAAACTGCTGAAAACAGGGATTGCTGTCGCGATGATCCAAGCAACAACCCAGAGGGCGACGCCGATTCCAACCCAGGACCCGACTGCCTTAAAGTCGCGCTTCTGCATGCGGTCTGTGCCAGCCCAGACGCGGGTGTAAATCGACTTACAGGCGATGTGGCCGTTTATTACGCCGGCGATGATAATCTAAGGTTGTATTGTTAGAATAAGGCTGTTATCGTTCAGAGGAACATACCGTTGGCAATGCGATGCCGTAGGCAATCTTTGAGACTAATGGATTGACAGAGCCAAGTGCTGGCGATTTAACGTCCTCCCCGGCAAAGTAGTAAATCACAACCCCTGCAACGAGGTATAGCGAGATATCGATGGATTGCAGCAGGGTCAGGGCTTTGGGGAAGTCCTTGGGGTCTTTCAGTTCGGCGATGACGTTGAAGAAGGCATTGTGGCTCGCTAAAGACGTTAAAAATTGTTTTACTCCATGGTTTCAATACTCACCATAGGACAGGATGATATTCAGGGCAGAGGTGAATCCAGTAACGAGGCTTGTTTCGGTGGTTGCTTTGACAGGGCCACCGGGGTGTTGGATGCCGATGGCGACCATGGCGATCATCACAGCACAGAAAATACTGATGAATGCTGGACGAGATTAGCGCTGTACACTCGTATATAGAAAAACACTAACAAGCAAGTGATAGCCATGACATGTTCTTCATCGTGCGTGGCAAGGAGAGAACAAGAGAGACGATCAGGCCAACCACCCCAAAGACAAGCGAGCAGGTACCGTGCTCTGTCAGGGTATTCATGGCCACAGTGAAAGTAAGAATATGGCTTGCCATGAGGAAGATCAAGAAGAGCATTTGACCGCTGAACAAGACTTCCCGACCAAAACGGCCCATCAGGACTTCTCCCGCATCGGCCATACTGACAACATGCGGATACCGCCACTTGAACTGTCCGATTACATAGCCGGTATAAGACGCAATAACACCCATCGAGAGAAGAATAACAATAGCAGGAACGAGGCCGAGGCCAGCCACAGCCGCAGGGATGGATAGAATTCCGAGAGAAATCGTTTCAGCGACCATCAGCAGGCCACATTGCCTAACGAGATATCATCAGTGACAGGATACAAGGACCGGAACTGCAGACCATACCACCACTTGAGGACTTTGTATTTGACTTCTGCGTGGGACTCGTCACCAAAGGCATCCTGGCGATATGGCATGCTTTCGGCCTTTTGCTCGTCGATGGCCATTCCGGCGTTCTCTTCGTGTGTTTTCTCGGGGGTGCTTTCAATGTCGGCGTTTGCCGGTTGGGCTGTGTATGATGGATAGGACATGATGAAAGTCGAGTAATAGTATCATATACAACAGGGGTATTTAAAGTGAACGGGTAATGTGTTGATGGAATGGGAGACAGGGGGTTATAAAAAGCAGCAAGTGGGAAGGACAACACCGCACCGCGTATCCGCAGACAAGTGCTAACTTATAGAGAAAGAGGATAGGAGGAGACTCAGTGGAACCGTGCAGGCAGTTGGGACAGATTGTCAGTGTGCAAGAGCATCCCCCGTCTTATCTATGGGTCCTACGAGCACACCGTAGAGATATTCTCCTCAAGATATTCAAGACACAGTTTCAGCCATCTATTCACCTATCTATTGGCTACTTTTAAGATTGAGTTTAATTATTTCCCTCACAACGCAATATTGTACCCCGGACATCGTCGTTATTCTCGTTGTATATGCCGCAAGCTGGGGACTCCACGATACTCCGTCTGGGGAAACCAGACACTCCAGCCACTCCACAGGCGCTTTATCTTTGTCTTCTCAGATTATTGGCGAGAGTGTATTTCTATTTCGTAACTCATCATTCTACCCCGGGGCCACGACGCCGGCCGACGCTTATCAAGGAATAACCTGCCTATTCGGCCGTGGCAAATCATTCTCCCAGTCGGACCAGGTTTGATAAGTCAATAATCATCACGGAACAGTAAAGCTGTGATTAATTAGGCGAAACCGTGCGGGATTTAATTTCGGTCCAGGCGGCTGTCAATATCGGACTCTCCTTCCTGTCCGAGCCCCCATATATCTACCCCGACTCGGCCTACTTCCGCCGAAACCGCTCCGAAATATAGGCCGATTTAGTACGGGTTGATGATGCCGTCTATGGTTATCCTGGTATAGAGGAGTTTGACGGACTGTCATTGGGTGTAAAGCCCGAACTCGACTGCCGATGCAGCGCCTATCATGCCGACAGGATCATTCGTTCTGAATATAGAAAGTCTTTACATGCCGGCTATCTGATGACCAATTCTACCAGCAGAATGTAGTCCTTCGGAGACTCAGTAAGCACAGACATGAGAGAGTTCATCATTCTAAGCACTTGAATCTATCTATAGCTTGTTTCCCATATTTACATGCACTGCCTTAACCTGGGTATAAGCCTCAAGACCAGCCTCTCCCAGCTCTCGTCCAATTCCACTCTGCTTGACGCCTCCAAAAGGCACACGTGGGTCGCAGTCCTGGCTGCTGTTCACCCAGACCATGCCTGCCTCTATTTCCGCCGCAACACGATGGGCGCGTTCCAAGTCCCGAGTGAAGACTGCTGCTCCAAGACCGTATGTTGTATTATTGGCACGCTTGATGGCGTCCTCTTCGCTGGAGAATGGGAGAATGACAACAACCGGACCAAAGACCTCGTCGCGTACAATGGCGTAGGAATCATTCTCCCCCGTAAAGACAGTCGGCTGCACAAAGTATCCATTCTTGTTCTTTGCATCAGCAGGAGTATGTGCAGCACCTCCAGTAACAACCTTGACGCCATCCTTTTTGGCAGCTTCAATATAAGATAGAATCCGGTCATATTGTGCCCGCGTAACCTGAGGGCCCTGGAATGTATTCTCGTCCCACTGGTCGCCGATCTTCGACGTCGTCTCCACAGCCTCTTTGAACCTGTCCAGGAAGGTCTGGAAGATATCCTGGTGAACATAGATGCGCGAGGTGGCAGTACAGATCTGGCCCTGGTTGGACATGATTCCGAAATGGGACCATTTGACAGCCTGCTCCAGGTCTGCATCTGGGAAGACCAGCAGCGGTGACTTGCCACCTGTTTCCAAGGTGATATTCTTCAACGTACCAGCGGCGAGCTTCATGATTTCTCTTGCTGTCATTGTCGACCCCGTGAATGCGATCTTATCCACCAGGGGGTGTCCAGCGAGCGCAGCACCAGCCTCACGACCGTAGCCATTTACAAAGTTGACAACACCAGGTGGGAATCCAGCCTCCTTGAACAACTTTGCAAAGATCAGAATACTCAAGGGCGTCTGTTCCGCAGGCTTAAGCACGACTGTATTTCCGCAGGCCAGCGCCGGTCCCAGCTTCCAGCACGCCATGGACAGGGGATAGTTCCACGGGATGATCTGGCCAACAACGCCAACAGGCTGGCGAATTGTATAGGCGAACTTCTCCGGCGTCGTACTGATCGTCTGGCCGAATGTTTTATCGGCCCAGCCGCTGTAGTATCGAATAGTTCCGATGGCTTCGACGAGGTCTTCATTAAGAGCGACGTGGTAGGGTTTGCCTATCGTTTACCATCAGTTGATTCCGACAAACCAACCAAGACAACATACCGTTATCCCACGCATCAATTGTCGCAAACAACTCCTTATTCTGCTCCATGAGGTCCGCCAACCGGCCCATGAGCTGTCCGCGCTCAGTGCCAGGGAGTTTCTTCCATGAGGGGTGTACGAGGGCTGCTTTGGCGGCCTTTACCGCGCGGTCGACATCATCTGCCCCGGCCGCATGGACGGTCGCAATCGGCTTATCTGTTCTATATTGTGTCAGTAAATCGAATATCAGGCAGTGGAGGAGACGGACGCAGGGTCAATCGAGGTAATGGTTTGTCCGCTGGACGCGACAAACTCGTTGTTGATGAACAGGCCCGTGGGCTGGGTGTACTTGCGCCCGTTTGGAGCAGTGATCTCAACGGAAAGGCCAGACATGATGTAAAATATGCTAGATGTTACAATGTCAAGAAGCTGCTGTCTGTCGCGGGGTCTTATGTACGGAACCAGCTGCTGTGGCTATACCAACCCAGAAGGGAATGTCCTTCCGACTGTGGAGTTGCTGCATCACTAATTTAACTTGGGAATCAGTTTCTCATCTGTTTGCACTCCGTTTGCATTTCGTGACTTGTTTTGTGGATCTGTTTGCATTTCACTGCATTACTTTATGCAGACCTGGTGCCAGCCCTACTTCTTCAACACCAACATCCGTGGCTTCTACACATGATAAGATGTCGGACCACCTTAACCTATTTCAGTTCACACTCAGCCGTCCTGCACTTCCAGAGACGCTCACATGGATTCAGCCGATCAGCCGCGGGTTCAGCTCGAGCGTTTCCCCGCACAAACCTCCAATGACACCGGGGGCCACGTCTGTATCAGTCTAGATTCAGTCTTAGTAGAGTATTAATCTATATTAGGCGTTCTACATTCATGCTAGAGAATCCCCCGCGCACCATCAGACCCGTTCAGTGCTGCGCCCCTCGAATTAAACTCCGTCCTGACCTCAGCACTATAAGACCCGCACGTCAACCTTCGCTGAACCAAATTTCCTCAATCATCGCTGCAACAGTATCACCAACATGGCAAGCACCGACAGCAACGGCCAAGGCAACTCCCCCGTCTCCTCCGTCGAGGAGTTCACCCAAACCGCCTTCGACTTTATCATCTGCGGCGGGGGTACAGCCGGATGCGCCATCGCAGCACGCCTGAGCGAGGACCCCAGCGTCACCGTTGGAATCGTCGAAGCAGGCAGATACGCCATTGACGATCCGGTAATCGACTCTCCCGCGGGGTTTTTCCAGGCATTCGAGAACCCAGACTACGACTGGTGTCTGTACACCGCGCCGCAGACAGGCAACAATGGCAAAGTCCATCATATACCGCGTGGAAAGGTCCTGGGTGGCTCCAGCGCAATCAACTACATGATGTACGTCCGGGGATCACTGCAGGACTACGACGACTGGGCTGAGCTGGCCGGTGATGACGGCTGGTCTGCGGCGTCGATGAAGCAGTACATGCGCAAGCACCAGGTACCCCATCCGTCCAAATATAGTCCTTGTTATATCCTCAGCCCTAACAAGACAGACTCTGGAGTCCGTCAACACAGCAATAGTCGACGCCCCCTCCCCCATCGTCGCAGAGAACCACGGCACCACCGGCCCAATCCGCACCAGCTTCAACGACGCATATCTGCCCCTCGACACTGAAATCGTCAAAGCCGCCGCCGAAACGACCAATCTCCCAAACAAGCCCGTTGACGCCTGGAGCGGCGACCACATTGGCTTCTACCATACCCTCGGTGCAGTCGCGCGCTCAGGGCCCAACGCCGGTAAACGCAGCTACGCCGGACGCGAGTACTACGATGCCAACTCGTCACGTCCCAATCTCAAGCTCCTCTGTCAAGCACGAGTCAACCGCGTCCTCCTCGACGGCACCAAAGCCACCGGCGTAAGTATTAGCGTAGACGGTAAAGAGTACACTGTCTCCGCAACCCGCGAGGTCATCGTCTGCGGCGGCACCATCCAATCCCCCCAGATCCTCGAGCTCTCAGGAATCGGCGACCCAGCCGTGCTCGCCGCAGCAGGCGTAGAATGCAAAATCGAGAACCCCGCTGTCGGATCCAACGTACAGGACCACAGTCTCAGCCTCATTATCTGGGACCTCCACCCCGGAGTCGTCAGCTTAGACACGCTCTACCAAGTCCCCGAAGCCATGCAAGGCGCAGTACAGCAGTACGCAGAAACAGGAACCGGCCCGCTGAGTGCTGTCTCCGGCACGCAGGGGTTTTTCCCTGCCAAACGCATCCTGTCTGAATCCGAGCTGGCCGAGATGGTCCAGAGTATCCGGGATATCAAACCGAGTACCCCGTTCCATGAGAAACAGCTCCAGCAGGTGGTTGCCCATCTGGAGAGCGACATCTCCGCGAACATGCAGTTCGTTTTCCTACCTGCAACGTTTAACCCCAAGGACGGGCCTGAGCATCAATCTAAGCTCGTTTCCCCGCCGGCGCCAGGTCAACCAGCCGGTGTCAGTGCTGCGCTTTGTATCCAGTATCCTGTCTCTAGGGGGTACATCCATATCCAAAGCAATGGTATGCCCCCCATGCATACTTAGCATTCCTTCATTGACAATTGAACAGACCCCGCCCAACCCCCAATCATCCAACCAAACTACATCACCGAAGAAGCAGACGTAACCCTCATCGCCGCATTCCTTCGCTGGGCCGACAAAGTTGGACTCTCCCCCTCTGTCTCCTCCTCCATCGCCCGCCGCACATTCCCACACCCAGATCTCGACATACAAGACCTATCGCAGGCGAAGCAGGCCGTGCGCGACGCCGTAGTCGGAGAATACCACATCTGCGGATCCGTCGCAATGGGGGACGCGCTGGACTCGAACCTTCGTGTTAAGGGGGTGCAGGGTCTGCGTGTTGCTGATGCATCTGTGTTTCCAAATAATGTTAGTGGGAATATCATGTCCAGTGTTTATGCTGTTGCGGAGAGGGCGGCGGATTTGGTGAAGAAAGACCATGGACTTATTTAGTCTTGAATCTATCTATGCCTTCATTGGTCTTGATATTATTTTTATTTGGATCTCTTGTGGTTAATGCCATTTCTCTAAATTCAGCCAGCAGGCTATCTTGTTGAATAGCTGTTACAGCATATACCTAAACATAGGCGACCTATCACCCATCTTCGCCATCTCGTACGACGCATAATTCGAGACATCCATCTGCTCCCTCTTCCTGTTAATCCGTTTATACGACTGGCGCAACACCAGGACAGCCCCGATGCCCACAACACAGAACCCCAATTCCAGCGCATGCCCGAGGGTGTATTTCGGTGCGTCCTGCTCGCGGTAGAAGTTTGATGCCATTGCTGTACACATCTATTAGCTTATGCCTCAAGCCATCGGAGGGGGTTGATTGTTAAGGCATACCACCAGCAAGGTTCCCCAACCCGATATGCATAGCCATCCCAGCAGCGCGTTTATAGTCGCCTGCGAGGTTGACGCTAATCCAGGTGATGTTTCCTGGGAAGGCGGGATATATACCTACTTCCATCAGCTACATGACACAGGACAGGAAAGGAAAGGGATGTTAGACGCACCAACAACAGCAACAAACACCCCAAAATACACCACACCTGGCACGCCGCGGTCCGAGGAGGCGAGAACTATAATAAACCCGATGGCAATCAAGGACATGAAGAAGAGTATAAACGGCGAGCGCTTCTTGTATCGATCAGACAGCCAGGCACCGAAGACGGCTACAACCGCCGCAGTGATGTAGATGGGCACGGTGAGCAGCTGTGCCGTGGAAGATGTATAGCCCAGATCCTTGATGATGGAGGGGAGGAAGAAGGAGATTCCGTACAGGGGGCATGTTATACCCCAGTACACTGATGCTATTAGCTTATGCTGTTAAGCGCCGGAAAGTTGACATACTAAATAACCCAATATAGATCTGCCAGTCCGTCAGGGCATCGAAGACGTATTTCGTGCGGAACTTGGCCTCTTCCTCGACGACTTCCTGTCTGGCCTCTCCGGATGTCTGCGTGCGCAGGGCATTGATCACGTACTCTCGTTCCTCCTCCGTTAGGAACGACGCTGTCTCTGGAAAGTCATACATTGTGAATGGCGCAACAACACCAACCAGGACAGTTAGAATTCCCTCGAGAATGAAGATCCAGCGCCATCCGGCAAGGCTGCCCACGCCGTCCATTTTCTAAGTGTGTGAGCGAAGTCAGGTGGCAGGAGGTGGAGGTATCATACCGCGATGGCCCAGGCGAGGATGCCGGAGAAAGCACCAGCGACACTGGCGGCACTGAAGAAGAAGGCCTGGCGGTACTGGGCGAGGTGTCGGGGGTACCAGAGGGTGATGTAGTATGCGATCCCGGGGTATAGACCGGCCTCTATAGTCAGGTATGTCAATTGTGTTCGCATGAAGGATACAGGATGGATAGAGCGGACCTGCGACACCGAGGAAGAGACGGGAGATTAAGAGACCGTGGTAATCTTTAACAATGCCCATCAATGTCTGAAATATCAGCATTATTAGTATCTTCTGGTGATTCGCATATAGAGACGGACCATCACAATCCCCCACGCAACCATCAGCAAAGGCAGCAACCTCGACGGCCTCAACTTCTTCAGCAGCAGGTTACTCGGCAGCTCGAACGCGACATAAGTAAAGAAAAACACAGTCACTGCTGGTCAGCAAGCAGCCCTAACCAGGTTATCGTCACACATACAGCACCAGTTATACTGCGGCCCCGTCATATGCAAATCATCCAGCATTCCCTCGATCTTCGCATTCCCAATGTTTCCCCTGTCCAGAAACGCCAGCAGATACAGCAGCGCAAGCATCGGAATCAGACGCAGGTCCATCTTGCGAAGGACACGCTTCTGCATCGCCGGCGAAAAGGCCGCCGCGGCATCCCCTGTAGAGCCAAGCGGGCTGGCAGCGACATTTTCCTTCTCGAGCGCGGTCGCACCGGGTTTTTCGAGGTCAGTGTTGTCGAGCGACATTGTGCAGATCGAATGGGCAGCCAAGTCAAGTCAAGGCGAGTCAGTCAAGGCTCTAAGCAGCTTAAATACCCCAGGGAATAGGCTCACCCCTCGCTGGAATATCCCCCGCATTAAGCACGGGCGAGACCCTCAATTCCCCAGTCCCCGAACTGCAGGCTGTGGAGGCTTGATAAGCCATTGAGGGGAATCAAAGAATCGGATACGATGCGAGGGCGAAACCCGCGGGTGCAATTCGCTGTCCAGGTTGCACCGATCCACTGACACGCACGGGACAGTCTTGGCCATTAGGTCTTGCTCCTTGAGAATTATTCTTGACTGACTCTTGTCGTCCATCGGATCCGGTGGCGGATCCGTTGTTGTGACAGGGCATCGGATCCGCTCCGACGGTCTGATGAAATCGGCAGTTGCGTGCTATATTCGGTACTTATGGGATGCTTTAAAATAAATACATCGTTTCCATGAAAGTTTATCCAATCAATAACCTTTACACAATGACGGTGCATACTCCCCAGGGATCTGTCGTGGTCATCGGCGCCGGCACCCAGGGCCGTCGCCTGGCCTATATGGTGAGCATAATCAATGAGGACTTATATAGAGATACTAACGGTCGCAGTGGTCCAGTCGCGGGGGATCAGTATTCCTAGTTGACTTAAACCAGAAACAACTCAAAGACGGACTGGAATACGTCGAGCAACTCCGTACCGAAGCCACAGGGCATTCCGGCACATGGGGAGATGTGCAAATATCCACACCCGACTCGCTCGAGTCTATACTACACAGCGCATGGCTTGTTGTCGAGGTAGATCAGCCACTTGCCTTGATGAATTATGTTGACCTCCCCAGTGCGTTCCAGAGAACCTAGCATTGAAACAGAAGATTCTCTCGCAACTGGACAGCCTCGCGCCCAGCCACACTATCATCGCATCAAACTCCAGCAGCTACGGAATCGGGGAAGTCATTGAAGGCATGGACCTGAGGTGCAGTAGCAGACTGCTCAGCGCGCACTGCTGTAAGTATTTCAATCAAGTTTCCATACCACGCTGACCATGTAGACTGGCCACCCGAGACATCAGGTATTACCTCGAATCCTTCTCTATAAGATGAGACTAATTATCTAGCAATCGAGATAATGGGCCACAACGACACTGATCCAGCCCTGATCGATCTTCTCTTCGATCAATGTGAAAAGCACGGCTTCTCGCCATTCCGTGTCCGACAGAGCTCCATCGGATATATCTACAACCGGTATGGTCTGCCTCACAATTAAGTATTCAGCTAACATCCCACAGTATCTGGGCCGCTATTAAACGAGAAACACTACTAGCACTGTCCGAAGGGGTCTGCAATCCCGAGGAAATCGATGCTATTTTCAAGGATGTCCTCAAAACCCCAAAAGGGCCGTGTGAACAGATGGACGTCGTGGGTTTGGACGTTGTGCATGACATTGAGAAACACTACGCTGAAGCCCGCAGTGGCCTTCCCAGTGAACCTCGGGAATATCTACAGAAGATGATACAGGACGGAAAATTGGGAGTCAAGAGTGGGAGCGGGTTCTACAAATACAAAACCGATCAGCAAGGCTAAGCTTGTCCCTGTATATACATTTATAAACATCGGGCCAGCTTATTCTACCATAGTCTCGATGTTAAATAGAATACGGAATAGGCGGCTCTCCAGCATAATGAGACACTTTTGAAAACGACTCCCTCGCCGCCTTAACAGACTTGCTCTGCGGGAGATGGTTCAGCGCTCGTTCCAGGACAGACCGCACACTCGCATGCCCGCTGTGGGTGATCTTCCTCTGCTCCAGTTCGCGGTCGATGGCAATCTGTACGAGCTGCACGGCGGCAACAACGTGATGTGGATACGGGTCGATGGAAATTAGAGGAACTGTGACTGATGTCTCGGTGGCGCCGACATGGTCTACCACGCCAGAGTCTATGCTGATGGCCATGGTTGTGGTATTGTGCAACCCGAATACCATCGTGTTTACCACGGCGCTCTCCACGCTGGCGATGGTCTCTTTAATTTCGCTGAGCAAGTCCAGGCGGTCCGTTGCCTCGATGGCGTTGGCCATTAGCAATATGGACAGGTGGTAGTGCAGCATGAGAGAATCTACACTGTTAGTGTCTGTATAGACCAGGCGGAAATGGAGTACTCACACCAGCGAAACTTTGTATGCTGCCCCAGGAACGGCATGCGTTGTTCGCAAGCCTCCAGAGGTCGCTTATAAGTATCATTGAACTGCCTCATGGCTTCAACAACCAAGCTAAATGCCCTCTGTACCTCGGACTCATCATGTCCATCCCGTAAGGCCTCCTTAAGAATCGCCGCCAGTTTCCACGTCAACAACTTCCACGCTGTCCCACTGGCAATGATCTGGTTTGCCCTGTCATCCGTCACAACATAAACACCCTCAGCCTGCCATTCCTGCCACTTATCCCTAAACATCGTGGCCCCAGCCCTAACCAATCTCCACGCCATCTCCGCCTCAAACCCAAACAACCCCGAGGAAAGAAGCGACTGACAATTCAGCGTCAGCGAAGCAGACGTATCAAACGTCAATGCCGCATAATACGCTATATTCTCCGCCGCAATAAAATCCGTCGTCCGCACCGTCTCAGGAATCGGCGGAATCGCTTCTGACTTTGTCGGCTGCGACACTTTTGTCCCATTGAACCGCAGACTCCGCTGGCGCGCGCGCAACGTCTGAATCTGTTGCAGGGCAGCATGGATGCACACCTGCCCGAATATCCCATCCGCCTCTTCCTCTTCCGAGATATCCGCAGGGACCGGGGTCAACGCAAATAGGAAGAGGGAGAGAATGGATCTGTATGAAATACGATTGATCACGCGGAGCATATCCCGCCGGGCACGTCGCCAGAGATCGTGAACAACACTCTGGTAGTGCGATGATGTATTCGGCTCGCGAGAGACAAGCGATAACCATCTCGCTGCAAAGGCCGCTATGGTCCCGTGGAGAGACTCCTCTGCCTGTCGGTCTCGTGAGCTTTGTCCGCGGTAGTGCTCCCTTAATCCCTGAGGCGAGTCTGCCTGTGACATCTCTTCCATCCAGCGATCAAGCCGTTCGCAGACTTCGGCGATACTATTCCGGTCTTCACCCGTGCAGCTCCCTGCTCTGGTATATGTCAGTAAAGCTAAGCAAGTCCATAACAACGCAACATACAAAAACGGGCACCCATATCGACTCATCCACGAGCCGAATATCGTATCAAACCCAGCTTCATAAATCACCCGTGCCAATCGCGCATTGAAGGCACTTAAACCAGCCATCGGCGACGCCAAAAGCGCAGGGTCAATTAACGTCGCCGGCGGTGGTCCATTCTGGATAAGCTTATCCCCGAGCGTGTTTGGTACTAAATCGCGTGGACTACGAGACTCGGCAGATGCAGTCGGCGTACTCGACGTCCTCACCGCTGCCAGATCAGAAAAGGCCCCATTAGTCGTGCTCGTCGCTGAAGATGTAGACTTCTGACGAGCATGAGCACGGTTCCTGCGCGAGTTACTCTTTTTCGCCTTCTGCGGCTGGACACTATTCATCCACTGTCAACATGTCAGCTAAACCATAGTCTTAGATAGAGTAGTGGGTCAAACCTCAAAAGTGCACCTCTCACTGCGGCGCGTACACCGCGAACAAGAAACCGGGGAAGCGCCCGAGTGGCCACTGCCAGCGCCACGGGCCAAAGCATCACAGCGCACCCTCAACCGCCGACACTCGTCGCAGCTGGAGAACTGCTTGCGCCGTGCAACAAGATCGGTCATGGTATGGGAATTTGGAGTAAGTACAGGTAAGCAAGGGGCCAAGGATTGCCGGGCATGATGGATCGTTGCTGGTCAGGGAGTCGGGGGACTGCAGCGGAGTGTCCGTGCTTCTTTTGTGCTCCACTGTTTTATGCATTTTCGATTACGTACGAGGCTTTGTGCTTGGCATAGTGCGGGGGTTATCCACTCTGGGGCCGGTGGGCTCCTATTGGTCAATTGGCAGCTTGCCGTTTCGGGAATCTGGGGTTGACGGGAATACACTGATTGTGGACAGTGCAGTAAACGCCGCTGTCTGTCCATACAATCTGCACCGTTTGCGGCATTGTCACATTTTGTCTGTCTTCCCAGCAGCGCCATATGTAATATGGCTTTGTTCAGTGTTGGTTACCCGAGCCTACAGATTCACAGTTATTTGGTAAATATACCGGAACTTTAATACATCTTACCCCTCACATAAGGCGCGTTGTTATCTATTCAGCCGCACCTTTCCAGTTGAAGCCCATAACATTACGCCCAAGGAAAGAGCAACGGCGTTGGTGGTTCCTGCCTATTCTTAGCTGCCCTTATCGCACCTTCCTAAACTACCAACTGTGCTGATTCCTCCTAAACCGGCAGGTGCGGTGGTGCTAGGCTCCAAGGTTTAAAAGTCCTTCAATATATGGCGGATATGCCTAGCTATTGGTGTATAATCAAGTCCTATTAGACATTAATGCCAAGGCTGACCCTTTCATCGAAAGCAAATAGTTCATCAACATGAATAATGTCATTTCCCATTTTAGCAGTAGCAAGCTTATTGCCTTCTCCTAACAATAACATTAGGACCGGTCTTCGAAGCCACAAAATGATCCACCATCTTAAACTGGCCAGTCTCATCCTCGCCGGTCGAGTCAGCCAGCTCAAAGTCGAATAGGTACATGATCCTGGCAAGGGTAATTCGCATTTCCATCAATGCCATGCTCTTTCCAATACAGCCGCGGGGTCCAATGCTAAACGGGCAGAAGGCCTTGCGGGCGATTTCAAGATCGTCCTTGGTCACGGTCCAGGCGTCGTCCATGGTCTTGCAGACTGCCCCTTCGATCCAGCGGTCGGGCAGATAGCTCAATGGTTCGCGGTAGTAATCCGGTCTTCGGTGAATGGTGTACGGAGGAGTGCCACATCCAGTTCCTTCAGGGAGAACAAGGCCATCTACAGTGACGACAGGGTCTGAGGCCTCTCGCGGGATCGATCCGGCAACAGCTGGGGCGAGACGCATAGCCTCGTCAATGCAGGCCTTCAAGTACGGCAACTGGTTCAATTCAGGTCCACTAACGATCTGCTCCACGTCGCTGAAATGAGAGCGCACTTCCTCCTTCAGCTTCTCCATGGCATGGGGGTTTCGGACTAGATGGAACATCGCTGCCGAGAGACTGGTGGACGTGGTGTCGCTGCCCGCAATCATCAGAACGTTCGCTTCTCCCCAGAGTTCCTGAGTCGCAAGGCCCTTTCCGGTTTCGGGATCGCGGGCATTAAGGAGGTAGTAGAAGAAGTCCTTCTTCGCGTCTTTTCCCAGCGATGCTCTCTCCTGGGCGCGCTTATTAGCTTCTTGCCGGGACTCCATGATAAAATTCCACCGGTCGTTCGTCAATCGGCGAATAAAAATCTGGTCAAGATGCCAGCGGTGCAGAGGCATCCAGAGACCGCACTATTCATGTCAGTGATGTCAAACCTGAAGATCTCGAGAAACATACAACATAGTGCCGGTATGCCGCCCTGTCAACCAAATGGACCATGCGCCTCTTCGCGCCGTCAATCAGCATATCAAAACTCTTCCCAAAGCACAGCTCTCCCATAACGTCGTAAGTCAAGTATCCAAACCAATTGGCCATGTTAAACGTAGCACCGTCTTTCGGGTTACTCGGCTGCAGCCCTTTCGGCTCCCGGCCTAGAATCGAGCACAGCTGTCGCACATGCAGAAGCATAACATCCTCCATTCCCTTCAGTGCATTATCCGAGAACGCCTGGCTAAGCACGCGGCGCTTCCGGCCATGAATCATCTTATCAATCGCATTGTGCGTGTTATAGACCCCCGAAATGGCCGGGAACGAGTTGTAAAAGTCGGCCTTTCGGAAGCGATTTCCATGGCCGTAGATCTTATGCAGGCCCTCGACGGAATTCACCGAGACGAAGTTCGGCGCGAGTCGCACATGGGGGCCATATTGTTGGTGCAGTTCATAAATCCATAGATGTCGGTCGCCCTTCAAACCGTGATAGAGCTGAACAAAGGGCGTCACAGAGGCGAGAAACGGACCGGGGACGCTCGACAGGGGATGCAGGAACTTGGCGTATGCAGTCCAGATGAGTGGCTGTACAAAATCCCAGTCAGTTAGCGGCTTTAGGTGCGGTTTGAATCGGGGGTTTCTACCAAGACAACGCTCGCGGCCAGCAGCCCCGTTGACCAGGACCCCGGCAGGATACAGTGCAGCATGGTTGTCGCGACCATTCTTACTCGGTTGGTAATCGCTTCAGCCTTCCTGCAACACCCTCTTCATCCCCAGCATTGTGGGCAGTTAAGTAGGCAGGGGCGCGGTTACCGTCGGCGAATACCAAAGTACGTCACTACTCGGCTACCGGCGGTATCCTCCTAAATTTATACGGAATGTCTTTAATCGGCCACCTCCCATTCGCTCCCGTTGTCAGCTGTCTTCATGCACGGGTATTTCATTCTCCAAATGCGGATATTTGAGCTGAATCGCGGGGTCATTCTTGTGCTGGTTAATCTTCGGGGTGATCAAGTGGTCCCTCCGATATATATCTCCGCCCAGTTTCTCCATTATTTCGGCTCATCGCGGGAAATCCAGAAAGACCGGGTGTTTTGTGTCCGATTTCGGCTTGAATAATATGCTGACGCCAGTGTTGATTTCTAATTTATTATTGTTGTTTGCTGGAGTCTACTGCGTGAGACTCAAGGCGAGGCTCTTAGGGCTCCGGCGTCGCAAACAGTTGCGGAAGTGGTGTTGAATTGAAACGCTCCAATCGCCTCTCATTCCGCGCTTGCGTGGGGCCTGATTTTAGACCAGTAAGACTGAAATGATAAGTATCTCTCTGGACATCTGGCGCATAGATTATAACAGCCTAACTCAGGATACTTCTGAGGCTGACTTAACAGGCGAATCCCCATACTGACTGAACGCCAGTGAAACCAGACGGGGTTCTGACAAATAAAAGTAATTCTATTATGCAAACGGTCAGGAATCTAACGGTAGGTAGAGGTATAGGACGCTCGGACTATTGACTATGGAGTGTTGGCCAAGCTGCAGTACGCTCGGACAATTTCAGTACAGCGCAACACCAGACAATGAAATTATATTCTCCGTATGTTGCACGATATGTACTCCGTACTACACTGTTCACTGGCATGATCAAAGGCAGGGAAGGCTCGGAGGGAAACGATCGGCTCTATCTGAACAAACAACTGTTAGTTCAACTTCCATAAAACGAAGGCAGATATGAATCAGATGACAAAGGTTTCAGTAACCTTGGGTAGTACACATAATACAACAGTCTTAAGCAATACTGATGTTTCATTTCGGCGAGTGAAAGGTTGTGCTCATCATGGAAGGTTGTGATTGGAATGACGGGGATGCTTACCACTGCCGAAAATTCTGCCTGGCTGTTTCTCCAGATATTGAGAAAGAGGCAGCCATGGCTCTATCTAAAGAAATGGAAACACTCTTAGGGAAGCGAAGTTGAGGAATTTATATCTATATACTGGCGGGAGACGCCAGAGCTCGGCATTGAAGCTAAGGAACATGCAATCAACGCCCATGCAAGCGCATCCTGTCGGGCTCTGAAAAAGGAAAAGCGCTCGACTATCATCCATCTTAAATTTATTTTGAGCACACTGATTTGTAGAGGCTCATGCCTCGAGTCAGTTGAGTCATCCTTTGTAGGGTGTACCTCGTATTCGGGACATGGATCCTCTGTGAGTCAAACGGAGATAATCCTTTCGAGCGAGATGAAGCAGTTTTGCCTGTTCTGACATGGAGATATTCTTCTCTCCATTTCTACACACCGACTGAGTGGAGTTGAATGCTTTTTAGAAGAGCAATTATTGACTACCACTATTACCGGGTTTCTTCAAACCTTGGAATTCTACCAGGACCTTCACAATGCCTTTCCACATATCATCAAATGACCTGTCCTGCATAATATCTCTGGCAAGATTGTATAACTAACTGCACTGTTGCATTCCGAGGCTTCACCGTCATACTTGATTGGGTAGCCTGAGCCACAGCTTTATTTGCTGGTCCTTGCAGGTTTCATATATTCGTCACTGGAAGATTCTGGGACTATACTTGAAATAGCAGGTAGTTGTTTTGCAGTGCGTTGAAGGACTTCAAAGTTGTCGCTCCTGCAGTCCTGCTCTCGCGTCTTTCCATACATGATCAGCGACATACCCGTATTCGGTTAGCGCCCACATGACTCGACTTTGATCTGCTTCGGCGTTGAGCTTCAAGTTCTCGAATCAACCTTGGAAGCTCGAGATCAGATCTGAATTCTGACTCATGATTCAACACGCCATGCCATCCATCTACACCCATCGGGAAGAATTCGCTCGATATCGCCGGCCCTTTTACCCGGCTTCCTCGATGGCCAGGACAGCCCGGCTGAACACTGCGATTGGCGGCACCTTGTACCGACGGTCCCGTGACTCGCTGTTCCAAGGCACAGAGAGATATCCAACGCCCCTCTAGAGCCCACTCTTTTTTTCAGTATCAATTCGGCCGTTGCATTGGATGCTTGGAAATGTCTTCCTCTACTGTTTCTCTCACGCCTGTGCCCTCTGTGGCCTGACCCCCCTCCAGAGTTTTCCACCTCGCCCAACCCAGATTGCTGCATCTACATAGTCTTGCGACTAGGAAGCAGCCGCTGTCAGGTCCAACCTAATACATCTAGTTCCCTGAGTGGGCCTGGAACCTGTGGCATCCTACGATCTCCCTTAGAGGATGTCCGACCGTCCTCTCCGTTCGGAGCACCCGTCCCATGAGGGGACGCCTGCCCCCGATACCTCAACAACACCAGAACAGGGGAGAGGCCCTGGTGCGTCGCACGACACTTCTATCGGAACCTCGGATCGAGTGTTTCCAATCCGGTCACTTGTCTCACTTGACCCCTCGACGCGCAGCGATGTCCCCTCACACGGCATGAACCCGGCCTTATCTCCTACCGGAGGCGCCCGTCGTTATTCGATTATCGACGATCAAACTTGGACGCGAATGCGATCAGAATCCGACAGCAGGACAAATTCGATTGACTTGAGTGGCGGTACTCGACCTACCCCGCAGACCTCCGAGCCCGCATCTTCTCAGCGGATGTCCGAATCGTCTACGCGACCTCGATCGAACACTTCAGCGTTACGGAAGGATGATGACAACACAATTCTTACTCCTACCTCTCAAGACGAGCCCGACCAGGAGGCTTACCAGCTTATGACCTCGCGCTTTCGTCATGTGGTGACCGACGACGGACACGCTGTGATAACCGGGAGGACTGTCGACTCGTTCAAAGCCTGTGAAGATGAGCCGATCCATATCCCGGGCGCAATTCAAAGCTTCGGTGCTTTAGTTGCTGTATGTACGGGGCCGAACGAGGAGATGATCGTTCGCATCGTGAGCGAGAACTCAAAAGACATTCTCGGTTACTCGCCGAATGACCTCTTCTCACTTCCTACCTTCTGCGATATTCTCTCGGTCGATCAGGCAGATACATTTTTGGACCATGTGGACTTTGTCAGGGATGAGGGTTACGACGCGGCGGTGGATGGCCCGGCCGTGTTTATTCTCACAGTGAATGAACCCAACGGTAGCATAATTCGATTATGGTGCGCCATGCATAGCAGTCCCGAAACCAATGGCTTGGTAGTCTGCGAGTTCGAGCTGGAGGAGGATGACGTCAACCCTCTGATGGTGCCGGGCCACATCTCGCCTGGGACCCCAGCGAATACTCTAGATGTGACGCCGACGACGGACCAGATGGCCGCTAGTACGACCACGATAAATCAGCCATTGCGCATCCTGCGCCGTGCACGCCGGCGAAAAGGCGAAACAGCTGCGATGGAGGTTTTCAGCATTGTCAACCAAATCCAGGAACAACTGGCCCGTGCGGATAGCATGGAGACCCTTCTGGATACAACTGCGGGCATTGTAAAGGAGTTGACGGGCTTCCACCGTATCCTGGTCTACCAGTTTGACTCGGAGTTTAATGGTAAAGTTGTCGCGGAACTAGTCGACCCGACCATGAGCATCGATCTGTTCAAGGGTCTGCACTTCCCAGCTGCTGACATACCAAAACAAGCGCGAGACTTGTACCGGATTAATAAAGTTCGGCTACTCTATGATCGCGACCATGAAACCGCACGGCTGGTGTGTCGGACGCTTGAGGATCTCGAAACACCCTTGGACATGACTCACGCCTGTCTCCGCGCCATGTCTCCTATCCACATCAAATACCTGGCCAATATGCAAGTTCGATCCTCCATGTCCATTAGCGTGAACGGTCCGAACGACTTATGGGGCCTTATTTCGTGCCATTCATACGGCTCTCGAGGGATGAGAGTATCATTCCCCATACGGAAAATGTGCCGACTAATTGGAGACACCGTCTCTCAAAACATCGAACGCTTATCCTATACGTCCCGCCTGCAAGCACGCAAGCTTATCAACACAATGCCGACCGATGCGAACCCTTCCGGATATATAGTCGCCTCGTCAGATGATCTGCTTCGACTTGTCGACGCCGACTACGGTGCTTTGTGCATTCGCGGGGAGATAAAAATTTTGGCAAAATCGCATCAGTCACAAGAGATGCTCGCCTTGTTAGAGTATCTCAAAGTGCGAAAGCATAATTCTGTCCTCGCTTCTAACCATATTGTGAAGGACTTTCAGGATCTGCACTATCCGCCCGGCTTCAAAGATATTTCAGGCCTGCTTTACGTACCGCTATCCACGGCTGGGCAGGATTTCATTGCCTTCTTCCGCCGCGGTCAATTAACCGAGGTGAAATGGGGTGGCAATCCCAACTTAGCCAAGTTCTCTGAGGGCCATCTGGAGCCCCGGAAGAGCTTTCAGACATGGAGCGAGACGGTCTTGGACCGGAGCCGGGACTGGACCGAGTCCGAGGTAGACACAGCCGCGGTTTTGTGTCTAGTATACGGCAAATTTATCAAAGTTTGGCGACAGCAGGAGGCCGCTCTGGAGAGCTCTAGCCTCACCAAGTTGCTTCTAGCAAACTCTGCCCACGAGGTACGCACACCGCTGAATGCCATTGTCAACTACTTGGAGATTGCTCTCGAAGGAGCGCTGGATGGCGAGACCCGGGATCACTTGAGCAAATCCTACTCGGCTTCCAAGTCCTTGATATATGTCATCAATGATCTTCTCGATCTCACCAATGTGGAGAAAGGGCAAAATCTCATTAAGGATGAGCCCTTCGACTTGCCGACAACACTCAAAGAAGTAACTGCCATGTTTGAAAGCGAGATGAATCGCAAGTCCTTAAGTTACACGGTGTTGCAGCACCCTGGGATCCCCGATACCGTGGTCGGAGATCAGCGACGTGTCCGACAGTCGATTAGCAACCTCATTTCCAACGCAATCCAACGCACCACAGAGGGTAATGTGACCGTGGAAGTGTGGCACGCTCCTGGCGAAGGGGACCCGGGCAAGGCGACGATTAAAATTGCGGTTCTCGATACAGGAGACGGAATCTCACCAGCTACACTTGAGCAACTATTTCGGGAACTGGAGCAGGTCACGGGGGAGGACGATTCCGAGAGCCGTGGCGATAATGGGGAAAATGCTTCCCTCGAGGGCGCTGCTCAAGAGAAGACGACAGTCCTGGGCCTCGGTCTGGCACTGGTTGCTCGAATAGTGCACAACATGCACGGACAATTGACCGTGAGATCTGAAGAGGGTAAAGGCAGCCGATTCCAGATTTCACTGCAATTCCTGATTCCTGAAGGGTCAGAGATAAAGAGTCCGGGCCTGGAAACTGGTCCGGTCGCCACCAAAGACTCCGTGGTTGCATTTCCTACGGAGGATATGGTTCTTGTCGATAGCACTTCTACTTCGAGGCATAACAGCCAGGGAAGCGGTGCTAGCGCCCGTGGCATTGGCCTAGAGGATACTACACCGAAAGCTGAACTGAAGACGCCGCGTGAAGCTTTACAACCGAGACAGCCCACGGAAACAGCCTCCCATGAACCTGAATCCGTTGTGTCGCAGCCTGCAGATCAATCAGTTTCAAAGCCAACCTCTAAACCTGACAAGCCCGACTCGCCACTTCGAGTGCTCGTGGCTGAAGATGATCCTATCAACGCAAAGATATTACAAAAGCGACTCGGAAAACTCGGGTACACTGTTAAGTGGACAGTGAATGGAGAGGAGTGCGCGAATGCATACGCCGAGAACCCAACGCAGTGGGATGTGGTGTTGATGGACATTCAGGTGAGCTGCTGCCAATGTATGGTAGAGGTTTATACTTACGGTACTGCAGATGCCCATTCTCGACGGCATGGACGCCACAAAACGGATTCGCGAATTCGAAAAACAACACATCTCATCGAACCTCCACACCCCCGTCTTCGCTGTATCGGCGTCTCTTCTCGAAAAGGACGCCCAGATGTACATTGACCTAGACTTCGACGGATGGATCATGAAGCCAATCAACTTCGAACGACTCAACACACTTCTTGCCGGCATCCACCAGGCACACGCACGGAACGGCGCCGTTTACAAGCCTGGTCAGTGGGAAAGAGGAGGATGGTTCTCGCTATATCCGGTATCGTGAAATGTTATCATGTTATATCATGTTCTATTTTTCGAAGACGAGTCATGATCAGCGACGGTGCCTGGCGCACCTCGCCTTTTAATTGTTGTGATACCATACTGTAATACATAATCTTCGCATAACTGGGCGAGTTGCACAATAGCCTAAAATTCATAATTCAAACTCCTAAACGTAAACCGGCTGCTCCATGCCCGGACTCGCCTTATACGAAATCCTGCCAGCCGGCAAGAAGAACAAGGCCACCAGGGCACCTCCTCTCACCTCCGGATAATGATGCGTCCCCGCGGCAGGCGACGTCCACCCCGCCCCCATCCACCCATTCATCCCCTTCAACTCCGCCGTTTTATCAATCTGAACCACGCAATTAATCTCGCCGTACGGATGCAGATGGTACTGCCCGCGATACTCGTCCGCGCTATCCATATACACCGTCGTGATGCTGAAATAGCGCGTGCGCTCCGAGGGCGAGCACAGCCTGCTCCGTCGGTATTTGGGGCCGTCCAGTTCGTCGGTCGCGATCCAGTCTTCGTTGTTGGCGATGCCGGTGCGGATGAGGCTGCAGAAGTCCTCATAGAAGGGGTTGCCCGGGCCGTAGTTGGTGTTGAGGTGCGTTTCGAGGTTCTTGCCAGGTGTTCTAACACTGTTAGACGATTAAGAGTGGCGAGTGGGTGGGGGAGTACAAGTCAGCCACTTCGGCGAAGAATTCCTCTGCTCTCTTGATGAGCTTCTCTGCGTTTGGATGCAGGGTCGACATTGTGGGAGGTAGACTTGTCGACAGTTGTTATTTCAAAGCGATAAGCGATCGCAAAGCGATAAGCGATCGCGGGGATCTTTAAGATCTGGGGAATGCGGAGAGAAATGGAGATCCGAGGCTGGAGACGCTCTCGGACACCAATCACGGCAGTTAGCTTACAGCGCAGTCTCTAGCGGGGTATGCATTGTTATAAAGCCTCGTGAACATGGTAGTGCCTGTCTGGCTCTTACTCCAGGATAACTTGGAATATCGCAATGTCGTCCTCGGTCGATCTACTAATCATCGGCGCAGGTACAAATCCACATTCGATATACCCATCCATTTGAGTACTAATAATGCAGGCCTCCACGGCCTCATCATGGCCAAGACCTACCTTGAGATCCATCCAGCCGCAACCCTGCTCGTCGTAGACGAAGCCCACTCTGTCGGAGGCACCTGGGCCGCCGAGCGGCTGTACCCTGGGTTAAAGACCAACAACGTGTTTGGGTCTTACGAGCTGAGTGATTTTCCCATGGTCGCTGAGAAATATGAAGTGGATGGGACAGGTCATATTCCTGGTCATGTAGTGCATGAGTATCTGTGCGACGTTGCTGATCATTTCGGGATTACGCCGTGTCTTCGACTTGGTACAAGGGTTACTTCAGCTGAACTGAATGATAAGGGTGTATGGGAGGTTAGGGTTGAATCTACTAATGAACCAGGAATAATTGATAGCATTCTAGCTACCAGACTGGTAGTTGCGACAGGACTTACATCGAAGCCCCATATACCAAACATACCTGGCTCCGAGACGTTCGGCGGTCTTATTGTCCACTCAAAGCAGCTCAAGGAGCACGCTCAACCACTGGCAAAGAGCAGGCGAGTAGTCGTGGTCGGTGGAAACAAGTCCGCCTGGGACGTCTGCTATACCGCTGTCCAGTCTGGCTCCCAGGTTGACATGGTCATCCGGCCATCAGGAGGCGGCCCCAGCTATCTCTGGCCGCGGAGCTTCTCCCTTGGTCCGTTCAAGACATCACTGGCAAAGCTTTCTACAACAAGGTTCTTTACCCTCTTCGATCCAGCGCCGTTCTACCGGAGCGGGAAGTTCTCATGGATGAAATGGGTACTCCACCGCACAGCACTTGGGCAAAGAATCTGTCGATACTTCTGGACGTACCTCGATTCTATTATTCGAGGAATCAACGGGTACAGCACACATCCCGAACTAAAGAAACTGGGGCCGTGGACGACTCCATTCTGGATGGGGAACTCGCTAAGCGTGCATAACTACGAGACGAGCTGGTTTGACCTGGTCCGAGACGGGAGGATACGAGTGCATATCACAGATCTGGCAAGCCTTTCGCCTGGAGAGGTCCATCTAGGGAATGGGGAGATACTCGATGCCGATGCTCTAGTGCTTTGCACGGGGTGGGCGACTGATATCCCTGTGAAATTAGGCGTGCTGGAAACCGGTGATTTGAATGATGGCAAGGAGGCCGTAAAGACGGTCTATGATAGTGTTCCTTACCTGGAAAGCCTGCCTCGACGGACATCCAGCGCTCC
This sequence comes from Aspergillus versicolor CBS 583.65, assembly GCF_001890125.1. Classification (NCBI taxonomy): domain Eukaryota; kingdom Fungi; phylum Ascomycota; class Eurotiomycetes; order Eurotiales; family Aspergillaceae; genus Aspergillus; species Aspergillus versicolor. Next base: position 265,650 of record NW_024467538.1, read on the forward strand.
TATATGTGGAACAGTGTCGCCCGGCAAACTGACAGACTTTCCATTGCTGTACCGCGATATGATCCCAGCGCAGACATCCATTAAGCAAAGAAACCTCGCGTTCATCGGTATGTCTGTCTCTATCCACGCCGCGCTGGTCGCGCAAGCACAATCCCTCTGGATCGCCGCATTCTTTGAGGACAAAATCGAGCATCTCAACTCTGAAAATTGTAGCTTGGAGAATGTGAAAAACCGCGCTTTTCTCGAGAGGACATACGGCGAGATTCGCCGACCCCGAGAGACAGGCGGGTTGGCTGGACAACACGCAGATCTGGTGTTTGATAGCCTGCCTTATGTTGATGAGTTATTGGGTGACCTGGGGCTGATGGCAAACAGGAAGGGGAATTGGTGGAGAGAGCTGACGGAGGCATATTCGCCGGGAGATTTCAAGGGATTGGTGCACGAGTGGTTGGGATTAAGACTGCAGTGTTACTTGAGTTGACAGATAAGAAGGCAATAATGAATTCTGAAGGGGTTATAATCCTCTGCAGGGTGAAATATATCCCATCAATGACGATATCCCAATATCCGGTATTTACCCAAAAGTAGAGACACTGCCCATTGGACATAGGGCCTGCAGTCGAACCTCGCCCTCATCGCGCCTTCAAACCGATACTTCTGTCATAACGATTCGCAATCAGTCCCTGCGCAACATATCCAGCCCCGATCCTCGGAGCACCTCAGCCTACGTAAGATAGCTCGTCAGTCTCACCCCCTTAGTAAGACAGAGGCGACGCACTTTGTCCCTACCAGCTTCAAAATCACTTAGGATCCGACGGTGGACCTCACCATACGCATCCCATTCCCGTTGGCTCTCTTCCTGAGAGAGCGGGTCCGCGTACCAAGCTGCTCCTGGGTCGTCTTTGCTGTGACGTGGGTGGTAGAGAGTTCGCCACCGGGAGGCCTGGAACCATGAAATAGTCTGCCGTACCATGCCGCATTTGTGGCCGTTTATAGAACTTTCCGCACCGCCGATATGACCTGATAAAGACTTGAATTGGGAGAGAACATCATCTATTTTACGTGCGAAGATTTCGAGCGTGAACGCCATGGAGATGGCGGGAGATATATTATGGTTAGGAATTATAAAGAATGCCGTTGGGAATCATTACAGCAGGTCTAAGTGGTAGAATGGGACTATAGCTTCCTGCGCTGTCTCACAATCATCTCCATCTGTTAGTTTATACAGTGATACGAGAGGGATGGTCATCTTTGCCCAGCCGTGCAGTGTTTGCTAACACGCCACCAACCCCGCGCAGCACTTGCGAAGGAGCAGTACCTGTAAAGCCTCTTCATACACCCTAACAGGACTGCTCGCTTCAGAACACGATTGCTCTTGTAAACATATGGCTATCGGTAATGTTCACATCGTGCTTCAATGTCCCTGCAATTTTATACAAACCTGCAGAATGCAGAGGATTGCCTGCTGTCATGCTGTATGGCTAATGATTCCGCAATCTGAAGTACCTTCCACGGTATAACGGCAGCCTAGTACAGGGACAGTCTACTGGGCTGGATATTATCGATTTGTGGGTACTGACGAGAACTCCCCGGGAGATGTTCTAGAAGGCATCCATAGTGGATCGTCTATGGCGAGTACTCCAAGCAACGAAACAATATTGGAGCAGTGCTTTGCCAGAAAACTTACTAAAGAGCAAACTGCCTATTCCGGACAATGACATACTAACGCCGTGGCGAGACCACCCCAGCATTGTCTGGAACCGATATAATCCCTCACCACAGCGAAAATGACGTATCCAGACAGACGAATACTTTCGAGCTGCAGGAGCGAGAATGGCTCTAAGCGTTCGGGGTGAAATATCCAAGCGTATGGACTATCCAATCATGAAGGACCCCGAGTATACCCCGAGTAGTGCTTCTGTCGCGGTCTTCATAGTTGAACCCCTTAGAGCAGACAGCTATCCAGTAGCTAGATACATGCTCCGGGTATGGGGAGCGTAGGCAGCGGGGGAAGCTACCTGCCGACGTGGACAGCGACGATCACTAGATCTAGACCGCAGAGCTATCCAGCATGAACTGTCATCGGATCCGTAGGGCTGCGCAATTAGCCTTACGCCAGGTTCTTACGAATGGTATTCGGCATGGAGCAGGATCCTCACGTCTGGGTAACGCCTGCACAACGGCGTGTCAACGCTCTCCAACTGAAAATTCGATTGCATAGCCCCTTAATCCAGCTGTTCAATTCCCTTGGTAGTCTTCCTGGGGTGCACGCAGAAAACGTTGTGTAGGGGTTGCCACGGAATACCTAAAATTTTTGATTGAGAGAAGCCAACAAGATTCCGCATAGTGCAAACTCAATTCGATGGCGAGTGACGCAGTCTGGTCCGTTCGGCTGGGTTTCCTATGCTATCAGACGCCACCTTATTAAGGTCGCCGGAAATGGATTCTCGTCGTGGCAATCTGGGGGGGCATAGTATGGTAGACCCCCCGGGGGGTGCGCAGCAGGTGGAACCCATGGTCCAGACCGGCCCAGAACTTGGTCCACTGCGGCTGTGGCACTCCGGCAGTTATTTCTGTATCTGATTGGTCAATCTGGAAAGAAACTTCAGCCCACACGTGCGTCGCGTGGGCGTTTCCCCATGCTCCGCCCAGTCCACGGTTCTATACTCTTCCTCGATCTTCTCAATGGCGTTCCTGGTAGCCACCATCATTCGCCCAGAGGGTCGATAAGCGTGCCTGACATGTGGCGTCTGGTTCCGCTTTTCCTTGCAGGGGTTTGCGTGTTACGATGAAGCAGCTTTCCATTTCCGGCGCATCGTCGCCGCTTCTCTCCGGACTCCCTGCTCCCCCAGAAGATATATAAACCCCCCGAAACCTCGCTCTCAGATGTCTCTTCCAACTCATCCATTCCTTTGGAGATTCAGATTCAATCACTTTCTTTCTCTTTGCTTTCTCTTTCGAGGTTTATCCTCCCGACTTTCTCTTCTTTTTCTTGAGCAAAAAGACATTCTCTTTCCAAACTCACTCCACCTTCTCTACAAACCAAACCAAATCAATACATCCACTATGTATTTCTCCAAGGCCCTCCTCGCTTCCACCCTCGCTCTCGCAGCCACCGCTGCCCCTGCTCCCTCGAGCACCACCAGCTCCGCCCCCAGCAGCTCCAGCTCCAGCTCCTCCGGCGGCGGCGGTGGCGGCGGCGTCACCATCATCAACAACCTCTCTGAGGAGGTGCAGATCCAAAACACTGCCTCCACAACGGGCAACGGCGCCTCAAAGAGCCTCAGCTCCGGCGGTGACAGCACAACCGAGACGATGCAGACCACCTCCGACGGCAGCGGCATCTCCATCAAGATGTCCACCGGCGGATCCGAGAAGTCCGTCCTCCAGTTCGAGTACACCAGCGAGGGCGACAAGGTCTTCTGGGACTTCTCCAGCATCGACCTCGACGAGAACTCGGCCTTCATCAAGGGCGGCTTCTCTGCCCAGCCCGACAGCGGTGGCTGCGAGGGTGTCTCCTGCTCGCCCGGTGACACCAACTGCTCCCAGTCGTACCAGAACCCGGACGACAAGAACACCAACGCCTGCCCCGGTGGCACCTCTTTCACTGTTACCTTGGGTTAAGCTATAGAGCGGGATGTTAGCAATGCTGGCCCGTTGCCTGCCTGTTACTTGTGATGTTTGCTGTCTTCTGGGGCCGATAAAGCCCGCAAGGCAGGCCTTGCACTCTTTTATGACTTGTTATTCTTCATGCGTTTTAGACCACTTGAGAGTCTGGATCTCCAAGTTTCTGTTTCTGTTATAGACTAGAGAAAACGATAGAATATGTATATATGACCTGTTTTCAAATCAATCTTTTCTCAAAACGAACAAGTCTTGCCATCGTCAAGTATTGCATATTGCAACATTGTAGACACGAACTCATCGATAATCATGTGCACACAAAAAAGGTAACTCATATTCAGACACTCCTTGGCACTTGGGCCAACGCATAAAACAGGTAACCCTGTACTGTCCGAATATGGTCTCGAGTTAGTCAATTATTCAAAATGACAGAGCCTGAGGATCAGGAAATGGACCCCTATCGAACCCAATCGACCGCGTAATGGGCACCTGTCTAATGATGGAATGAATACCTTCTTTTTCCATCCTCCTTGCAGCTCTTGTATCTGGATAACTGCCGTCGGGCCAGTTGCTGTTGTCAGTTCTCACTATATACCTTACGCTGTCTTACCTCACTAAAGTTCCTTTTTCCAAGACTTTCGAAGATAATGCCTTTATAGTGGAATTTCAAATGCTGCAAACTGCTATCTAAATTCAGGAATAATAACTACTGGGTGGAGGATCGACATGGCGGAGATGGATGGGCTGGGGTACTTCGACACTACAAATGGTGTGCGCCTAAATTGATGAAGGGATAAAGGCGAATGGGTGGATGCAAAACCAAGTAAGGTGGCGAAAAAAATTTGATGGGAAAAAAAAGAAGAGGTCCTGCCCGGGATCGAACCGGGATTACCAGATGTGACTCTAATTCGTATCAGAGTCTGATGTCATAACCATTAGACCACAAGACCGATTGTTGGATTTTGCTTCCAGATGTCGACATTATATCCTGAGCCACATTTTCGACACTTCGAGCGTTATATTTTAGGTGCGAAGATGACTTTCTTAATAATCTATGGAGCTTTTAAATATAGAATAAGTATTGAGAATGTTCAATATGGTTGAATGTTCCAACCCATTGTTGTGTAAAATGGCCGCGTTTATGGTGATATCACTGGATGCCGATATATATAACGCGAAACTTCCACCCGAATACCGCAGAGACAAACATATCAAGTAACGAGTTGCGACCACGCCGCGTCGAGTCTATAGCTCATTATCCAAGCCACAAGACTCCCCCGCCTTAAACGGCTACAACCGGAGGTGGGCTGACAGCAGTACCTTGGTCGCGGTGGCCATGAGCGGTAACCCCTAGACCGACCCTGGGTTTGTATAGAGGCAGCCGCGAATCGAGTCCTTGAATCGCTGTCACGCAACGGATTTCCGGGAACTCTGGATCTATTCTGGTGACTGTCAGAAGGGATGTCTTCTGACTGTCTACGTATCCGGCCTAAGCATAAAGAACCGGGACCCCGAGACCGTAGACAGTTTGTAGAATCTGACTGAACTCTATACTATTCCACATATATCCTAATCGACATAAACAAAATGGTTAATATATCGCATCCCCGACCTCGCCGCGACTCGAAGAACATCGACGCCTGGCTCGTCGGCAGCGGCGTGGCATCCCTAACAGCCGCGATCCACCTTATGAAAGATGCAAAAGTGCCAGCCGGAAACATCCACATCCTCGACTCCAGCGCTGGATCTGGCGGCGGACTGAAGACACACGGCAATGAAATGGACGGATACTCCCTGCCCATGGACGGCAATCCGCATTTCCATGGGGAATGCATCGAGCGACTGCTGGCGTTGATCCCGAGCCAGATGGACGGCAGCAGGTCCGTTATGAAAGATATCCAGGACCGGGAGAAGACGGAGGAGGAGCTCATGCCTGCTCAGGCGAGGGGAATTAAACAAGGGGAGAAGGGGGCTGAGGTGTTCCATCCGCATGGCCTGCAGGTTGGGATGAAGCATCGCATGACGCTAGTTAGCCTGATGATGGAGAATGAGATGTCGATGGGGATGAAGAAGATTGAGGATATGTTTGACAAGACCTTCTTCGACACCAGCTTCTGGATGTTGTGGTCGACTACGTATGCCTCCTACATGGTTTGGTTACATAGGCTAAGAAGTATAGGTTCGCCCTGCAGCCCTGGCACAGCGCCATCGAGTTCAAGAGACACCTCCGCAAGTATCTCGAGGACATTGGGGCCCTGAACAGCGTCAAGACCACCCACCGGACCGAGTTCAACTTCTTCGAGTCCGCCTTGCACCCCTTGACCGACTATCTCAAGCAAGAGGGCGTGGACTTCCGCTTTAACACCCGCGTCACAGACCTCCAGTGCTATCCTGATGGCGACCCAACCACCATGTGCGCCATCGAGATGACCCAAGACAACAAGGAAGAGCTAATCACCGTCGACCCAACCGACATCGTCATCATGGGGCTCGGCTCCGTCAACGCCGGCATCTCCCTAGGCACAAACAAATCCCCGCCTCCCCCCTTGCAATCCAACTGGCGAGACCTAATGACCGACGACTGGAAGCTATGGGAGAAACTATCCAAGAAGTCTCTCAAATTCGGAGACCCAACGACCTTCCTCTCACGCATCCAAGAGTCCACCGTCGAAACATTCACCACCACATTCAAGGGCGGCGACTTCCCCAACGCCTACGAGAAAATCACCAACGACAAACCCGGCACGGGCTCCCTCCTCTCCCTCACAGGCAGCAGCTGGCAAATGACCCTCTGCTTCCCTCACCAGCCCGTCTTCCCGGACCAAGCCCTCGACACAACCGTCATGATGGGCTACGGCCTCAACCCCACCCAGCCCGGCGAGTACGTCAAAAAGCCCATGTGCGAGTGCACAGGCGAGGAAATCCTCCGCGAGGCCCTCGCCCACCTCGGCATCCCCGGGGACAATATCGTGCCCAACTCGAAGACCATCCCCTGTGGGATGCCGCTGGGGACTGCGCCGCTGCTGACGCGGGGCCCGCATGACCGTCCCACTGTGCTGCCCGGGCATGCTACGAACTTTGCGTGTGTGGGCCAGTTCGTGGAGATTCCAGGGGATACCACGATGGAGGTTGAGTATAGTGTCAGGGGGGCGCAGACGGCCGTTGCGGACTTGATGGGATTACCTGAGAAACCGCCCAAGCCGCCGCGTAGTTTGTTGATGGAGGTGTTTGATTTGATTATTTAGGCTGCATTGGTAATTTGTAGTGTTGGTTATCGTAGTTGTATGCTGCATTGTTAGTTGAGTTTGTGAGATACCAAATTGCCAGATGGAGCGGGTATGGGGTTCTGTAATGGTATTATTTACTTGCAATTAATCCCATCTATAATGCTACAATGTCGAGGCTATAAACTAGACTGTCAACTCCTTAAAGTGACGCGGAATCCATACGCCATAATGAGATCACCACGCCCACCACCGATGGTTCGCCGCAGAGATCTGGCTCAAACAAGGGTACGATTGTAATTCATCCAACCAATGGCAGCGTGACTGCATCGTGATGTATGCCAATAAAGTGTAAGTTATACAGCTAGCTAGTCGATCCTTCGGCAGACTGCAAACACCAAGACCAACCATCTACACTATACAACCATCTATATTACATCCAAAACAACCACAATGTCGCAAATGGCAAAGGAAGGCCAATTTCAGGCCCCTGGGGCCGCTCAGAGCCAGCAGACACCAGGGTAAGAGTATCTCTTGAAATCTGGGACACGTCGCTAACAGCGGACAGTCTGGAAAGCAAAATGCAGCCCGCCAGCGAAGCAACCAAACTGGAAACCCCCGAAGGCATTAAAGAATACGAAGGATCAGGGAAGTTAAAAGGGAAAAAGGCATTGATTACGGGCGGAGAGTATGCACACCACAGCCATTATCCCATCGCATCCGGCTAAGTGCTGTAGCTCCGGAATCGGTCGCTCAGTCGCAGCCCTATTCGCAAGAGAAGGCGCAGATGTAACGATCGTCTACCTCCCTGTCGAAGATGAAGATGCGCAGGAGACAAAGAAACTAGTCGAGAAGGAAGGACGGGGCTGTCTCCTGTATCCTGGGGATCTGAGAGACCGCCAGGTGTGCAAGGGGGCTGTTGATAAACATGTTGAGCGGTATGAAGCTCATTCTGATGATAAGACCAGAAACTAAGTAATACTGCAGATACGGACACATCAACATCCTCGTCAACAACGCCTCGCAGCAGTACATGTGCAGCGACCTCGCAGAGATCGACCTCGACACAGTGGAAGACGTATTCAAGACCAACATCATCCAGATGTTCGCGATAACCAAGTTCGCGCTGCCGCATATGGGCAAGGGAGACTCGTACGTGCCGTCACAATCACCAGGAAGACCAGAATGAGCAGCTAACGAGGAAGAATCATAAACAACACCTCCGTAACGACCTTCCGCGGCACTAAGAGCATGGTGGACTACGCCTCGACGAAGGGCGCGATTGTTGGCTTCACGCGCTCGCTGGCCAGTCAATTGGTTCCAAAGGGGATCCGAGTTAATGCTGTTGCGTATGTCTACTTTCTAGCCTTCTCATCGCTGGGGAAAGATAAGCTAACGGTATAGACCCGGCTCAACGTACACGCCTATCCAAGTCGACACGCGCGACGCCGAGTCAATGCAGAACTGGGCTTCAGGTAAACCGCTGGGACGGCCAGGGCAGCCGAGTGAAGTGGCTACGAGCTTTGTGTTTTTGGCCAGTTCAGAAGCCTCGCTTTATTGTAAGTGTCTTGGCTGATCGTAGTTCAAAGCTAATGGCTTGATAGATGGGCAGATACTGCACCCGTATCCGCTGGGGGACTAACTGGACAGTTTAAACAATTTATATGGATAACAAGCTTGGGGTGAATAACAAATATAACAAACATGCTATGCTAGCCCGCTAAATCATGGGAATCAATAAGTCGCTAATAAAACCTAATATAACCGTGCCACTGCCGTTGCTGTAATCAATATCAAAACGAGCAAAATGGTATATAGATGTCCGAACACCGGACTGCTCGGTTTTATGGCTACCAGCCCAGTGGAACTATTGGGCTTTTCATGCCCGGAACTATCAGTCTTTTTACCAGTATTGCCATTCGCCTCGCTCTCCACGCCTGCGTCGTTGCCAGGACTATCAGGCTTCGGCTTCGGTGCAAGCTGCAAGATCAAATTGGCCATCTCAAGCTGCCCATTCTCCTTCGCAATCATATACGGCGTCTTCCCCGTCTCGTCTTTACTCCAGACATCCGCACCAGCAGCAATCAGCCGCCGAATCGAAGTCTCCCAGCCCACCAGCGCCGCAATTCCCAGGAAATGGCTCAAACTGACACTGCCCCGGTCCAGCCTTGCCCCATGCTCGATCAGAAGCAGACAAACAGGGCCACCGGACATCAACAGCGGCGGCGCCTCCCAGCCGTCATCGATATTAGGGTCCGCCCCGGCCTCAAGCAGGACCCTCGTCGTCTCCCAGCTATTCGCCATAACTGATAAATGCAGCGGAGTCCGCCCATACCGATTCTGCAGATTGATATCCGCCCCATGTTTAATCAGTAGCCGGACAGTTTCAACATCGCTATCGCCAACCGCCCAATGCAACGCCGCCTGCCCCATATCCGGCTCGGTGCTGTTAATCTCGTCCTTGGACGCCTCGGGCAACCGCTCCTTCAACTCCTTAATCTGCTTCGATATAACAAGCGACCAAAGCGGTAACGTCCCAGGAATCGAAAGGCCCGTATCCGCGCGCTTCACCTCGTCAATGATAGTCCCGCTCTCCGTACGAAGCGGCCCCGAGTGCGATACAATCCCTTCTTCCTTCCGCCTCGCACGCGCAGCCCGGAACATCTCCAGGATAGCAGGATGGTGCGACTCATGCGCGACCCGAATCGGCGTCCGACCGTAGTTATCCCTCACCGTCGGATCACCACCATGCTCGAGGAGGACATCGACGGTTTCAAGGTCCCCCATGCGCGCGATGTCATGCAGGGTTGTTTTCCCGTGCGCATCGCGCATATTCACATCGAGCGTGGGATCATGCGCAAGTAGCAAGCGCAGTATCTCGGAGCGGCGGTTCACAGCTGCACTATGCAGCAGGCCGCGATTGAAGACGTCGACGACGTGGACGTCTGCCCCGCGCGCGATGAGAAGCTGGACAATGGACGTGCGGCCCTCGTCGATGGCGCGCATGATGGCCGTGCCGTCTGTGCCGGCCTGGCGGACCTCGGTGTCGGCGCCGTGCTCGAGGAGGGATTCGACGAGGTCGTAGTAGCCGCCCTGGGCGGCGCAAGTGAGTGCTGTGTCGCCGCTTTCGTGCTTGTGGTTGATGTCTATGGCAGGGTGGGAGAGGAGGAGGTTGACGGTGGCGGTTTCGCCGCGTTGGGAGGCGAGAGTGAGGGCTGTTCCGCCGGCTGGGCTGGTGCATTCCTTGTTGACGTCGATTGATTTGGAGGCGAGGAGGAGGGCTGTGTATTCTGTGTAGCCCGTGGCGGCGGCGACCATTAACGGGGTGAAGTGGGACCAGCGGGCGTCGGAGATATTGACGTCGATGCCTTTTTGCTCCATCAGGAACTTGAAGACTTCGAAGTGGCCCTCGTAGATGGACCAGTGCAAGGGAGAACGGCCGGCGTTGTCGACTGGATTGACCGAAGCACCGGCCTTGATTAGGGCTGTCACCGATTCGATGTTGTCGCGTCGGGCTGCGAGTGCCAGAGGAGTCGACCCTTTAATATCTGTGAGATTGGGATCCTGGCCTTTCTTTGTGAGCTTCTCTATCAGACTGTCTAGATTGAAGTGTGCAGCGAGATGGATTGCAGAGCCGTCTTTTGCAGACCAGCTGGCGGACCGCTCCTGGTCCTCGAGATACCACAAGGCCTGCGTCACAGAAGCCAGACATCCAGGGTCGAGAAGAAGATCAAAGGCCCGGTTGAAGAGGACGTCGTCCGCTGTCGCACGAAGGTGATTTCCCCAGTTGATAGACGCATACCGCAGGAAAGGATATTTCAGTAAACGCTGCTCAAAGTCATCGGCCTCCGATTTACCAGAGCAAGCTCCGCCACGGAAGACATCGAAGCGGAGATACGTCAAGCAGGTGGAAGTGATCTTTGTATTGCCATCAGGGAACCACGTATCACGGTTCTGTCTGAAGAAGCCCTCGGCCGAGTAATGGACGAGTCGCAGACAGTCGGATTCGTCGAACTGGACGAGTCCAGCGCACTTGTTTGCCAGCGTCCTCGCGCGGATGATACTGTCATCGTCGATGTCTGTCTCGTCCTCGTCAATGGCAAGAGCGTGCTCAATGGCCTTCTCGTGCAGCGGCTGCTCTGCAAAGACAACCCAGCACAGGAACTGAAGCACGGTATCTCTGGTCGACGGGGGCAGCTCAGTGATGCGCATCATGGCGTCTGCATACGTGCCGTCCAGTTCCTGGGGCAACGTCTTGAGCGCCGCCATGAGCTGCTTGATGTTGAGCTTCGACTCGAGCGTGTCCATGTTGAACTTGGCCAGCAGGAACATTCCCCCGTTGTTCTTGACTACCGTGTCGAGGATGCGGTCCATCAGCCCTTCTTTGATTTCCACGCACTGCTGCAGGAAGTCGGACGCGCCTGTTCGCCAGCAGACGTAGGTTGTCAAGTCCTCTTCCACGGCAGCAATGGGGATGACTCGGGCGTTGAACTCGAGGTGGTATGTGTGCTTATATCCACAGCGCTTTGGGTTGTTGTCGAAGCACGACGGACACAGGTCGTAGCTTTCTATGCACTGGGCGCAGTGGTGCTGCATTGGTATATCCAATTCGCCACATATATCGCAGTGGATAGGGCCTTCGGGTCGGAAGTGCCGGACGATATTGGGCAGTGGACGAGAGGTGACCATCAGATTGATGGTGGTTGCACTGGGGGACGCTGCTGTACTCCAGGGACAGAGGAACTCCAGCAGAGGGAGTCGTTCCTTTTCGTCGCGCAGCTCGTCCAGGCCATCGAGAACGACGAACACCTTTGTGAAGCGCTTGATGAGGAGCTGCAGGGTGGACTGCAGCTGGTCTCTTGACGGCCTGGTCCCATCCTTGCCGTGTGTGCTGAACAGGCTCGTCATCTCGTTCACCCCGACGTCGTATCGCTGGACGAACTGCTTGATGATGCTAGACAGGAGATTATCGACATCCTGCGAGAGCGGATCATCCCATTTGCAGTACAACATAACCACCGCAGCACCCTTGAGCCCTCCCTCCTCGCGCACCCGCAGCCCCTCCAGCTCGTTGTACACAATCGACGACAAGAACGTCTTGCCAGCACCAGGAATCCCCGGGCAGAAGAGACGCGTATTCTCACCCTCCCTCCACTCGCGAAAGTCATCGCGATCAAGGAACCACTTGCAGGTCCCCTTGTGGTGCTCGTTCCAAATCATACTCTGCTTCGCGACGAAATTCAGCGGCGAAATCCAGTCAATCAGCTCCTTCAGCCTCGTCTCATCAACCGCTTTCTTGAGACCCTGCGTATCGCGGTAAATGTCCTGCGAAAGCGCATGCGTCGACTGGTTAATCCCATCCTGCAGCGTCGCCTTCAACCGACTAATCCGTTGAATCATGCGCTCCGCATCCTTCTGCGTAAACGGCCAAGCGAGCGTCTGTGCGATCTTGCCCCGCGACGAGCGCGCCTTGATTTTTCCCTCCAGATCCTCGAGCTGGATTTTGATCTCCTTCAGGATCCCATCGGGTTCGAAGAGCGGGCGTAGCGAGTCGGGGATTTTGTCGTCTTTGACGGCATCGGGGGAGAGCTGCTCAAGGAGCGACGTGATGGACATCCACAAGTAGGTTACTTCATTGCACAATGCCAGCCGGTCCTTCCCACCAGCTCTTACTGTTCCCAGATATCCGATGATCTGGTAGGCGAGGGTTGCGAGGCCCACGACCCCGGTGGTGATGCTGAGGGGATCCATGGTGGATGCTCATATTCGGAGTGGACAGGAAGTGGGAAAGAGAGGAAATGAAATGTGATTCTGCAAGGCTGGACACGGCAGACGCTACACTAAATATGGGCAGGATAAAAATAACAAGGCTGGCGCCTGTAAACTGCGCCAGCAAGCAGGCTGACTCGGACCCCAAAAGTCAAAGCAGGCCGTTTTTACAGTGACAGAGTCACTGCAATATTAATTACTGCAGCTACAGAGTGACAGTTCCAGCGGGAATTCCCGTCCATCAACCCTGTTTCTGACTCCAGATTGCAGAAGATTACACAAGTTCAGCGGGCGCAGCAGCCCCAATTAGGGCCAATCGCCCCCAGACTAATCCTGCGACGGCGTGAGAGTCTGTCGGCAGCCAATGGAGGGCAGATCAGACTTCGCTAAGCAAACCATTTCCAGACTCAGGCCCACTTGGCCTGTTGTCATGGCAGACGATCAGTGATAAGCACTCTCACACATTCAGCTGGGAGAGTGGAAACCATGCGAGTATCTTCTGCAATCCGGTTGCCTGCAGGCCTGCACAGCCTGCCGCCGTATTGATGCATGCATAAGCTCGTTCTCAATGTTATATTATTATCACTGGCAGACCCTGCAGGATCTGTGGTGTTTTAATTGGCTATTTCATAACTGACATGTACTGCGCCTCAACATCCTTTCCTTGCTCATCCAGCCTCCTTTACTCTGGGATTTCGTGATTGTCAACACCAGCGCGCCACCGGTACTTCGCAGCTGGGTGGTCCGGGGGAGGCCCGCTCTGCCCGGGTTGACTGTACAGGTTCTCACGGTACGTCCCACGGGGAGCAGCATAGTCGTCATGGAACAGTCCCCTGCTTCGGAGCACGGGCAGCAGCAGGTCGATGATGTCCTTGAACGAGCCGGGTTTGACGGCATACGCCTGGATAATTAGCAATGCGCACAAATAACGGCAAACGCAACTCACCAAGTTGAAGCCGTCGACATCGGCCTCGCGCACCCAGCGCTCCATCTCGTCTGCGATCTGCTCTGGGGTTCCGACCGGCGTTGCGCCCAGTCCGCCGACTGTGATGTGCTCGCCGACGGTCTTCTTGGTCCATCTGGGGACTTCGGGCGTCGCCTTGGACCAGCCCTCGACGGCGGACCTGCACCTGTCAGTGATATCGCCTGGCACTTGAGTGAGGAATGAACATACCGAATAGCATTGCTAGGAACATTCCGCAGCTCCTCATCCTCGCCATAAACATCCAGGTTAATGCCCGTCCAGCCACCAAACAGGGCCAGCGCGCCATCAATCGAGCCCAGACTGCGATAATACTTGAACTTCTCCTGAGCCTCCTCCTCCGTCTTGCCAATAATAGGACAAAGCAAAGCCAGGAACTTAATCTTCTGCGGATCCCGGCCGTACTCCGTCTTCGCCAGCTCGCGAATCTCCGCAATATTCTTCGCCACAACCGACGGACTATGCCCAGCAACAAAGATCGCCTCGGCGTGCTGCGCCGCAAACGTCTTGCCTGCCTTGGATGTCCCCGCCTGCAGAATCACCGGCGTGCGCTGCGGACTCGGCTGCGTTAGATGAGGACCAGGCACGTTGAAGTACTTCCCCTCGTGGTTGATTTCGCGCACGCGCGAGGGCTCCGTGTAGACGCGGCGCTGGCGGTCCAGGACCACGGCATCGTCGCGCCACGATGACTCCCAGAGCTTGTAGGCGACTTTGATGTACTCTTCTGCGACGGCGTAGCGGTCGTCGTGCTGGTTTGTCAGTATATAACAACTATATCATGGTTATGGGGCATACCTGAGGCTGGTCCTTTCCGATCAGATTGCGCGCCGCAGAGTCGAGATACCCAGTGACGATATTCCATCCTATCCTGCTCCTCTTAGCATGCAAGTTTAATACCCAGTATCACAGAACATACCGCCCCTTGGTCAAATGGTCAACAGTCGACAGCCTACGCGCCAGATGATACGGCTGCTCGTAGGTCGTCGTCACTGTGACTCCGAATCCAATATTCTTCGTCGCAGCCGCCATCGCAGGCACGACAGCCAGGGGTTCGTTCACAGGCCACTGTGCCCCAGACACAATCGCCGGCTCGAGGTTCCTGGGCCCCTTGTATACATCGTATCCGCCCAGCACGTCGGCGATGAAGATGCCGTGGAATTTCGCGGACTCGAGAAGCTGCGCGAGCTCGATCCAGTGGTCGATGTCGTTGAAGCGGTAGGATTCGTCTTCTGGGTGTGTCCAGAGGCCGGGCGATTGGTGGCCGCTGCCTGTTGATGGTTCAGCAAGGGCAATTTTCATTTTTTTGAGACTGTTTAAAGAGGAGACATACACATCTCAACAAAGGCATTGAGAATGAGCGACTTGCGCGGTCGGTCGGTTTGTTCGGCCATTTCTATAGAATTCCTATGTAGCACAACAGTACAATAAGCTATAACCGACAATAAAAAAAAAATAGCTAGAAGACACATATTTATACCCCTCCCCTCCCCCACCTCATGCAAGATCAATCGCAAAAGCGAAAAGCGATGCGCTCATACCCCGCGACGGTATTTGTACTTCTAGCATCACAGTGGGCCGTGATGGCGTGATATTGCCATTCGGCCGACTGGGTACGCGCACGAATCGTCGAATACAAACATTCGGTTGTCTAATAGGAACAGGGGTATTGCAATTGCATTATCAACGAACCCGTGAATTGAATGGGCCAGGACCGGAAATTTGGGTCGTGGTGGTTGTTGATCTGCTGGATCGCCGGCCTGTGATTTGCACTGCGTCAGAGTATCTTCTTATCACGCCATCAGCAGGAAGTCAGAATGCCCAGAGAGAGCTCGGACGAGTCTGGACTTTTGTATTGGTTTGCTCGGCCGAGAAGGTGAGAGGTAGTTTGGACTGTTCTTTCTACCTTGGTGGCGAGATGCATATCTGTCACCGCAGCCAAGTACTATATTGTGCATAGTCCTTCCACTCCACGATATACCGATTTTATCAGACACCCACGCTTTTTAAAAAATGCACCACAATCTAGATACAGCCGACCAGTGACGGAAATATTTCCCGCAACGTTGTCAGTCAGTATGGGATCTCTACCACAGACACACTGCCGTATCATTGTACGGGACAGAGGTGATAACCCCCTTCAACCTGGGGAAGGCGCTCAAGCACATCTGTTAAAATGGAGGAACAAGGCCTTGCTGTTGCGTTCTCGCTTCAAGACCGTAGTAGAATCGATAGCAATCCAGCCAGGACCCTGGACGTCAGACCCACAAGATCGAGCGAGATTAACAAGGCAGTAGACGCGTCAGATTAAGGGACTGGACAGTTTCCACCGCCCACTCTGGGGTAACGGACCGGCACGCGAGTAATTCCACGGCGCTACCAAGCTCTAAATATCAACCATAACTATGCTGGGCAGGGGCCAGTAGGAGTCTTCAGCTGACCTACAACAGAGCCCGAACAGTGCAGCCTACCAAGGTTCTGCGACCTGTTCTTACGGAGTTGGCCCATCGATAGGGCTAAATCTAGGCAACGAGATAGTTCCACTAGCCTTGTAGCTAGCAGTCTGGTCAATATGGGGGCCAGCTGGCATATCCTGGGCTGAGGAACTGACCTCGTGTCCAGGCAGACAGATTCAAGCCTCTCAAGCCTCAGCTTTCTCAAAGCAGCTAGCCAAAGGACTGCAAATCCTGGGGCCACTATCCGATAACTTCGAGCTAACAAGCAAGCTCAATGCTGATATGTCGATATCTGACAGGATCAAACAGCTGTGGCGCAGCATCGCTTCTCCAACAGCGCAACTAGCCAGACTAAGGAGGCTGCTTGCTGACAGTGGCTGAAGCAGGGTATTATCTCCTGAATCAGGCAGAAAAATAAATACCCTGCGTCACTGCATCTTTGCATTCTGGTATATGACAGGCACGCCCACCAGACCCGTAGTCACCCCCTATCCAACAGAACCAAATAACGAACCAACTCAGCACAAGTACACGTATAATAGGAATAATGACCTACCCAGCAGACAAAGCCAGCATGCACCAACACGACGAACCCCCCTCCTACACCGAAACAACCTCCACAGCAGTCCTAACCCCCTCCTCCTCACGCGCCTCAACCCTCACCACGGCCTCCGCCCCAATCACAACCTCCTCTATCATCCAGAACCCCCTCCGCGGGCAAGACACAAAATTCGCCATGCTCTCCCTCTCCGGCTCCGACCGCCTGCGCTTCATCCGCTTCCCCGAAGCCATAACGGCCCTCGCATCCGAAATCGTGCAGGGCCTCTGGCCAAAGGGGATCCAGCGGGTCCAGAACTACGACGAGAGCATCGAGCTGAAACTGCGCGGGAATCCGCTGGGGTACGGGTATGATGAGGAGAAGGTCGCGATTCGGGTTACGCTGATGGGCCTGCTGAATGCGTTTGCGAAGGAAGGGTGGAGGGTTATTCCTGCTGGGGGGAGGGTAGGAAGGATGGGTGATTATGGAGCTTTTGGGCAGAAGGGTATTTATCTTATTACTCTACCTCTATTATTTAGGTTTTCCGCTGACCAGGTAAAGACAGTTTAATCTTCCACTACCAAGAGCCGCGCGCGTACTCGTGGCTCTGCATCTCGTTCGACTCGGCGGACCTGCTGCACCTGATTAATGCGCCGACAGAGCTGGCCACCGCGCTGATAGGGTACTTTGGCGATAAACTGGAGCAATGCAACAAGGACCTGGTATCGGGGAACTTCGAGCTCAAGTTTAAAGGGAAGCCGTGGAACAAAACAAGTGCGAAAGGAGGCGTACAGAGCCGTCTGCTCATTCTCGATCTGATGCAGTGTCTCGAGGAGCAGAGTTATACGATGTGCACGACGTTTGATATTGACGGCGGCAGCGGGGGGAGTACGTATCAGAGTTATGGGGAGTTGTGGTTCTGGTATCGATGATTTCGTGATATTATAATTATTGCTTTTATGACGCCTGATACCTAATGCAACAATTCATCAATCAATTCATGCTAAAACAACCCCTTCTTATCCCTAAACTTCCTCAACAGAAACCACAATCCCAACAACTGCACAGCACCCGAGAACATCAGCACCCCGCAGAAGAGCTGCACATTAAGAAAAGTCAGGTCGTCAGAGCCCGACGAGCCCAATGCCGCCAGCGCGCCCGCAATCGGAGCCCCGATCAACGTCGCAAAACTACTCACGCTCTGCGCCATCCCGAGCCAGGAACCCAGCGCTGTTGGGTCTGGACAGACATGCGGGAAGACACTCGGGGGGAGGGGGACGAGGGCGCCAGATATGCCGCCTATTTCCGTCAGTATTGAGACACCGTATGATAAGGTAGGAGGATAGGGGAGTACCGTAGAACGCAGCAAAAAGGATGAATCGCGCCAGACTACTCGCACTAATCCACGAGATACAGAGCACACCAGACAGAAACCCGCAGCAGATCCAGGGGATCATTGCGCCCCAGTAATGCGCCACTGCAGTCGTAATGACACGTCCTATAATCGACGACGCTTGTGAGATGATCAGGACATACAGACCCAGCGAGCGCGAGGTGCCGAGTTTCGTCTCCGCGTAGATGGGGATATAGTAGAACGGCGTCATATATCCCAGATACAGGAAGAAGTTGGCGATGGTGAAGTTCCAAAAGGGGAGGTCCTTGAGTGCGCGCACGTCAAAGGCACGCGCTCTTCGAGGCGCAGAGGGCTGTCCGGCGTTATCTTTATTCAAGGGCAGCATGAACCCGGCGGCGATGAAGAGGGCAAGCATCACGAAGCCGACACAGCGCACCATCCATGGGAATCCGAGTTTAGGGAGCAGCTGCTCGACCATGAGGGTGTAGATGACGCCGCCGAGGGGTGCGCCGGCAGTCGCGACACCGAGTGCGAGAGCGCGCTTGCGAACGAAAGACCGACTGAGCAGCGTGAGACTGGGGATGTACAGTAATCCAAACCCAAGGCCCATGCAGATTCCCTGGCTCAGGAAGATCTGGTAGTATTTGCTGGCGAGACTGAGCATCATGATGCCGAAGACGGAGAGGACGCTGCCGGTTATGACCAGGGAGCGGTAGTAGCCCAGATCGAACAGAGGGCCGGACACGAGGCCGCCCATGATGAGCAGCCAGGACTGGATTGTTCCGATCCATGAGATGGCAGAGCTGGTGACCGAGGGCAGGAAGTCGAGCACGTAGTAGCTCTGGAAGGACCCGAAGGCAAAGGCCAGGCCCCTGGACAGTTAGTCTTGGTTTACGATCCTGAGGGAACAAATGTCAAGAACGTACCAAATATTGAACAGGATAAAAAGAGTGCCGCCAACCATCAGCCAGCCCCGGACTCCTCCCTCTGCTGGCGCAGGCGCAGGCGCAGGCGCTTGACTCACGGTGGCCTTCTCGGGACTCTCCTCCGAAGCCATTATAGAACAGACAGACAAGGATCCATGGTAGTCACCACCTGCGGAAGAAAGCGAGCAGAGGGGCAAGCAGAGGGATATAAAAGAATATGAATGACAGCCCGTGCCGAATTCCGTCTCCAACAGAGCCGACCGTCTGAGCACGCCAGCCGAGGAGGATCTGTCAAATCGTTTATTGCATTATTAATGAGTGAATGACCCCGCAATGGAATCATTCCGTTCTACAAAGAAGTTATACTGTTTGTCATACTGTTACTCTCCTCACCCCGTCATAAAACTCCCGCTCCTCATAAACCCTGATGTCCTCCCCTGCATACACCCTGCCCTGCTTCTCCTCCTTGATCCGCAGCCTGCGCACCCGCAGCACATCATACTCGACATTGCGCGTCAACCACCACGTCCAGCCATTCGTCACCCACGAAACCCCAACCACGGCCGCGCAGATCGCAAAGGGCGTCTTGTAGCCGTTGTACGCGAATCGCGACTGGAACAGTTGTGGGCCGATGACGCCGCCCACCTGCCCGACGCAGGACTGGAATGCCAGCGTGAATGCGGACCCGGTTGTGCCTTTTAAGGAGGAGCTTCGCCCTGTGGTTGTGAGTACGTACTAATTAGTCAAGGTTCAAGGGGTGACACGTACAAGCCCAGAAAGGGATGAAGTAGACGGCATGGAACATGGTCCCCAGCACGCAGGCGATATATATGCCGACTTTATCATTAAGCACGGCGAGCAGGATGAAGAAGAGCAGCATCGGGCCCATAATGCAGGCCATGACGTATGCCGGTCTGGTCATATAAGCGCGTTTCAGGAACCAGCCAGAGAAGATAATCGAGAGCACCGACGCTGCTGCGGGTGGGATATTCAGCAGCTGGTTCCGCGGTAGACCGGCGAAGCCTAAACTCGTCGTGATAGTCGGCAGCTGCCAGCTCAGGGCGTAGCCTGCGAAGTTGATGAGCACCTGCGAGATCATGAACGAGTATGTCTTTTGGTCTTTGAGCGCGTCAACCACCTCGCCCATGTCGAAGTTTGCGTCTTTCTCCCTGGGCGCGTTCTCCGATAGTCGTGCTTCCAAATACTCCTGCTCCCTTTCTGACAGCCATTTCCTTGACCGCGGCGACTTGGGCCAGTCCGGTAGAACGAAAAAGACGACGCCGGAGAAGAGAACCGTAAAGATCCCTTCCAGGAGATACACCCTATCTTGTCAGCTCCAGAACTATTCAAATCGAGAGAGAGCATACCATCTCCACGCACTCAACCCCCTCATGCCATTCATATACGAAATGGCATAAGTAATCAACGACCCAATAATCCCCGACGTATTCTGAAACCCAAACATCCACATAATCGGCAACCCCATCTCATCGCTCCTATACCAGCCGCACAGCTGCGCCGCAATCCCAGGGAACATCCCCGCCTCGCACATCCCCAGTATGAACCGCAGCGCATACAGCGCCTGTTTATTCTGCACCGCCGCATGGCACGCAAGCACAATGCCCCAGGTGAGCATAATCCGGCTCTGCCACAGCCGCGGCGTCAGCCGCTTCTGCAGCAGGTTGCTCGGGACTTCGAAGACGATGTAGCTGATGAAGTAGATGCTCTGGACCCAGTTGTATTCGTTGGTGGACATGTTGAGTTCGTTCAGCACGTTGCGTGGCTCCCCGACTTGCAGGACCTTGACGGCTGCGGCGTTGGTGTAGTCGATCTAGTCATACAGTCAGTTTCTTGAAATATAAGCAGGTATAGTAGGAGGGAGGTACGTACCGTCTTAATGACATAAATCACGCCAATCAACCACAAGAAGCGCATATTCACTTTGCGCATAATGCGCTTATCGTCCTCCGGGGTAAACGAGGAGAGAAACTCGCGTCTGCGGTCCTCTTCACTCGTCTCGCTGGGTGCCCTGGCCACATCCTGGACGGGTATTTTCGAGTCGTCTTCTACCATATTTTCCGACTCACATTCAGATTTACGAACCCATCAAAAGTTTTTAGACTTTTGGTTCGGTGGTCTTTTATACCCATGCAGCCACATGGCCAAGCGAGCTAAACCGCAGATTCCAGGCTGAAGACCAGTTAAAGAATTCCTTGGACATGACACAATAACAAGCTCCAACGATGCAAGAGGCACAGTAAGCGCAGGAAGAGTCTGGAGTGAGGCAGGACAGGCAATCTGGCGACGGGATGGCGTGCGCGCGAGGCACAGCAGCGAATGAAGTGCTTATATTGAGAAGCGATAATGACTTACTCGCCCGAGAGAGTCAGATCTGTTTACTCTGTTGAATTCTTATCGTATGGCATCATTTGGGGTAGGGATTGTTGATCTGTTTTAAGTGCCTCTACCAGTTTTTGATATGCTGTCTAACCTATTCAAATATATTAAAGTGTATATCATATCATCATTATAAAGTCACACTCCACCGACACTAAAGAATAAACCTAAACCCCCTCGGCGCCTCCAACTCATCATCAGCATCAACCTCCTCCTCCCTTCTCGCCAACCCCCTATTCTTCCGTACATGCACCACCCGAATCACATACGCCATAACCGCAACCAGCAGCGCCACCGCCGCCGTCGCACTCCCACCAGGCACATACCGCGGCCCCGATGAGGACGGCCACATATACGAGCCGTAGATACTCGCCGTGTTGCCGATCATGTTGGCCGTGGCGATTGCGGCGGAGCGTTTGACCAGCGGGCGCGGGAAGGAGTTTGCGACCCAGGCGATTATGATTTGGTATGCTGAGACGGCGCCCATGGGCATCCTAAAACAAAAAATACGTTAGCCATGCTATTCTGGAACTGGTTGGGTGGTTGGTTGGGACGCACATGAACATCCCTAGGAATCGGGCGCCGATATTGGTCGATGCAGTGCAGATGATACACCCGACGATACTAACAGCCATCAAGCAGATGATATGGATACTGCGATCGTTTGTCTTTCCCGACGTCCAAGTCACAACAAGCGAGACGAGGAAGGTCGCGATCCAGACGGGGGCCGTGATGAGGAGGGTCTCGATGTTGCCGTATTCCAGCGTCTGCACGATGGACGGGAAGAAGTACTGGAATGTCTGCGAGAGGAGCGAGGCGTGCTGCAAAAGAATAAAAAGGTAGATGCGCTTGTCGGTGAAGACGGCGTAGAGGGCTTCCTTGATGGACGAGGTGGCGGTGTCGTCTGCCTCGCCGGCGTCGTTGATGAGGCGCCATTGCGCGTAGGCTTTTTCCTCGTCTTCGAGCCAGCTGGTTGTAGCTGGGTAGTTCGGAAGCAGAATTCTATCCCGTTAATCCACGTTAACAGAATGAATAGGTGGGTAAGGTGCTCACGGGATAAGCAGCGACAAGGCGACGGTGATGCATCCCTCGATGATAAACAACCACCGCCAGCCAGCGATTCCATGGGACATGTGCAGATTCCCCAAGACGCCTGCGCCAATGAGTCCGCCAAAGGCGTTGGCGAGGGAGCTTCCTGCATAGAACCAGGCGATGCGGTAGCTCAGTTCCTGGCGGGTATACCAGCTCGACCTGCACGACGGCGATATTAGTAGGCGATATTACAAACGTTTAATACAGATCTTGTCACATACATCAGCATGACAGCGCCCGGGAAGAAAGGCGCTTCGACAAAACCCAGGAAGAAGCGCGCGACGACCAGACCGGCAAACGACTGCGAGGCGGCCTGGCAGGCGGAGATGACGCCCCAGATGCCCATGGCGATTCCTAGGAAGAGCGACGGTCGGACACGAGTAAGGAGGAGGTTGGACGGCAGCTGCATAAGGAGGTATCCGACGAAGAGAATGCTGGTGGCCAGGTTGAAGTCGGTGCCTGACATGCCGAGATCCTCTTCAAGGGTTCCGAGACGGGCCTGCGAGAGGTTGCTGCATTATTAGTATACTGTAGTCTAGAGAGAGAGTTAACATACTTTCGATCGAGAAAGTTGAGCAGGTACATGGCGACCAGCAGCGGCAGCAGGTGAAAGTCCACCTTGCGCATCAGACGGCGGGTCATCTGCTTGTGCCATTCGTCGCTCTTGGAAGCGTAGGCCTGGTACAGCTCATCCTGCTCGAACTGGGCCTGCTTGGGCAGGTCGGCGTGGCTGGTGGCAGCCTTCTCGACGTCGCTCATGGTGAAGGTGAAACTGACTGAGAGTGAGACTGAGAAGAGAAAGAGAACGCGGGGAACGGCCTTTTAAGCGACTCAACAAATCTCCATACCGCAAGTCTCCATCTTTACCCCAAGTGACCACATCGGACATGCTCCGGACCTGGGGACTGGGGACTGGGGGTGGAGTTGTTCGGGGTATTTCCCACCGAGTGTACACCTCGGTCCATCTCTATTACCGTCGGTAATTCTATAACTGACTCTCTCTCTGTAAAGAACCGCTTAAATCCTGAATATACCTACGGTTGCTGCCATCCCGGTGAGCAAAAGTAAGAGTCCCTTGCAATGTCTGCCAATCAGAAGGCGCCATTCCAGGGAAGCCGAGATCGGGAAATTGCTCCCGAGTCCAGAACACTGAGCGGGGCCGGAGTTCTCCATTCTCCTCTCGGTGCTGTCTTGGTGGTCATACCAGCCCTACTTGTCATTTATTTGTCAACAACCCATTGCACTGTAGCCAAGTTCAGCAAAGGTAAACTGTACGCCGTATAATATTAAGATAACTGGTCTAATATTATGCTTGTATGCCTTGATGTATTTATCCAGCCAACTCCAACCAAGAATCCAGTTCTGCTGAGGACCTCCAGCACCGAACAAGCCTGTCCGCCATATCACTGCTGGTAGCCTCAGATGCCTAGTTGCCACCAAGCGCACTCGCCAGCTTGTCGAAGTTGCTGGCAGCGTCCGACTCTGCCTGTTCACTACAGCCCGCACCGTTAGCACAAACCTAGAGCAACAAAAGAAGAAAAAGAAACACATACAATGACTGCCCAGACTGGCTCAGTCCGCTGGAAATTTCCTGCGAAATCTGGACGAGCTCCTTCGCCTTCTGCTGGAACTCAGCGCTCCATTGCGCGATATTCTAGCTGCTGTCAGTACTCATGCAAACCAGTGCCACGGCTATGATAGTAATAGTTCTCCTTACCTCAGCAGAGGCTCCGCCGGCTCCAAGAGCTTGCAGTTGTCCACTCAAATCTGATGCTGCGCCATCGGTGCTCCCCGCGAAGTTGTTGAAGCTTTCCGCGACGGCTGCAATCTGGGCCTGATCGATGCTGATTTCGGCGGGGACGGGGGAGGCAGTTGCGAGAACCGCAAAGAGGGTGACGGAAATGACCTTGGAGAAGTGCATTTTGCTGCTTTAATTGAAAGTAGGAGGAAGAGTAAAGTGTTTGTTATTGTGATGGCTGGTGGTGTTGAGTTTGAGTCGATCCAGGCGCCCTGATGGACTATTTATGCTCCCCTGACTGACGGGAACGAGGCTTTCAGCCCCCAAACCATGAGCTGAATACACTCTTCAGGAGTCTATATTTACACCAGGCTGTGCCTGGATCTCAATATGGAGCGAGACCCTTGCCAAGGGCCCAAGCGGCAGCGGTGACTGGCTACGACCTCGTATTCGGCCGGGGCTGAGCCAACGCACACAAGAGAAGCGCTGAGGCGGCGGTAGGGCCCCAATCACGGCCGGGCTTTAGCTGCGTCCAAGCAGAAGACGAAGCTATTCAGTATTGGGGTTGGTGGAGCGCAGGATGATTCTGAAATGAGCATCGCTGGGAACCGCTGAATGAGGCTTGGCCCTTCGTTACAGCACGCCATTCAACAGCCCTGTCATTATTTCTGGATCTGGGGATGGCTGTGTAAACTTTAAACTTGTCGAGTCGAGATCGTGTTTTGTATGTTTAATATGTTCTGTAAGCAGAGGGCGAATTGCCTGTGACAACCGCTGGTGTCCAACGCCGTCTGTTATAGCACAACCTAACTGCCCAACAAAAATCCTCTTCGACGAGGCCATCGCCCGTGCAAAACAACTAGACGAGCATCTCCAGCGAACTGAGGCTGTGATCGGCCCCCTCCACGGCCTACCGATAACCTTCAAAGACAGCTACGAGATTAAAGGCCACGATGCCTCCATCGGGATCTTCTCGCTGTGTTTTCAGCACTCGTAAAGAAACGGCCAGCTCTACGACATTCTCACTGGGTATGGTGCAATCGTCATCGCTGAAACTACCGTTCCGCAGACAATGCTAAACGTGGATACCGAGTCCATCGTGTTCGGACGCACCGTCAACCCGTATAACCGGGCATTCGTATCAGCGACGCCTAGGAACTGCAAAAGGAGTAGACAGAATTACAGGATCTATCATAACTTCGAGTGCTCCTATTTAGCGAACTACATACAGATATTGTCAAAGTGACGGGGATAATCACCAAACGGACTCCTCCGTCGGCGCTGTCTATTCAGTATCTACGCACAATGAATGCGCGGATCAGTACCCTGGTCCGACAAATGCACGAAGCTTGGAATTATGATGGGAAACTTGTTGATACATTGCTCTGGGTTCCTGCTCCTCGTACGGCCGTGCCGTTTGATAAGTACACTTATCTTGGGTTCACGAGGTTATTCAATGTGATCGACTGGCCGGCCATGGCTCTCCCGCTTGGGATGTTTGTGGACAAGTACATCGATATAAAGACGGGGATAACCCTGTTTAATGCACTAGACGATGGGATTCAGGGTCTTTATGATCCAGAGTCCTTCCACGGTCTGCCATTGTCCGTTCAACTAATCGGTCGGAGGTTCGAGGACGAGAAGCTTCTTGCTGTCTCACGTTGTGCACGATATAATTGCAGACCGACGTCAAATATGTGGAAATACACATATATAGGATCTATGATGGAGGTTGGTAGTTTAGAGACAATACCAAACCAAGAAACACCACCCCTGGTATCCCTCTCCGTTGGAACAGGATAGAAGAGCGCCTTAATTCTGGCATCCCGCTCGCATCAAGACCAGGACCTGCTCTGAAATGAGTTCTAATAAATTTCTCCCTCTGTATTGAATCCGCCAGCTTAATCTTAGCAACTAAAAAGCAAATCCCATTTCAAATGGATAATCGCCGACAACTCTAAAGCACCTTTCGACCTCCGCAAAGGTCGGGGGTTTGCCGCTATTACTCTACTTGGAGCCCAGACCAGATGAGATCGTTGCTTACTCTGAAATGATTATTACGGTCTACTGTCAGACAGATTATCTCTATTCGCTCGATACTAACTGTTTCGAGTTCCAATCGCTGTCCGCTAAAGGACCCCAGTCGATGCTACAGTCTTCCTATTTCGCAAGGGACTCTAGAAGGACCAGAAATTAACACTTTGTTCCTGGATATATTTAGGCATGTTCAAGAATCAGGTTTAGTATCCTAGAATAGTATATCAGCCGATGGAGACGACCTGTCTGGTGTTTCGAAGGTACAATGCGTGCAGACAAAGTAGAGTTTCACATACTACAAAGAACAACTACCACTGCTAAACAAAGTAGAAGCACCCTTGGCAAGCCTTATTTTACAAAGGTGCATTCACAGAGCAGTCAAAGAATATTCATCTATACTAACAACCCGTGATGAGGGGCAGCAAACGCAGGCTAGCTGAGATATAATCTCCCAGGTTCGTAGATTCTGTAAACTACATCTCCAAGCAAGCTCGTAGACATCTGCTATACAGCCGGAATATCAATATCCATTACTGCAACATGACAGAACTGATCTGGAGAGGCCAAGTGCCTCCTCTGGCAGCGCCAAACCGAAATCCTCCCGACCTCAATAACCTTGACCAGCTCAGCTACAACCAGGCAGTCGCCTACATCGAAGACTTCCCCGACGTGGCAGAGCGCATATATCGATGGGGCCTGGGTAAAGAGAACCGCTGGAGAGATACGCCGCGGTTTTACACTCCGACCAACGTTGTTGACTGGCACGAAGATATTAACCCGGAAGCAACCACGTTCAGCCAGCAAGAAATCTCCGACAACAACAACGGCATCAACTTCCCTATCGATCAGTTAGTACGGCGCGACAAGGTTCAAGCTCTGCATGCTCTTCATCAGGCTGGTCTCTGGACGCCCACTGAGTACAACGCGCACGGTTTCAGCTATCTCCGACAGGCGTACCAGAACGGTGCCGAACTGGTCTTCAATTACATCGCCTACCACGCCAGACACGATTTGGACTTCGCGCGCTCACATCCAGCTGTCCCCAGTCTTCACGGGGCCTTCCTTTCCTCAGATCTCGTAAACCACCTCGACTGGCTGTTGGAAATCGGCGAGCACAAACTTTTCGCCGTCTGGTGGAAATACCTCGACACTCCCCCGACAGTCCTCAACAGCGAAGGCAACGAAGTACATCTCAACAACCACAGCTTGGTAACTCTATGCGAGAACACAACCCTCGGTCTGGCAAACTACATCCGCGAGAACAACAACGTCAGCCTCGAAACCGTAGACACCTCCAACATCCGCGGTTCAGTCTGGCATCTCGCTCTCAAAAACACAAACTCCAACTTCATCGACTACCTCGCCAGATACGCTGATAGAACAAGAATCGATCTCCTAGCCGGCCACATGGAAAGTCCCCTCCAAGCCGCCAGGACACTCAAGCGCTTCAACCACTTCAAGAAGCTACTCTCCACCGGCGCAGACCCAGACGAAATGGTCAAACTAGACCTCCTCGACCTCCCCCGTCCATCAGACAAATGGTTCAAGACCGCCCTTGGCTTCTTCCGCAATATCAACCCCAATCCAGGCCAACAGGTCAGCGGCGGCACATTAATCCACCAGGTGATCGCCAGCCTGCACCGCGAGATCACCGAGGTGCAATCAAATCCACACCTCAGCACATCGCAGAAGGCAGGCAAGCGCCGGCGACTGAAAACACGCGCCGCCGATCTGATTCGACTCGTACGGGTTGGGAGTATACAGGGGCGACCAGATCTGACGACGCGAGATGAACGGGGGAAGACGGCTATTGCTCTTGCACGGGAACATGGGTATCATGAGCTCTACGCCGCACTGGAGCCGAGTCCACTGCCTAATATTGAGATTCCGGCGGTGCGTAGGAGGGATGCCCTTATGCCGCAGCTGCAGCAGCCTGGGGCGCGCATTCCGGCTAGAGGGCATCGGTATCCGACAAGGAGTTCGCGGTTACGGGGGGCTTGATTTGAGTTAGTTTATTGGGATTGTTTCCGTTGTCTTGTATATTCTTGGAAGTTTGTATATATGGTTTCGGTTTGGTGTATGTTTGCGATATGGGAAAGACTGGTGCTAGCCCTAGATGCAACTGTTACTGTTAATAGAATGCACGATACTTCTAACTCTTCTTTCGTGACTTCTGCTTTTTGAAGATATTCTGAAGATATTCAGACGACTATTTCGTCATGTCGGATTTCATTTCGTAACAAAGGACTATTGTTCGTTTCGCATAAGAGTAACAAAGACGCTGAGACGCTCAGATCTTGGTGCAGGTCAGAAATGGTTCGGCATTAAATAAAGACGTATAAAATTATCCCTCCATTGTCGCCATGACTGGTTTGTCTACAAAGCTACGCATAAAGGTGGTATTTCCAAATATAATCATTTTTCCCACGTATGTAAACATCTCATATACATATCGGAAGTAATGCCTAGAATCGTAGACCAATTCCCAGTAACAGATGATGGCAGGAGCCCGTATCTTGATGCCCTTACTGGGCACCAACCCAGACCTCACTACACTACTTGTCTTCGATTGCTTGTTAGCAAACTTCGACTACGACACCCTTCTCACCTTCATCGATGCCTTCCCAGCCTTTCTTTGCATCATCCATGAATGGGGTCTGGGTTATCCTGGCCCCTGGCAGGACCAGATCTTCCAATGCACCCACCACCGCGAGGTTATTGACTTTCACTCCCAGCGTCAAGGGGTGAGTGACGTATCTCTCTCGATAGATCCCACAACCCGCGACATCAACCTCTCTGATTCGGAATTCCCTATAACGCACTGGGTCCAGACTAACCGCCTGGAATTCCTACGACGTCTGCACGCCGAAGGGTTCTGGGAGCCGCTTGGCTGGACTCTCGACGGATACAGCTACTTCAAACTCGCACTCGATCATAACGCTGTCGACGTTATCGCCTATATAGCCCGACGGGCTGAAGGCAACACCACCTTCTACACCTCCGAAGCCACCGTCCCCGCCGTCACAGGCCTCCCGCAGATAATGCGGACTACACATCTAGACATCGCTCTCGAAGCCGGGCTAGGAAATACATTCTGGTCCTGGTGGGCATCAATCCAGCCTCGCCCCGACGCAAAACTCCTACTCAACCGCACCAGCCGCCGACTCCTCTGCGAGATATCCACCTACGAACAAGCCCAAGACCTCTACAACAAGCACAACATAGACATCTCATCATCCATCCGGCGAATCGGAAATCTCGTACCCCCGGGCTACCCATTCCCCGACGGCCCCGGTACACCGTGGCACCTAGCCGTGCGAAATCCGAACATCGATTTCATCGACTTCCTGCTAAATCGCATCCCCGCGCAGATCGACTGGCTGCAAGGCGAGACGCGCTCGCCGCTGGTTCAAGCTCTTGAAGAGGGGAAACACGAGCACTTCGAGCGGCTTCTCTGCTGTACGGCGGATCCACGAGTCGCCACGACGCGCATCCTGTTGACGATTCCGCACTGGAATGATAGGTGGTTTATTTCGCTGCAGCCGTGGATTAGGTACCCTATTCCTGAGGGGCAGGGGTCGGCTCTGCATACTATTGTGGAGGGGCTTAATGCGGGGCTTGAGAGGATCGAACATGATAAGGAGGGGAAGACGCCTACAACGCGGCAGAAAGGAAATTTGAAGAAGCAGAAGATTAAACGGGCGGAGAGGCTTATCGCGCATGTTAGACATGGGAATGTTTATGGGCAGCCAAGTTTGGGGCTAACGGATCGTTCGGGGAGGACGGCGCATGAGCTTGCGGAGATGTATGGGTTGCATTGGATTTATAGTTCGTTGAATCCGCGGCCGAAGAGACTGCGATAGCTCTTGATGGGGATGTGATATTGCATTTGAAGGCAGGGACTTCAACTGTTGGCAGGTGCCTGATTGTATATACAGTTTCGTTTGGACATTGTACAGCTAATACTTTCCAGCCTTGTACATAGGTAAAATGATTGTAAATTTCAAAGACCTTTTTTTAACTCAACCTCACACTGAGTGATATTTGGCATGATCCAAAGTGCTCTTGTTTCACACTTCACCCACAAGCCTAGCCCTAATTCCGCTATTTCATGCAACAGTTCACGGCCATCACCACAACCTGTACAAAACAACAACAAAGAAATCTCTCCATTTACATCTCAGGTGTTCCAGGTTCAAACGCAATGAGGACGTTTGCTCGCTGCTAAGCTGCTAAGCGAGAGGATTTTGGGGTACATAATCCCGGACATTCTCTCAAACAGAGAAGGAAAAGTCATCGTCACGCTGTTCTGGACTATCAATATCAACACATTACTACCATATTCGTTATATTCGCCTCTCAACGCTATCAAAATACCTGCCATATCTCTCGTACCCACCAATACCTCTATCCTATCCAGCCCAGACCGTCCCCACACGACACACGGTATCTCTACAGCGATACCCCTCCTCATACCCACACCGACACGACACCCAAAAGCCAGCAAGATGTTGCTCGACCTGATCTGGAATCAATTAACCAATGGAACGAGAGGACACATGAATCGCAGCAAAAGGGAGTACTGCCTCGTCCTCTACTACATCCTCGACTGGCTTGAGAACGACGAGCTTCTGAGCCTGATGGAAGCATTCCCCGCAATGGCCGGCGTGATCTACTGGTCCTACGGCGCGAAATATCGATGGAAGAACGCAATACAGCAACGGAGAGACGACAGTCAGGCACTATTCTGGCACCAGCTGCGAGAGGCGGTGCGGGAGCAGCGGGAGACTCACGACGAGGTCATTAAGTTGCGGCAGGAGGCCAAGGGGTTTGAGGCCTGGAACAATGTTCCTCAATGGAGGCATACCCAGAGGGAGGCAAAGCGGAGGTTGTTGGCTGCGGAGGTCTTTGAGCTGGAGCAGCAGTTGGAGTGTGTTCAGCAGCTACAAAGGCCCAATGCGAGTACGCTAAGGTGGAATCGAAGGTTCGCGGTGCAGATTCGGCTTGATATCCAGAATGCGATCAGAGATGCGAAAGCAGAAGACGACGAGGTGGCGCTGGAAATTCCCTCTAAACACCAGACTGACCCTGAACGCCTGCCTGCTCGGCCACAGCTGAAGTCTTTCGTGGACGATGATCTCAGTATACCAGCCAAAGTAGTCGAAGAGAACCTACAAGATGTAGGCTTCCAACCAATCGAGCGGATGATCTTGCGAGATTACCACCAATCCCTGCGAGTCCTGTACAGACTGGGCTTGTTCGACCCCAAAGGCTACACCCACGATGAAAGCACCTACCTCGCCGATGCCATCGCCTGCACAAGCAAGGGTTGCACCAAGTTCATAATGAGCCACTACGACTCTGGCAAACTCCTCACCCATTCATCACTGCCCAGCATCTGGCCGGGCCCCTTCGAAATCGGCAACCATATCGACCTCCTCATCGAGACGGAATTCAACTACGGGCTCGGCCTCGCCCTGAAAATCCTGCTCCAGCGCTCCCTAGACTTAAACACCTCACTATGGCCGCACACGAGGAGCCACATCTGCGAATTCGCCACAGGCCATGTAGCTTCGCTTCTAAAGAGAGTCGGCGTGGACCTTACGGACACAACCGACTGGTCCCCTAGGGATACACCGTGGCACATGGCCGCAAGAAACCCGAACAAGTCGTTCTATAATTTCCTAAACCAACGTATCCCGCACACAATAAACCAGCCCGATAGAAACGGTGATCTGCCAATTACGATTGCGCAAAGACTAGACGAGAAAGAGAGGGCACAGTGGCTTATTGACCGGGGTGCGGCAGTCTATCCCGCTGTTCGGAAGATGTTATCCAACCTTTGCTCCCCCGAGGACGAATGGTTCCTGTTTTACTTTCAAGCTGCCGGTACCAGCCTGCCTACAGAGCCCTGGATAAACGATGTTATTGATGGGTTGAATGAGGAGATAGCTAGGCAGGGGGCGGAGGAGAGAGGGTCATTGAACGAACGGGCGGCGGAGCTTATTATGAAGCTGAAGAATGGAAATGGCGTTTCCAGTGCGAGCCTGCGTACTTTGAACGATAGGAATGAGACGCCGCTTCAGGCTGCGACAAGGTATGGGCTGAACGAAATTATTCATCTGCTGCAGCCGCCGAAGCCCGTCAGACGGGAGCATTCATCGAGGTATAATTTAAGGAAGCGGGCACAGAGGTATAACTTGAGGAAGAGGGTGAAGAGGGACTCTTCCAAATAGATTATCGGTTCTGGTACCGCTACGTTACAAGTTTCAAGGCTGTTGGTTCACGTGTATTTGATATGCTAAATGCTATGCAGAGTTAGTTATTTACAATAGAATTTGCCAACCGCACCCGCAGTTGGTAGATAACGCCAGTCCGCCAATCGGCCAGCTCAAGAACTAAATAACCTGTCCCTGTTCATTAATTAAATATTCTTTGTCGTCTTGGCCGGGGTATCCGAGGGCGTTGACGTGCGCTCAACCTCAGGGTCAACCGCCTCAGTCGGAGGGCCAACGTAGTTCTTGTGTCCCCAGACCCAGTACCAAACCGCAGACATGGCGACGAAGCCGACGAACACAACGGAGGCGTAGTTCATGGATTCGAGGGTGACTTCCATGAGCGTGGGCATGCTGAAGAGGGGGATGGCGATGACAGTCCACACTGGTTTTGTTAGCAAGGCTACACGACAAAAAATGACAAGGATACATACGCAGGGCAACGATGTTGCAGAAGACGCCGAGGGCGCCGAGATCGAAGTTGCCGTGCTTGATGTCCTCGCGTTTTCGGAGGATCAGGGAGACGGCGATCGGGCAGGCGTAGCTGAGCGTGAGGAGGATGACACCAACACCGGAGAAGGCGTTGTACGCAGCGGTGGATCCGAAGTAGATCAAGCCAAAGAGCAGCTCGATAACCATGCCCAGCATCATGGCGTTGAGGGGAATGTCGAGCTTCTTGTTCACGGTGCGCCACCACTGGGATCCGGGAATGGCACCGTCACGAGCGAACGCCCATGTGCAGCGGGACGTCGCAGTAACACAGCCAATACCGCAAATGAGACCCAGGATGAGGAGCGGGAGGAGCAGCAGGAACGCTCCGACGGAGTTTCCAATGGCCGAGGCGAAGATGGCCGGGACGGGCTGGCCGGATGCAAGGTTGGCTAGGTAGGTCAAGTCGGGCATAACGAAGACGACCGGAATCAGGAAGACCAGACCGGCGATGAGGTTGATACAGATGGTTCCGACCATGGCCTTGGGCACTTGGACGGCCGGTTGGCGGACCTCCTCGCACATCCTATCTCTTTCAGCATTGTGCTTGCATATATCAGAGTCAACAACTTACGTGATGATCATTCCCGTGGACGAGGTCGCATAGGCAGCTTGCAAAAGGCCAATACAGAAAGACCAGCCATCGGGCCATCCGGTCTGGGGCTCAAAGTGGCCAAACGCCCATTTGGCGTTGCGTCTGCCCTCTCTGGCAAGAACCAGGAGACAGACGTCGATGGCGATAACACCCGCCAGGGTCCAGAAGATGGCAAAAGACTTGAATAGCATTAGCAAACGAGCACCAGTGGGGGCAAAGGGTTAAAAGGTTAATGCAGAAAGGCGCATTGGGAAATCTACCTCCAGCAAAGGGAGCCACCTATTTGCTAAAGCCGGGATCGCATGGCAAACAACGGTCACCGCAAGGAAGATCACATAGGTCTGCCAGGCGCCCCAGGTGTCCGTTAAGCCCATGCCTTCTTCCTTTCCGGGGAAGACATTCAGGCAGGCAATGAAGAGTTGGGTTGTCCCAAAGTTCACGGCGAGGGTGATCATGATCTGCCCTGCGACATAGGCCCAGCCGCAGACCCACGACGAGATACGACGACACCAGATGGGCGAGAGGACGAAGGTCTGATAGTAGACACCGCCAGCCGTGGGGAACACCGAGGTGATCTCCGCCAGCGAGGCCGCTACACACAGGATGATCAGGGATACGAGAACCCAGCCCCAGATGATATTCGCGGGACCGCCGCCGGCGAGGGCATAGTAGAAGGTGGTAGAGAGGCCGTAGGGGACGGAGGCGAGGATAAAGGACATGAACACGACGTTCCATGTGGATCGGTTGCGAGACAGCTCGGGGGTGTAGCCCAGGGTCTCCAGGGTCGCATCGGCAACATCGTGGTTCGAACCGGACTCTATGGCGCTTTCGTGGAGTGCTGCGGGGGGCCATTGGGACGCGTCTTTGGGGGCCATGGCTGCGGTGGACGAGTTGCTGTGGTGAGTGGCCGCGATGGTCGCTGTGGTGCTGTGGTGCTGTGGTGAGGTCGCTGTGGTCGCGTGGTCGCTGGCGCTGTGGTGAGGTTGCTTGGCTGCTGCGGGGGAAGTGTCGCTAGGGCTCCAGAAATGACAGACGGGGATGGCGCTATGGGGACTACCGCAGGGGCATCGTACAGCGTACAGTGTACAGGGCGAGTCGATCCGTGGATGAGCAGAGAGCGAGTGAAGGGCGGGAGGCTGAGGCTTTAAGAGTCGCCGCTGAAAAAACACACGAAAATTCCCAGAAAACCATCGGGCGCAGGCCAGAAGATTATGGCATTTAATTTGAATTCACATCCACCCATTAACTGCTTCTTATCTAATCCCGCCAATCGCTTCCCCTTTGGGCATAGCCTCTGCTACGGTGCCATGGGTGGGTGGTTTTATTCAGTTATCATTGGCTGGCGACCACGCGACCCAGATTTTACGGGCTGCAGTGACGTCGCTGCTTGTGGGTGGGGCGTATGTCACGTGCCCTGTCGCGCCGCAAGATTCCAAGATTCTTCCAAGATCTTCGCTTCAAGTTTCTCTGGCAGTTCTGCCTGCTGTGAAACGTTCGGAGGAACCTCGGCCCCCATCTCTCCCCATTGGCTGCTGCGCAATCGTCGTGTTCCAAAGTTCCATCGGTCGGCCTACCGATGTCCGGTGTTTTGCCCTGTTGTCCCGACCTTTTCGTAGGCTGGCCGGCCCACCTACCCCTGGCGGTCACCGTTGGGCGTTAGCGTTGCTGCAGTGCCTCTACAGCTGCATTCTCCCTCGAATGCTATCGAAATTCGAATTCTGTCACTTGCAAAATCAAATCTCTCAGTCCACATCATGGCCCACCCACCGTCGGTTTCCTTCGGCGGGCCGTGCCTTGCTGTTGCCAGTCCAGTCTCTGTATCGAGTATCTACTCCGGGACACTTTTCCCTGTTTGAGTTAAATAACGCAGATGAAACAATGGCTACTTGTCTGGAAGTGGTAATGTGCACGAGACTTGTTTCCGATTGCACTAAGCACTATCCCTTAACTAATCAAGCATTGATACGACATAGATCAACGGTTCGGCTCCGTACCGGGGACGGTTCATCAGTTGGAGTTTGGACAGGACGCATCAGTGAGCCGCGCGATCAGACTCATGCTTCACTATTCCTTGGGCGGTACATGGCAAACCTGTTTATCATCAGTGAAACAGCGACAGAACCGGCCCGGCGACAGTGACCGGCGGAGTCACTTACAATCTCCACATTGTTCCCACGTGGATCCCACACGAACGCTGCATAATAGTTGGCATGGTACTGCGTCCGCAGCCCGGGCTTGCCATTGCACTTCCCTCCAGCCGAGATCGCAGCTTCATGGAAGGCATCGACCGTTTTACGATCTAGTAAACCCTCGTATTCAATCGATCGATTTGCAATTGCAAGGGGTAGGATACATACCGTCCGCAGTAAATGCAAAGTGAAGATTCTGCGGCGTGTCGCTTTCTGTCTCGGAGATCCAAAAGTCTGGAACTGCGTCACCTAGTCCAACTGCGCCGGGGAAGCGCATTATCTCTTTGTATTTCATCGGTGCGAGGGCGCTTTTGTAGAAGCTGATCAGGCTCTCGAACTGCTCTGTCGGAGCGGTGATCCCGACGTGGTCGATCTTGCTGGATAAGTCCTTACTAGGATCGAACTCCATTTCTTCGATAGATATTGATTATCAGGTTGAATCAGAACTAGAAATACTACATTAAATCATTCACTTGACAGCACTCGTAGTTTATATAGAACCCAACGCGGGGAAGCACAGCTGAATACGAGATCCAAGAAACCCAGAGCGCGCCACCATTCAGATACGAGCGACGGTGAAGATTCATCTCTCTTGAGCATCTGCATCTGGCATAATCGCGATCCCATGAGGTCAATGACTTTCTCTCCCGTCGAATCAAGCGATCCCGTCCAAGACTGGCGCACTGCGAGTGGTGCGTATGGCTGGGCGAGTCTTGGCTTTACGAAAAACAACACGGTCGGGGCGGAATTATGATTAGTGATATTTTATTTGATTACTGATCGATGGATAATAATTGGATAGTTTTCTGAAGGGATTTGTGCTTCAGGTAAAAGCGATGAAAATTGGTGTTGCGGTTTAAAGTATGAGGGAGGCAAAAATATATATCGGACCACATTTGAATACTTCAACTCTTGCGACCTCCACTGAAGGATTGTTTAGATAAAATTTGATTCGGGTATCATTGTCCATAAAATCATACGAAATAATAAACACCAGTGAAACACCGCATCTCAAAAAGAGACAGTTCATGAGTGTCCGAAGCCAACGCCAACCGATTCATCCGTCGCTAGTAATAAAACAATGCACCCGGGACCCAGCAATTCAAAAGATAAATACGACTACTTAGATACCGGCCGTAGTATCTCCGATCGCATCACCCAGGTACCACTGTGCAAGTGTTTTGAACGCCTCATCATTCCCGTGGGTGAAGTCGAACATCTTGGTGTGACGCACAACCAGAGTGCCATTCGAGAAATAAAACTCCATAACCCTAGCTTTCAGTCCCAGCAGTGAGATGAACAGGACCTGAAGGGTTGGCAGGCTAAGTTAGCTATGGGACAGCAAGGCGGGCGAGAAAATCAAGGTGAAAAGAAAGAAAGCAAACAGGTACACACCGGAGAGACTGCGTGACGAATAAATCGAGACCTCCTCAGCTGCCAGAGCATAAGACGAAGAGCTGGGAGCAGTTCGCCGGCGAGAAGAGTAGATTTAGTGGGGACCAGGTTATTGAACGTGATGGCCTTGACGTGGGGATAGGTGGAACCCTCCAAATCAGCCAGGGCGAAGGAGCCGTAAGATGGTTGCTCATGTCGGCAGAGACCAGCAGATGGATAGTCCGCAGCGCTATAGGAGTAATTAGGATCTGAGATAACCGAGCGTCAACTGGAGGCTGAATTCTTACCATTTCGCAGCCCACTTGATATCCGTCTTTTGGCCGTAATGGAATGAGCAGCAGGATTGAATGTATGACCTTAGATGGCCACCTGTGATGTGCGCACGGTCATAAGGGCGGTAGAAGTCCGGATCGTAGAAGAAGGAGCCTGGTTTTGGGTCGTCGTCGATGCCATTAAAAACACCCCCAAGAGTGTCCTCATCGACTTCGGGGAGTTGGTCGGCTGGGAAGGGAGCAAAGAAAGCTGCTGCATGAGGTGAACCTTCGTCCAGCGATAAAGAATCAACACGAATATTGAGAGACTTGAGCTGCTGCAGATCAAGTTCGTTGACGCCGAGAGCGTTGATGTCCAAGGCGAGTTTTCTGATTCCGGCTCTCACCTCGCGGCGGGCAGGCGACTCGACAATCCTAGGCATGGTCGACCGCGTCACGGTGAGAGGATGGGTGTCTAGCGAAGAAACTCAAACCGACGAGGCTGCTTGGGCGATGGGTTTATATCTCTGGCGCCGTTGAAGTGACTGGGAGCAATGGATGACACCAGACCAAAACAAACTGGGCGCTTGGCGCCAGGTCATGGGGCAACAGCCAATCAGAGCTCGAGAACCGCCTCAGTTGCCGCCGTGATCACGTGTTTCCTAGCGCCAAAACAACTAAAAGTTATTTTTATAGTCCATATTCATCCATATCTAGTCAACACGCGCTCGTGGTCCACA
Organism: Aspergillus versicolor CBS 583.65; assembly: GCF_001890125.1. Classification (NCBI taxonomy): domain Eukaryota; kingdom Fungi; phylum Ascomycota; class Eurotiomycetes; order Eurotiales; family Aspergillaceae; genus Aspergillus; species Aspergillus versicolor. Next base: position 303,718 of record NW_024467538.1, read on the forward strand.
ATCCCAAAATAACACCAGGCAATCCCCAAGCGAATCGCCGGGTGGATGGTCTGACCAGTAATTGCTCCAGCGGCCCACAATTTACTGGTGGTACGGAGGGCATATCGGTATTCAGCAGAGGTCAAGAGTTTGTTAGGTGAAGGTTGACCTGGCATATCTATTTTAGAACCAATAAACCAGTGAAATTTAATTTGCTTCCTTTACCTTTGCTTTTTCGTAACACATCCTACCATATCGAATATTATAAGATTAACCACAACCCCACAATCATATTCGACCCTGGACGCTTTCACTATTGCCATCTCTCCCCTGTGTTACCACCGTCGTTCTTAATATCAACTTCGTGCTTTCCACCAACAACCCCTTCATACCAGCAATACTCTATATCTGAGAACGATGGCGGCCCTGCCAGTCAAACTGCCCAAAAACATTTCGGAATGGCAGGAACAAAGCGCCAAAATGGGTCTGACAGGCGAAACCATCCACGGAGCAAAACCCGGTTCTGCCTCCAAGTTCGAATACGACGACTTTTTACTGCTCCAAGTCATATGGGTGGAGCACAAAATCGAATATCTGAATAAGTTGCTGCCAGGAATGACTGAACATATCGAAAAGGCAAACCAGATGCTGAAAAGATATAAGTCATGGGGCGCCTACTGCCGCGGATTTGACGGTGGTAATATCAATGAAGGAACATTTGCGGTTGCACGCCACTATCAGCTAGAGGTCTGTAACACCGACGACTCTGCGGAACCAGATGCCTTGGTGACGCCCATCGCACGACGAACTCGAGGCCAGCTACATGAGGACATGGCCGCGATGAACATCGGCACGCCCACCAGAAGCAGCGGGGTCGCCGATTCAATGGAGGCCCAAGAACTGGGGTTGGTCATGGATGATGATGACTCTCTGCTTGATTACACTCCAAGTCCATTCCGTCCAATGACTCCAGTCCCGAAAGAAATGGCGAGCGTGCTCTACCCTCCATCCCTGGACGAACAGATTGTGAATTGTGCTTTAGTAATTTTCCTAAACGCACTGACCATCCATTTCGACATCAACAGTACCTGGACCCTTCATAGAAAGGCATTCAAAGCAGTATTTGATGGCGCTAGCTTCGAGGCCAGGGTCGATGGATATCTCAACCACTGCGGCAATCCCCGGGTTATTATCGAGGTGAAGCCCGCGAGTCGATCCAGCAAGGAATTTTCCATACAAGTCCAGGAAAGTGCCCAGGTAGTCGCCTGGATAAAAAGCGACGCCAACAAAGGCCATCACGGCAAAAGACTGTATGAACCCTTCTCCTTGTGTTGCACTGACCGAACTTCCAGTTCATGCTAATTGGAACACAGCCGCCTTCATCTCGCCCAGGACCGCCATGAGATCTATTTAACAATTGCTGAATATGACGAGGAGTATGTCAAGTACCTAAACGACAAGGATTCCCGCAGCGGTGCATCTTTCATGACGATGCACCGTTTTGGCCCGTTTGATACGCTTGATCGCCAGCACATACAAAAGGTGGGACCTATTTTGTTAGCTATATCTCTGTGGGCGGGATCGGATACGTGGAAACAATAAACTACTCTGATATGGGGCTGTAATTAGATACAGCGAGTTCTTCATAGAATAGCGTATTGCGAGCGAATACCATGATTTAAACTATTCGACTTCATTTGTGCAAACCAAGCCTTGACGCCTCAGCGGCGATAACATCAGGAATCTCCTCCTCCAGACTGCGCTCCTTCGGCGTCCACCCAAGCACTTTGCGTCCTCTCAGCGCCTTAGCACGCGAATTCAATCCCCAACTCGCCGCCTCAAAGCCAGCAGGTGTGCGAGTAGCCTCATCAAAAGACAGTTCCTTCACCGGCGGCTGCTCCTTAAGATATCCCAGCTTGTACGCCTGCTCGCCGACATACGGCGCAAGTTTACCCCAGACATGCTCGCCGTTTTCAGTTAAAAAGTACCCCTTCGCGCCCCAGATTTCAGCATCATCCTTCCTGGCCGGATCCAGCGCCGCCTCAACCAATGCACCAAACAACTCGCTTAGATCATAAACGTGGATATTGTTCCACCTCGCCAAGCCCTTCCCAATCTGTGGGACATACTTCTCCTTGAGAATAAAGGACGAAAGTTCATAAACCTGCCGGCCCCGAAGAGATACAGGTCCTCTTCCACGCCCGTAGATCGTCGGCGGGCAAACAATGACCGTCTTCACGGAATCAGCATGCTCAGAGCCCGTCTTGAGAACGATCTCATCGACATTACGATGGAATGCTGCAGACGGTAGATTAACGAGCTCATCAACACCAGAATCATCGTTGAAAACTTTCTCATCGGGCTCGCCGTAGACTTTGCGAACTTCAGAGTCGAAGTACGTCAGGATGCCTGTTCCACCGGTGTGCAGCCAGTATCCAGGGCGTTGAGGGGAGTGACCCTCGATTAGCCCTTTGGCGATAGCATTTGCAGCTCCGACATGATCAGATGAGTCCGCGGTATCTGGCACTTTCATTAGCAACCCTCACTTTGGACTCTCCGGGGGTAGAAGACATACGAAGTACAATATCCGCCCAAGCAGCTTCCTTCTCTATCGTCTTTGAGTCGTCCAGACCTCCTAGCACAATTCGAACGTTGGGGTATAGCTCCTTTACATACTTTGCCTTCTCCTCTGTGCGAATCAGCGCGGAGAATTCAAAGTCGCGGTGGTGCTGCTCTAGCAAGTGGAAGGCGTCGCCGCCGATGTAGCCGGTGATACCGGTGATGAAGAGTTTGGTGGGCATATTGTATGATGAAGATGGGTTATTTTACAGGAGTATTGCGAATATTTGCAGGATGAAGAGAAAGGGGGGATTTTATGTCGCTGCTATCGATGGTGGGGCTGGCAATGACTTCATCCGGTGCTGCTCTTACAAATCAACATTCTGCCCCTCTATCAATCAATGATTACACAGAGTTGTTGGAGGTTACCTGGATACCAAGTAAATTGCATGTTGCAATAAATAAAGGATGATTCAATTGAAAATGGCCTGTGTATTCCATGCATTTTGACATATTATGCCGGTACTGCGGAGCATCTTTGATATTTGTAGTTTTGCACCATATTCATGGGAATGTTGTCCTCTAATTACTGCATATATTGCCGGAATGAACTTCTCTATTGGCCTGGAGATTTTATATCGTTAGAAGGAGATCAGTAATATCAATCGCTATGCAGTGCGTGGAGTAGAATAGATCCCTCACTGGATAAATTTCCGTACGATTGAGGAATCGGCATGAAGGTTCGACGAGCATGGGCTGCAAGGTTGGCCTGCGTAAACTGGGGCTGATGATGGTTAGATAGAGCTGTCAACCGAGAAACATGATATCAACAGGCTTGATCGGTAATATTGCTGGTTGTAGGTAAGCGGTGCCTCAGGTACCAGACATCGGAACTAACCAGAAAGCAGAAAGGACTGCAATTGAATGCATTAAAAAAGCATAATCCTGTTAATTAGGAAATACCCATCAAATGATATCATATTCCGTTCTTTACACCCCATAGGAACCGGCGGCTGGCAGGGCACATTCACCAGCACCGCACCGTGCTGGGCCGACCGAGCCACCCCCACATAACCTGGGGTTTTCCCCGTGGAACACTGCAGCATTGATCTCCGGGCCCGTGACCGTTCCTAGTGTCTGTCCTCCTGCATGTGCAGAAGTGACCCAAACACGGAGTCCGGGACCGACTCCGACGGAGAGGTGACACACTCCGGCCCAGATGCCGGCCCTTCTATAAATACATCGCCACCTGCTGAACCGGCCATCGCCCGGACGCTGCATTCCTTGGAAATGAAGTAATGTTTTGGAGCTTGATTGTTGATGACGGCATGGGTAAATATAAGTAGCTATCTGGTTGTGTGGATAGTTGTGATTACAAATATAGTGGCAGTATAATTTATATACACCTAATTTTAGCCTTATAAAAACTTACTCGTAGAGATATCTTACAATGAGGCTATTTGCGTACGATAATGATAGGCAGTTTGTCCTTACTTTCGCCACTTTCCCTCTGGGTCCGGGTTCTGCAATTGAACATAGCATCAAAGTTCTCATCAACGCCAATAATGATGTCCATTATCTACCGAGGAAGCTTTAGCTCAGAATTTCTTTCTTAAGGATTTCATCTGGTTGGTTCAATTGCAGACATGCAGACCGTCTTCCGATTTGTAGAGTAAAATAAGCGCATGAGTATCTCTGCAAGGCTTTAGATAGGACCATGAGCGTAGAATGAGGATTGGATTATACCAAACAAAATTATAAAAGGAGAATATGATATTCATCCTAGTTGCTAACCTTTTAACCTTTGAATCATGAAGCCAAATAGAGTTGAATAGTAAATGTATTAATGCCATAAAATCAATATGCAAATAGAATAAATGATACATGCAAATAATGTAAACAACCAGTGCTATCTTAGTTTATGAAACAAACAAATCCCGCTAGTAATTCATATCCCATTAAGCTGTTCATAGCCGTCTCTCGACCAGACCAGACGCGTCTAAACCTGCAACTCGGTCACCTGTACCTGAGCCACGTTCATCTTCAGGTCACTCAGCTCCCCACTACCGGCATCAAAGCCCGCTGACACGGTAGTGTTGTCCTGGCTAACAGGCCCCCGGTGGGCAGGCGAGATCTGATGACCGGCAGCGAGTTCCTTCTTGTGATGCTCGGTGACGATGTCACGGACGGTGCGCTGGAAGTGGATGGGTCCCTTCTCCATCTCCGGGTGCAGCTCGCCGTTGACGAAGATGCCTGCGTTGAGGTTCTTTTGGGAGTGGGTGCAGAGGTATTTATCCTCAGACATGATTCGCTTGTACATGTCGCTGATGGTGGTGAATTGCTCGTCGCTGGCGTTGTTGTTGCGGTAGACTTCGTAGCGCATGACGCACTTGCCTGGGCTGATTGGGGTGAAGCGCTGCATGAAGAAGAAGTGGGGGCTGGGACTGTTAGTACTGGTTCAATCAACAGGCAATAATGGCATTGATAGACTTACGAGACATTGCAAGAGGCATTGGGCCAGAAGTAAGTGGTTGCAATGCGGAATCCCTTCTCGATCTGGTCCTGGCGCTGGGCACCGTAGTGCAGGATCTGGTTGTCTTTGGTCTTGACGTAGTACGAGTTCAGGTCGGCGATTGTGGGGATATCCGGGTGCGCGACTTGACAGTGGTAGCACTCGTTGTAGTTGTCGGCGAGGATCTTCCAGTTGAACTCGCCCTCCATGTCCCAGGTGTGGTCGAAGGAATAGTCCTCGAAGTTGTAGTGCTGGTAGCGGGGCTGCGTGTCGACGCCTTCAAAGTCGTCTTCCCAGGAGATCTCGGGCTTCTCGCCAGCATCCAAGTTGACCCAGATGAAGCCATTGCAGTCAATGTGGATGTGGATGGGCTTGAGACTGTTGCTCTCGTAGCCGCCAATGTTTTCATCCTGGTCCTTCATGATGACGTATTCATAGCCAGCGGTGCTGTAGCGAACCATGTCGCCAGCGTTGGGGACGCGGTGCTTGTGCGTCGTGAGGAGCCACTTGCGTGAGAAGATGGCTCGTCGCTCAAGCTCGTACATGTCCTCAGAGGTGTACCAGGAAGCAGGAAGAGCACGGACGGGCCTCTTGTCCTCCTTCTCCTCCTCCTTGGCTGCTGCCGGAGCAGGCTTCGAGGTTCCGAAGTAATTCCTGAGGAAAGACATTGCGAATGTGTAGAATAAACAAAAAGACGTTGGCAGTCTTAGTCTATGATAAAGAACAAGGAATAGAAGGTAGAAGACTTTTGGATCTGAATGATAGTCGAATACTCGCTGACCATCTGCCCTTCTATATAGTTATCTCTGCCAGCCACGCCACGATAGAGCACGGATGAGATCACCAGCACCCGCCTGACCCATCCCACCCCAGACGGTCGTCAGCCTTCCAACCCCGGACCGTTTACCTGACCCTTCCTCGCCCCGAGTACAATCTAATTGGCGATCCGACGGTGGTGATACCTGGCACCCGTCCACGTGATCGGCGATAGTCAGGGACCGGTTGGCTTAGGGTTTCGCGAACCCTCCTTATCGGACGCCGTGAAGAGTCCAGACCGAGAAGGCTTGTCCCGAAAGTGGATTCTAGACCGGCATGACACCGCCTGAATGTTTAGATTTACCGAAAATGGAAGTGTTTCCCATAACTTTCTTCAGCGTGGCGGCCAGAGTATCCGTTACACGTGCGGCCAACGAGCCGCAAGACGCGTTCGATGGCGGCACATGCTCAGCCGTGAAATGATACTTTGACGATAAGGGCTGACAGCAACGGGCCCGTGGAGGAGCCGGGGGAGTGGTTAGGCACAGGCGCCCCGGCCTAACCACCGGCTGCATCCCGGGTGCAGTTACGGGGACCATAACAGCATCATCTCTTTACAGCTACTCTAATGGTGATATCAGAGACAACGACAGACATCGACAGCTGCTACCGATTATAGGAAATGTGAATTAACCAGTAAATGTAAAAGGCAATTCCGTATTCCTATCAAACTGTTGGACGGCAGACACGGCTACGAGCCGACCACGTGAGCGCCTCCGGAAGTGGTAGTGTGTATATGATTCAACAATGACCACCTATTGACATTCCTTTCCGTGGTCACGCTCCCGACGAGTCTGTGCCGGTCTCCACATGTCATTACAAGCATGGCCAGCCCAAGGTTGAACTTTGGACCTGGGATGAGAATATTCGGATGACCCACCGGCTATGTCATTGAGCTGGCAAATAGTAGGCTTAGTACGGGATCAATAAGTCTTAATGCTAAAAAATTTAATGAATAGTGGAGGGATAAGGGTTCATATCATTCAGGAGTCAAATAGAATCACCAATGCTGGCCTAAACTGTTGTCCCGTGAGCATAGAGCTAGTAGTATAGGATAGATAAGCCTCAATCAGCAAGAATGATCCCAACCGCCAGGATGACGTAGCTATATATGGAAACACTATCCTCCGATACAAGCCAATAAATGCGCAGTGACTAATATCCAAAGGTGATCGCTACGATTCCGGAAAACCCCACAATACGAACGAGAACCCTCACTAATGATAGAAATGTCCAACAGATCAAACCTTGACCGTCCACTTCCACCGCCAATCCAACAACGCCCACCGCGACAAAGCCACACACGCCAAACCAACGACCAAAACAGCCGAATACAAGCCGATAAGAATCTGAGGCGTTGTCTTGGACAGCACCTCTCCACCAACAGGCACCGAAATCAGCACACCAAACGACGCAACCGCATAGACAGTACTATAGAATCGTCCATATTCCTCGGTCCGACACAGCTGGCCAGCACAGACGGGCACCAACGAGATCCAGCCGCCGGACCCGAAGCCGAAGATCGCGACGACGGCGTATAGAGTTGCTTCGCTTGCGGAACTGACAGGGAGCCAGACGGTCGCCATGACGATTAAGGTGAGGGTGACGAGGGAGAGGAGGATGTTGAAGCGGCCGACCAGGTCTGCAGCAAAGCCGGGGAGGATGCGGCCGAGCAGACTCATACTGTTCAGTAGAGTGACGGAATAGAACTGGACGTCTTTGGATAGGCCGGACAAGCGGACATACGTTGGGAGTAAAGCCGCGCAGCCGAAGATGATGAATTCGAAAATGAAAACAGCCATGGCAAGAAAGCTGAGACGTGCGGATTTGAAGGCAGCGACATCGATTGTGGCTCTGCGCATTGGGCTTGGAGGGAGGCGGCCTTTGACGAGGGCGATTCCGGCAGCGTAGCAGGCGAGTGCGATGAAGGAGATAATCCGGATTGACCACTTCCAGCCGTACATTGGGAACAGGTGGCGGAGCACGATAGGCAGGATTGCACCGCCTGCAGACGAGCCAGCCATGCAGAGGCCAGAGGCCAGAGCACGGCGTCGGAAGAACCAGTGGCTAAGGACTGATATTGAGACGGTCGTGACGACTGCTGCAGCAGAGCCGCTGAAGATACCCAGGCAGAGAATGAAGTGCCAGAACTTGGAGCATTCAGCGAGGAGGATATACGAAGCAAAGCTCGCAAGAGAACCAGATACCAGCAGCATTCTGGGCCCGTAGCGGTCAAACAGGGGCCCCACCTGCACACCGAAGAAAAGAGTTACAAAGAGCAGCATCGCTGTAATCCAGCCAATTTGGCTGACACTGTAGTGCGCGAGCTGGTTCTGACTGAGGAAATCCTGTACCGTCCCAACTACAACAGTCAGACCATGCAAGGGTATACTGAATAGCAGACTTACTGGCAGCCTGGAATCCGAATGACGGGAACATCATCAGGGCGGAGCCAAAGAGGCACATCCACGCCTCACGGCCTCCTTCAGGGTAGGCATGACTGACACCTTCAGTAGGCTCTCTGGTCGATGATTCATCAAGTTCAATGTTCTCGTGAACAACGGAAGTCAGGTTAGCCGTGCTGGTCATTGTTGCGATGCTGAAGAAAGAAAGAAGAAAGAATCCCCCGCTTCTCCAACAGTCCAAGACTCCAAGACTCTGGCTGACTCAACAGCCTGCAACCGGTGAATGGCGGACTAAGGATCCTTCTGATTGTTACAGGCTGTATTGTAACTTGAATAGCAAATGAAAAAAAGGTTTCAGGTTACAAAGGACTAAGAAAGTAGAAGACAGGACTTTGGATATAAATGGTATCCCAACTTGCTGAGTTTGGGCATTCCCTCAAAACATAAACTTCTGAAATTCACATCGAACATGGACGCTCCTAAAGATTTTGTCAACCTGCCGGCAGAGCTGAGGATTGAGATTGCAGAATATTTGTCTCGCGATACCCTGGCAGCATTCGCCCTAACATCCAAACACGCCTACGCAGTTGCCTGCCCGCTGATCAAAAAAGCTCAAGCGGCGGAGGAGCGTGAAGCAAAGGCAGATTTGATATACATATGGGAGTATCACAGAGCTCCAACCCGACCCAAGGGCGTATTTCTCTACGACTCGTGCCTTCACCCAAATGAGATCAACATCGAAGATACCGGTATACCCAAGTTGAGGATCCTAATAAAGGCCTGCGAGGCCGGTGATATTCAACAGGTCCAAGCTCTTCTGGACGAGGGTGTGTCACCTAACCTCCCAGAGTTTCTATCAAACCCTCTACACCGGCTTAGGGCGCCCATGGGATTTAGGAAGGAGTTCTATTACTATACCCCTTTGCAGGCCGCCACGCACTTCAACAGGACGGACGTTGTCAGGGCTCTTCTCGCCGCCGGGGCTAAGCCAAGTACCATATTTGAAAGTCTTGCCTATCTCTTCTGCATGGGACACCCAAACCAAGATACCCTGGATCTCCTAATCAACCACGGTTTTAATATCCATGTAACAAGATCGGACGGGCATACAGCGGATAACCTACTCCACTGGGCATGCAGGAATAGCTGTCCTGCAGTTGCGATTGGGAACCTGATCGATAACGGCGTAAACATTTGTGCGCCTAATCACGCCTCGGAATCTCCTATAGCCATTGCCATTGGGGCGTCAAGAGCCCGTGGCTCTCGCCGGTATTACGAAGTCATTCGAGAGCTCCTTAGCCGTGCGTCACATGAGGAACTCCGAGATTCATACGGGAACTATCCACTTCACCTAGCCGTTAGGTGCGATGATGAGAAAATTGTACGCATGATGCTTCAAGAGTTTGCAGCGGACCCAAACGTCCAAGATGTCAAGGGATTGACACCTCTGACGCTGGCACTGGAGAGCGAAAAGCTGAATTCGGATATAATAAGAGTCCTTCTAGAGGCGGGTGCCTCCCTGGATATTCTCCGTCAGAAATGCTGGGATTTTGAGAGATTCTGGCCGTCGTATGGAAAATGGCCGATCAGCCAAGAAACGCTTCGCATCTTGTTGGATGCGGTAGTACACCAATCTATACCAGAGCATCTTCCCCATCCTTTTGTTTGTCTAGCAGCCATTATGGGGGATGCTGGCATATTGGAATCAACACTGTCTCTGATTAAAAATGATAGCTACGCGCACCAGAGGAATAAGCAATATATACTCTCGGCATGTTCATATGCCCTGGACTGGAACCGTGGTACCTGCCTCAAGGTCCTGGCGCCTTATGTATTAGCATACGAGAAGGGAGCTGACCACGCTGCACGTATACTGTATTACTACCTGAAGCATGGTACTGACAAGGAAGTACGGGACTGGCTCTTTCGCAGCGAATGTGCAGTCTTTGATCTCCTAACATGGAAGGAATTTCTATGCGCTGCCATGCGCCACCAACCCCCACACATTCTATCAAAGCTTCTATCACGCAACCGGCGGCGACCGAATATCCCATTACTAATCGCTGTTCTGAGAGAGGCTGTAGAGATCGGATCAATCGAGTGTCTCGCCATCCTCCTTGAACACCGTTATTTCAAAGAACTCCTCCTAGCCGAGGAGTGTATAATACTCCACGCAGCCGAGAAAAGTCGCACCGAGGTCCTCAAGTTCCTCTATGATCGCTGCAGCAAGTCCAACGGCAAAGGGTTACCTTCAAAGGGCCGGTTAATCCAAATGGCCTGCAAGACCGGGAATCTGAGCAACGTGCGTTGGCTTCTGGAATCCGAGGTGGCCGTAGACATTTACGAAGGTTTAGAGCCAAGGTGTCCTAATATCCTCTTGGGTGCTGTTATTGGCGGCGATACAGAGATCGTGGAGCTACTCATCGCACATAATGCCGATGTAAACGAGAGGAGCGACAGCAGTGGCGAAACTGCTCTACATTTCGCAGTGTCGGGTGGACATGCCGATATAACGCGTCTCCTGCTAAGGGCAGGCGCGAATCCACACAAGCCCGACAAAAGAATGATCACTCCGCTATGTCAGGTCGTCAAGGAGCTGAATGAACGGGCCTCAAGCCGGATTTATAGACTTTGCAGTAGCGGAGAGGCAACGGTAACAGCTGAATGGTTCCGAATCGTCTTCGAGCCCCGAATCCAGTGTATCTGGGCATTGGTAGAACACGGTGCCGAATTGGACAAGGAATGGCTCGCTTCAACCCCGTTGTTTGGCGGGGATGGGCTTAAGGTACTGGAGTATTCTGAGGATGATGAAGATCTCGATGAGTTCGAGGGACCGAGACGCACATTTTACATCCGCAATATCGAGCCGGAGCCTTTAGATATATGGCTCCAGTATCTTAAGAAAGGCCCTGCAGCTCTGGATGCTGTGGATCAATTGGGTCGGACGCTTTTCATGTCTGCCGTCCTAGAGATGGATTTAGAGGAAGCGACGAAATGCAAACGTAGGGAATTGCTGGCATTACTGCATCTCTTGACCCTTGCTGGGTGTGATACCTCAAAGGCTGATAACGAGGGAAGGACTCCGCTGCATATTGCAACCGCTGCAGGGGACGATGAATTGGTGAAGCTTTTGTATGCTGCGAGGTGATCAGAGCGTGTTTACTGGCGTTGTTTAGAGTTATCAAATATATTCAGTTGTTCAATGGAGTTTCTTTATTATTGAATTAATCTCTTGTAAATGGCGCTGTAGTATAGTCTAAGCTGTATCTTGATGTTTTTACTCTTGGCCTGCCCTCCTCACTGCCTCCTCCCACGACTCCTGTATAGCCTTCCAATACTCAACTGGGCTTTTCCGCATATGCTCAACATGCCCACTCCCTTCAAATAGACGACAATCAGACTTCCACCCCTCCCTCCTCGCCTCCGCAACGTGGCGCTCGATATCCGTCCACAGGATAATCCGGTCCCCCTTCCCATAGAGATACAGCCTCCGTGCCTCCTTCGTCGACAGTTCCGGATTCTCAACCGCCTTGACACTCTCAAAACCAGCACTCTTCCGGCCCAAGATCCTCTCGATCACATTCATCACACACAAGAAAACGCCCCAGAGGCCCTGCGTCAGCGCAAACGGCCACGGGAACCACGACGCCGTCCCCAGCGCCATAGCCAGCGACAAGCGGCGCATGTTCGAGAACGTCAGATCCGTGCTCCCAGGCGTAGAATCCAGCGTGACAAGCTGGTGCGGGAATGCCCGGCCATACGTATTCTTATACGCATGCAACGTCGCCGCATACGCAATCCCGCCGGTATTCGACATAACATGAACAAGCACCGAGGCTGTATGTTCATCAGGATTCTTCGACGGAAACACCGCGTCCAGAACGGGCTTCATGGCCTCGGCGCGCTGCGGCATGCTCCGCCATAGCGCTTTGTAGATTGGAGACAGCACGGCAATCTGCTTCGATTGCGGGTACAGCGCGCGGAACCCGTCGGCGTACTTTGTGACGTTCTTGGGCTGTGCGTCGCCCCAGGCGAAGATTATCAGGACTTCTGGCTGGTTTGGGCGTTTTGTTTCTGCTTCTTTGTTCTCTGGTAGGCCTTCGCGGACGAAGATCTGGTCGGAGATGGCGGTGAAGCCTGGGAAGTATGGTGTTGTTGCCATGTTCTCTCTCTTTTTTTATATGGGTTGATGTTAAAGTCAGACCTGGTCTTCTGGAAGCTTTAGTTACCTTATATTGAGATTTCTTTGTCCTGGTTCCCAGCAGATCCTTTCAAGTCCCAACGGATTCGGTGTCGGTGTCAGCATCGAGATGGGAAATAAGCCCGTATGTCAGACCCACCGAACCAAGATCCAGCTGAACTAACAATTATTATTGGCCAGTTATTCAGGGCCAGGGGCTGTCAGATCAAATCGTTTGCATGTGAAAGTGAAGCTCTACTAATCATCAAGTGGCCGAGGTGCCCTAGCAGCCTAACGGTATTATAGAAACATCAACACTGTAGATTATACTCTAAAATATCAATAAACAAACTGATAATCAGCAGCAGCTCTCATTGTCATCATCACAGCAACCGAAGCAACCGCAGTCACCACAATCATCACAGCAATCGCAGTCACAGTCACAGCACTCATCCTCATCTCCCCCCTGTGATGGCATTGCAGGCGAAACGTAGGGCTCCGGCTCTGGCTCCGGACTGTATCCCCTGCTAGGCTCCGACTCATCCTCACTCGAGACATCCTCAACCTGCTGCTGCTCCTGCTCCTCCCGCCAACGCTCCCATGCAAATCCAGCACCAGCACCCAACGCCGCCCCGGCCGCAGCACCAGCCGCAACACCAGCCAGATCCCTCCGATGCTCATCCCTCTGGTCCTGCTGCTGCTGCTGCTGAGCCATCATCATCTGCTCTTGCTGCTGCTGCTGCCACATATAATTCTGATACTCCTGCCTCTGCATATCATTCATATACCTCATCTCCTCCATCTCAAGCCCCATCTGTCGCTCGCGCCTATCCTCACGTCTCTCCATCGCAGCCCGGTCCCGCTCATACTGCTTCTGCATAGCGGCATTGTGCTTCGCTGCGTCTTTATGCGCCCTTTCGTTCTGCTTCGCTAGATTCTTCTGCTGCGCTGCGGTCTGTTTGGCTATCTCCTTGCGTGTTTTCTCGGCTTGCTGCGCGAGTTGTTTTTTCTGTGCCGCGGACTGCGCGTTTAGCTGCTTCTGCATGGATTGGGCTATTTGGGCGGAGTTATTTGCCTGGCGCTGGGGTTGGGGTGGTGCTCGCTGTGGAGGATTATGGTGATGCTGGGCGCCGCGGGGCTGCACCGGGAGGGAGACGGGTCGAGGGGCCTGGTGAGGCTGTGGGTGATAGATGGGGGCGTGGGAAGCATGATGTGCGGGTTGGTATTGCATTTGCGGTGGTGCTCGGGGCTGCACTGCGCGGGTGCGTGCTGCTGCTGGCGGTTGGGGCTGGGAGTGGGAGCGTATATGGGTGTTGGCATTGACCGGTTTGCGCTGTGGAGGGGGCATTTTGAGTTGTGCTGTGAATTCAGCGAGGCTTTAGTGCGTAGTATGTAGTTCTATGAGAAGAGAGCTTATAAAGTAGTCAAATAATGGCAAGTAGCTGGCCTATACGCCTTATAAGTAAATCTCTACCAAGACAAGGCTCAATCTATGTCAAAACACAGCCCAGCTTAGCTACTCCCAATATCCAACCTGCATATATTTGCTATTCTCTCAGATACGAACAAAAAGTGAGTGCAATCCTTCAGGTGTTCGCGTGGCCCAGCGCTGCCCTAATCGGGAAATCCACGAGGCTGTCCACCATGCAGGGCCGAAAGGCTGGCCCTTGGCAACTTTCCCACAAACATTCCCTAGCTTCATCCACTTTTCCCGAACCACTTTTGCCAGCATGATTAGTCCAATTAGACTCTCATTTGCAAGGGCCTTGGTTAAATTTAGGTAGTCTAGATGGGCCTGGGGCTAAAGCCGGCGGCATGAACTAAGGAAACAGACCAAAGGCTGAAGAATATACCGGACCCTTGACGGCGTTCAAAGGGAATAGAGCCCGACTAGTTCCCGACCTTGGAAAGTGGTGAGGTGACTTTTGGCTTCCGTTTTGTGGCTTTGCAGAGTCTTCACGCCCATTAGTTGGACTTCCACCGGCCACCCTCCGAACCTTTAATAACAAGCCAAGAGAGGCTTGCATACGACTGGCTAACTATGGAAATACGCCAATATCCTGCAGCATTCTGAAAGGTAAAATATCCTCTACCGCCATGCAGCATAGCCCGTCTTCTAACTAGAAAGAGAAGCATTGCCGGTAGCCTCCAGTGCATTTCTGAAAGAACGGGTCCCGTTATATTTATAGGAAGAACGATAGGACTACTGCCGTCAGGAGCTGTTATTTGAGGAAACTGCGCCTCCATTAATGGAATACCAATATACTTCTTGCTAGACTCGTCACGAACCCTGGTGGCCAGACAGGGTTTGTGGCGCTGGCGGGGTATATCTCGGATTGTAGGATCGTAATGCTAATTGCGATCGCTATTGTATATCCCCCGACCATCTGTGCTTTTAGCGAGCACTAGTGGAGACACCATTACCGATCAACCTGATATGACTTGAGCGTCGTTGGTTTGAAAATTGTACTAGTAAATCGTTCTCCATTTTCCTGGTTGATTGCAATGTTTTCTAAGGAGTGTATATACGTAGAATTCCGAACGGGTATAGTAACGGGATACGACCTAACCTTGACGACACAGAAGGAAATATATTATTCTAAACAGAGTGGAGATCTAGGGCTATATAACATGCAATCTATACACAAACCCGCAAAAGCCAAGTCAGGCTAAGTCCCATGCTCATACGCACTCCGAGCCCTCAACTTCGGCCCCTTATAGAAGAACAACCACGGAATCGGCGCCATGACCACCGCTATAAACCCTAGCAGACTCGTCGCCCAGCCCACGCCCAGGGCATCATACATCTGGGGCACGAAGAGCGGAAAGGCAGTTGAAAGGGCGTACCGAGTTAAGGATGACGCGCCGCTGGCCGACGCTCCATATTTCGAGCCATACACGTCGAGCATGTAGAAGTTGCACGGGATATAGATGAGCATACTACCCAGGAAAGTGGCGCCCTGGGCGAGAATAGGTACGATCCAGTGGATGGAGGGGGTAGATGTCCAGGCGAAGACGAATAGGCCGGTTGGGAGGACGAGGGAGCCGAACATTGAAGTGTAGAGTTTTAGCTCTGGAGAAAAAGAGGCGGAGCCTTCGGTGTTGTTGTTCCTGATACGCAGAGAGGGGTTTCGCTGGACGAGGCGGTCGACGATGAAGAGGATGCAGGGGGCGAAGATACAGCCGACGACCATGCCGAGAAAGGAGAGGCCCTGGGCGCCTGGGGAAAAGTTATAAACGGAGGCGAAGACGCGGGGGCTGGCGACGACAAAGGTGTAGAGGAGGGCGAACTGGAAGCCGCAGTAGAGGCAGATGAAGCCGACGAGGGGTTCGGTGAACAGCATGTGCAGGGGCCGGACGATGGTGGATGTGATGAATTCTTTAAATAGCTGCATGGCTGTGCGTGTTTGGACTGGGAGGACGCCTTCGCCGCCGAGTTTCTCTGCTCTCCTGCGTAGGAGGATGGGCTTGTATGATTCCCGGATGAAGAGGGCTGGAGGGTGTAACACGGCGGCCATGATGAGCGGTGTCCATGCTGTCCAGCGCCAGCCTCGGGCTTCGACGACGAAAGATCCAATCAAAGGACCCATCGAGCTGCCGATTGTAGGCACGGCGTAGTATATCCCCAGAGGGATGACTCTTTGCGAGGGGTGCGTATAGTCGGTGATTGTGGCCGCGGCGACGGAAACCCCAGGGGCAGCAAACACGCCAGCGAGGAAGCGACATATAATCAGCGACGCAATGCCCTGGGATGAGCCCACGCCTATCGTGAAGAGATCAACCAGTGGCAGGGTCAGCAGGTAGACGAATTTGCGACCGAACGTTTCAGACAGCGGCGACGAGATCATAGGCCCGAAAGCCAGTCCCAGCGAGTACGCAGAGAGAGGCAGCAGAGAGACAGTCGTCGAGACATTGAACTGCTTCTGGACCTGCTCATGGCCCGGCGAGTAGATGGAGGCATTGACAGTCGTCGCGAACCCAATCAGGCCGATGACCGTGGTGGTCAGGGTCTTCCTGAGAGTAGACCAGTTCCGGGGATTGCCAGGGTCGTCGTCACTGTCCCATTCCTGCAGCCGTGCTCGAGCCTGGTCGTAGCCATCTGGAGTCTCGAGTTCCAACATCGTGAGAGTTGTCGCGCCGACATGTGTTGCTTCTGCGGGACAGTTGCAATAAAGGCTGACTCGGCGATGGGATGCAGACTCATCAACCAGCCGAGATTCCGACAGGCACGGAGTCAGGATCGAGTAACATCATTCGTAAACTCCACCGCACTGGCAGACGAACAGGCAGGATCGTCAAGCCTTTCTCGCGTCCTAGTCAGAATCGGAATGCCGGTCTATCGGTCCAGCTGCAAAGAAATGTGTGGGCCGGAATCTTCCGAGTACGGTAGCAAAGACTGCGGGGAATCAAGCCTGGCGTTGCGTGGGGTGCGGAAAAATATCCGTTTCCATGAATACTGTGATAGGCTTGGAGCTCATTGGGGTCCATGGAGCAGTGGATTGAGATGAAGAAACGGCTGAAATCGGTGGTATCGGTGTACGCTTACATTCGTCTGGTTCATTCGGATGAACCTGAGGCAGAACAATCAGCCGATCGAACCGGCTCCACATCTCACATACACCAGAGCCAGAATTGATAATTTCATTCAACTAAACTAACTGTCTATTCAATTCTACCTAGTAACGAAAGAAGAGTAACATGTCAATCACTTCCAGTGCGGTCAAACACTCCGCACAACATTGGGAACCCCTGCTCACCCCATTCGATCGCAAACACAAATGGGGAATTGAAACTTAGGGACTCCATGCGCGGCATATCACACTGGGGCAACGGACGCGGGGCCGGCGGGAAGTCATCAATTCTCGACGGATCGAAGACGACGGAAACACCCTCTAAAATCTGGTCTACTGCGACGTCCCCATCCGCGCCGACGTGTGGATATGTCTGAGGAAGAGGCATTCCTAATAATGGGAGGATGTCTTTCAGGTTATATCTCGCCTTGGTGTGGAACTGTGGCATAACGAATTCGCCGACCAAAGTCTTGGTAAAACCCTCAGTGCGGCAGGCTTGGATATAGGGATCATTGAGGAGATGTTCCACAGAATGGCCGTTCCGAGGCAGATATGCAAACAAGGAGCAGCTTGGGTGGCCAGGCGGCCCGAAGGGAAGGCGGACTGCTGTGTATTCCGCCTCATTCTTCACAAGCAACTGTTCGTTGGCACAGTGCATCATGTCAATCTGAGCGGTTGTACCATCCAAGAGATTGAAAGTAGATTTCCCGATCGCGCTGGGTGGAAACAAATGGTGGAACGGCAGCGAAATCATCACGGCCTTTGCTAGCACGACATGCGAGCTGGCAGAAGTCGCATCGCGGCTGGCGGCGAGGCTCTCAGGAGAAAGCTTCATGTCAATCGATCCGTTGGGATCCCCGGACATGAAGTATTTATCAATCTCGCTGATAGTATTTTCCAAGCTGCTCGGATCCCGAAAGACCATCATAGAACCATATCTGCTCACGGCGCGGGAAAACGGAAGGGAGAAGGCGAGACCGTTGAGGGCGAATATACCCTTCTTATAGGTAACGGTGGGAAACGATGGAAACATTCGTAGAAAGTAGTCGATATTTGTCGGCGGTTCCCCATACGCAAGGCGCCTGAGTATGCAGATGGCAGTCGCCATGGATATTGGCGACACAGCAGTGCCTCCTGGAGGGGGATTGCTAGACCACAGGAATTGCAGCAGTTGCCATGACATCAGGCTGACTTGGGGGATTGTAACGACTTCGTCAAATGCGATATCCATGACAATGAGACGGCTGGGACGTAAGAATGGTTATGTTGGATTTGATATTGTTTTGATAAAGAGTGATTGAACTGATAAAGGAGTGGAGATGTCTCAAGACGAAGGCCTCTACTATTTAAATGAAGAAATTCGCTCCTGCCATCGAAATAGGTCGAGGGAGTGCCTGCCATTTTGGTGAACAATACAAGAGCAGGACCAAGACGAAAGATCTAGAAGGTTAGCAGTGTAAACAGAAACAGCCAGACAGCTCACTCTAATCCGTCTCGCCATCTGCTTTCCTTCCTGATTTCCACCACCGCATCACAGCCTGGTAATAGAAGTATGTCTCGGCCGTCCCCCAGAGCCCAAGCAGCGTGTACAGCACTATTCTCACATTTTTGCTTATCCCCAGGTTTTCCAGAGTGAGCCGTGGGAGCTCTGGATTTCCCGTCTGGTCGGCTTTTTGAGTTGTGTTAGGGGCGGACTGCTTATCGAGATAGACCGACGTTGAGAATGCGGGGTTCCGCACGTGGGGGTGTGTCTGTGTGAGAAAAGGGACACGAGGGGAGAGATAGAGGGAGCGAGGTACTCTTGCCAGGGAAGCCATGTTGGGATATATCAGCAATGTTGATGGACAGAGTAGATGTTGCAGAGGAAGAATAAATATACAAACAAGAGGCACCGCCTGAGTCACATCGAGTCCGCTGACCCGTGATCTGCTACGTAATCATGGTATATCATGGGAATATTAACAGCTAAGAACACTAAGAATACTCTGTACTAACCTGGTTAATCAATAATCAGCACAGGATTAGCGGCTGTAATTCGAGCGCAGCATGCGGCCGTTTCCGGTGCCCTGTGCAGATAGCATACACAATCCGCTGTTATATATGCAAGTAAGAGATGAGCCACCGAGCTACACCAGCGGATGTCCGTTTGTTGATATCAATATACAGTAAGTTAGTTTTATATTATTATCACTGATAAGAAGTGTGTTGTTTGCAACTGGCTGATCGTCGTCGTCCACGAGGCGGCCGCATGTGGTGGAGCCAACCAGTCAGCGACTCTTTGTGGCCGCCCTGTTCGCGTATCCGCAACACAACCTGGATTCAGGATCACTTTAGCCCCAAGGTGGACCGTGGTTGATGGCTGTGAATCGCAGCCGTTTCATTCATCAGGTGACGTTCCTGTGAAGATCATCGAGTCCTCTCACTCCTGAGTCCGAACAGCCTCGTTGTCTGCTGTCATCATGGACAACCTCGCTGCCCAGGCTGGTTGACGCCTACGGGGCAAAATGTTCAAACCACGCACCCAAAAGCCCCTCCTCCCCTTTACTGTGCGGCGGCGGCTCTCGATTCTGGCTCTGGTTATTTTCCTGGTCTTCCTCTTCCATTCGCTGCCATCGAAGAAAGATCGCGTTGTCGCGGGAAAATGGCTGCCCGACTATGACGTCGAGGATGTCCCGCGATTCCTCCATCGCTCTCCTTTTCGAGTTTCTCCCGACTACGATTACGAGCGCAGGGTGTCCGAGGCGCTGCAGAAGATCGAGCGGGACTTTCTAGAAAACCACAGCGGCGATCGCTCAGCAGAAGAGCGCATCTGGCAGATCCGCCTGGGAAAGAGCCCGAAAGAAGAGCGCAGTGCCGACTCGATCAGGTTCAGCGACAGGAATAATGAATGGGAATACACAGTGAGTCACTTTAACATCCATCCTCGACGGTACTAACAAGACCAGCTCGTCGCAGATTCTCAGGCCGACCACTTCCTCACCACCGTGCTCTCCTCCGTCCCTGACTTGAAGAAGCTGTACGATTCCTACCCTCACCACGTTATCCGATCGGACTTGCTTCGCTACCTCCTGCTCTGGTACCACGGCGGCTACTACGCAGATACCGACGTATACCCTGCGAAATCCATAAAGGAATGCCCGTCCTTGCAACCCATATTCGCGGACCTCGATTCCGGAAACGGAAACATCTCGCTCGCGGTCGGGGTTGAAATCGACGAACCACACGCCTCGCCGCAGCTCATGCGCGACTGGCATTGGATCAGAACATACGGCCTGATCCAGTATACATTTTATGCGCCGCAGCGATTCAGCCCTCTCCTTCGCGAGGTTATTGTCCGGGTCCTGTCGCATACGCGACAGCATAATCAGCACAGCTTTCCACTCATTGGGCCCCGGTACAACGAGAAGACGATTCTCGAGGTCACCGGGCCTGGGGTCTTCACGGACGCGATCATCGATACCCTCTCCGATGCGCTACCAATGACGCACCCGTTAATCTCGCAATCAGTTCGGGCGGATGAGAAAATCGGCGACCTTGTCGCACAACCGTCGGGAGAGCTCTCGAGGCGTGTAACGTGGGCGCCATTCCACAAGATTAGTGAGCCGGTCTGCGTAGATGCGCAGGAGGCTGCGATCGGAAAGTCGATGGGGGGAGTCTGCGTTCTCCCGATAAATGCCTGGGGCAATGGCCAGCGGCATAGCGGTGCAGAGAGCTTTCGCAGCCAGCATGCCTGCATCAATCATCGGTTTGGAGGGACATGGAAGAAGGACTGGTGGCATCGCCATATCGGATAGACTGTATATTAGCTATAGAAATGAAAACATACTTGTACCAGTTATCAAATCAACAAACGAATTCAAACCGTCATCTTTTGTCTCCGTCTCCGTCCGCCAGTCCATGTGGGAACCGCCATGCTCGGCTTCGACCACGGGCCGCGGCGATAGTCGGCTGTCCAGTGCGGAGATGGAGATCCTGCACCAACTCCCCATACGAAGCAGCCGTTCGGCTCTTGACGGAAATGAGCAATCTCCCCACAAAGATTCGCCAAGTCAGACCAGTTTCCTGCTCAAATGGGAAGCTTGGTGCCGGTCAGGGGTCCCATTCCCTCGTCCTGCAGATCCTGGCCGCTCTTGCCTCGCACCCCTCAGCCTACAGCGCAACTCGCATGTGCTTGTTAGGCAGGCCGTTTTAAGATAAAAAGCTGGGGCCGCCGCTGTCGTCGCCGCGGATGTGCCGCTTTCTCCACAGTTATATTGACTGAATTGCAGCGACACACCATGGCTGAATACACATCCGAAGCAGACGTCGAGCTCGCCTACACCACCCTCCAGTCCACCTTCGCGTCTGGAAAGACGAAGGAAATCGCCTGGCGAAAATGGCAGCTCAAGCAGATCTGGTGGTTGCTTGAGGACAACGAGGCCCTGATCCAGGAGGCCCTGAAGAAGGATATGAACCGGCACCCGTTCGAGACGACCTTCACGGAAATCGGCAACGTCAAGACCGACCTGATCGAGCACCTGGGGAGCATCGACAAGTGGACTGCTGACCAGAAGCCCAATGCGGGGGCGCTGGGGTTCCTGCTCAGGCCGACGGTGCGCCCTGAGCCGTTGGGCGTGGCGCTGATTATTGGGCCTTGGAATTTCCCCTTCTCTCTTCTTCTCCAGCCGTTGATTGCGGCCCTTACGGCAGGCTGTGCGGTTCTGCTGAAGCCGTCTGAGGTCACGGCGAATACGCAGCAGTTGTTTGTGGACCTTATTCCGAAGTACCTTGATACCAGCGCTGTGCGCGTTGTTACCGGGGGAGCTGCGGAGACTGGCGCGTTGCTGCAGCGCAAGTATGATCACATCTTCTTTACTGGCTCTGTGCCAGTTGCCCGTCACATTGCTGCTGCTGCCGCGAAGCATCTCACCCCGACTGTGCTGGAGTTGGGAGGCCAGTGTCCGGCTATTGTGACCAGCTCGGCAGATGTTGAGGCTGCAGCGAGGGATATCGCCTGGATCAAGTACCTTAATGCTGGCCAGATTTGCCTCTCTGTTAACCACGTCTTCGCTCACCCGTCTGTGGAGAAGAAGCTCATTGAGCGGATGACCTTCTGGCTAAATAAGTACAACAAGGGTTCCGACATGACGCATATTGTGAACGACAAGAACTACGCCCGTCTTACTGGGCTTGCGGAAAAGACTGAGGGCACTGTTCAACACAGCGGAGAGGCTGATGCCAAAACGAGAAACCTGCCTCCTCAAATTGTTAGCAATGTAAAGCTGACGGATTCTCTTCTGTCGGAGGAGCTGTTTGGCACGATCTGTCCTGTTGTTACAGGCTCAACCCAGGACGCCATCAACTCGATTAACAGGTAGGTCCCCTATACCAGCTGCCATGCATCAATACTGACAGTTTAGTCTCCCCCGTCCTCTTGCTCTCTACGTCTTTGGCAGCGATCAGAAAGAAATCGATCATGGTAAGGCACTCGGCCCTCTTCGCCCAACTATGCTAACTCCGCAGTGATCAACTCGACACTCTCTGGCGGTGTCTGCGTCAACGGCGTGCTCGTGCACGTCATGGTCCCCGGCGCCCCGTTTGGTGGTGTCGGCGACTCCGGCCACGGCGCATACCACGGCGACTACGGCTTCAAATCCTTCACGCACTACCGCACGATCGCGCGCCCACGCCCGCTGTTCTTTAAGGCCACAAACTTCCTGCGCCCGCCGTACTCAGTGGATAATATCAAGAAGCTAGGCGTGCGCAACAGCGCGGGGATGCAGCGCAACTGGAGTCTGGAGAAGGAGCGGGCAGCAGTTAAACGAGGTCTGGTCATCGCAAAATCCCTACGCCTTGCCAAGTTCCTGGCGTACTTTGTTGTTTTTCTTGGATTGGCTGATGTTGGCTTAGATCGGCGTCTAGGGATCTTCAAGCCCGTGAGGGATTTCCTTGTTGGACTGAAGTCGTTCTTTTAGTCGCTACATATGAAGTGCTATATAATACGGTTATGTGGTTATCCACCGCTCGGGCTGCCGTGCTCGTTTTCCTATGTAAATGCTGAGGCTGAAGAAGTTTGATAAGATATCCACGATTGCTTTGTTACTAATTATGTACCGTACTTGCTATTACCATTCTCCACTCTATTTAAAGTTGATATTGCCGGCAGTAGTTGTTCTGACGCCGCCTCTGCTACTTCCTAAATAGTCCCTCGCCAGCCAGGGAAGGAACTGCCATCGTTCCTTCCTCAGTTGTAAGTTCATGTCAGTCGTTCTTTCCGTACTGATGGGCCTCCAAATTGGGAAGGTACTTAAGGTATGTACCTTCCTAATACGGATATACTCCATCGACATTAAGCCAACAAGAAGGCTCGTATACTGTGCAAATTTTGTACAGCCCGTCCCGGGTATAAAGTCGCCCTATGTCACCCGTCTTCCAACAGCTCGCCTTATATTCACCATCTCAAGAGGCATAAATCATCCTCCCATCGCTTGCGAGTTGGTCATCCTACGGCTCCCGAAATAACTACGCCTAAGCCCTCGTCTTCGGCACACCGAGATGACTTGACTCGCTAGATGATTATTCCCTGATCGGTGGATATGCGGTACTGTAGAAAATTGGCATGACTTGCTCTTGGTCTCGATCTAACAGTCTCCACTTTGCGGTGTCAACTGTATACCACTGGTGTGAGTTGTATCGTGATGTTATATACCTCCAACCTCATGACGGAATCCTAGAACTTGACACAGAGTACCGATTCACATAGAAATCCAAGAAGTAGAAAATTAACCCAAATAATGTATTTCCAGGCCAGTATTTCTATCCGAGCATATGCACTAAACTCCATCATTGATTGATAGGGAGCTGGGACGGAAGAAGCACAAGCAATTCAGTGGGATGATGAATGACTGGACAATCCTTGGGGGTTATGGCTGCTTTTGTAATGGTTATTCAAAGTATCTGAACGATTATAGACCTTGCCACACCCATCAACGAGACATGGGTACATTCCGGGCTCGATATGCATCTTATAGACATGTCGCTCGAGATCCGGCAGACGCCTGAACGTGCGCTTGTTGTAGGTGCAGCCTGTCCATCCGCATTCGGGGAGCTCAGGCTTATCTCTTCTAGGACGAACACCGCGGGATGTGTGCGATTGGGTATCGATGTGTTCTTTCTTGACATGCCGCTTAAGATCCCCCGTGCGGGCGAATGTTCCTGGGAAGCTGCAGTCTCTCCATTCGCATCGGGATGCCGCGTTGTTATCTCTGCTATAATGAACGCGTATCAGATGCTGTTTATCGTAGACAGGGGTCTCACTGGGTCACTCACTTTGCTCCAAGAGCTTCGGGTCCCTGGGTAGGTGCCTCCTCTGTAGGAGGAAATCTTTCCGAAACGAATCTAAACGGTTCGTGCTGGGGCATCATACTTGGGACACTTGATGGGGGAGCGCATGTTGTATATCCATTAGGCTGAAAGCTAGTGGTCTGGGTCGACTGATATTCCGGTACAACGTTGGCGTGCCAGGGCATGGAATTGTAGGTATGAAGCCACGAATAGGGAGCTGCTTGGATAGGGTCAAGCTGCATATCGTAATTACCGGTCATAGGGCCGGAATATGCAGAGCTTTCAACAGCATCCAGCGGCATAGAACGGGAAGGTAGGGCTGCTTCCGCAAGGTATTGCACCAGGCTTCCTGTGCACCTTAGATGGCAGCAATATCGGCCACGCTGGAGGCACTCACACGGAAGCTGTGACATGGTACTATACAAGAGGTCTCCCGGGGCGGAGATGGCAGGGGAACAGCGGAGGAAGGAGAGGAGCTCTGTTGACTCGGAGGTTCGCCAGGGGAGCGGCAGACTTTATAACGCCGGAAAAGTAGGCAATCAAACACAGCGGCTGAAAAATGAAGCTTAGCATGCAAGTATTCCATTTCGAACTCGAGTATAAGAACCAAGGGGACTTTTGAATTTTTCGCTGCTCCAATGCCGCCAGTCGCCCGACCATAGGCAGTTCAAGTTTGCCCAAACACGATCGACATACTATTATGATCAAACCTCCGTTTGGTCTTTCAGATTGGAGGCCTATGGTTGGAAGACTGGGAGGTCTCAGCTCAGGCGAAGGCGAAGGTTCCCTGAGGTCTACTACCTTTGCACCAGCGCGGCCCATATCAGGGATCTTGACTGGCCTCAGGAGGCCGCCCACCTCAGCTTGCTTAGATTGGAATTGCAATCAAACAGCTTCAAACATTTTTTCCGATTGCCGCGAGGGCTTGGAAGGATCATTTCTTGGTCCACAGATGCAAATCACAGCCTCCCACCGACCCTGATTCGCCCGGCAGCCTTACGGAAGGGGCCTAACCGCACGTTTCGCCGTCACCCCCAAACGGTAGCTATCTTTTCCCCCATCGCCTTGGCCCGCTTCGCCCAGAGTTTGCTGTGTAAAAGGGAGAGTCTCATACCCATTGGCCGCTATCAGGCGCTAAAAGTTAGTTTCGACGTCGAAACTAAGAGTTTGCTGTGTAAAAGGGAGTCTCATACCCATTGGCCGCTGTCATGCGCTAAAAGTTAGTTTTCGACGTCGAAACTAAGAGTTGGCGTCTGCCTTCGATTGCCATGCGCCAAGTCTCGGATGATTTAATGGACATCGTCGTGTTGCCGCCAAAGTAACTACGCAGCCCATTCATAACGGAACGGGACATATCCGGCTGTACTTTTGATAGAGCTATATTTTGGCGTGGAACCAACTGTGATTTTCATCTGTGGACCCAGAAATGAGCCTGCACGCCCCCGCTGGAATCCGTATCAGCCGTGTCCATTTCGACCACGCCAATCAATAAACACCGGCGTCCAGTGACACGAGAGCCTCCAGTTTTCCAGTACTGCTCTCGAAAGAAAGCCCATTTAGTATCATCTGTCGCCATTCTGCTAAAGAGAAAGATTCAGGTCAAGGTTATATGATACTTCAATGACAATGATATTCCTTCTACCCACTTCATCATCGTACATATAACACAGCCGCCCATATGAAACAGATCCGCAAGAAAACGACATCATAACTTGAGAATATCCCCCCGAACACTGCTATCCAGGGTAACCCTCCACAGCCGATACTCATTCAAAGCAAACATCTCCCCAGGTCGACCAAAGCACAGATTCGCCGAAACACCAGGGAGCCGAATCTTGCCTAGCAGCACACCGGCAGGGGACCAGACGTGCACCCCATCTCCGCAACCGCTGTACACATTCCCGTCTGTGTCGCACTTGATCCCATCCGGGATACCGTTGTCTGCGAAGGCGAAGACCCGGCGGTTGACGAGGAATGGCGCGTCGGAGTAGTATTTTATATCGAATGCATAACTACATCATATTAGCCATGTAATCCCTCACCCGATAGAGTGAATGAGGGAAGGAAAGGAATATACATAGTCGCCGCGCGCGCAAGACTCTTATCCCCATTCCCCCACTGCGCATCCGTATCCGTAACATAGACGATACTCTCATCAGGCGAAAACGCAATCCCATTCGGCTGTCCGATCCCATCCGCCATGGCACGCACATCACCAGTATCAGGATCAAACCGGTAGACCTGGTTGGGGAGTTGCGGTTCCGCTGCAAAGCCCTGGTCATATCCGTACGTAGGGTCCGTGAACCAGACACTACCGTCCGAGTGGACGACGAGGTCGTTTAATGAGTTGAAGCGGCGGCCGTGGAAGGTATCCAGGAGAGTTTTCGTTTTGTAGGGCGCTGTCGTGTTCATCCAGATTAGTGCTGAAGGGCGGGAGACGGTCCCCTGGGCGCAGAAGAGGATTCCGTCTTTGTAGTTGATTGCACCGTTGGCCATGGGGATGTCTGGGTGGATGAGTTCGCGCGTATATGCGCCGTTCCCGTTGTGCCTGATCTTTGAGACCTGGATCGGCTGGCCACCGGACTTTGTTTGGTAGTTTCCTGCTAAGAACAGATCGCCCGTGGACGGGATATAGACTGGGGCTTCATGGGCGAACGGGTATGAGGCATTCTCGACAATGAGGTCGATTTTGGGGTCTTGCGAGATGATACTGGCGAATGCAGGCTGGTTAGTTTGGAAGCTCGCGTTGGCGGCAAGGGCACCCAGGGCCAGGGGTACAAGGGCTGCGGTATATCTGAACGCCATTCTCTGCTGTAAGCTGAGTCAATTTAGAGAAGCTCAGGGGGGGAGGTCCGAAATTTAAGCACTATGCCAAGCCACTGTGCAAAGAAAGTGCCGCATTTATTGGCAAGCTGATCTTGTCTCTATCCAGATCTGGGATCGGAGCAAGACCGACAGTGTCGACGATGTTGTGACGTCGATCAGCCCGCGAGTCGCGGCATCTCCACAGTTCACTTAGGGTTGTACGAGCATAGAAACACCCAGTGCGGCCGGCTATTTTCAATATCTACCGACTGCTACAAGCAAGCATAATATGGTGGCATATATTATCGAAGTAATCCTAGAATTCCAATTCCGGTGAGACATAATACAATGTTTGTCGGTATTTGCGCAGTGAAGGCGAGGGGAACCGCTACATTCACAACAGGACTGGTAACACAATAAATATGGGAAGCCAAGGTCGCACAACGCTCCTGGATATAAATATCCGGGTTGCCCCAGCCCGGAGAAAGAGCTGGAAAATAATGATGAATTTTTCGCGCTCGAATATAGGTTCTGGCTCCGACATCAAGGCACCAGCGACGACTATTCTGTCGCCGGACAATGGACGATCCACGACTTCGGTTGACGAGAAGACTGATGAGCCGGAATATATTACTGGCCTGGCACTGGTTGCGTCGGTAGCATCTCTCACTCTGGCTATCTTCTTAATGCTTCTGGACACCTCGATTGTATCTACCGTAAGTATTCTGTCTTTCCTGCTTGAACCCACTAACCAACCAAGGCAATTCCCCAAATTACGACCAACTTCCATTCCCTTAATGATGTTGGCTGGTATGGAACGGCGTACTTGATGGCCGTGTTGGTATTCTCTCTATGCTATAGACTTTTCTAACAGAACTAGGTGCTCGGTCCAGCCTCTCAGCGGAAAGATGTATACGTACTTCAACAGCAAGGTCTGTTCATAATTCTGCTGCCCAACATGTAACTGACCATGCAGTGGACATTCCTCTCCTTCTTTACAATTTTCGAACTTGGGTCGACTATCTGTGGTGCGGCCGACTCGTCATACATGCTGATTGTCGGGCGTGCTATTGCTGGTATTGGATCGTCTGGCCTGCTTAATGGCGCTTTTACCATTCTTCACGCAAGCTTCCCGGCGCGGCGCCTTCCAGGTAAGACACACATGCTACTTGAATATTTTCCAGGGTTAACTGGGCAGCTTTAACCGGAATCCTGATGGGAATCACCCAGTTGGGCTCTCTTTCCGGCCCGTTAATAGGAGGAGCCCTCACGCAGCATGCATCATGGCGCTGGTGTAAGTCTACTCATTTGCACTACAGATTCCTGCTAACAATCTAGGCTTCTATATTAACCTCCCCTGCGCAGCCGCGATATATCCAGCCCTGTTCCTCATCCACATCCCCGACGGCCGTACAGCCACCTCCAAATCTCAATCCCTCACCACCTCCCTCCGTCATCTCGACATTCCCGGCTTCATCCTCTTCGGAGGGACAATGATCCAACTTCTCTGCGCTCTCAACTGGGGCGGAACCACCTACCCCTGGCACAGCTCCACAATCATCGGCCTCTTCTGCGGTACCGGGGGTACACTCCTCGTCTTCCTCCTCTGGGAGGTGCACACAGGCCCTCACGCACTGATCCCACTCGAGCTCGTTAAACGCCGCATCATCTGGTCCAGCTGTCTCAACTACGCATTCATGATCGGCTCCGCAATGTGTTTCACATACTACCTCCCAATGTACTTCCAAGCCGTGCGCGACGCATCCCCAACCAAGAGCGGCGTCGATCTCCTCCCCGCCATCGTAACGACAATCGTCTTCGCCATGCTCTCTGGAATCCTAGGTGCGCCCTTTTACACAAAACCCCTTCAATTCAGACAGGACAGCGCTAACATACTTAGTGGGTAAACTGGGCTACTACCTCCCCTTCGCAATCGCCAGCGGGGCCACGACAACAATCGGCGCCGCGCTCTTCACAACCCTAACCCCCGCAACCGCAACAAGGAACTGGGTCGGGTTCCAGCTGCTTCAAGGAACAGGGCGCGGACTGGGTGTGCAGATGCCGCTGATAGCCGTGCAGACCGCCGCGCCGCGCGAGATGCACTCTGTCGCGACGGGGCTGGTTGTGCTGGCGCAGAATGTCGGGCCTGCGATATTCCTGGGGGTTTGCCAGGTGGTTTTTAGTGGGGGGCTGGAGGGAGCGTTGGGGAGGTTTGCGCCTGGTGTTGATGGTGCCGTTGTTGAGGAGGCGGGCGCGAGGGGGTTACGGGGTGTTGTTGGGGAGGACTTGGAGGGGGTGCTGAGGGCGTATAATGAGGCGGTTGTGGATGTTTTTTATGTTTCTGTTGCGGCGGCGGCGGCTGCGTTGGTTTTTGCGTGTGGGATGGGGTGGGTTAGTGTTAAGGATGGAGAAAAGAACAGTAAAGTGTAGGAAGAATGTATACATTTCTTGAGGTTTTTTGTCTTTCGGTTGTATTATATATATTGGTGTGCAGGGAGATATGAAAAACGAAGAAGCACCCCATCTCACACCCGTGGACCCAATACATAAAATTGAACAAGCGACAAGATTGATTGTAAAATAGCAAATTGTTGCAAGTTGGCTGTCGGGTGTCGCTGCATATGACCCATTATGGCAAGCTGGAAAGGAACAACCCAAGACGGATTATCGTCCCCGCCAATCAGATTATAGTCTAAACATACATGTATTAGCACGTATATATCCAAGGGTAAATCAAAACTCCACGTCATTAAATCCCGCCGAAACCTCATCTCATGCACAACCACGCCCTTACCTTATCTACATATACATATATCGATAGTCGAGAACCAAAATGGGAACCATCCCAACCCTCGAAGAATGGCTATACCCAGTCGCCCCCGCCCCCGCCCGCCCACGCACAAAACCCATGCAAGTCCTCGCCCTGGGCATGTCCCGCTCAGGAACCGAATCCCTCCGGCGCGCCCTCATCACACTCGGCTACGACCACGTCTACCACGGCTTCGACATGAGCGAGTCGCGCCCCATGCAATGGAAGCAGTGGGCGTTACTCGGCCGTCGCAAATTCGGTCTCACCGGGACCTCGCATAAAGGCGACCCGCAGATCTCACGGGAGGACTTTGACCAGATTCTCGGACACTCCGAAGCTGTCACAGACCAGCCGTGCTCGATTTTTGCATCCGAGTTGATAAAGGCGTACCCCGAGGCGAAAGTCATCCTGAACCATCGCGATGTCGAGCCGTGGTATGAGAGTATCACGGCGCTGATTCTGCCTCAGGCGCGTGGGTTCTGGTACCATGTGCTCCCGTGGTTTCAGGCGGATATGTACTGGGCTGTGCAGTATACGGTGCATTGCTTTAATATGCATTTCTATGGGTCGCTGGAGCGGAATGGGAAGTGGGTGTATGAGCAGCATTCGGCGATGATTAGGGGGTCTGTTGAGCCCGAGAGGTTGCTTGTTTGGAGGGTTCAAGATGGGTGGGAGCCACTTTGCAGGTAGGCTTCTTGCTTTACCTTACTAGAGATTTTTCTTACTCGCACAGGTTTCTTGATAAGCCCATTCCGGCGGAGGAATTCCCGGCGGGAAACACGCTTGACACGACGAACCAGCGGTATGATAAGAATATGGTCTCAGTTGCCATTATTGCTGTTAGGAACTTTGCTATATTTGCAGTCTTGACGGGGATTGGTATTGCCTATTTTGCTGGATTACTTCGGCGTTCTGCGTAGAAGTAGTTAACTTATCTGCTTACTTGATGTGCTTGTAGTATATACGAAGCAGACGGCAAGGTTTATCCCACGGGGATTTTGCAGTAGAAACTATTGATATAACAGATAGGATTATCATTGCAAACAATACTAGGTATGGCAACATAAATCAACCCATTCAACAAGCAACACGCAGTCCGGACACCCAGCAACAACAACGCGAAAACCAAAAAGAACCAACAAATACAAACGACGTCTAGTTATAGGAGTCTAGTTACGGGGATACTCGCGCTGCAACCAGAGCTCATACTCGGTGCCCGCGCAGGCCTCGTCACTCGCACAAGCAGCAGAATCATAAGCAGCATAGGTATAGAACGCATCCTTCTTCTTCTGCAGGTCCTCCTCGCTGAGGTTAGCGTCCAGATTCTTGCTATCGTATCCAATATAGCCGATCACATCACCAGGGAAGTTCTCAGCATTGATAGCACCCTCGTTAGCGTAGAGCGCACTGGCGGTGTGGTCACTGTGGTCCCCAACAGAACCAAAGTCATCAATATAGTTCAGCGCATTAACGCGGTCAGGGTTGTAATCATTGATGATCCACGCCAGGGAATCAACGAGCTCATCGTTGGTGTAGCTGGTGCCAGAGTCATCGACAGTGCCGATGGTATCAATAGCGCCCTTCCACAACTTCTCCAAACTCTCGTTGCCTGTAGCCTCAAAACCGCTGCCGTCGTTGTTCCCGTCGGGGATGTGCATGAAGGCAACAGAGATATCGGTGTTGCGCAGGTTATACAAGGCCACGACCTTGTCGGGGACGCCGAGGTCGCTCTCGTCCCAGTCGTTGCCGACGCCCGCCATCTCGGCGTAAGCGGCCAGTGTGCCGGCCTGGCGGCTGGTCCAGTATTCTGAACCTTGACCTGCGTCGCCGGCAGTTACGAAGACGGTGCGGACTTCATTCTGCAGGTCAATGTCGTGGATGACTTGGGCGTTGATGAAGAGGAGGTCGTCGTCCTGGTGGGCGGCGAAGTTGAGGGCGCGGTCGGCGGCCGCGAGAGAGTCTGTGAGGACTAGAAGTCCGAGGGAGGTGACGAAGGGGCGGAAGTACATGATGGTGAATGGGTATCAAGAATAAGATAGGATGGTTATGCAGGGATTGAGTTTGATTGTATAAAACACCGTGGTATTGCTATCTACTTTATACCTTTCATGTCCTCTGGAAGCGGATTATTGACGTGTGTCAGGAATGAGTTAATGATGTGAAAATTGAACATTTTTCCGTCAATGGTCATATCTATATCAGATCATGGATGTCTTCAGTCTCATGTCAGTGTCAAATCAAGAACGGTGGAATTTCTGTCCCACGACGGCCCCTGTGGCTGCTGTTATCGGATATACCCCGGGTTCAACTCCATCCTCTCTGTTCTCGTCGGTCTTTGGCCCTTGTGATCGCAGGTGGAAAATGCCTGAACGTTGAAGTGCCAGCCGCCCTGAGGTATGTGGCATTTCTGAGACGCCAGTTCGCCGTTGCCAAACAACGGACGAAACACAATACAGAGAAGCTTGACAATGAATGAATTAGTGTTCCATTAGCTAATTCAGAACTTTCTTCTGAGATGTTTCGGTAATAGCGCTGGTGCGCGATGGTTCTAACTCAGGAAGCGTTGCTTGATAGGTAAGTGCCCAGGGCCGAGGAATGCAACAGCCACAGTAAAAGAAATACGCCAAGGTAGGTAGGAAAAAAGGATGAGGACACATTCGGGGAATATAACTCCTAAAATGGCCAATCAACTCGGTAAATACAGAATTGACGGTGAGAATCGGCTTGGATAGCCGGGGCTTCACCGCAGATATACGGCCGTGGCTGGGGATTGTCCGAGTATCCGGAAACTATCGCGTTAAAACGGATCCAACAGTAAAGGTAAAATTGAATATTCCAATAATTGCCGTTTTCAGGCGGATTATGTGAGCAGTTGTGGTGGGAAATGGCCGTCCACCGCGTGAGACAGCAAGACCTGTTTTCCAGAAAAACCAGAAAAACCAGAGAGAATCGTGAACTGCCAACACAACTTGAATGGAAACGATTTCCGATTCCCAAGGGACTGGAAGACTGGAAGTTCGGAACCGGGGATATGCCCCAGCAGCCGCCAGGAATGCGCCAGCCGCGGACATTCCAAACATACCCGATGCGTTCGCGCGCCCTCATAGAAACGGACAGTATCTGAACTTCACGATATGGTGACTCGTAACGCATTTGAACTTTGCTTGATAATCAAGTTTCCTGTGGCTGTATACGCAGAGAATAGGCATAGTATTAGGGCACTGTATTAACAATGATAGAAACACCCATCAAGGCACAGCGTCAATTTTTATTGTGAACGATAACTTCCGACGCTTGAATACCTCTCGCCGTTCCAAGATCACTTAACCCACCAAGAACCGCAGCCAAGAATGCACGGATCTGCCTCCTACTCTGCCAAAGAGGTAAACCTGTAATAGTGATAGCACCAAAAAATGCCCAAATAAAAGTAACCACAATCCAACCAGTAAAGAAGCGTTTCGAGAAGATATACCCCGTTCCATACATAGGGATTGGCCAAAGAATTGTCATAGAGATCGCGAGGAATAGCGCAGCACCGATCGCGATGTTTCGTGCCCTGAGGAGGTCAACGCGTTCTTCCCGCCCCGTAACCGTTATATCTCTCGCATCTGGTCTTTTAGAGCCCGATATTGCGCTATCATCAACCAGCTTGATTTCTTCAAACCTGGCGAAATCGTAGTTTTCGGGACGCAGGTACGTGATGAGCGGAGTGAGCACGATTGGCGCAGTCAGCGCGAGCATATTGCCGGCCACGCATGGATAAAAGTCCGAAAGCGTTGCGACGCTGATGGTGCCCTCGCGACGGTAGGCAACGCCAATCCAAGTCCCTATGCTTGCGATGGAGCTGAGGATGGGGACGAGCGTTACGGCGTACTTGCTCTGCTTGCGCCAGAAGAGCGTGCAGGCGCTGGGTATAACGGCTCCTTCTGAAATTAGTATCCCGTGCTTGATAGTGCATATTAGCGGAGAGAATTCTAACCATCGATGATAATTCCAATGGCAGTTACGATAAAGCTAACCGAGAAATTGGCATAGCAGAGGCCGACTGCCACGGAAGCAACCACGACGCTGTATACAACAACAGCGATATGCGAAACGAATATGAGTTCTTTGCCGGTAGCTGCTGGCTTTATGTATGCCCTGTAAAAGTCGTATGTGATTAAACTCGTAACGGCCACAGTCTCTGGTCTATTGTCAGCGAATAGTCCGTCTAGACGTTTGATATCTTACCTGAGCTTAAAGCACTAGTGATGGCCTGGAAGAGCATAAGGAGCACTGCGACAACGCCTCCTTTTCCGAGAATAACATAAGCCACATACGGCATTTGCAGGGCATTTGCTACGACGTTGGCTGACATTGGATCGGGATACGTGGGCCTGTGGATATCAGCTTTCATTACTAACTCGCATTCATGAGCTGGACACACCAGGAAGGGGTGTGCTCAAGCGCCGCCGCGCCGAGACCGAAGGTGGTCGAGATGCAGAATGGAATAGTGAACTGATATAAGCAGCATAAGCAACGGAGTACAGTGGAGTGGAGGTTACCTACCCAGCATAGAGCACCCAATAAATATCCAGCAACGGTGGATTTTGGATCGGCGGCAATCGCCTTCTGAAACAACCTATTCACGTTGTTAGGGCTACACCAGAATAAAGCCTTCTTGGACGTACTGGGAATCCACAGTCGCCGAAAACCCACCACCCAAGAACGTCAGCCCAACAAGCCCACCGTAGACACTTTGCATCGTGAGAAGATGGCCTTCCGCATTCCCAGCTACTGGTCGGATCTCAGAGGCAGTCATCAGAAGCTCCCACATTTTACCGGGCGAACCCACGTGGGATGAGCTTGCGTACATGACGAACATAGAAACGAGCATTATCGCGAAGAGAATAACCGTGTGAACTATGAAAACGTTAATCAACATAGCATAGGTCTTATGGGGAATTCCCTACCCCATTCTGTGAGAAACGTAGCCTTGATCCCACCGAAGAATGTATATATGCAGACACCCAAGGGAAACAAGAAGCAGACAGGAACCTGATGCATCCCCGTCGTCAAATGAAAGACGCTCGCACCACCAACGAGTAAGTTCACTGAGATGAAGATCTGGTATATTAAAGAATACACGGCTAGCACAATATGCCCCGGCGCGCCGTATCGATGCTTCACCAGCTCCAGAAAGGTATGCGCACTGGGAGCCTTGCGTTTAAGTTCGATCGCCAGGACCGCAAATGTAAGAATAGGGACGGAGCACCCGGCGCCAAACCAGAATGTTGCAGAAATGCCGTACAGGTAGCCAAAGTTGGTCGAGGAAAGGAGGGTCGCGCTCAGAGTCCACGAGGACACCACGGACGAAGCGATGAGCCCCGATCGCACGGAGCGTTTGGCTGTCAGGTACATCTCTGAGTCCTGTACTTCGGACATGTACTTCTTTAGGGCGTACGATGTCAGACTCATGAGAATCACAAAGAGCCCCCCTGGGTCATCAGTAGCTATGCGCGAAGGGTTGCTGGGTCCTTACCTAGCCCTATCACTATGCCATAACCAACACCCTGGTCGAAGATAGGGAAGAGTGCGTCTGTCAACATGTTGATCTGCCACAAATAGCCGTTGGTCAAGAGAAGCTCCGATTCTCCTTGACATTCCAGTACTGTATATGATCTTAATAATGCCCATCACTGCTTAACGATGCACGCCATATCAGGAGCAGTGGCATAAGCAGAACTAAAGTGACGCGATCATTGAAACGACTCCAACTCACAGAAACTGCGCCAACTGACTCGGTAGGTCTCCGAAATACCAGGCATTCTCCTTTGTTACTGGTGAAATGTTTCCGTTCTGACTCGCCTGAGACCGTGGGATCAAGCTCATTTACCGGTGCCCAGGATTGCTCATTTGCGTCTTCGGCCACTTACCAAACCCAGTACGCCTGCAAGCTTAAATTGGCTCGCAAAGTAGCTCTCCAACTATCACCAGGCTCTCTCAGACCTCAGTTCTGACCGTGATTACTTCCACAATGCAAAACTTCAAAGCTGAGCAAGCACGGGCCGCCGCATCGCAGCGATGGGAAACCGCCCAAAAGCCCACCGGCCCCGAAGCATGGATAAACCGCGCCCGGGAAGCATCTGAAATCCTCAAGATTGATGCAGTTGAGCGAGACGCCGCGGGAAAATCACCCTTTGCTGAAGTGCAGCTTCTCAAGGACGCCGGGTTGGTGAATTTGCTGGGCCCACACAAGTATGGAGGTGCTGGCGAGACCTGGCAAACTTCTTATAAGGTCACCACGGAAATCTCGAAGGCAGATGCGAGTATTGGACATTTACTTGGGAATCATTATTCGTGGTACGTTGGGCGTTCCAGCCAGTAGGAGTTTGAGCTTACATTCCAACTACGGTTCAGGTTCTGGAGCAGCCAGATTCTCGGAACACCGAAACAGGCTGAGAGATGGTTACGGGAGTTCACTGAAGGGAATTATTACCTGGGAGGTGCGGTGAATCCGCGCAACGCCGATATGGTGGTCGAGGATGCCGGCCTGGACCTTATCTTTAATGGAGAGAAGTTCTTCTCCACAGGTAGGATAACCATTTAACCGGACAGTGCTTGGCTGGAACGCTTATATTGCCTTAGGAGGCGTGGTTAGCGACATCACAGTCCTAGAAGGCGTGCTCAAGGACGGCACGCATGTGTTTGCTTACGTCCCTACCAAGCAGCCGGGAATCAGTTTCAAGGGGGATTGGGATGTTATTGGGCAGCGACTGACAGTGAGTTTAGCTCAGTCATGACGATAGTAAATATGAATTAACGTCTCTAATATGTCATTCCAGGAATCCGGTGGATGTGTAATCCGCAACGTCAGGATCCCTTGGTCTGAAGCTGCAGGCTTCGTTGACAAGACGTTGACACCAAGAGATGCATACCACGACTTTATCCTTCCCCCAGTGCAATTACAGTTCGCCGCTGTACACCTCGGTGCTGCCATTGGGGCGTTAGAATCGGCGGCAGAGTACACCAAGACAAGAACCCGGGCATGGCCGTATGGAGGAGACAACAAGGCCAAGGCAGCTGAAGAATGGGTAAGACACCATATAATGCATTATCTACCGAACCTTGAAGCTAATTGGGTAAAGTACATTCTGGAAGGATATGGTAGGCTGCAAGCTAAGGTTTGGGCCGCTGAAGCCTTGATTGACCGCACTGCCGAGAGGGTCTCGGAGGCCATCCATGCACCCCGACATGAACTAACGCAAGCTATACGTGGCAGGATTGCCGTTCGTAAGTTGCCCACT
The DNA here is from genome assembly GCF_001890125.1 of Aspergillus versicolor CBS 583.65. Classification (NCBI taxonomy): domain Eukaryota; kingdom Fungi; phylum Ascomycota; class Eurotiomycetes; order Eurotiales; family Aspergillaceae; genus Aspergillus; species Aspergillus versicolor. Next base: position 340,963 of record NW_024467538.1, read on the forward strand.
TATTTAACTGAGGGGAGATTGCTGACTTATCTGTAGAGGTCGCGGCTTCCAAGGCACACGTTATTGAGGTGACGCTGGAGACAGCCACCAAGGTGTTCGAGTACGTTGGTGCCAGTGGAAGCCTAAGCCGTTACGGTTTTGATAGATTCTGGAGGAATACTCGAGTTCATAGCCTTCATGACCCTATTGCTTACAAGTTCCGCGAGGTAGGCTCGTGGGCGTTGCTGAAGGAGGCGCCAGAGCCGAGTTGGTATACTTGAAGAAATGGACCTTCAGAGGCTCAATCAGGGGCTTCTATTTGGTTTTTTTTTTTTTTTTAAATTGCCCATATATTCAATGGGATTCGGCGAAACAGGATAAAAAGACCAAACTAGCTATCAGAAAACTAAACGCGCTGCACCTTGGTGATATTTCCTGTCTTAACGTCGTAGATATAACCGGTAATTGGTACATCAATAAGCAGAGGATGGTTCTCAAGCAGCTTGACATCGTCCACAATGCTAGCTTCCAGGTCTGTAAATGGCAAAAATGCAATATGGTCGGCATCCTGTCCAAGTTCAGATCGGACCTTTTGGCGAATTGACTCGTCGGAGAAAGTTAACATGCCACAGTCAGTCTGTGCACCCATTAGCGTAGCCCAGTAATGAACTTCGAGGGTATGTACATGGTGTACGAGCACAATCTCGCGTGTTCCAAGAAGCTGCTGAGAAATGATCAGGCTTCGAATGGCCTCAATAGCACGTCCTCCAGCATTCCGAATGACATGGGCATCGCCTTCTTGCAATCCTAGAGCTTTGGCGGGATCTTCAACATCGATAAGTATCATTACCCTAGTAGTACCAGAGCTGGGCCGTTTGAAATCACCAACCTAGTCTAGCATCCATGCAAGCAACAATCGCTACCTTGCTAAAAGCAATATTAGAATATATTCAGAAATATATAGTTTTATAACAATTTACCGAGCAGGAGGCAGCGCAAGGTCGCCCTTAGTAAAGGCCGCCGCATATTTTTCATTCGCGGCCTCAATCTCACGAGTCTGGGAAAAGACAAATGCCATGGTGGATTAAAATTGATCTTTCATCAATACTGGGATGCCTTTATCCCGGAATTTACGACCCATTTCTAAAGGATCAAGAGATGCTTGCGTCATTGGAGTCGAGAATGAGCATAGCAAAGCCAACGCAATTTTGATGGAGTCGCCACCCCATACTTATTATCATAGTGCAGAACCTAAAAATGGCAGTGTAGCTTGATAAATACTAGTAACGCCAGGAATAGCGCGGCTGCCTGCAGTGGGACTCTGTTCCTCAGAGACCAATATACTTTTGGACTAGAGTGATATAGTGGCATATTACAGACACCGCAAACCCCTGATAACAGAGAGAAGCAGGATCGATTTACGGGCACTAGTCAGAAACAGGTGTTAAGTGTTTGGCGGAGGCAATTTCCGCTAATCTTTATATACTACCGTTTTAGTCTAGTATTTGTCCTCGATCACTGCCACTCGCCTCCGTCTAACAAAGTCGCTAGCTTGGATCGCGTACATTAATAAATACACAAGATATCCAAACACCACACCAGAAATTTGACTTTAGCATTGATTGCCAAGCCCACTCGTTCCATGTCGCTGGCTCACCTCAACCATAGCCGACACTTTTCTTGAGATGCCCAGTAGTATAACAAAACTAGTTCTGACGAGGAAGCGAGGTAAGTCGCCGTTCCGCTGGTATCATTCCACCGAGAGGGTAATTTGGTACGACGGGTACTATGCTCAACTACTGTGTAAGCTACTGCTCTTCAAAAGGCTTGAGCTGGGGGTGTACGAACTAGGTATATTTTCTAGATTGTATTCCTCGGACTCAAGCAATGCATTAGGATCGCCAGTGTAGGAAAAGGTAATGTTTCGAGAGAACGAGGAGAAAAAGAAGTTGTTGGATATCACAGCTTGAGAGAGCAGGAAGTCAGAGAAAGCCGACGAGTGAAACATTGATGAGGGCCTTGCCTGGGCTATTAGGGAATAGCAAAGGGTGCCCACGAAGCCTCCTCTTGAAGTATGTCCATATCAGAAGGGCTGACGGAGGGAAGGTGGCGAGCAAAGTAATAAAGGCGATAATAGCTTCAGTAGACCAGGGCATTGGAAAGCTAGGTCAGACTGACGACTAAAATCATTAGCGACAAAATCAACTGCCACCGTGCCTGTCAAGACTATTTATACCCAGCCCTGGGGGAAACTCACCTCGACCAACAAGGGTCAAGACATAAGAATGGGCATGCGTGGCAGGTGCCGAAATTGACCAAAATTCGGCCTCAACCTGTAGCAGTGCCCGGGGCGCTCCATTTCAAAAAGTACATCGCACAGGCTACTTGAAGCAGTGTTCAGTTCAGTGACTATGATCTCGGGATCATGTCGTAATGCAGGCTGAGCCGCAGCGAGACGAAAGCACAGATTGGACTGAGCCAACAAGCATCTTTCTAGTGGGCCCTGGTTCCTGATTTCACTCGAGCTGGGGGGAAAGAAACCGCAATCCGGACTCAGCAAATCACGCCACAGGACAACTCCAGGCTCTTGGTCTGGGGCCCTTGACAGCCAGGTGAGACCGGCTTGGCCAGTCTGGTATCACCCAATAAGCATAAAGTACTACCAGGTGCTGCCAGCCTTGCTGATCTTGCGGTGGAAAAGACCACATTTCGGCGTTGACCAATGAGTGTCACAGTTGCAGGGATTGGGCTGTGTCTTCCACACCGGAGATAAAACCGCCAGCATCCCACGAGAGATGGAAGCATACTCTTCATAACTCGCAAAGGCCGTTCGGAGGCGGTACAAAAGCATCTTATTTTTGTATTTGCTACCACAGCTCCCCGACCGGTCTGTGCACGGACGAGCCCCTCTGATCGTTCAGTTTGGATTACTGTTGGTTCACAAACATGCCGGGGAAAGCGCCTCGAGTGGAATCTGCGGCATGGGATAGGTACAAGGAGGAGATTATCTCGCTTTATCGCGAGTCGAGCTTGAAGGACACCATGATCAAGATGGATGAAAAGCATGGCTTCCAAGCGAGGTATGTTTTAAACGTGTGAAGGTACACTTGCCCGTCCTGATGGAGTCCACAGTAAAAGTCAATACAGAGCAAGGCTCAAAGCCTGGAAAATTGGCAAACATGCTACTGCTGATGTTTGGGTGTTCATCAATGGCAGACTGAAAAAACGCACACGAGCAGGGAAGAAGACCGACGTCCTTCTATATGGAGAACTACAGCCTCCCCAGAAGGTGGCCAAGGAGATCGCAAGGAATGTCACCGTGGTTGACAGCCTTCGAGACTTGAGCGATGTTCCTACTCCGGCTGGCGTTTGTATTCAAACCCCTAGCCCTGTCAGTCCTATTGACAGCGGCGTTGTCAGTGTATCTCAGACAAAATCGATGTCGTATTCGGAGTTTGTGGGACTGTTGACCCCTTGGATAGGTAAGAACAACCCCATGCTTGACAGGACGTACTGACACATTCAGTCGGAACAGTGGCTGCCCATNGGCCTGGGTATCATCCGGGTCTAGCGACTCAGCTATATGAGATGTTTCACTCGTATAATATTAGCCCATGTTCAGAGTCCCTTCTGAAATCACTATCATCGGACCTTACCACGTATCTCGCCAACGAACGATTCACCGATGTACTCGAATATTGGAGCAAGGATCATACCAGTATTCGAGGTCTAGTGGGGATTTCGCATGTGGAACTTGCACAAGTTGCACAGGCAGTCCTTCTAATGGTGCAACTATTATTGTATGAAGCCAGCAACATGCACGATCAACTGGAACCCAGTACAGCAGTATCCATCCTTCAGAAACACTTCCCTTCGGCATTCAAAGGTATATGCGACTTGAAGACCTCATCGTCACATATGCTCCGCAGGGCCTTTCTTCGTGCGACTGTGGCAGGAGGCGATATAGACTGGACAGAATCATTGCTTAAGCAGGGTGTGCTCCCGTACTCCAATGCTCATCTCCTCGACATTGCGATTTCTACCAAAATTTCCGGTATAGTCACTCTCCTCTGGAAATTCGGCCTTGCAGATCATGTATCGTTGCAGAATCTTCGCAATATGAATACGGATGTACGCTTTGCTGTTCTAGGTGACTGGTTGCGATCTAAGTTGACTCGGCCGGTAATGGTTGACAGCGGATATTCTAGTCTGCCACAAATTTACTGTGGCATCGTGTTGGTTGAAGCAGCTTCACAGGGCAGAACGATCGAGGTCACGGTGCTGATAGGCCTCTGTGGAGGTGCCATAGACCGGCGATGGCTAGGCGCTGCTTTGCTGGCAGCAGCTGGATCTCGAAATCCTCACACGGCCGAACACTTAATCAACTCTGGTGCTGATATACAATACTCGGCTGACTTTGGGCTATTAAATTTATTAAATTTTGATCGGGACTTCCCTCGGCATGGAATGACACCGATCCAGATCGCTGCAGAGAATAATGACATGGACCTGGTAAAGCTGTTACTCGAACATGGAGCGAAGCCAAATCCAATTCGGACCGGGAGATCTGCAGACCCGGCTGGCTTAGCGCCTCTGCAATATGCAGCGCAGAATTGCAACTTTGAGATGGTTCTGGTCTTGCTGGATGCCGGAAGTCACCCAGATTCGGGTGTGGATGTAAACCAAGGGGGCACTGCATTGCAGATATCGATCCAACAGGATAACAAGGCGATTTACGGTCTTTTGTTGTCATCAGAGGCAGATATCAATGCCCGCCCTGCTAGCACCAACGGCCGCACTGCTATCCAAGCCGCGGCAGGGACTGGAAACATACCGCTTGCACGGATCCTCATTAGAAAAGGGGCGTTGCTCAACGCACCTGCTGGGTCGAATAGAGGTATGACTGCATTGCAGGCTGCTGCATTCGGCGGGCATTCCTCAATGGTAGGGTTTCTGGTTACAAATGGCGCTGATATCAATGCTGCTCCAGCAGCCTATGCAGGCATGACAGCTCTACGGGCAGCTGTGGCTGGTGGAAATCACGAAGTCGTGAAGGCTTTGATCCAGCTCGGGGCAGATGTGAAGTGTCTTGCTCCATGCTGGGACAGAGAACCCCCCTTTGTGGCAGCAGTGCAGCACAGAGACCTCGCAATGCTGGGAACATTGATTGCCCATGGTGCTGCACTTACCAATGATGAAGCTACCCAAGGTCTTGAAATCGGCATTCCGCATGTCTTTACACCTGTCACTCCTCTAGAAACCGCGGCTGAGATTGGGTGGCTGGAAGGAGCAAAGTACCTTTTGCATTGCGGTGCTAAGACCAGCTTCCGCCGCCCAGCAGATGATATATTTGGCTGCGTCACAGCTTTGGGCTGGGCCATCAAGAATCACGACAAGCCCATGCTGCAATTGCTACTGGAGAACGGTGCAGTCGCCAATTTCACGACCAGGGAGTTCTATCGATCCGTGATTCGTCACTCATTAGCGGAGGCAAGTGACGCTATGATCCTGAGGCTTCTGTTGCAGTATGATCCTGATCCGCAGAAATCTCTGGAAGACGGATTACTTCTACAGTATGCTGTGGAACAATTATACCCACACCTGGAAGTATATAAACTTCTATTTGAAGAAATGGCGGTCCTCCCGAAACCGATCTGGTTGGCGCACGCGCAGCTAGTCTGGGAATCCATACGTTCATGCTACGTTTTTAATAGAATGAACAGTGCTCTCTGTATTAGCATTGTTGATCTATTTTGGGAGGCCAGTGGAGATATTTCTGGGTGCTTTCAACCCACCAGAACGTGCCTTCAGGTGGCGCTTAGACAAGGTGACGAAGAGCTTGCAGAGTATTTATTGTCCCGTGGTGCGACTTCAGACGCCCCTGCAACAGAATACTCCGGAACACCCCTGCAGGAGGCTATTGCGAACGGATGCTATAGTCTCATACCAAATTTGCTCCGAAATGGGGCCGATGTCAACGCTTCTCCCTGCCTGAACCCATCACGAGCTATATCCGCACTCCAAGCTGCTGCGGATCGAGGCCTGGTGAACGTGGCTCGGATTCTATTAGAGGCCGGCGCGGATGTCACCGCATGCCATAATGGAAAGACTGCCATACAGCTCGCTGCACTTAGTGGCCGAACTGACATGGTGGCATTATTGCTACAATCACTACCGGTTGACAGCAAGTTGATCACCACCTGTTCAACTGCAGCATCTGAAGCGGAGTCAAAACATTATGTTGAACTTGCTGGGTGGCTGAGAGGGTATTTTGCTTGGAGAGCGCGCCCAACTATGGGGATATATGACAGCGTGTTAGATTTCATATCCTCTTCGGAGAATACGGAAAGGAGATTAGATTAGACATTGATCATACACGCTTTCTCTGCGTCGATTGACTAACAGATAGTACGCGTTGTCTAACGCTCGCCGTATATATACAGTAGTTATGACAAACCCACGGCGGCTCGTGACGTATTAAGCCTTATACTAAGGGTACTTTTGCGCAATATCACAGTGCGGCCTGGACGCCCTGAGGGTTTTTGAAGATATCCTTCGGGTCCAGATCTGCCTTTAACCCTTCCAGCCTGGGAAGATTACTGCCCCAGTATGCGCGCTGGGCACTAGGCATGTCAGGGTCCGGGCAGCCGAGATACGCACGTCCCGCGCTCTCCGGGACGGCATCAGTAAGGACGCCATAGAGACCGTCGGTGAAATCGGATTGCGTCTGCGAGATCGAACCCAGCGGATTCACCATGAAGAATTGGATCAAGAACAGCAGATCCCGGTGGCCATATGCAGTGGCATCGGTAGGAACAGAGTTAATAGCGCCGCCCTCGAGACTTATAGTGGCAAACCAAGTCAGGGAGCCAGCATTGTTGCTGTGAATGTATTCGAAGAACTCATCAATCGCGGAATCAGGAATCAGGGTGTCGGGCGTGAAGCCAAGCGACTTTGTATAGAACCACGTCGGGGTGTCGCCAACAATTTGGAGAATTGTGTCTTGCAGAGCATGCCCGATCATTCCCAGCCAGTCCTCCAGGACCAGGATCGTACCAGGCTCACTGATAGGGAATTTATTCTCCAAGTCCAACGAGTCAAACTCCTCCTTTGACCCGAAGAAGATGCCTTCCAGGATAATCTGCCCGTCAGCGATAATCAAATTGGTCTCGAATTTCCACGACAGATCCTCTTGCGCTACAAATGCCTGCCAATCTTTAAGCACCTGTGCCTTCTGCGCCGCAGTTCCAAGATTGAATCCGTACGAGAACTGAACAGCCAGTCCCGGCGCCGGTTGAGTGCGCACTTTGAACTCAGTCACAATCCCAAAACTCGCGGCCGCACCCTTAACAGCCCAAAAGACATCCTGGTTCTGAGCCTCTGACGCTCGCACGATACTTGAATTCGCCAACACCACTTCGACTTCTTGGACATGGTCCAGCGCCATCCCCCACTGGCGCATCGTCGGTCCCTGTCCGCCTACCGTTAAGTGGCCCCCGGCTTTGATACTAGGGCAGATTCCGTGCGCCATTGCTCTCTTTCCTGCACTGTAGAGTTTTGTGTCTATGTCGCCTAAGGTTATCCCCGGTCCGATTGTAGCGGTGTACGTCGAGTCGTCCATAGAGAATTGCGAAAAGTGCTTCATGTCGACTACTATCGCGCCGTCATCTCCTCCGAGGCCTAGAAAGCTGTTAACCACTCTCCCACAATGAAATTGTATCAAGGAAGAAGGAAGGTGTACCATAATTACCAAAACTGTGCCCTCCACTGCGCGCCTGAACCTTGTAGTCACGATCAGAGGCACATTTCACAATAGCAGCAATCTGCTCCGCGGACTGCGGGAAAGTCACTGCCGCTGGGGTAACAGGGAGATTCAGATTATACGCGTGGACTGCCGTGGACTGGTAAAGCAGCTGGTCTGAGAAGGCAACATGTGCTGAATTCCCACCGACGGCAGAAACCAGGCAGTCACGAGCATCAGCAATACTGGTGGTATTGCCCATAGCGAAACAAGGAAAATAGACTTCAGAGAGGGGAGATCACCCCATGGAGAAGGGGGAATCTGCACGCGCGACTGGAACGGGGCCCCCTTTTATGTGTCGTTATCCGAATAATAAGACATTGGCGTTATTCTGCAAGGGTCCTTGAGCCAAGGAGTGGCCGTCACAAATGGGCTGAGCATTGAAGGTGGATGCTACTTAGGCCGGGCCGAACCCCAGGGAGAATTCATATTGCTTGTCCTTCTTTGGTAGGAAACGGGGTGGCGCTGCCAGGTGGATATTGGTGTAACGCTCTGCCTCAGTGTGTTGACTGATAGCTCACACCAGGGTATTGGAATATTGGGCATGACAGCAAGACACGGTCCAAGTAGCAACCCCGCACGTGTTGTCAGGCAATCATAGGTCAATTATTGGAGCATTGTTTACTCTAGTAAACACGCTAACGTGCGGCCGTTGAGGGCTGAAACACCGGTGCCGCTAGTTGCATCAACTAAGGACAGCTTCACAACCCAGCCCATCAAAACCATATGAAAAATAAAATAGAAGATGATCAAAACAAAAATACACAGCGACTGAGATTTACATGTCGTCGCATAATACCACGAACCAGCCGCCGTCTTTGTTAAGGGAACTATAGCTGGGTACATCTGTTCGGCCTGTCGGTAGCATATTTCTAATGATATAGAATGAAACTCGAAATTTTGAAGCTTTCGATCATCGCTAGTAGATATAGAGGAGGGGGATGTAGTAGGAACTGCATGGCTGCTCGTGGCTGTTCGGTTAACTGTCCCTTTCTGCGCGTGCCTCGTTCATAGAGAGGACATGTGGGTATTGAATATATATCGTCTAGGAGCAGTGCCTCCCATCGCAGATCGGTTCCATTCTGGGTCATTCATTTTCCATGTTCTAGATGGGTTGCTACTGATACATATGATTGAGGCTTTAAATATACATATGGTATTGCTGATATACAATGCTTCGTTATCCCCAACAAGCCAGTTTCTCCTTCCGTGTGTAGAGGACGTCCTCATTGATCAAGGAGTTAAAAGTCTAATCGAATTAATGTCGCTTGGCGTCGGTAGAAGATCCATCGAGCTTGAAGTAACCAGGCTGAAGTAACTGAACAACACCTGTTGGATCATATCGCTCTGAGGAGGCATTCGGTCTATCGTCGTTCTCTTTCTGATAGCCAGCAATGACATCTTGAAACTCTCCCGCGTAATTCATGTATCGGAAGTGGTGATCCCATCCCTTTTCCTTCCCGTAATTTACTGTTCTTTCAATCGTCTCCTGCACAGCCTGTCGTATCCTTTGGCTATCAGCTTCACCAATCCAGCCAACTAACGATTCAAGTGAATCCGGCACCTACCCAGACCCCCTCCGCAGTGGATTGAAAGGATAGGTACAGTATAATTATATAACTAATTCCCATTCCAGTTCACTGGGCTCTTTCCAATAATTTGTTCCGCTGGTAACAAATCCAAGCTTTTGTAAAAGCCTCGCACTTCGCTGATTGTGTCGCTCTGTCTCGCCAATAAATCTCTTGACGCCCCTTTCATTGACTGCCCACTGTATAACCGCCTCGGATGCTTCTTTTGCAATCCCCCCACCCCAGAATGCCGGCGAAATACCGTATCTCAGCTCAACCATCTCCTGCCATGGTGGGAGAGGCGTGTCACCCTCTTCGCGGTCTGGGAGAGACGTCGTCGTTGCATCCCGGACCCCAGCATAGCCCACCCACTTAATCTCACGCAGGAGTTGCGAGTTCTGCCCCGCAAGACTCTGGAACTCATCTCCCTTGAGCACCAAGCAACGTGAAGTGCCTTCGGTAGTGTACTCATCGCGATCGCAGGACGCGCGCAGTCCTACAGCAAAATCACCCAGGCCCCGTCTCTTCCAAGACCGCTCAATATCACGCGTCTCGATCACTGCCCGAGTTTCATCGTCGCTCCAGTTGCGAGCCGGGAAATGGTCTCCAAAGGCCATTTGACAGAAGCTCTTGTCGGCATGTAAGCCTGCATAATGGGCGCGGTAGGTGGCCAAGGAGACGGCAATCGGGGTGGGCAAGAGCAGCAGTCTAGGTGTTAAAATGGCAAAGGGTTCAAAGGGGGTGTGAGATTGGGGAGACTCCATTGTCGACATGGTCCGTGTTGACTGATTAAATAAATGATGATGCCAGATTTGCTGTGGATTTAACGCCAACAGGCTGGATCTGACTAATTCTTAACTAACCAGAAGTGGCGGCATAACCACTCTGTATCGTCGTGGTATGGTTGATACAATATAACACCAGTACTGGAAAGTGCTGAGCATAAGGGTCGGGGATTACAATCTATTATTGTAGTATAACCTGATTTTTCTTATAGTAGGCTTAGCATCTCTTGTTCTTTAGGATTTGATACAAGGAGAGCTCGACTCAGGGAAACAGCTAACTGCATTATGACTCTGATTCTAGTAGAGACTGGCATCTTTCAGCTTCAGCATGTGTAAGACCCTCTGCGAGAACACCAAGGTATTCATGATGACAGGGCATTCGCCAATGGCGTTCAAGGATGTATGTCTAACGCGCCATCGCCGTGTATCCATCTCATGAACGTCTGCCAAGTACAAATACTGCGTCAACGGATTGGAGAGTCTCATTGTCGATAGCCGTATTGAAGTAATGACGACGAATGAAGCCATATAGGTAGGCTATTAGACAAGCAGGACCTCACCAAGAGGAAGAACGGCTAGATGGTTGCTATAGTGCATGTGTAGTGGGAAAAGCGTTTATCTATCCACACTATGCGAGTGCCGATGTCGGAACCTAGATAGCCGAATACAGCTGGATGAGAAGGTAATTTACACCATGGTGTCACCATTCAAATCCAATTGATCCCCAGGAGAGTTCGAAAATGATTGTATCGCCGCACAAATCTCCTTCATCAGGCCCCTCGCCGTCCCCGCAGACATCACGCCTTCTGAAGTGCACATCATCACGTCTAGAGAAGATTCTCTTGGGCTTGAGACAATCCACATCCCATTGGCAGGAATAAAATGCGCCCATCCCGAGAAAGTAGCCTTTGTTCCCGCTAGACGGAGACCGGCGCTGCGTTCTAGATTCTGGTGCTGAACGACGCAGGAAAAGGGGGTGTCAGCCGGCCAGTCGGTGCTCTGTCTGAAGATCTCTGAGGACCCAATGTAGTCGTAGGCCAGAGTGGAGACGCTTTGGTCTTGGACGTGCTGCAGCAGTTCGTAGGCTGTATATGACTCCTGGAGCGTTACCCACAAGGGGATAAAGTTCAGACACGCCCCGAGGACCTTGTCGATATTGGGGAGGGGCAGACTGCGTCCGTTTACAGTCTGGCCGAGAATGAGATCTGTTTGGGACGTGAGTCGAGCTAGTACGAACGCACAGGCAGCCTTGACGAGGCTGGCGGTGGTGATTCCCGCTGGTGCAGTGGGAAGTGGTATCTCTTTTGCGACGGAGACACGCCCGCCCGCTCGACCGGGCTGCGGGGCAGAGGGCCCAGTGGGGAGATTGAGACTGATGTTTGCAACTGATGATCCGTGAAGATAGTTACGCCAGAAGGCAAAGGCTTTGTCTGTGGTTCGGGATGCACGGAAATACATGTACGAAGAGAAATCCACCGCAACGCTGGTTCTCATACCGGAGTACTCGGCCGCTATATCGTCGAGCAACACGCGTATGGAAAGGCCATCATACTGCGCATGTGAAATACGAATGATAAAGACGTGCCTGGTGCTGCTGTTGGACACGAGGCTGAAGTGGAGCGGAGCCGAATTGACAATGGATGAAATCTGGCAATCGTCTTGGGAGAGATTGTCGCAGTACATCATGAGGTTTTCGTCCGTAGTAATATGTTGCAAAGGTCGATCTAGAGACTTGAGAATCACTTGTAACAGGCTTTTCCTCGTCCGAATAAACGCCGTGCGGAGGATAGCATGGTTTGCTATGACGGCCTTGCATGCAACGCGTAGCATATCTACATCGACTGGGCCTTCGATGTCATGGCATTGATATACTGGGGTCCACTGTGTGAGGAGGAAAGATTGACCATCTGTCACAGGCAAAACATCAGCGATGTTAGAAGCCTGGGACACAAGACCCAGGCGAATGGCTTCTTGAATAGCCGATTCTCGAGTCCCCACATCCACCAGGGAGAACGGTTCGGACGCATAGTCCTCGTCAACAGGCTCGGATTCTAGAGTGGCCAAGGTAGAAATCTTCGGATTCTGTAGAATGTCCGTCACGGCCAGGGCAAGTCCTTCCGCGCGAGCCCGGGCCGCCATATACATGGCATTGACAGAATCCCCACCTAGGTGGAAAAAGTTGTCGTCGATGCCAATTTCGTCCATGGGTACCCTGAGGACATCGGCCCAGATTACCTGGAGCTTTCTTTCTGCCTCCTTTCTCGGGGCGCGCTTCTTCTCCTCCATAGCCATGCGATATTCACTGCGCCTGGAGTCTGACATGGCTACAACCGCTTCTCGTAACGCTTTGCGGTCAACCTTGCCCGTCACCCCCTGGGGCAGTCTGGAAACGGGAATAATCAAAGAAGGAATCATGAATGCTGGGATGCGGTCACGGAGCTCAGCGGTTGCTGTGGCGCACCGTTTGCGAAATTCGGCAGACGAGGGTAAGAAGTAATTGTCTGGTATTTCCGCTTCATCCACAACACGATGAACGAATGCAGCCAGAGATGCGCTTGGCTGGGAGCCCGCAGACGGAATAACTTCTGCTACGACGTTGACAGCATCCTCGAATAGCTCCTGGACGTGCCACTCAACCTCGCCGAGTTCAATGCGCTGGCCCCGAAGCTTGACTTGAGTGTCTTTCCGGCCAACATAGCGCAGGGAGCCATCCAGGTTGTAGCAGAACAGATCTCCCGTTTTATATAAACGGCAAAGGGGGTCCCCAGGATCGCTGCAGCAGCCGAGGGAGCGATTGAGGTCGTCAAGCCAGGGGGGAGTCGGGATAAATGCTGCAGCAGTCTTCTCCGAATCTCCCATATACCCGAGTCCAACGTGAGGCCCATTCATCAACAGCTCACCCACCGCCCCAATTGGGACCAATTGGTCCGAGTTCTGCGGGTGTACCAGCCAAGAGCGCCCGCCCATGGCATATCCAATTGTGTTGGGGGTGGACTCTGGCTTGACATGGAAATTCTTATACGTGGACCCGGCCTCGGCTGGCCCGTAGGAATTCACCAAGTGCACTCGGTGTGCCCATTTGCGTATATCCTTAGCCTGCATAGATTCCCCACCCAGTAGTAGCACCTCCAGGGAGGGAAACTCGTCGGGATTCAAGGTGTAGGCAAAGGATGGGGTGAACAAAGTATGTGTCGGTCTTAGGGCCGCAGCAGCTTCGGCAATTCCGTTCAACCGTTGCTCATCTCGAGGTATACACACGCATCCTCCGGAAACCAAGACCCAGAGCTGCTCAACTGTTGCAACATCAAAGGCATAGGAGCAGAATTGAAGCCAGCGAGTGGACTGGTCAATCCCAATTCCCTTGATATTGGGAATCGCGGCAGCAAGAAACGTCGTGTGGTCAATTATAACGCCCTTTGGTTTGCCCGTGGAGCCAGACGTGAAGACTGTGTATAAAGGCCAGTCCGGCTGTGCCGCTGGGAGCTCCACCGTCTCATCAACTGTCCAGCGAGAATAATCGCCCGTTGACAGAACCACGTCTGGAGCCAGGTCGAGGGCGGCGCGGACCTGCGTTGGAGACGCTATGACCAATGAAGCTTGGGCTAACTGACAGTTTTCCTTTAATCGCTTGACTGGCTGAGATGGATCAAGTAACATAATGGCACCTCCACACTTTAGGACAGCAAGCATGGCCACTACTGCCCATCGTGACTTTTCAGTGTAAATGGGGACATAGCTTCGCGACTTGACTCCTCTCGCAACAAGATGCCTGGCTAGACCCGTGGATAGCTGATCCAGAGCGCCGTAGGTGAATTGGCCGTCCCAGGCATGCACGGCCGGCCGCTGGGAGAGTTCGGTGCAGGTTTGCAAGACCAGTGCGGTCACCGACGATTTGGTGTATGTCGGCAGAGGGTTCCATTGGATCAATTGTTCCAGGTCCTGGGGGCTAATAGCGCGCAGTTCGCGTACAGGCCGGCTATGGTCAGCCAGAATAAGGCACAGTGTGCCCTGCAAACTCCATAGAAGACGCTGCACCTCTTGCTGGGCGATTACTCGGGCGTCAAACTTGACCGAAACAGCCACTTGTTCAGGATCTGCTGTAAGCTGGCATGTTACCACGAGAGGGGAATTGGCAAACCCGCCGGCAACGGCTTCGGAGTCTACACGATTGACAAAAAGAGATCCTGCGGCTGATTCCCAGGGCGACTGGATGGTCAAGTGGTTTTGGAAGCTGCACGCAAGTTCCGATTCGGGACCAAAGGTTCGCATTCGCTGTAACCCAGTCTGCTCGTATGGCGTAATATGGGCGATTTGCTCTTGCTGGGCATTCAGGGCATGACTGATAATTTCCTGCGGGTGGATTTGAATACGCATCGGAACTGTGGCAATCGTTGGGCCAGCCATCTTGTCGATGCCACTGATATTGGCTGCTCGGCCCGTCAAAGTCAAGCCAAAGACAACATCGTTTGTGCCGGTATAGAAGCCCAGGACGAGGCCCCATGCTAATTGGATGGCAGTTGATATGGTGAAGCCTCTCTGGACCGCCTTTGGAATTTGCATCGGAAATTCAAGCTTATGGGTTGAGGCAGGCTTGAAGTTTGGAGACGGCAGCCGTGGGAATTGGGCCGCAGTAAGGCCGTTGAACTGCGAGCTCCAGAATGCCCTATCATCTTTGGTGTCCTGCACGTAGCGGATGAACTGATTATAAGGCGTGGCCATCATGCTGCCCCCTTGGTAGGCGGCCTCCAGTTGCTTTAGGTGTAGCTGCAGAACCCACCGGTCACAGATGCTGTGATGCATGATTAGTATTAGATACATTCTGCCGGACGCCGGGGCTTCCTCCACTATGCAGGAACGTAAGAGGGGTCTTCCAAGGCCAGTGTGAAGTCGCTCAGGTTGGTCAAGATATTCATCCTTGGATGTCGCAACGTCCCAGGCTGGAGAGCCGTCCAGGACCACCTGGAGGGTCTCGCCGCTGTTTGGCTGAACGAACCTGGTACGAAGAAGTTCGTGTTTCGCAACCACTGTCTCCCATGCCGTTTTGAGCCGTTGAATATCGATACCCGGCCGGATTTCATAGATGCTTTGGCTTATGTATGAGCCTGGGTTCTGCAGGGATAGCGCAAATAGGCCCTCTTGGAGGGCACTGCACGGATAGATGTCTTCGATCTGGCCGACAGGCACTCCACATTGCTTTGCAGCCGATTGGAGTATACTCCCTTTTGCTGATGTATCTACCAGCGCGAATGCATCCACTGTCTGATTGATAGCCGGCTCTGTCTGGGATGAGACAGTGGCCATTTCCCGGATGACCGGGTGTTGGAGGATATCGTTCACCGTCAGCCTGATACCTTTCTCTCGTGCCAGTCCCACCAATTTCAGGGCCTTTATCGAGTCGCCGCCCAGGTGGAAGAAATTTAGATTGACTCCCAGATCATGAGAAGGATGTTGAAGTATTTCGCCCACCAGGGTCATAAGTTGGGCCTCGACCTCGGATGATGGTGACACGAGATCCTCATTTGTTCTGATGAGATTGAGAAATTCCGACTGTGGCAGAGTATTCATTTCTCTTCGGATGCTCAATCGATCAATCTTCCCCGAGACAGTACGAGGAAAGCGACGGACCAGAATAAAAACGTTCGGCACCATATATCTGGGTATCAGTGACCGTATAGTTTCTGCTGCACGAGAGCCCTGGGCTTGGAATTCCACATTGCTTGGAGCGAACCACGGTGCGTCTTCTTTGCAAACTGTCTTGAAAGGCTGGTGGATGAAGGCCGCCAGTACTTGCTGATCCCCATTACCACGGGGTGTGATAGCCTCCACAACAACCTTCAGAGACTCGGGATAGCAGTTCTTCACGTGGAACTCAACTTCGCCCAGCTCCACTCGCTGTCCACGGATCTTCAGCTGGGTATCCTTTCGTCCCATGTACATTAAGCTGCCATCCGGAAGGAACCGCATCAAATCACCTGTTCGATACATGCGGCCTTTATCAGATTGACCCAGGGCAGTCCGCCACGGCGGCCTGGCGAGGAAGACGGCATCTGTTTTCTGGTGATCGTTAAGATACCCCTGGACGAGAGAGGGCCCTTCAATAAGTAGTTCCCCAACAGAGCCGATGGGTGCAAGCCGTGTGTGGTCCGTGGGATCTACGAGCCACATCTGACCATTTATGGGTCTACCTATACTTCCTGTGTTGCTGAAAGGCGTAATCCTCTCGGAGGTGCAGAATATCCCTATCCATTCAGTAAGCCCATAACATTGATACAGGGATACCTTCTCGGCCCATGTGAGGACGTGACCCTTCTGCAAAGGCTCTCCTCCCGTCATGACCATTCGAAGGCTGGGCACAGCCTCTGGCTGAATGGATCCGAGAACTGTTGGCGTCGTCAGGATGTGGCTCACTGCCATATCATTGATGGCATTCACCAAGCTGCTAATACTTGAACGGTCCTCGTCCGAGGGGATGCACACCGTACCACCGCCACTCAGAGTACAGTATGTCTCCATAATGGACATCCCGAAGGTATAAGACGCGAGCTGGAGGAATCGTGCATGCTCACTGAGATGCAAGGCGGGAGTCTGACTGGCAATACTGGCAAAGGCACCGTGGCTCACGACACACCCCTTGGGCTTGCCAGTACTTCCTGAGGTAAAGAGACAGTATGCCGCCGAGCTGACGTCCGGTAAATATGGGGAGAATGTGCCTGGCAGGGGGACATCCAGAATTGACGCCGCGGTAATAACAAGAGGCTTACTCACACTCCTTAGAAGATCGGCATAACAAGACGACGTCAGTACCAGCTTGGCTCCCACGGCCTTGACGATTTGCTCCAGCCGAGGGAGTGGCTGTGACGGTTCTAGGGGAACAACAGCAGCTCCTGTCTTGTGGACGCCGATAACAGCAATAACAGCCCAAATCGATTTCTCGAAACACACAGGAATGAACATATTTGGTCCAATTCCGGCGTTCTTTAGATAGTGTGCAGCCCGTGACGAAACCCTGTCCAGTTCTGCGAAGGTCATATGCCCATCCCAGGCACAAATTGCAGTTTTATCAGGCACACTTAGGGCTAATTCCTGCAGTCTATGCCACCAGGGAAGGGGTTCTTGTTCGTGGTGTCCATCGCCGCTCCAGACGTTCATCTGCTGGATATTGACATCACTGACTAGGCATAGTGCACTCAGTGGGTCATCAAGCTGGTGGCGTGCAAGTATTAAGCCTTGGTGGATGGCACTAGCCAGGTGTTTGGCCATAGAATGGCCGAGAAGGGTTTCCTTATACTCCAAAGAGATTCGGAGTTGATCATCCCCACGCCGTAAATGTAGGAAAATTCCACAGCTCTGCCACAGTTAAAATACATATCAAGTTTAGCATAGGGGTATGGACTATTACCGCAGGTGTTTCTTCGCTTGCGCTCACCGTGGATAGGGGAATGGCATCCAAAGACATACATTTTTCCAGCGCAACCCCAACGTTTGAGTTGGCTAGTCCCGGCTCCTTCACATGAGCCAGAGACCAGTTCTTCATATGGCACAATTCCCGAATGGTTGTTTCACTCGATAGAGGAATCACCAATAATTGTTGCGTGTCGGTGGTGGCGACTGCGTTTCCACGAACCCAGAGATGCACACACTCGGTCTCGGTGAAGCAGCGCAGTACGGCCGCCCACACTGCTACCGCATACACCCATGGCTGAATGTTTGTAATCTCTACAAGGTCACAGAGATCCACGGCTTCGATCTCTAATTTTTCTGTTCCCTCACAGGTTGATGTACCGACAGAACGATCGGAAAGCTGAGGAAACAAACAGGCCGTCGCCCCCATTGCCACTTTGGGGGCCTCCTGGTGTGCGTTCAAACCCATTGAGACAATGTCTACAAAGGACTGAGGGCAGACACTGGAAAAAGGATCGGGGTCTCTTCGTGTGGTCGATGGGCGTTATTTTTATGAGCGCTCTGCGACGTGCAAACAAATGGATATTGATAGCAGGCAAGCGTCTTCGGAAAATGACACACCTTTCCAAGACTAGGGTTACGTGGCTTTCTTCCAAGCTGTCCCCAACTCCTTGCATAAGTGACGGGTCCGTTTGTCAGCGGTGAAGGAGAATGCAATAGTTCTGCAGGACATATCCTACCAGTCACCGAACCTATCTTCTCAGCTCACCATCTGTATCTCCTTGCATCATCCCGGTGATTGCGCGTTCACCTGGAAACGCCATTTAGTATCGACATGAGACGCCCTGGCACTTTCTGGTTGAAATTCTAGCAAGCTACCTTTACAGCATAGAAAGATGACTGTTATAGACTTATTGGAACCTTGTGTTTTCCCATCACTTAACAGCACCGCCGCTGGGCCAGAGATATGGGGCAGTTTGGAGACACCAACGCCCTTCACCCTCAGGATACTCGAGCACTGCCGGGAAGTGGGATCGGAGCCTTCTATATTTCTATCAGCTATCTGGTCTGTTCTGCTGTCTGTTTACGTCGACACCAAAGTGGCAAAGATATGGTGGTCTGGGGGTCCAGGCAAACACCACACCGAGTCAGCTGGAAAGCAATGCATGGGATCGGGGTTGAGGTCCATCTCCCTGGCAGATAAAAGGACTTTCAAAGACCTTCTCCAGCGTCAGTTCTGGTCGAAGCAGCCTGCGTCCGATAATGACGATGTATCCAACACCGGGATCCTCATACTTGAAGCATCGGATCACACCCTCAATTGGGGCAGGGAGGTTGACCAGTTGAAAGTAAGTAAACCGTTGGGAACCTATCATCTACTATTCTCAGGCCCGGAGCTAATGATTTATTTGTACAGAACTGTGAAGTCCTTTTGAAGTTGCAGGCATGTTCCGGACAGAGCAGCCTCAGTTTATCCTATCGAACAAGCATATTGTCCGACTTCCACGCAGCCAGTCTGCTAGACACGGTCCAGCAAATCGCCAGCGCCGCAATTGAAAACCCAGAGCAGCCTTTAGCCGAATTGAGATTCATCGGCCAGCAAGACCTCACCAAAATAACGACCTGGAATGCCCATGAGATACGCGAGGCCGACTGTCCCATGCACGAGATCATCCATAGACGTGCGGTAGACCATCCACAGGCAATGGCCGTAGAAGCCTGGGATGGAAGGTTAACATATGCTGAGCTGGACCAGATGACATCTCACCTGGCTGCTCATCTAATGAAAGCCGGGGTCGGTCCTGGTACATTTGTGCCACTCTGCTTTGAAAAGTCGTTTTGGGCAGTCCTAGCGGCACTGGCGGTGAATAAGTCCGGCGCAGCATTCGTTCCTCTAGATCCGGAAATCCCTACTGAGCGTGCTGAAGCGATTATCAAGCAGACGGGTGCCAGGTTCATTCTAGCTTCCGATTTGCAAGCTGCTTCGCGGAGGAAAACTGGATATGTGGTCCTTGTTCCGTCAGAGTTGATGTCAAGACCAGGTATTGATGGTGCATTACTTCCAGATATTGCAAATCAACTAAACCTACCGGCATATTGTCTTTTCACATCCGGAAGCACAGGGACACCGAAGGGCTGCGTGGTCAGCCATGCATCGTTTGCCAGCGTTGTATACCATGGCCCACAATTGCAGATCCGCCCTGCTACTCGTGTTTTGCAATTCGCTTCTTTCAGCTTTGGTATCTCGCTGATCGAAGTCTACTGTACCTTGAGCTGTGGCGGAACTACCTGTATCCCTTCGGATACGCAGCGCTTGAACTCTCTAGCACAGGCAATCACCTCAATGAACGTTGAATGGGCAATAATGACACCTACCGCTCTCGATTCCCTCTCGCCCAGCGAGGTTCCAACCTTGGGAACCGTAATAGTTGGCGGCGAGCCAATACAGGCGGTTCAGGCTAACCTGTGGGCACCAGAAGTCCTCCTTTTCCAGGCATACGGCCTTACAGAGTGGGCTGGGATCCTTAGTGTATCCAACCCAATCCGACCATGCAACCCAGCGCCCAATGTTGGGTTCCCCGTGAATGGGAAAGCATGGCTTGTGGATCCAAATGACCGGACCAGACTTCAGCCCGTCGGAGCTGTTGCAGAACTCATGATTGAAGGCCCGACTCTGGCACAGGGTTACCTAAACAACCCAAAGAGCACCGCTGCCTCGTTTGTATTACCGCCATATGGCATGCAGGCTATTGGCGAGGTCAGCACTTCTCACAACAGACGGCTGTATGCCACTGGAGACCTAGTGCGGTACAATATAGACGGTAGCATTAGGCACATGGGCCGTAAGGATGGTCAGATCAAAATCCGCGGGCAGCGTATAGAGGTTACAGAAGTCGAGTTTGCTTTACGTCGGGTGCTCCCTCGTGCGAAACAGGCAATGGTTGCTAGGGTCCGGACTGCATCCAACGGCCTACTGTCTCTCGCAGCCTTCATATTGGAAGGCCAGGGAGATGAGGCCCCAAATATAACCGCGGGATCATCGGTTCTGGCAGATCCTAGTTCCGATTTCCTACAGCGGATCAGAGCTGCCAAGGAGAAGCTTGTGGATATTCTGCCGTCATATATGATACCTGCAATTTTCTTGCCTCTTCGTCACTCGCCGCGAACTGCCACTGGGAAGACAGACCGTCGCCGCTTGCAGAAAGAGGGAGATTCACTTTCCGTGGACCAGTGGAAGCAATACACAACGGAGCACACAGGAAATAACGAAGACCGGCCCCTATCTCGTACAGAGCAACGGATTTCACGGATATGGAGCAAGTTGTTTCGCTTGGATGCCGGTCAGATAAAGGCTAGCGACGACTTCCTTGCACTGGGTGGTGACTCGAGCGGTGCCATGAGACTTGTGGCAATGGCACGGGGCGAAGGTCTTATATTGACAATTGCCGACGTGTTGTCCTCTCCACGACTGGAGGATCTGGCGCAGAAAGCAACCATTTCTTCCGATCACTCAATTCCAAATGGTATATCCGATTCAGCAAACAGCCATCACGCGACTGGACAGTCTCTAGTGGAGGATTCCGTCCGACGAGTGTGCATTTCAAACGTCTGCAAACAGGGCACAGCACTCGCTGAACCTGTTGCCGACGTGCTTCCAGCGACAGCAACCCAACAGTTCTGGGCCAAGTACAGTGGCTTGGATTGCTTTACCTTCATGTTGGAAGGTGAAGTGGATCTTGATGCAATGCAAAATGCGTGTGACGCGGTGGTGGAAAGACATAGCATACTCCGCACTGTTCTCACTCGGACCAAGTATGGCATGTTTCAGGTAGTTCTAGAGAAGGCCGATATCCGCCTTCGCCATATAACTACTAACGACGCCATTTTGGATGTTTGCAACAGCATATGTGGCGACTCCGTCGTGGGTCACGCTTGTCAGTTGGACCAACTTCCAACCCAATTTATTCTGGTATCAGGGAGCAGGACGCGGCATGCGCTGATATTTCGCTTGTCGCAAACCCAGATAAACGCTTTCAGCCTTCCAATATTGTTCACCGACTTTGCAAGTGCCTATGACGGCCGTTCGCTACCCCCTGGACGCCATTTTGCCGACTATACACGTCACATCTTGCAACAGGACCAGACTTCCGGCTATGAATTCTGGCGAAAGTACTTGCAAGGCGCAACGTTGACGCCATTCGGCCCATTTACAGCGAGCGATTCGGGAACTGCAGCCAAGAAACTCTCGATCACCCTCAAGCTCCCATATGTACCAGAGGGTCCTGCCGGGGTCACAAGAGCCACCTTGATCAAGGCATGTTGGGCCCTGGTCCAGGCCCAGGTATCCAAGCAAACCGATATTGTCTTTGGACAGGCCGTCGGCGGTCGAAATATCTTGCCCCCCGAGCTTCAAAACATCGTCGGTGCGTGCCAAAATTACATCCCCATCCGTGTCCACCTGCAGGCCACGTGGACTCTCGATGAGTACCTTCACCACGTCCAGGAGCAATCCTTCAAAACAGTAAACTATGACGCCATGGAGATATCGAAGATTATCCAGAATAGCACCTCGTGGGACCCCGGCGCTTTCTTTCCATGTTACCATTCGCATATCAACAAGACTACCCGGCGCGAACTCCCATTCCAGAGGATCCTCAACACTTCACATCGGCGTTTCGCGAAACATGCCACACCCCCGACGACTGTGATTGTCTCAGGCCAGGATTCTAATCATACCGACCTTGGGGTGATAACTTCATCTCACACCATGAATGAAGAGCAGGCATCTTCTTTGTTGGAGCGGCTGGCCGATATGTTGCAGACATTTCAAAAGTGCCCTGAGATGCGCTTGGCCGGGCTTTTGGCCACGAAGAGCGATGGCTGGATTTGATAGAACTGAGTCGACTGTTATATAGGAACACACAAAGCAGACTAAGAATATGACGATCAATGATAGGGGATTTACGGGATTTCTCGAGGACATTAGACTACCTATGGGAGTGGGATGGGAGGCTGAAGCCGAACGTATTATTTCACCTGGCATAAATATACCCAGAGAAAGCCCTTGATCTTATCATTTTCGTTTCCATTGCTCCGTACTTTCAAGTGCTTTTCCGTGTATGTTGAGCCGTGATTGTATATTTTGGTAAATCACTCAAGGTGGTATGGCAACGTGTATACCGAAACGATCAATGTGTCTTTCGCTGGCAGATGGAGAATATTACACCATCTCAGCCAGTTCAGCACAACCCAGCATTCCACAGTGCAACATTCTCAGTCCCTTACCGGCAAGGAGACGCTCAGCCCGCCCCCCTCCCTTCTGCCCAACCTTTTCCCCAGGGCTCCCATAATCCCATCCTCTTCTCAAGCATCCATACGGTGATACGCGGCCATTCAAGCTAATATTTGAATAAGGACCGAAAACTAAAGGATTCACCACTATGACTGTCTCTGGAACGGAAAGCGATGCTGAAACCGTCGCATTGCGTCTGCTGCAGAATGTCCGCAAATCCAACTTGAGTTCACAGACCGGGGAGAGGGCTCCCAATGATATATCATCAATCTTGACCGATCTGAGGGAGTTAGAGGCCCTTGTAACCATTCCACAGATGTGGAACTACCAGGTTGCGACAGCATATCAGCGCAGCACGGGGCTATGCCTGCTGATGGACTGGAATATTCCCGAACATCTGTCCCGGGCAGGGGGAACCATGTCTTTGGACAAGCTGAGCAGCGTGACGGGCATTTCAAAGAATCTTCTGAGTAGGGATTGTATTGCATTCTCCAGGTCCTGCGCCTGAGCTGACTCCCACACAGGAGGGATAATGAGGGAAGCGGTATTATGGCACATTGTCGATGAACCGGCGCGAGAAGAATACCAACTCAATATCCGCTCCGAGCATTTGCTCAACAAGGGTCATGCTGCCCGTGTGCACCATCAGTATTTGAAAACAAAGATGCGCAGACATTGGAGCTATCACTGACGAGGGCCTAGTTGTGATGTTGGCTTCCGATCCAACGCATTTCTACCGGAGTATCTTTCGAAAGCCAACGGGCAGCAAGACGGTCCAGGTCCAGTCGCTTTTCAAATGGCCTTTCAGAGTATGTGCTAATGATATCTACTGTTGGATAAACCCATTCTTGAGCTGACCGCTGCAGCCGAGAGGCCATTTTATGAATCTCTGGCATGCGACAAGATCCGGGGTCCGCGATTCAACAGCTATCTCGAGGCAGCATCATTCGTTGATCAAAACCCCATCGAGCGATTCTTTCCATTCGAACAGTTGAAATCAGGGGCATTGGTGGTCGACGTTGGTGGTGGCAAGGGCCAGGTGTCCATGCGAGTTGCTCGCCAGTACCCGAATTTGTCGTTTATCGTCCAGGACCATGTTGTGAAAAGACCAGAAACGGCTGCAGCGGACGACCAAGAGGCTATATCACGAATTCAGTGGCAGCAGCATGACTTTTTCAACGAGCAGCCCGTGAAAGGGGCAGACGTCTATCTGATGAAAGCGGTCATTATGGATCAATCGATACCGTAAGCATCACGCACTTTGGAGAATCCCGGCCATAATCAAACTGACAGTAACAGTAACTCCCGGAGGTTGATCCAGAATATTGCAGATGCCATGGAACCGAACAAGTCAGTCCTTCTGATTGACGACGCCCTGGATCCAGGCTCCGACGGACAGCTTTCTGCCGCGGGGAATTTCATGAACACCCAGATGTTGACCTGCTTTGGCGCTCGCTGGAAGCTTATGGAGGAATGGGAGAGCATTATATACGGGGCTTGTAGTCGACTTGAGATTGTTGACCGTCGAACAGTGTCAAACGAGGCCGGCTGCAGGGCATTTTTCCGGCTCAACAAACGCAGCTAGTGTTCTATTATATCTTTCTGCTCGGTGTCTGTGAGTCGGCCGGTGATATACAGCAAGGTGAAATGAGATAGTCTAGGAGAATAAGCAGTACGAACAATCTCACTTGGATCATGTTATAATCGGGGGCACGAGATACTCTCCGTGGCTATATTGGCTCGCTTAGTACGTGGTATGATTGTATAATTACGAAAACCCACAAAAGGCCTAGCATAAAGTCATGTATAGGTATTAGCATGATACTAAACCTATCATCCGGTCATGTGTCTAAAGACTGGAAAGCTGGCGATATTATCAGAACTTGGGATGTAGAGTTACTATGAAGAAAGGAATGTTCCAAGGGCTACTTCTGATATACAGGCCTGACTATTAAACATCATGTAACTGACAGTTCATTCCAGTGAATTCATTGCCTCTACAGGTAGTCTTATATCAGGAATCTGCCAATATACATCCTTCGCTCTCCAGATAGTAAGTCATGCCGGAATTTCGAAGATTATTTGGGTGATGCTTCTAATTTACAGTGCCATCAGCGCTGAAAATCAAACTCCAATAGTGCACCAGGCAGCAAAAGTGGATATAACAGAAGGGTTTCAGAAATACCTCCAGGCGGGTTGCAGGGTCTCTACCTCATAGGTCCCGCTGCTTCATTTAACAGCTACTTGGGGCTGAGGTCGAGACTGGGCTCGCGGAGGAGCTTGTTACGCACCACCGCCGGTAACGCCATCGAGAGGGTTCGAACCGAGAACTGGGTTGAGGCCCGGGGAGTCGGTGTCTGGTTGAGCGTTCACAGTACCAGTGAAAAAAGCCAGAGCACAGGCTTGAATGATGAATTTGAGCTGCATACTGGGTTTCACGGATGGATGTGCAAAGATCAATGTACAGGTAAGACAGAGTTTGTTGATACCAAATCGGAGTGGTGTGAGGAAAATAGAGAAGCTGGTTATTCTGTTTGGCTTGAGGGGGCAACAGGGGGGTATATATCTTCCCACAACCCCAGTTACAATCAGTTGACCTCTCAGCAGGCAACTCAGATTTTCCCCCTTGATTTTGAGTTCGATGATATTCACGGCCTGTGAAACGAATGTAAACTATTCAAATCAAGTCTGACTCGTAGCGTAGGGATCTGCACAGGGTTACACAGATTATCAACAACTCTCCCCCACCAAAGGGCGCTAAGAGCATTAATAGATAAAAACAAGCAACTAGATTCCCTGTATAGAACCGCGTGATCTGATACGGCAGATCAGATGGCTCATATCAAGAACTCCAATACCCATGCCACACATGTGTCTATACCATTTCGAGCATGGGTCTCGCTTTTCCCGTGCTTTCAACCGAATCGTGAATGGCCTGTACGACCGATTCCCGGCTTGATCCCGTTGCTGACGAACAATTATGGATGTTGATTCTTGGATATGTACCCAAGACCGGATCCGTCTGACAGAGGCACATCAAACGCCGGAATGCAGCTCTAAGAGTACCATCTGGTACAGTTAACGCGAGCCCCCACCATACACTTTGCCAGCTACGCCTCTGGAGCCGGGGATTCTCAAGAGACATGTCTCTTTCGGGACGCTTGGGCCAGATGCCATTGGAATCTGTTACATCCAATCCAGCAGGGATGGCTCAAGAATTTGAAAATGGCAGCTGAAGGAATTATGGTGGATGCTGGCAGACAATGGCATATTCCAGCTTCGAAAGTCCAGCCTTTGCCTTCCGAGTGATTCGCTTGAAACGCTCTTTGGAAATTCGAAATTGAATCAATGCCAGCAACGCTATATACAGGAAAAGTTGCATTACCCTGGACAGCCATGCACCGGCGGGTATAAAGTGGAAGTAGAAAGTGATGTAAAATACAGAATCATGCCAGGGCGCTTTTCTTTGCCGATGCCGTAAATAATGATATAATTAGCCCGACCTGCCCATTAATACCGAGTCGGACTCGCAGGCAACTCGTGAGGTGTCGTGTTGGGAGGTAGCTCATGGGCCATTGTTGTCGGAGGCAGCTCATGAGCCATTGCATTGGGATTACCCTGTAGCTCTGCCCTGATAGCGTTATCGCCAAGCTCCGACCCATATAATCCGTTCTTTTCTTTCGATGTCGTGCTAAAATCCGAACTCATGAGAGGAGCGGTTTCCGCCTGTTGTCGCCGTCGACGCAACAAGAACCAAACCAGTGCAATGATGAGTGCCAGGCCAGCACACCCGCCGACGACGCCGCCCGCAATGGCGCCCGTGTTTGTAGAGGATTCGGATGCTGCGTAGGATCCTGATTGGGGTCGTGCTTCGGTTCCTGAATTTCTGGCGCCGGGCGAGCCTGGTACCGAGGTTGCGGTCGCATTGCCTACCCAGGGACATCGCAGTCAGCTCTTCATTCTCGTAGCCGAAGAGCAGGGTATATCTTTGCGTTCGATCTCACCTCTCGCGACGGGAACCAAGGCTTCATCGTCTTTGCCGGCCGGAAGCCCGTCAGCGCAGCCAATGCCCGTAGTACTCGACCCATTGTACTCCAGGCCCCCGGCGAGGAAGCCCCGCGTCGTGTTCAAACAGCAGAAGTAACTGTCCTCGGACTGGTACAGGTCCCAGGTCTTGTTGTTTGCGCAGTGCAGGTCTTCCTTGAGAAAGTCCACGCACCCTGACTCAGTCGGACAGCAGGTGTTATTGTCTCCGCAGTATGTGCCCCCGGGGCAGCAGTTATACCAGTCACCCCAGGGATTACCACACGTTTCCTGGTTTGCAGAGCACGACCCGTTTTTCCTAAGTGCATAGCCAGCAGGCGGGCCGTAGCTGCTGTCACCCATGGTTTCTAAGAGGCGCGAGGCGCTGGTCGTGGCATATAGGTCTGGCGGTCGTCAGGTGTCGGTGTGGTGAAGAAAGATGCGGAAAAAGAGGCTGGACAGCTGGACAGGTACACAAGGCAGAGACAGCGGCCAAAGGGGGCTGAGCACCACCCGAGGGATCGACTGCTGTTGCATGAAACAAATACGAGGTCAGCCCCGTCAACGACTCAAATCATCCCATCAAGATGACGGTGGAGAGCCAGCTGCGACGGGCAAGGCTGAGTGGCTGTAAAGAGCCCCCTCTCGCATTGGCATTAACCCAATGACAATCCACAGCTCGCATGAATTGAGGCGCATCCACAGGGACTTCGGTTGGGCAGCGCCGACAAGGTCGTTGTTTGGCTGTTTGCCGCACAGCCCCAGGGGCCAGGTGGATATCACCACGAAGGGGCTGAGAGTCTTGGTAAGAAAGATCTAACTTACTTTCCCTATTTCCTACAACATGTCAGGAGATCGCCTTTGCTGTCTCTTTCCAGCTAAAATTAACGTGACATTCGAGTAGGTCGTAATCGACACGCAAGGCTTTTATTTATATTCATCAACTCGCTCGCCTGCCCAGTCCATACTCTACATGTCTAGATGCAGTAGATATAGACCACCGCTAACAGAATCCCACGTTGGCTGGTCTTTCGTTGATAAGCGCCTCTGCTGTCGCATAGTCATGTCCGAATATCAGGCGAGCTGAGAACAACCTCTGCAGTCGGCGGATGAACTTCCCACTGTCCTTCCATTTCCGATAGTCTCTCAAAAGCCAGCCATGGGCGTGATCTAGCTCATAGTTTTCTCGGACATGGTACTGGTCGGTAGTCCAGATAAATGTCCCGTCCTGAGAAAGGTTAACCTGCATAATACAGAGTCCCGGTGTATGTCCTGGACAGTGATAGAGGGTAATCCCGGTGCACAGATCCAGCTGTGTATCGTTGAACGTTTGCCAGTTCAAAGTGTTATCCAACTTGAGATAGTCAGATCTGTTCGAGTAAGCCTGGGCTACCTTGTTCTCGTGTGAACTACATACAGGTACAGTCCACCATCCGAGTTGGTTCCAGCAGCCCAGCAAGCGTGCTTGAATTCTTCCTCATGTACGTATATCGGCACTCCGGTGTTCTGAAAGTGCTCCAGCCCGCCGGCATGGTCTAGATGCAAATGGCCCATAACAACCGCCCTCACATCTTTGATATCGTACCCGGCGGCCTTAATGGCAGTTGGTAGGTGATGGCATTCTTCGTATCGAGTCCGCGGGAATAGGTCCACTGCGTCTGCGCTCCATTGCTAATAGATCCGTTGTTAGTGAACTGTATGGCAAAAGGTGTGCCAAGCGCGTCTACCCTCTGTACGTCCTCAGCACTTCCCGTCTCAAATAGTATCAACCCCAACTCCGGATGGTTTATAAGTCCGGCAATCAGCATCAAGTCTGTCCGCTTGTGTGTGGGATTTGGATTGCTCGTCGAACTTCCATTCGCTCCGAGGAGAATCCTGTAGTGAGTTAACAGTGATATGGTACAAAAGAGTGGTACTCATACCATGCATCGTCCACGTTCAATGTGCCCAGGTTGAGGATATGCATTCTAGTCCCTGGCGGACAGGTGTATATAGGGAAACATGGTGCTGCCTGACGCTGGAGTGGTGCAGCCATGGTTGGAATGGCATTATTATTAGGGAGCAGATACAAAGCACCGCCAGTCGATATTTATCGGTCTCGATTTCACATTCACCAGTATTTTCTACAAAAGCAAGTTCCACGTCATCGGCCGATGTACCGGAATTACTCCAACATAAGCACCGAGGCTGGACAAGTCTACTTGATGTCCAGCCGAATCGCCCTGACACGGAGGGCATGATTCATGCCACAGTGGGTCTATCACCAAGCTCTCTCCACGCAGGCCTGCTCCACCGCTGGATGATCAGTTAATGGAAAGCTGGTTGAGTTACTGGCGGCTGGGATTCTGGGGTTTGGAGCTGCCCCGGACCCCAGATTTCCCCAGACTCCCCTTATCCCCTACTGTGCAACACATAACATCCTGACGATGGAATCAACAAGCAACAGGAAGCTCATCCGCCCGGGCAAGCATGTCACTCGGGCTTGCACTGGATGCCGCCAGCGCAAGACCAAGTGTGACGGTGCTCGGCCGCAATGCGCCAACTGCCGCATTCACAATCAGCAGTGTGTGATGCCGCAGGGCGTCGACAAGCGAACAGTCCCCTCGAAGGAGCGATATTCACGTCTTGAGCAGTATACCCAGTCCCTGGAATCGGTACTTTTGAGCAACGGCATCACACTACCGCCACGGATGGACATTTCTGCTTTGACTCCAGATTCGGGCGCTCTCAATCCCAATCCCGTGGTTCAGACTCCGGCCTCTCGAGATGACAGCTCCTGGGGTAGCATCTGTGACCCGCCCATCGAGGGATCTGACTCTGCCATTCCATCGCTCCTTCAAGATATGGAGAGCCCGGTTGATTTGCTGAGTGAACGATTTGGGTCACTGCAGCTGGCGGACGACGGCCAGGTTCGGTTCTTCGGCGCGACCTCCAACCTGCACATCCAGCACGTGGGATCCTTTTCGTTGGCAGACCCGAAGATCCGCTCGGTATACGGTAGTGAAGGGGATATCCTCCGACATGCTGGGGTTGGTGAGGCCGTGCCAGAGCAGCTGGAGGACCACCTCTTGCGTTTGTACTTTTGCTGGGAGAACCCGAATATCCCAGTCGTGGAACAAGACGTCTTTTACGCGCAGCGGGCAATGTACCGTGCAACTGGCCGACCATCCCATCTCTACTCCGAACTTTTGGCTAACACAATGTAAGAACCCGCCTGCCTACGACTTCGATGCCACAGGGTGCTGGTATTAACCGCTTGCAGGTGCGCAGTTGGAGCAGCTCTTACACGCCGACGGCCCTGTGGCCTCCCTGAATCCTTGGCCGAATTCTTTAGTACTCGAGCAAAGGCCCTTCTCGAAGTCGAGATGGACGCACCTAGCTTGTGCACAGTGCAGGCGCTGGTCATACTGAGCGGAGTCGAGGCATTGCTGACGAGGGATGCCCGAGGATGGCTCTATAGCGGTATTTAGGAGATATCCCTACAGATACAGCGACTAACAGAACTCCGTTTACTTTTCCAGGCATGGCGATGAGACTCGCAACAGACCTCGGGTTACACCTGGAGCCCTTGCAGTCTGCTCACGGAGAGGGTAGCAGTGCAAGCGAGATGAGGATTCGGAGGGTCGTCTTCTGGGGCGCATACATACATGATCGGTAGGCAATCCTGGTCTCGATACCATCTTGCTGGCAATTGCTGACCACTAGATACAGCATGTGGAGTTTCTATGTCGGCCGCCCCGAATCACTCGACGAGAAGCATATATTTGTCGAACCCTTGAAAGCATCTGATATCGTACAGGGTGCTACCTGCTGGCAGCGGTATATCGATGAAGATCATGATCTAGATCCAATATCATTGCCTGGACTGTTTGGGGAAGTCGCCCAGTACACAGTGTCATTGTGCCGCAGAATGTCGCATATCCGCCGAGCCTTGTGAGTACAGCAACACCGGGTCCCAACAAGACTTAAACAGCTAACTCCGGGCTCAAGATACAATTCTCTCCATCCGGGTAAAGCAGAGATTATGTCCTTGCACAGCACCGCCCGCGAGCTCAGGGCCAACTTGCTCTCTTGGGCAGAGACCCTCCCTCCGTCGCTCTCCCTACGAGACGACAAGGAACAACCTCTGCCACCCCATGTGTTACAGCTCCAGTGCGTATATCTCCTCTTTGCACGCGATTGGCAACTTACGCCCCCCATTAGCATGCAGTATCACGCTATCCTAGTCGTAATCGACAGGCCATTCACCTACGGGCGATATCAAGGACTGCCCGGACTGACTGCAGCAGATATCGAAGAATGCCACAAGGCATGTACAGACGCCGCCATATCAATTACCAAAACACTACAGGTCTTTCGTCATCGCCACGGAGCGCGGCAAATGAACATCCACACCGTTCATTTAATCTTCACCGCCGCGTTGGTACACATCCACAACGTCTTCTTTGCCCCAGCCGAGGATACACGTACAGCAGCACGTAGCCATTTTCGCATTAGTTGTCAGGTACTATTGGAAATTGGGCAGGCGTACAAGAATGCTCTCCGGGCACTAGAGATCGTTACATCTATCAAGTCGAAACTGGAAACAGCCCAGCGCCCGCGGCCTGGAAGTGACGGTGAATACAATGGTGGGCTGAACAAACGGGCGCGATTGGATGCGCACGGCTTACCGACACCAAGTGTAAGCGCTGGATCGGGTGCTGGAACAGAGCCTCTGGTAGCCCCGGCGATGGAGGGGCTTGACATGCTGGAGGAATGTTTAGACATACCGTCTTCTACAACGTTCCTGGCCACGGACAGCGGGTTCCCTGAGAGTTGGGGGTGGGTATCACCGCCTGGCTCGTTTTTCACGGGTAGTGAGTAGGAGAATTTAAATAGCAAGACTTTAGTATTGGATCTGGCTGCAGCGTAAAATCAAACTGTCACCGCTAGACGACCGCTCCTAAGCATGCACAGCTGGTGGTTATCCTGCTACCTCATATATTCTAGTCCTCACTCACTAGTGACAGTGAAAGCCGGCAGGAATCCGTACTCTTTAGGAATATTGCAATGATCTACTGGACAGTAGCGACAAAAGGGATTTGTCCCCCAGGGGATCACAGATGCTCGATCTTGTCAGGCCGTCTCCAAATGCGCACGGTTCTTCTGTCATGACTATTCAAGCACTGACTCATGCTGCCGTTCCTGATATCAATTGTCCAATTCCTAGATAGGTCTGCGCCGCATATTTATAAAGCTAGCTTTCTCTAACCCCGGAAGAGGGGGCTACACAGCCGCCCCGGTACTGCTCACAATGCCTGCCACCAGAATTAACCACAATTTCAAACATAAGGAGCTGAGTTACGATGCTACTCCCAACTATCAGCCCGCCATCAAGGTGTCAGTCTTCTTTAAAAAGCTAGAGGGTGTCACCTTTGAGACATTTTTCGAGCACTGGCAAACCGTTCATGCAGACCTTGCCATCGCCACGCAGGCCTTTCAGAACCACATCCTGCGCTATGCCCAGGTGAGATAACGAACAGGATAAGTCTAACTGTGGTTAACGCATATATAGCACCACCAAACCCCGGAAATGAAAGAGCGGGCACGCAGCCTTGGAGAGGGTGTTCTTGAATACGACGGATGTGCTCAACTGTGGGTGCGGACTTGGGACGACTGGTTGGCGTTTTATAACAGCAAAGAGTACGCGGCGGCATTGAGTGACGACTGTAACCTTTTTATGCAGCTGCCGATGACTTATATGATTGGATATGAGAACCTGGTAGTTGGGGATGCCTCCAGGGTTATTGGGGGGCAGGATGGGCTGAGCACGGGGAAGTGACTGGGCAGATGTACACAAGTCGAGGGCATGAGTCAGTCTATACTGTTGTCCCCTATATAAGATGCAGTTAGCCTACATTGGCTCCAATAAATATAATTCCAATCCAGAATTCCACCTCAGGTTCAAGGATAGCCCGCCAACCATGTCTAACACCTCAGTTTCCGCCCCTCGTCCCCTTGTGTGGCTTATCACAGGCTGCACTTCTGGGTTCGGCCAGTTGTTTGTCTCTGCGATTCTTGCACGGGGAGATAAGGTCATAGCCACAGCACGAAATACATCTTCCCTCGAGGAGTACGCGAATAGCCAGAACATACGACTCCTCCAGCTCGACGTGACAGATCCCCAGGATGCTTTAGACAGCAAAGCAGCCGCAGCTACGGAGTATTTCGGTAAAATTGACGTTCTCGTTAACAATGCAGGATACGTCTTATCAGGAGTCTGGGAAGAGGTCAGCCACGAGGAACTGCTTCACCAGTTTCGCACCAACTTCTTCGGGCACATCAATGTTACCCGGGCATTCCTGCCTCATATGCGTTTGCGGCAGTCGGGAACAATTGTATTTATGAGTAGCATCGCAGGCTGGCTGGGCGTTGCGGCAGGGGGCCCTTATTCTGCTTCAAAGTTTGCACTGGAAGGTATGGTCTTATAGTATACTCACGCCCCTATTGCTAACGCCTCCGTATACAGGAGCGGTAGAAAGCCTTGAAAAGGAGATTCTGCCTTTTGGAATAAACGTCCACCTCATAGAGCTCGGCCAGTTCCGTACGAATATCCTGGATGGTGGTCGTCGGAGGATTGCGCGTCAAAGCCCCGCCATAGATGATTACAATCCTGCAGTAAAGGTACTTGCAGATAGACATGCTGAGACAAATGGTAAACAACCTGGTGATCCCACCCAGGCTGTCGAGCGGATACTGGATGTTGTGAGAGGTGAAGGGTCGATGGCGGGCGTTGAGAGCATTCCCCTTCGAGTCGTTTTGGGATCAGATGCTCAGAGCATTATTCGCAATAAGTGTTTGGAAATGCTGGGACAACTAGATAGATTTTCTGAATTCTCGCGCAGCACAGACTTCCCAGACGCAGCGGAGGTCAAAGACTACAAGTAAAACAAGGCTCGTGGACATAATCAATGAATTTATCTACATTTTCTGTATTTTCTAGCTGCACACTATTTGAACAGTATACCCAGACGCCCGGCCGTCTTTCCTGTGGACATCAAATCGATCATAGTGTGGATATCATCCAGGCTGTCAAACGTAGTCAAATGGGACTTTATACCATGTTTGTGGCTGAATTCAATGGGCTCCCTCATACGCTGGGGGATGCCACTGCTCACCCCCTGGATCCGGTACTTCCCCAATAGGATATCGAGGGCATTGATAGAGAGATTGGACTTCGGGATCCCGACCACCATCATGAGCCCATTTATCCTAAATACCCTGTTAGCACCTTGCCGACAGGGGCTACCCATTCATGCAGTGGCTCACCTTAAAACGCTGGGAGCCGTGGTGTATGCGGCGTTCGATGCACTGAAGACAGTCGCCGCATGTGCTCCCCCATTTGTCAGGACGGTGAGTTTCTCTATATAGTCGCTGTCGCTGTGAGAATTGTATGTGATATCGGCGCCTAGCTCTCGCGCCGATTCCAGCTGGGCGTCTGATATATCAATGCCGATCACCTTGAGACCCATGGATTTGGCATATTGAATTGCTAGATAGTTGTCAGATCACTGGAACCGTCAATTGAAAACCCCAGTTTACCTAAATGCCCTAGCCCACCGCAACCGATTACCGCCAGCCATTGGCCAGGTTTAAGATCACACTGTTTGACGGCGTGGTATGCTGATGGACGTCAGTTGCCTTACACTACAAGAGGTGAGGCTGAATGGTGCCTACCTGTAATCCCGGCGCAGAATAGAGGTGCTGTCGCAGCCATGTCAATGTCCTCCGGCAGCACCATGGCGTTACGATAGTCCGCGACGGAGTACTCGGCAAAATGGCCGTGGGTTGTGAATCCGTGAAGACGGCCCGTACCCTCTTGGCAGAAGAGATTGTGCGTGTTGCAGCCTTCGCAGTCGTCTGGTTACACTCAACTAGTTGGCGTTACTGACCTCGCAGCAGGAGTCGATCAACATACAGCAGGCATAGCTGCATCCCAAGCAGCCGACTTTGTCGCCGACCTTGAATCCGGTCACCTTGCTTCCCATTGCCGTAACAATGCCGGTATTTTCATGGCCAAGAGTCACCTTGTCCATCGGTGGCTTCTCCGCAGTGTGCCCCCAGAATAGCATCTACATGCGTTAGCATTTTGTCACTTCGAGCAGCTAAAGGAAGGGAATGAGTACCAGATCGGAATGGCAGAGAGAGGCACAGACATTCTTAATTAAGATGTCGCGCTCCCCTATCTCTGGGATAGGGATGTCATTTACTTCTACCTTGTTCGTTGTCTTGTTCCGTTAGCAACACGCGATGGCCCTTCTATGGGTGTACATACCGTGTTGTATTGGGCCGCGCGCATCGTAACCGCCATTTTATCAGAGGGTGCAAAGATGTTTTCTTTGATCTGAGAAGAGTCCTGAAGTATAAGTATCTTGGATCTACCCGAGTGGAGTTATTGTCCAGGCATGCCATGAATCCATGCTAACTTCCGTGCCGCCATGCCCTGACTCAGATGCTCTGCACGGCGGTCATGACTCGTGTCATTTTGAATTGGCGTGGTAATACATCCAGTTGCCGACATGTACCGCAACTAAGTCAATCATGCTGTCGCTTGGTAATCACGGCTTACCGACCAGCTCGTAAGGGAATTCCATAGTGGTGCTAAAGCGACTTAAAGACATAGAACCCCCGTAGTGCAAATCATCTATTTCCGTCTTCAATTTACCTCTATCTACCCTTGTCTTGGTCTTCGCCCTATCATGGAGTTTCCCACACTCGCATCCCCTCTCAGGATTGGGGGACTCGATGTTAAACATCGCGTAGTCATGGCGCCTCTAACTCGCTGCCGCGCGGATGATGAACATGTCCCTCTACCTATCTCCCTTGAGTATTACGCGCAACGGGCAAGTGTCCCGGGCACCCTGCTCGTGAGCGAAGGCACCTTCATTTCCGCCCGGGCGGGTGGCATGAACAACGTCCCTGGAATCTGGAATGAGGCCCAAATTCGGGGCTGGAAAACAATTACCGACGCGGTGCATGCTCGAGGCAGCTACATATTCTGTCAACTCTGGGCATTGGGACGCGCCGCGATCCCAGAGATTCTTGCCAAAGACGGCAAAGACGTTATTTCGAGTGGGGATATTGCATTGATGCAGACGAGTGCCACTCCTCGTCCGCTTTCCAAGGAGGAAATCTGGGAATGGATTGGTGACTATGCAACAGCGGCTAGGAATGCGATTGCAGCCGGGTTCGACGGGGTTGAGATTCACGGCGCGAATGGCTATTTGTGTGATCAATTCCTGCAGGATACCTGCAATAACCGAGTCGATCGGTGGGGTGGGAGTGTTGAGAACCGGTCGCGATTCGGACTGGAGGTGGCCAAAGCCGTCTCGGCCGCGGTGGGATCGCATCGAACGGGTTATCGGATCAGTCCCTGGAGCACCTTCCAGGGAATGCGCATGCAGAACCTACAATCACAATTCACCCACCTGGTAGAAAACCTCCGCTTGCTGGACCTCGCCTACCTGCACGTGGTTGAGCCGCGCATATCGGGCGCTTCGACCGTCGAGGCAGAGGAAGAAGACCACACCTTCCTGCTGCAGGCCTATGGCTGCGACCGTGTGGTGATTCTTGCCGGGGGGTTCACTGCGGACTCTGCGGAACGGACAATCCAAGACTATCAGCATTCCCAGATCGCCATCGCGTTTGGCCGTCACTTCCTCTCTAACCCGGATCTCCCCTTCCGCCTCACCAAGGGCATAGAATTGAACCAGTACGACCGGCCCACCTTTTATACGCCTAAATCCCCAGTGGGATATGTCGATTATCCGTTCAGTGAATCATTCCTCAGTAGCACAGGTGTAGCTCTCAATTAAACGCGCCCTTGCTTTTTCGCTTTTCGGTACCTCAGTCTTTGCCGTAGATGGCCGGTATCATCTCCGGCAAGTAGTCTTGGAAAGGGGCCAGCACCGTCCAGTTTGAGAGTTTCCGGACGTGCTTTTCGAAGATTTGATTTAGTTGCACATTATCAGCGTGGGTGGAAACTGCATCCATGTCATCGTATGGCCAGTTAACAGTGACGTTCTGTGAGTACAGCTCAGAGAAGACAGCGAACGGATATTTATCAGGCTGCTCTATGAGCAGGTCGCGAACACGGGGCCTTCTATATTGTTAGATCACGGTGTCCTTGGTATATGGGTCATTTAGCGGCGTCACATACCAGGGAATATTGTCAATCCAGGCGGGGTGTGGAACGGTGATCTGGGTTGCAGTTGGCCGTAGCCAACGAGGCATCCCTTCGTAGTTGATATCTGTAGGTGATATTTGCCACTGTCCAAGGTAAGCTTGCATCAAGACAAATGGGGGGGGTGGACGTACTCGCATGGTGCGATACATTATGAACATAAAGCCTAGCTTCTGCGGAATCCCAACATGGGGGAACGTGGTGAGTACTTCTCCCAACACCCTGCTTGCAGGATGAGATTCTGGAGTATAGGGTCCCGGATGTAGGATGGCTTGTAAGGAGGGCTGCAACGGACCCAAGACGGTCTCGATATCATACCCCTTGGCTAGCATGGAGCGCCGTGAGTCGATGAAATCGAGCAGGATCTGATCCAATGGACATGTCGCGGATGTGTGCTTTGGTAAGACAGAGGAAATGGTCGCGCCAAATTGTGGTTGGTAGAGCGTTAAGTTGAGCGATGGCCAAACCGGTCTGATGGTACTGTTAGGCGGGGTCATTATAGGCTGTGGCAGGCTTTGAGAGACCTGCTGCATATGCTCGTCTGCAGACAACTTTAGTTTCCATCCTAACTTAGACCTAGCCCGAACACTAGATTCCTTACCTGGCGGTGGGATCGGATCTGAATGTTGCGTGCCTCCACTCTGGCCCAACGCTGTCGACGTCCCAGTAGACGAGACATGCATTTGACCCAGGGGCATGCTTGTAGAGCCCGCGAATGTTGTTGTCACATCTTGTGCCGGGTCAGGATGCGTGTAATCATGGGTATCAATCGCCCTAGCTGCTTCGCCTGACGCCTCCTGTTGGGTCCCATCGTAGACCGGTCTGGGCTCTTCGTCGGCTGCAGAGAAGAGGGTCAGCAAGACGGCCTATGAGGGCCAAGGATCATGGGCATCATACTCCGTGCAGGGGCCTCCTCGCTAATCCTAAGATCCGCGATCGGGCTTTCAGCTTCATCGACTGCCGCGCCATTATCGTCGTCATCACCATTGCCCCCCTCGGCCGCCCAATTGAGCGCGAATTGACCAATACTGTCGAGATATGACCTCAATTTCCGGTTCTCGTCGCGTAATGATTGGACCGACTTCATCAAGTTGCGCTCACGGACCGAGCAATCGGCCTTTGCACGAGCCAGGTCATCTTCTAGATCCTGAAGCCGGGACTTGACCCGCTGGCGGAGAGCGCGCTGGGTCTTGCGATCGAGATCGCGCTTATGCTGCGCCTGGTGCGCAGTCAGGGCCGAGACCTGCCTGTTCCGCCGGGAGCGAGTAATGGGAGTGCTGGAAGTCGGATTGGGCATGATTCAGGAACAAACGGTGATAAGTGATGCGAGGGGTTGAGAGTTGAGGTGGGGAGATGGTGTTGGTATGAGTTGGTGTTGAATGCCTGAGTCAGTAACACCTGAGTCATGACAGGGTGTGCACACATAACTTGTGTCCATGACTCATGCATTCTGGTGCATAATTATATACTCCATTGTCCAGTCCCAATTCCTATACTTTCTTGCAGAGAGCAACAAGCGATGCTAAACGAATATTGAATTATCGAAATATGGATTTGGAACGGCATCTGACCCAGCTCTTTATCAACAATACTGTGAGTCCTTCCTGGATCGAAGAATCAGCAGCCGATATATATAGTAACACAGCTCGGGTTAGTATGTGGACTGTCTAAACAAAAAGACGTAAGCTCCTGTTTCTAATTTCTATTTTATTATCGTCATAACCCGAATATAACAGCATCACGGTCCATAGCCCTGCTACCGGCGATCTTGTCAGTGACAAGATCCCTGTTGCGGGGGCAGACGATGTCGAGGCCGCCGTTCGTGCTGCCAACGACGCGTTCGCCCCAGATGCTGAGTGGCGCCGCATGTCCTTTCCTGACCGTCAGAAAATCCTCCTCCGTTTTGCCGACCTCCTGGAGGAGAACCAGGAAAGCCTGGCATATCTGACGCGGTTGACGCTCGGGGCCCCCTTCCTGCCATTTGGAAAGTCGGAGATTGGAACCGCCATTGGATGTTTTCGCTGTAAGTCAAGAGGTATGAACATGTTGCCTGATTCTTACCAGTCGTAAACAGACTACGCAGGATGGATCGATAAGTTCGGAGGACAATCATTCCCTGCCGATGATGGCTTCTACAAGATTGTCCGGAACGAGCCTCTTGGTGTCGTCGCTGGGTATGTGTGCTGGTTTCAGCATTCCACTAATGAAAGGAAGTAAAGACTGACCATGAGCACAGAATAATCCCGTGGAATGGACCTTTAGCTTCAGTTGGCCTTAAAGCGGCCCCAGCTTTAGCTGCAGGGAATGTCTTCATTCTCAAGCCCAGCGAAAAGACCCCCTTGATGGCAGCCGCACTAGGTAAGTTGGTGCTGGAGGCTGGTTTCCCCCCAGGCGTGTTTCAAGTACTGCTCGGCGATGGGAGCACAGGTGCACTCCTCGCAAGCCACATGGAGGTGGCCAAAGTGAGCTTCACCGGTAGCGTGGCCACGGGAAAAGCGGTGCAGGTTTTGGCTGCAAAGAGCAATCTTAAACGCTGTACCTTGGAGCTCGGTGGTAAGAGTCCAGCAGTCGTTTTTGACGATGCCGATCTCCCCAATGCCATTGAATGGTAAGTCACCAGAGGTTTGTTGAACGTACGCATTTGCTAAAGTCTCAGGTGCGTAAATGGCCTGACGAACAACTCCGGTCAGATCTGCTTTGCGGCGTCGCGCGTATACGTCCAAGAGGGTATTTATGACAGGTTCCTAGCTGCGTATCAGAAGGCCTTCGAGGCTAAACGTACAGTGACCGGGGATCCTAACGTTGCAGGGTCGGAGATCGGTCCTGTTGTTGACAAAGCCCAGTATGACCGTATATTGGGGATAGTTGATAATGCCAAAGAGGAAGGCCAGGGAACACTCCTAGTAGGAGGAAAGCCACTCTTCTCTAAGGTCGGCTATGCACCCTCGTCTGAAACGTTGGAAGATATATGCTAACGGATGTAGGGCTATTATGTTGAACCAGCCATTTTTACCGACACCAAGCCGGATGCGCCCATCTATAAAGAAGAGATATTTGGTCCTGTCGTGGTAATCAACAAATTCAAAACAGAAGAAGAAGTGCTTTCCCGGTCTAACGACAGCAAGTATGGACTGATGGCGGGCGTATTCACCCAGGATATCAATCGCGCGCTCCGTGTAAGCTCTGGGTTTGACTCCGGGGTGGTTGGAATCAACTGCATCAGTACAATCAATTTCTCGTGCCCGTTTGGGGGTACAAAGCAAAGCGGCTTGGGGCGGGAACTGGGGGTAAATGCCTTGCTGGCATATACTGAGCCCAAGACGGTGTTGATAAACATGAAGTACTAGTTAGGCTACAACTACAATACACTTGCAGTTTTAACTGTTGCACAACCAAACCATAGATGAATTGAAGAAGCCGGTAACAGGATATCATGAAAATACTTTCAGGCCAGTAACAAAAAACCATAGAGCTACTGCAAGGGACCGTCAAGTGGCCAACTCTGGGTCACTCGTCGCACTTGCCGTAGAACACGAACGGCAAGGCCTGAGTCATGGCCGATCAAGACACGCTGCGTATCTGACGAGGCAATGGAATCCTGTCCAGTTCGGCCCTCGGGTATAACCAGAGAAAGTTTCCTTGGACAGTACTCCCCGCACCCCACAATGGCTCGTTACTAGCCTGGAATTCCTTAAAAGGGATGACAATGCATCAGAAAATGACAGTCAATAGCACATCGAAGTATCAAAATGGCACCTCAGACTCTACGCATTGCATCGGCTTCGGGATCCGTTACAGATCGGCGACATGCCCTTGCTGACCTGGCCAAAGATGAAGACGTGCACTTCATTGTCGGTGACTGGATGTCTGAATACAACATGACAACCAGGGGTGGAGGAAAGGCGAAGGGCAGGGCCACATCATCATCTGAATTCGAGACATCCTTCATGGAGGCCATTGAGCCTGCATTGGGTGATATCGCAGAGCGCAAGATCAGAGTGGCCGTCAACGCAGGCGCGAGTGACACTAAGAAACTACACGATACCCTGACTGGGGTAATCCGGGCTAAAGGTCTGGATTTGAAGGTGGCGTGGATTGAAGGCGACGAAGTATCTGGCCTTTTTGAGCAGTCCGTCAAGTCAGGCAATGAGTTCAAGAACCTTACTACCGGTACAGTGAACCACTATGCGAGTATATCCCGGTGCTAACACGTAGACTGCAACAGGCCAAACCATATCCAACTGGGAGTTCACCCCCATCTATGCGCAAGCCTATCTCGGAGCATGGGGGATTGCAGAAGCACTCCACCAAGGCGCTGACATTGTGCTCTGTGGACGAGTCACTGATGCCTCTCCCACAATTGGGTGTGCTGCATTTTACTACAACTGGAAACGAGACGACTACGACAAACTGGCTCACGCATTCGTTGCAGGTCACTTTATCGAATGCTCAACCTATGTGACTGGAGGGAACTTCTCAGGGTTCAAATCCCTACCCAGTTCCTCCGTGGACCTGGCGTTTCCCATCGTTGAGATAAGCAACGACGGCCCATTCGTGGTTACGATGGAGAAAGGGAAGGATGGAATGGTGACTACTGAGACCTGCAAGGCACAGCTACTCTACGAGATCCAGGGCCCGATGTACTACAACCCCGACGTCGTTGCTGTGCTAGATGATATCAAGATTGAGCACGAGGGATCAAATAGAGTGTATGGAGCCCAGTTCTAATTAAATGTCTAGGTGCTAACCAAAGACCTAGCCGCGTCTCAAATGTCAAGAGTATCAAGCCACCGCCGACAACGAAGATCGGTGTCACTGCACACGGCGGGTTCCAAGCAGAGGTCCACTACTTTCTCTGCGGCCTCGATATCGACGAGAAGGCTGCCCTGCTGGAGCGACAAGTCCGACACCTCCTAGACGAATCCCAGTATCACACGCTGAAATTCCGCGTCAACGGCTCCTGCCCTTCGGATCCTACAAACCAGGACGCAGCCACTGTGGACCTGCGCATCTTTGCACAGTCTCGCTCGGAGGAAGCACTTTCCCAGGCAAATTTCTTCCGTCCATGCACCGATACGATTATGCAGAGCTATCCAGGAGCGACATTCGCGGTGGACGCTCGTCAGGCTGCCCCGAAACCGTACTATGAATACTTTGTTTCTATCTTCCCACAGGATCAGATACGGCATATTTGCCATCTACCATTCAAAGAAACGAGTACGGTAATTGAACCACCAAAGGACACTGTCCCGTTCCAGTACGACCAGCCGTCATATGAAACGAAGACACCATACAGTCTCGATGTGTTTGGTCCAACGACACGGGCACCACTAGGCTACGTGGTACATGCCCGCTCGGGTGACAAGGGGTCGGACTGCAATGTTGGCCTCTTTGTCCGTAACCAGGATGAATGGGACTGGCTACGATCTCTACTTACGGTGGAAAAGGTCCGGCAGTTGCTCGGCCGTGATGATGAAGGTCAGGGCATCTTTCGCTTCGAGCTGCCACATATCTGGGGTGAGTAATGAACAACCGTTAAGCACTAAGACAAATGCTAATGTTTGAATAGCCGTGCACTTCCTACTTAAGGACCATTTGGATCGTGGAGTCTCTTCCAGCTCGACATATGATGTCTTGGGAAAGAATCTGGCTGAATATCTGCGCTGTAAATGGGTCGATATCCCTGACAAATTTCTGGCGCGGGGTAGGATCTAGATATTACCTTGATAGGGCTATCGCCTGAAAATTTGTAAATAGCCCTGTCCCTCGCTGATATAGTTATCATATATACACACCTTCGATCGCCTACACAATTTAAACTGAGGAGAGCCAAAGCATTGTTATTAGACTCAGACACAAACAGCCCATCTATAATGGAGCACAAGTAGCTTGACCACTAGGAAAGGATATTATATGACATTGCGGGTGCGGTATTGCTTGTCCAATAGCTCATGGGAGAAGACAGTGGGACTTGATTGAATAATGCTCGAGTGGAAGTATTACCGTGTCGAATGATGGAAAAGGTCCAAATTAGAAGCCGATGACAGATGGTTGTATCTTATTTTTGTTTTGATTCTATACCCATAACACCCATCCTATACGAAGTAACTACTATCCTTTGGTATATCTCAACCCTATACTTGTCGCCATGAACTAGACGTGCTCAACCTGACCATCCCTACCGTCGGCCTTTACTTCAAACTCAACTGATGAGCGGGAGGTGGCGGATTGTGTGCCTTGTGGTGCTCTGTTCTTGACAAATATATAGTCGATTTCCTCCAGTGTCTTTCCACTGGTCTGATGTATGGTTAGATTATGCTAGGATAAGCTCGAGGAAAGCAAAGCCATACCTCTGGCAGCAAAAAGTACACAAAGGGTATACTCAATGCGATCATAATGCAGAACAGAAGGTAGATCTTCCAGCCGGTATTCTCAATGGCGGCAGGGGTCATATAGGCAATCACCTTAATGGAACAACCAGGTTAGCTGGGTTCCCTTATGCACTTAATGGCAAGCAGAAACAGGTCGACTCACGAAAGTCCAAAGCCATTCCGAGAAACATCCTACGGCTGCTCCCACATGGCGAAGGTTCAACGGCGTGATCTCCGGTGCATAGAGCCAAGGGACACTATTCCAGGACATGCCAAACGAGAACTCGTATATGACCAACATAGCAAGTGCTAGGCGAGACCAGGCCGGAGTGGCGAGCGCAATTGCGACTGTGAATAGCACCATCGTGATACCCAGCATGGTTGATCCATACATGAGTACTTTGCGTCGACCCAGCCGGTCCATCAGAAGCATCGGTGGGAATGTGCCAGCCCAAAAGGCAATTTGAATGAAGCCAGCAACTAAGCTGCTCGTTTCCCGAGTTAAACCCACGTTTGCCTCGAGGACAATGGTGACTGTCGATAGTGTCAGCGGCTTCACGACCCTTAGTGTGTTGTCCATACCGTAGAATGCAATGACGTTGATGCCAGTGAATTGCTGGAACAGCTGGATAAGGAAGCAGAGTACCAGCCTCCTTCCGTTCTTCATGCTGGTGTTGTCGAAGAAGATGCTACGGAAGCTGAGACTGGAGTCATTTTGCTCAAGGGAGACGGCATGTCCCATTTCATTGATGATGGAAACCACATCAGCATGATCATCGGGTTTATCAAGGATACGCGAAAGCGATTGAACAGCCTCCTCTCTCCGTCCCTTGGAATATAGCCATCTGCACGTGTTAGCCTTATAAGCGGTTGGGCAACAAGGTGTGCCGTTACCTGGGTGACTCCGGGATCAAAGGCATTAATAAAATGGTGACTATGGCGAATACATCCTGGAATGCGAGTGGAAAGCGCCAGACAACCTTTAGAAATCCATTAGAATCTCGGACCTGGGATATCGGAAAGACAAGCTGACATCTCCTGTCTGGGTACGGATCATGCCGTAGTCGAGCCAGTAGGCAACAACAGTACCGAACTGAGTAAAGTTAGTAATAAGGAAGGATATAACGCATCGAACGGTATTCGTACAATAACAATCGACATCTGAATGGCCAGAGACCGTCCTCGGACAGTGCTCTTCGACGTCTCAGAGACATACACTGGCACGGTCGACGTGTTTAGCCCTACCAATCCTTGTCAGTGTCTTTACTGGTGCACACGCCATTTTGGAGCACCGATACCATTCCCGATGCCAGATATTATCCTCCCTGCGATGAGCTGACCAGCACCAAAGGTACTCGCCTGGATG
The DNA here is from genome assembly GCF_001890125.1 of Aspergillus versicolor CBS 583.65. NCBI lineage: Eukaryota > Fungi > Ascomycota > Eurotiomycetes > Eurotiales > Aspergillaceae > Aspergillus > Aspergillus versicolor. Next base: position 385,772 of record NW_024467538.1, read on the forward strand.
ATGCCACCAACAATCATGGTGAGACATCCATATATGATTGTCCGCTTGCGGCCGAGGCGATTGCCCCAGATTGCAGCTATCAAACATCCTCCAAGGCACCCAATGTTAAAGAGAGCAACAATGGTTCCGAGGAAGCCAGATGTGGGATTTCCAATTGCTGAGAGAAAGCTTGGTTGCGAGACAAGGCCGCCGAGGACACCCTATGAGACGGTTAGCAAGAATTTGGATTCCGGATGATAGACCAGTAACAACCTGATCGTAGCCGAACAATAGATATGCACTGCCAGAGCTTGTGGCTATGGCAAGCCTCAATGCCCTTCCCCTAAGATTCAACATTTTGGAGCACGAGGTCATAGGGAAATGGATGGGCGTTGATATGGAAACAAAGATGTGTTTTATAGGTTTAGACTCGGCTCCCTTGCTCCATATAGGAGATGCGGGGGCTAGCCACCCCGGAATTTGATATGAGTGGACTAAAGAAGATTCCCCGCGGGGCCCCAGCCATTTAAATCCGTGAGGAGATGTAGTGTCGATCTCGGCTGTTTGGACAATTTGGACAAAGCCGGCTAAACGTCAGGGAGAGAACATGACACAGGCATTTGCCAGCGCGGTTTCTAGAATACTGTCCTGAAATTATATCCAACTGCCTCCTATATCTTATAGAACTACATAACCCGTTCTGCGTGCTCAGCTTCTGGCCCTTCTTTGCAATCACCGCGCATCTCCTCATCCAGGGAACTACCGTGTGCGTCACCCCGTGCAAAGAGCAGGTCAATATCCTCCAAGGTCTTTCCGGTAGTCTCTGGACACAGAAAATAAACAAAAGGGACGGCTAGAGCACAAGACAAAAGACACCACAGCCACAACTTCCAACCCACGGTCTGCAGACCTATTCCTCCCGCAAAAACTGTGATAAAGCAGAAGAGCCATTCACCAAACGCAGCAGCCGCGCCTCCAACATGGCGAAACCGAAGCGGAGCAATCTACAAGAGTCAGCGTTGTCATAGCCTCCGATCGTGCAAGTGGCAAGAAAGATACCTCAGGCCCATACAGCCAGCAGACTCCAATCCAACCGTATCCGAATATGAAATTGTACAGAAATGCCGCAGCAACTGCAGTCCACTGCGTGGCCAAGCTTGGCCTGGAGTTTCCGATCATTGCCACAAATACAGTCATACAGATTGTCAAGCCCACCGCCGAGTAAATCATGATTCTGCGTCGTCCAAACTTTTCGATTGTTCCGGGAAGAAAGAGTGAGCCAAGGGCGAAGGTCGTGTTCATCACTGCCGCTAGGAGCTGGGACATGAAAGGTGACAATCCAACCTGGCCAAATATAATGGTGCTGTAATATACGGAGAGGTTGATTCCTTGATTTTGGGGGCCAGTCAGTAGGTAGCGTGCATCAGATGGACTCACAGAAGCAGCTTACCCATCATTTGCTGCATACTCAGCAACAGGAATGCAACCCGGATGCGATGGCCAACACGGAGCACCGTTCTATCCCAAAACAAATCCAATACGTTGAAAGTTTTTGCTTCCTCCTCAAATTCAATAGACGCAATGATAGAACGCCTCGTACTCTGGACCGCCTCATCCGTGACTGAGCAATTATGCAAGCGAGCCAGGACCATGTCTGCCTCTTCATAGCGGCCTCGAGCGTAGTACCACCGCGGCGTGTCGGGGAGAAGGAAAATGCCAATACCAGACACCAGGGCAAATGCGGCCTGGAGTCCGATGGGGAAGCGCTGAAGGTCTCAGTTAAGGAACTTGAACAGAATTTATACCACGGAAACTCACCCAGGAAACTTGATTATCCATTCTTGTGAAGCCAAAGTCCACCCAGTACGCCACCGCGCACCCACCGACGAGGAAGATGCACTGCAGGCCGACCTCAGGGCCGCGCTGTTTGGTAGTGATGCTCATTTCAGCCTGTGATGGGTTAGAGTGTCAGTGGATAGAAATCAATTTCACTCTTTTAACTTGCCATATATGTTGGGACCGCGCAGGATATGAGCTATTCAGTACTAGCAAACCAACTCCGGGCGTACGTGATTGCTAGGCTTACCCCGATGCCGAATCCCTAGTATGAGGAGTTAGCTCCTTGTTCAGAATTCAGGACAGTGGACATCATACACAAACCACGCGACCTGTAATCATCTGAGCAACAGACCATGCAGAAGCCTGCAGACTCCCCCCGATAATAACAAGGACATCTCCAAGAAGGATGCAGCCACGTCGCCCAAGCGGCATGCCCATCACGGAAGTGAGCAGGGAGCAGACAGTAGCCGCGAGGGTATAGCTAGAAGCAATCATGGGGATAATGTATGCTCCAGTAGGGTTCTCGATAACGCGTCAGTGTATGTGCGTTTCTATCGGACCCTTCATGGCCTACTCACCCCAAGAGCATCCCTAAATGGCTTTGTTTCTTGGACGCCACCTAGAACGCCGGCATCATATCCATACATGCCAAATGCCTGGCGGGTAGTTAGAAACTGGCAATACGAATTGCAGGATGGCCGATAATATACCAAACAACACGATAGGCTCATGAGCCGGTAGAGCAGCTTACCCCGGGCAAATTCTAGGGTTAACATTGCGAAATAGAGTAAGACTATTAACAGAAGCTAAGAGTCAGATAGCAAAAGAACAAATGCAGCCGTAGTTGGCCACGCGAATATGAAATATTATATACTTCAGGCAGGCATTGTTTCGACTAGCTAATGGGAGATCCCCCAGAATCTGCAACTAGGGCCAGTATGGGGAAATTGAGCAAGTCCGGGGTACACTGTGGACCCAGATCCCTAGCAACATGACTCATGGCTGTTGACGTGGAATTGTAATCCCGCGGAGCCCTCAAGGCGACAATCGAATCAGGCCACTGTCCGGCCCTCGGTTGGGGAGGAGGGTTGTCCAGTGTAAAATCCCACCACTGGATATGATATAGAGCACCCGTCCTGCATTGCTGTTCGCGTCTCGCAGCCAAGCCAACATTGTCAACGTCGCAAAAATGCAGAGCCCTGAAGTTATTGTAATCGGCACGGGCCCTTCGGGGATCGCAATGGCCCATACCTTGAAACATAAGCTTGGGTTTGATGATTTCACAGTACGCAAACTGGTGTCCTTAGCTAGACAGATGGCTGACACAGCAACAGATGTATGACAAGTCGGATGGCCCTGGAGGTACATGGAGACTGAACACATACCCTGGAGTGCAAGTTGTCCATTCCAAAGCTCAGTCAGCATGCTAACCTCAGTGATAGGGGATGCGATGTCCCGACAATCCTGTACTCGTTTTCATTCAACCAGAATCCGAACTGGTCCAAAGAGTTATGCGAAGGCCCGGAAATTCTAGAATGCATGTTGCCCCATTGAGAGTGGACTGAGGAGCTTCTACTAATGCGAATTTTCTCATAGACATGGAATCGACCGTGGACAGGTTCGACCTGCGCAAACACATGCATTTCGGTATAGAATGTATATCGGCCTCCTGGAACCCACAGGGCTACTGGGATGTCCAACTCCGCGACACCCAGACTGGTATCGAATACACGCGGTCAGCGACGGTCTTCATATCCGCCGTAGGAGGAATCTCTAAGCCACGCGAGACAAAGTTCCCTGGAATGGAGAAGTTCAGCGGCGAGATCTTTCACACGGCCCGCTGGAATCACAACTACGACTACATGGGGAAGCGTCTAGCTGTTATCGGCAACGGATGCAGCGCTGCACAGGCTGTGCCGGCTGTCGCTCAGAAGGCTTCATTTGTCAAGCAGTACGCTCGCAGTGCACAGTGGTACCACGAGCGACCGAACCGGAATTTCACACCCTTTGAAAAATGGTGTTTCCGGAATATTCCTCTGTGGCAGCGATACCTCCGCCTGAAGCTGTTTCTTATGAGTGATGGCCTGGTTGCCACTTACATGCCAGGCCCAGCTGCCGAGAAGCTGCGTGCTAGGACAGAAGAGACCGCGCGACAGTATATCTATTCCCAGGCACCTCGCAAATATCACCAGTTTCTAGTCCCGGATTTCCCGCTCGGATGCAAACGACGTATCTTTGATCCAAACTATCTGGAAAGTCTCAATCGCAGCAATATAGAGCTGGCACCGGTTGGGATCGAGTCCATCGACGAGACCGGCATCATTGGCACCGACGGCCAGCGAGACGAGTTTGATGCCATTGTGCTTGCAACTGGATTCGATGTGCAGCAGTTCCTGGTCCCCATGCAGATATATGGGAAGAAGGGCAAGAGTTTGTCGGAGCAGTGGAAGGAAAGTCGCGGAGCGCAGGCTTACATGGGGACCTACGTGCACGGCTTTCCTAATTTCGCTATGCTGTAAGTTTATTTTTGAGATGCCCGTGAAAGCTATTCTAACGTCTCATACCTTGCAGCTTCGGACCTAACACTTTCCCCGCGCACAATTCCGTTCTATTCGCCTCCGAGGTCGAGGTAGAGTATGTCGCGAGAACACTCCTGGCACCAATCATTGATAAACGTATATCCTCCTTAGAGGTCAAGGCCACCGCGGAGAATCAATGGGTAAGTATTGTGCATTCGGAGCTCCGAGGAAGTGTATTCGAGGCAGGATGCTCGAATTGGTACATCAACAGGCACGGACGAAACTCCGCCTCCTGGCCAGGCTATGCTTCCACATATTGGAGGGAATCTCGAAGGTCGCACGCCAGAGCGTTCATTGAATCTTCCGGGTCTAAGCTCTGGCCTGTAAACACCCTCAAAAGATGGATTCGGAGTACGCGCAAGGAGACCTATGGAGTGCTGGCCCTGTTGCTTGCAGGACTATGGTGGAGGGGAAATTCCGTCTTCCTAAGCTCACTGCGTCAGTTCTATGGGGGATTGCATCGGTTTCTGGCGCAGTAGTGTATGCCCATAATCTCTAGTGTATAGTTAAATACCTACCGTTCGCATGGTAGAATCAAAACCACTCCTTTGGCTCTGTATATTTTGTCCTATATTAGCCAGTCCAACGTCCCCAGGCACTGTAATACGGGATGGATGAAGTTAGAATTTTTGCAAAATCGAGTTTCCCATCTGCAGGCAGTCAATAGGCCAGGAACATGAGTCATGTACGGCCGGGAATGTAAATCCTCGGAGGACAGGATGGAGACCCGTGGACAACAGTGCACAAATAATTGCCTTTTCCCAAGGGAGGCCGAGGGTTTTCCCAGTGGTGCATGACGTGCAGTAACTCAATCAATATATGAACCAGCAGTAGTACACTTCTGCGACCCGAGTGCCAGACATTCCACGTTAGGACGGAACAATGCTGCAACTTTGCTTGACCAGGACCTTCGCCAGGAGGGGCATAACGAGTCAGATATCTAAAATAACTAGAAATGCACCCCGATGTGGCCCTCAGTCGTTAAGGCCACCCGCTCTATTCATAAGACGTGATATCAGCACCAACCCCACCCGACAAGAGTCCTGCGAGGTGAAAGAGCAGTCTATACTCGGAAAGCTCTCCTTAGCTGGAAAGGTGACTGTTATTACAGGTAACCCCTTGGCGATCCCTTGATGAATGGTATGCGTACAGCTGACGACAAACGGATGTCCAGGTGGCGCCAGGGGCATAGGGCTTGCTCTCGCCGAGACGGTGGCCGCACTGGGGAGTGATGTGGCTATTTTGGACGTCCTTGAGCCAGAACGTCCATTGGCCGAAATTGAGAAGGGTTACAAGACTAATTTTAAGTATTATCGGTAAGTTAAGTTCCCCTTGAACTAATGCTGGAGTTCACTTCGCTAAAAGCCACAGAATGGACGTTACATCAAAGGATGACATGGATGCTGCCTTCAAAAACGTTGTCAACGATTTTGGACAAATAGACAGATGGTAAGGATACCTTTACGGGGACAGATGTGCGTCCACTAATGCTGAAGGCAGCATCACCTCCGCCGGGATTGCACTGGACAAGCCATTCCTTGAGCATACATGGGAAGAGTCTAGCCGCATCCTTGATATCAATGTAGGCACCACCGGAAGCAGAATATAACCATCTCGCACATTGTCCTCACAATCTTCATAGGTGCTCGGATCATTCTTCAGTGCGCAGCTGGCCGCAAAACAGATGGTGAAACAAGAAACCGGGGGAGCAATTGTTATGATAGCCTCGATTGCCGCACACTGTGCAATCCCTGCTCAACGCGTTTCCATCTATGGCGCATCCAAAGCGGCCATTAAGCTGCTTGGACAGACGATGGCCGTGGAGATGGCCCCTTTCAATATCCGAGTAAACACTCTTTCGCCAGGGTTTATTGCAACTAGCATGTCTCAGCAGTTCACTGAGATTCAGGATGTATTCCAAACGGTGCCTCCTATCCGGCGAATCGGACGTCCTGATGACTTGACTCTCGCGGTGGCGTATCTGCTCAGTGATGGGGCGTCGTATACAACTGGGGCGGATATAGCAGTCACCGGGGGGTTGCATAACGGACGAATTGATATATAAAGTTGTATACGTCTACTTATATATATCTCTAACAATGTCGGAACAATTATTATTGAATAAGGGAAGTCTTCGTAGGTTTTTGCGATCGCCAATGTAGAATCTCCCCCGTAGGTGTGACGGAGCTGAATCTGTACGAAGCGGAATTATTTCTGTTCTAGAAAGACAAATTCAGCTGAGGACTACGGTTTAACCTGAGAAAATCATGAAATGTATGTCTATATTCTCGCTGGATAAGTGATATAAATGATGGTCCACCCTCCATTCCTGCGCCTTATATACCCACCCTCTCTCAACAAACTATTTATGGGATAAGAAGAATGGAAGTCAGACGATTCCATTGATGATCCGACGCTCTATCGCTCAGGATATCATCCATTCCCCTTGCCAAAACCGAGACACCGCGCAATTGTCGCATGATATTCCAGCACTGATGAACCTTAAGGGCGGCCTTCCGGGTCTTGAATGTGTCGCAATCGCGAAGTCGGCGGTTGTATGCGATTGCAAGTACTAACAGCGCCACTGCCGGACCAGGGAGTAAGCCAGAGATGTCCAGGCTATAAACCTCCTCGAATAGATCGGTTACTTCAACGAGGTATTTGTCAAGCGTTGCAAGGTATTCTGTCATAAATCCGGGGCTAATCGAATCTGGCATGCCTTGAATATCTTCCCAGAGGGTGGCATATGAAATACCCAGGTATAGGAGCTTCAGCCAAGCACGGTGCAGATATATACTTCTCTCCCAAGGGGTTGGCGCCAATGATATTGGAAAGCTAGTCTGAGCTGCATACGGGAGTCGGTCATACCAGTTCTCAAGTTCTTCCAGACTTCGTTTGCCGAACAGGTCACCCGGCTTGGGGCATACGTGAATTCCTGGCTTATCGGGAGCTAATAGCAGGTTCTTCACCCTATTTGAGAAGCTAGAGAATTGCGATATGCAGCACAGCTTCGTCTTTTCTACAAACAGAATTGCCTGGGTGGTTTGCTTCTCAAGACTGCGGAGTACCTCGCAGTCATCAACGACAGCCCGCACTTCCGGAGCCAGTATCTCGAATTCGAAATCACATAGTGTGATAACTCCTAGTTCGGGTGCCTCGCCGACATGATGGTCCCCTTCGATAGTCATCATCGTGAGTAAATCTTCCGATGTTAGTCGCGCGTGGTTATACAGGCTCCACCGCGTTCTCCTCCAAACGCGCCGTTGGCGGAGACACATGGAAGAGAGATCAGGGCTCCTATGAAGGCCAATTGATACTGCCAGAGACAGAGCAATTCCGATTAAGTGACTCGCGTCCTTTTCCGTGTTTTGCACATCTTGCCAATGGACTAAGAGTAACAACGCCTGTACGGTGGCGAGACGGTCGTCCTCACATTCAACTTCCAGCAGTACCTATTCTTCGTCAGTAGACGTCAAAATAGTATTAATTTCGTGCACATACCTTTGCCCGTTGGAATAGAATTTCCCGCGCTCCCTCACGAGTGGTATATCCCTCCTGGTGGATGTGGCTCATGTCGACAAAGGCTGCACCCGCAAACATCACGGCGTGGAACAAGAGCAGGCTTATTGGGTTGATACCGTCGTTGTTTGCAATGGCCCGCAGGAAAAGATCTAAGTCCAACACAGGCACCTCGGGGTGGACCCAGAGGATATAGCTTTTCAGCAGTTCCGTGCGAAAGCGAGCGGTTGGAAGACATAACGCTCCCTTTGCCTCGACGTATGCGACATCGTCTGGCCCGAGTCGATCTGGTAGTTTCGTCACGTAGTCAGGAGTACTTGTCACCAGTGGACATGGGTCATGCTGCGGCCCAAGAAATTGATCAATAATGGACAAGTAATTGTCGAGGGGATAGGTCGTCGGGACAATATCAGGTGCAGCGCAACGGAACGTCTGCTCGCGCTCCGCAATTTGCAGCTGAGAGGCAAATAATTCTTCTAAGGTTGAACTTAGAATCCATTTCAGGTATATGTGCAGGAGAGCTTGTAAATCTAACTGTACCTTCGCAGTGTTTCATCGAAGGCGTGCGCCTCTTCGCCTGCGAGCGAGAGCTACCAGAAGTAGCAACTTTCTCCACGATGTTAGGAGTACCTACACTCTGGGAACATTGGTTCTGCCATCACAGTTCAAGTTTAATCTATCACATGTAGTACATGGGATTCCCCTGACACCGATATAGCAGCGTTCTTTCCGCTTCACGCAGTGACTACAGGCCCCAGACTGGGCTGTCCGAACACGTTTTGGTGAATGATGCATTGTGGCCTGTTGATCGAGAGGAACAACCCCGCGTTTTCTCCATTTTATTTTATTTATTTTAGGTTAGCTGTTCATCAATGCCCTGAGTCATGCTCAGCCAGTCATGCCATTTCGGGTTTTGAATTCCGCGGATTTTATAGTCCTCGGTCTCCAACTCCATCAGCGCTACTCTCGATGATTCCAAGGATCCTCAGCGGCCAGAAGGAGCTACCACTGCCAGGTTATGCTGGTTCCTTGTCGGTTCTTCGAGTGAGATGGCACCAGGATCACAGCTCCGAGGTTTAGAAGCAGGCTGTTCCCCTTTCTGGCGTGCGATATGCATGGGCAGTCGCTTCATAAAGGATGGAGGCCTTCTAGGACGCCCGAGTACCACGGCACCAGTGCGAATGTAATCATAGTTTTGCAACTTCAGCGTGGATGGACGTTCTGATCCAGGAGCACTGATCTCCTGTAAGAGATGCACATTGTCTTCCCAGCAGGAAGATTTACTTCCGTCTCCATGCTCACATTCCCCGAATGGAAACCCAGTCATACGCCAGAAATGGCAGCTAGAGAGTTTGCGTTCACCGGGTAGAAGCCCACCACCGTGTCTTTTATTTAGTTTTTCAATGCTGTGAATCGACGCTGCAAGCCAGTCGTTGCCCTTGGGCAGCTGGTTGCAGGGCGAATCGTATGCAGGCCCCTTTAAACCGCGAATCGCATCACCAAGGCCAGAGCAGAAAAGGCAGTGGAAGTGGTCTAACAGCGGGATCCACGGTAGTCCTGTCTTGTTGAGCTTACTCCTTTTCAAGTCACTTTTGCTGGAGTCAGTCATGATGTCCATGAACTCGTATCCATATATCTCAGTGCGACTGGGGCGTTGCAGGGTTATTCTGGAGAGATTGGTAGAAAACCCCAGTATCAGGTCCCGGACGCTTAATCGATCATCCTGGGATTCCTCAACGATGTAACTCCCACAGTCTCTAAGTGCCGCATATGTTGCTTCTGCGCCATCTGATGCGGGCTTTGAGAATGGAATATTAGGACGTCTAAACCTTTCCGGAATGCCCCGCCAGTATGTTACAAGCATTTCATGGAAGACACATATCAAAGGCACAAGCCAAGCCTTCGATTCCCCGACATCGTAAAGAACGATTTGCTCGGATGAGCTGCTGTTTAAGCATTTCAGGTAGTTCCGTGCAGCACTGAACCGCAGCGTGTTGATGGTTATATCAAATGTCAAACCTGCCTACCCTCCAAGCTGCATGGGTGCGGTTGATGTGGCCACAAATTGCAGGTTCGCCCCGGACAAGCTCCAGGTCGTCTGTTGGATCTTTGCATTCGACCACTGCACCGTCTGCAACTGGCCTGTTCCCAGTAGTGTAATGGCTTCTCCACACCAGCCAACGAGGGCCCTCTTTGACTTGAGGGCATCCAAGGTTTTGAACTTTAACCAGCTTCCCTTTATCGCCGAGAGCTCCTCTATCTTGATTTGGGACTCCTGCTTCGCCACTTCCAAGTGCCAGAGGATCGTTTTGTCGTCTATCAGCTTCACAGGAATGAGGGCCGTTGAGTATCCCACCAGTACCAGGCCTTCATCGACCAAGACCGGATACTCCACTGCTGCTATTTGCAGCATCAGGTGAAAGTCAGCCTGCAGGAACATGGACTCGCGACCCGAAAGAACGGTATCGGGCTGGACTGCGATCAAGCCACCCTCAAAAAGATCGAACCAACATTTCGTACTATCCAACGCCACTTGTGAAAGCTTTCGGAGTGTAGAGCAACTGCCGCTCACTTTGCATGTTGATAAACAAAGGGTGTTCGCCATCGGCTGGCGGAAGGTCAGGGAGAGCCAGAGCACCAGGTCCCACAGATGGGCCACTGATTCGTTAAACCACACGGCAATCTCGTTTTGGGAGGTCGTAAACTTCAGATCAGCATCCTCTGTGGCTGGTCAGAGCTGTTGACAACGTATTTTCATGACCGTAGCTCACCGTATTTAGCGCCGTCACGGTCCAGGGCGCTTATAATGTTCCCGACGAAGGCGATTCCATACTCTCCATATTTCTCTCGAATAATTCTTCGCCAGTTGTTATTTCAACAGAGTCATCTGACAGAGTCAATGTAATGCTCTTTAGTACAAATTCCAACCGCTGATCCCGTCGTATTCTCGCAATAACGGAAGGCAGCTCCCACAGTGTCCGTTGCGGCTGCTGACCAGCACGCCTTCTCGTCTGCGACTCGCTCTTCATTGAGGCCGTTGAATATCCGGAATCTGTCCAATGTTAACAAACTCACCAATTGTTTTCTGGCTGACGCACCTTTCGATAACTGACGGTGTTCTTTCGCGCGTCGAATGGCAAGTCTTCTCGCGAACAAAAGCAGTTTTGGATCCGTCGGCTCATAGGGAGGACTGCTGGCGTTGCATGGATCCATCTTGATATCACGGCGTTTCGGTGAGCCTTCTGCTTCTTCTTTGCCGGACTGGAGGAGGGGAGGGTTGATGAATGTTCAGATGAGGGGAAAGACATGCTTCAGCCTCGCGCGCCTGTCAGATTGGCATGCCACGAGCAACGATTATTGGATGCGACTGGTAGCAAGTCCTAGACGCGGTATTTTCTGGCAAATCACCGATGTGCAATGCGCATGAGCCTCGTATTATATTCCTGGTCAGAAAGTATGCTCCGTTGAGGGGAAGTTTTACTTGTACTGGAAGAAACAGTCCATTAATGGATAAACATATATATCTATATCCAAAACAAAAATACAAACTCGCTATAACACCAATGCATCGGACTCCATATCTTCACGAAACAGGTTATAATTTATAATCTAATATCAATCGGAATACACTCATCAACGACCCTCCACGCTCCAGTCTCCGGATCCTGTCGGTTCCGAGAGAACTGCAAGAACGCCTGGTCGGGGCTAACATTCCACCTCGCGACGTCTTCTTCCTTCGTAGGAGCCAGGATCCCAGCCCGAGGCCAGAACACACCGTATGGTTTGATACGCGCTTCCTCTGGCATACTAAACGTTGTACCCGTAATCGTAGATCCGGGAGATGGAGTAGAGAAGTCTTCATTGCCTACACTTGGAAATGAGATATGATTTGGACCATTCAGACCTGACTGAGTCTCAACTGGACTCGTGGCCCTCGGCAGCGTTAAAGGATAAGACATCGGATCGCGGCTGGTATTCAGTATACGGGCAAACATCTCCTCAACCATCATAACATTCTCCGCAAATGCCAGACCAAACGCATTCGGGTAGAATCCCTGTACCTGGGGCGCCGAGCGAAGCAAAGCCAGCGCGGCACGGCGCGTAACTGGCTCTGCGCAGCGCAGGGCAGTAAACCACAGCGGGAGCCCGACGCTGATGTCGAATGTAAAGGGCGGCTGGGTACCGTCTGGACGAACGGAGGCGTTGAGGGCGATGCGAGATTGTTCGACGATGGTTTGGAAGCTCTGTAGGCAGGCATCTGTTGTGCTTTTGAAGCGGGATACGCAGGTTGTGAGTATCACGACTAGGGATTCGTAGTGTGTGAGGAGTAGGGCGATGGCACTGGTTTCTTGGGGTGATAGGGCAGCCTTTGCCCGTAATGATTCGGCAAGTGTTGTGAATGATGTATGCCAGTTTTGGAGTTTCTCTGAGAGAGAGGTTTGCTGGAGTATCATCTCGGGGGGGACATGGTACGCATTCGTGGTGTCATGATGTTTTTCGCATTGTTCTTGGAACAGCTTGATATCAGCAGTGAGGATGAAGATAGGCTCGCGAGCAGCCTTGAGCGATGCGAACACCGGTGGCAATATCCTATCAACGTCTCGCATGAAAGACCCAGGCTCGATTTTATTCTGAGCATTGCCCAAGATACTCAGACGCGAGAAGATCGGGACAATCGCCTCTTCTAGCAACGATGCCTTGAATGCCGGCACAGTCCCACTGGCTATCTGTTCGCGTAACGATGTGATGAGGTGCACTCCCTGGCCATACAGTCGCATTGCCTCGAACGCGCCTCCCTGGAGCGCCTCAATGCATATAAATAATACACAGCTAATCAGGCCAACAAACACATCTACACTCCCGTTCTCGATTCGACGACGCACCGCAGATACCGAGCGCGAGTACCACCCCAGCGCATCCTGGTATTTAATCAACGGAGTACAGGGCTTATAGCTCTCAAACAACGAACTGATAGAAATAATAGCGTCCCAGACCGGCGGCTCAGCATGGCACACGCGCGGGACGATGGTGCTCCAGAAATCCGCATCAAGCCCACCGATCAACGGCGCGGCATGCTGGAAGTAGTACGCGAATGCGCGGCGCTCTTTCGTCGCCTTGTTCGGCACCATGGGTACTGGTGTTTCAATGACAGCCATCGAGGAAGCGGATGAGAAGGTCCCGTATGTTGTGCCTTCATACTCGCACAGGCGACCGCCTCTGATGCATCGGATACACCTCGGCTTCTCTTCGCCGCATTTGACTTTCCGAGCCCTGTAGAGAATATTTAATACGGAAGATCCTGGATTTGAATTGCTGTTGGGAGCCTACTTGCAAGTTTTGCACCCCCGCCTTGATTTCAGAGGCCCGACTGTGAGGCCCATCGGGCTCGCGGGGGACCTGGGCGCCATAAGGCCAGCGCATTAAACCACAAGGGTCACGAACGTCGTCAGATTATTTCATGTATTTCATGATTCGGTTGTGATGGCAGCCTGCTGACGAAGTTGCATGATTCAGGGGGATTGAGACGCGGTGGAGAATTTGCCACAGCCTCAACAGTCAACACATTCCAGACACCATTCCCCGTCAACAGCGTGGGGGCGAGATCTTGATATCGCCTCCTTAAGACACCAATTGATGGTGAAATTACTGCAGAGGATGCGTTTTACTGTATAACCAGCCTAGGACAAGAAACGGACTCGCTCTTTCACGAGTCAGCGTGGTAGGTCACGTGTGTATAAATACATAACATTTTATACAGATTATGCATTACAAGTTCGAAGAATATCCAGTCCATATACTCGGTAGAATACTAACGAACGACATAGATTATAACCAGGTATCTACAAAACAGCCATGATCACTTCTCACTCTTCATATACGCAGGCGGGGGTATGGCCGTCTCCCCCTCCTCACTCCCAACACTGGGCTCAGTCCTACTAGCAGGAACATGCTGGCCCTGCGCCAGCTCACCCATAAGCGTCTTCCCCTCATCAATGCGATGCGGCGGGATAAGCACATCATAATAGCGCGGCATCACAAATCCAAGCAGGATAAGGAGGAGGACGATATGCGCGACAATGAAGCCCGTGATCATGAGCGGGTCGTAGCGCAGCGTGTGGAACTCGGGATATGCGAAGGAGAAGATGATGGCCAGCACGGGGGCGCATACATATCGCAGGATTACGGGCCAGAAGACGGGGATGCGCCAGTTGTTTCCGCCGCCGATGATGCTGTTGAGGTCGCGCCGGATTTGGTTTCCCTGGTTTTGTTAGAAACTGCAGACAGGACAGTGGGTTAGGATGGTAAAGACATACCGAGTAGGCGGCGAGATACCAGAACTGGCTGAGGAAATAGTTCTTCCCCCAGAAGCTAGGAGCAGGGATAGATGGTCGATTAGAAATGAGTGTCGCGGTGATAGCGAAGAAGACATAGACGCCGAATCCAGCGCCCGCGCCAATAGCAGGGTCTTCGGTTCCATGGGCGACAGAGACACCGATAATCTGCCCGCCGAAGTAGGCGAAGTTGTAGACGATGAAAGCCCAGAGACCGGTCTGGTCAACGACGTCGGTCCAGCGGTAGATGGTGCTTGCGCTGACAACCTCGGACCAGACGACGAAGATGAGGCAGATGTTGTTGACCCAGCGGTCGATGCCGTCGAGGAGGTAGAAGCCAAACTCGGTGCAGTATGGGAGACACATGAGAAACGAAATGAGGGTGAGGATTGTCACGATTATAGGGCGAGAGAGCTTAACTTGCCCCGAGTCGATGATGAGGGTAGCGACGGCGTCCAGCATGACGAAGGCGGAACTGAACCCCAGCACGACGAGAGTGAAGAAGAGCAGGAAGGCCCAGAAGTTTGCGCCGGGCATGTGCAGGACTGCTTCAGGGAGAGTGAGGAAGCCGACGACGAAGGCGCCGAGTCGTTCACCATCCTGCGGCCATCTCCTGAGATAGCCCACGACGCCGAAGACGGCGAATGCGGCAAAGTTCTCGAACAGGACGTTGCTTCCGCAGATTAACAGAGCGTCCATGACTGCGTTGGAGTGCTTGGAGTTGTATGAGGCGTAGGAGGTGAAGTAGCCAAAGCCAATGCCGGTGGAGAAGAAGACTTGTCCTACAGCCGTCTGCCAGACTGTGCCGGACGCAAGCTGGTCACTTCTCCATGTTGCCCAGAGGAGTCGGACTCCTGCACTGGCATTCTCAAGGGAGAGAGACCGGCCAACGAAGATAATCGTGGTCACAATTGGGAGGCCCATCGTCCAGTAGACAACACGACCGGTCAGACCAACGCCGCGAAAGATGGAAATCCAGATCAAGAACCAGATGAACGCGCTCCATCCCACCGTCTCTCCCAGGAGGCCAACCCCAGGGTATTGCGTATACGACACAACCTCCTTATTATCAAAGCTCAGCGACCCTTCAACCGGATCGACATTGTGGACCACGTCGCCCATGTAGAATTCCTCAATTCTGCCCTCCCACGGCAAGGGACTGCGGAAGGAGTTTCGGAAGTAATTCATAATCCAGGCAAGATTGACCGTGAAGTACTGCGTGACGATAAAACTGACCAAGATGGGGCCGATTCCCACACCCTTCAAGCGGCGGTTGATGTTGTTGAATGCAATCACTGTTCCACCACGATAGGCCTGGCCGATGGAGATTTCGAGAATGAGCGCCGGAATCGCGACAAAGAAGATCGCCAACAGGTACGGGATGAACCACTGCAGCCCGTAGTTGTTGTATACGACCGAGGGGTACCGGATCAAGTTTCCCTGACCGGCGCAGCCTCCCATGGCGGCCAGCAGGAAGGCAGCGCGCGAGGGCCACTGGTCACGACCATCCTCCGACTGCGCGGGCGGAGGGAGAAGCCAGGCGACGGCCTTCCTGACGTACTGGACAAACACCATGGTGAGTCCGGAGAAGATAAAACTTAACTAAGTGTTATGCACATGGGGTAGGAGCACAGTTTAAGACCGATCCAGGTCAGCAATGAGAGGATCAAGCAGAAGAATCAAAAGCAGGGAAGTGACCCAGACCCCAGACGTGCTTGGCAGGACAGCTGGGTATTATATACGGCAGTGGCACCGCCAAGGGCTGGAGCTCCATCGTGGGACCGATTGCATGAGTTTGGCCTGTTAAGGCGGCGCTTGGGAGTTGCCCAGGTGGGGGTGAAAATTAGGGCAGGCTCGGCACGCGGCGAGAGATTTCACTGGAGCGAGTGCCAGCACTAAGACAGTGAAAACTCTGCTGGGACGGGGTGGTATTGGCTTGTTACATGGCTGGTTATCTGTGACGCCCGTTCACTCCTGCACTCTGCACTGCAGTCATGTTAATTCGGTTTTGTTCATTCGGGGACGCCGGAGCCAAGAGTCCGCCAAGAGTCCGCCCAGACGCCAAGAATGACGCAAGGAGAGCCGGAGTCGACGTTATCGTCCACTTCCGCTCAGCAACCACATGGGGTCCGCCGCATCGGGACTGTGTCTGTCAGTGTCTCTGTCGGTGTCTCTGGTTGCGCTGTCCAGCCAGCAGCTGTCTAGCTGTCTCAAGGTTCTGGAATCTGGCCGGAGTACTCGAGTGTTAACTTCATCCCTTACATACCACGCGAGAACTCAAACCTATATTACTGTCGGTTATACCCTCGAGCCCGCTTTCGTTGCTTTTTCTCAGCCCAATCCCCTCATGCGCCATTAATCAACATCTCGGCGCCATCAACTCGTTCGTGGTCACGCTCGCTCCTGTGATCCTGACGCCCGGCATGATCGATTCAGGTTAGCCATGCAGGGCCCAGCCCGACTAAGGAATCCTTGTTTCCCGCCGGTGGGGGCGCGTTTAATCACCCGATCCCTGTGGGTGGGAAGCTTGAACCTGCTCGGCGGTTGATAAATAAAATCAGCTAATAAAAGTTAAGTCGTGGTTGTCAGTCGCCCTTGCGTTATGCCGCCATGTGGGAGTCTTTGCCACCCCCTTGTATGCAAGCGAAGAGATAACGCCAGTGAGCCAGTGCGCCGGATTAGGCCTAGGTGTGCTGTCTGAGAGAGGCCAGACTCGGCGATGTCGGCAAGAATGGCTAAGGATAATTTAATTTCGAAGATATCACGCAATACAACCTAGCTTATTGCGCAATCATGTCCGAGGAATGACAGGCAAGGTAACAGAAGATCTATGGGTCATCGGACTAAATATAAATGCTTCTTACTATAAAAGTGGATCATGGATTGTCTCGCCCTACAGCCATCACACGATCATTCCTGGCTTTTTCGCTGAGGTATATTCTATCCGGTATATACTTCATGCACCTAGCAGGCAAAGAAATGGAGCTTCGATAAACACAGTCATGATTGTGCCTGACACATTCCAGGGGTGACTACGCAGGTAAACCATATGAAATATCTATCTTGACACCAATCAACCGGGGCGTCTCGATATTCTCGCTACACCGTTCAAAAGCCTTATGCGGCCGCTGCAGCCTGAATAAACAGGCATTCCCACTTATCCCAATAGTCACAGGCAGCGTCGCAGCCCTGGTAACGATACACAGAATACAAGTCCGATCAATGGCAGTGACAATCGCACTCTGTGCTGTCAAACAGAAGACTAGACCCACTGCCTTCAACTCCCACCAGCCGATATCGAAATGCAATGACAGATTATATCACCCAGAACCTACCTGGAAGCCAACTAAGATTATAATCGTCAGCATTTGATACAGGAGTTTGCTATTAACTGCGGGTTTTGTTTACTATCTGGTTAGTCCAGGACACTGCGCTTACAGGTTGTTGTTGCTGTGGTGGAGGCAGTACTATGAGTCGCTTAGACAGAGGGCGTTAGTCAGATTACATTATGTCTTTTATTTCAGAGATCAACTACTCTAATGATAACAGGAAGCGAATGTCACCAAAGATCCAGAACCAACCTCTCGCCAACACTGCGTGAAACACAGGGCATCATGACGCCATTCTCGCCCTTCTCCTCCAGCGACAAAACAGTATCTCTGTGCTCCGGAATGCCCTCGAGAACCGACACCTCGCACGTCCCACACGTGCCTTTCGAGCAGGTAGACATGATGCCGCACCCATTATCATTGAGGGTCTCGAGCAGGGTCTTCTCAGGATGGACAGTGACCGTCCGCCCACTGCGACTAAGGACGACATCGAAGGATCGATTCGGCAGGAAATTCTGGCTTGACAGCGCCTGGAACCTCTCAATATGCAGTTCGATAAGAGGATTACATTTGCAGACTTCTTCCAGAGACGAGAGCAGTCGTTCAGGGCCACAGCAGTATACTTGAACAGCCTCGTCCTGCACCTCAACAAATCTCTCAAGATTAAACCTGTTCCCCTCATCGCGAGCCCAGATATCCACAGGATGACTACGCACTAGGTCATCGAGATATGCCATTGTCTTCCGCGATCGACCGAGGTAGATTAACCGGTACGTCGCGCCCTGGCGCTTCGCCTGCTCGAGCATAGGCTTCAGCGGCGTGATTCCTATCCCTCCAGCAATAAAGACGTATCTGCTACTGTTCTTCAAGCGGAAATGGTTTCGCGGTTTGCGGACTGTTACTTCTGCGCCTTCGTGTAGATTCTCATGGAACCATCTCGATCCGCCTGAGCCGGTGTCTTCTCGGAGAATGGTGACCTTCCAATGGGTTTTGTCTTGGGGATCCGAACAGAGCGAGTACTGTCTATAGCCGTGCTCGCTGAGGATATCGATATGCGATCCCGGTTCCCAGTGCGGTATTGAACCCCCGGTCTTTGAACAGAGCATCACTTCTAGGATTTCCTCTGTTAGGAAGGACAGTTGTTTCACCACTGCCTGGATAGTCGCGTTTTCACTGGTATTCTGTCCCTGGGGTTTCGTCTTTTGAACTTGAACAGTCCTCGCCCAAGGACCGCTAGGAGGATCCCACGCAACAACCACCCTCTCAACGCCTCGACTGGGCCCAACCTTCTCATATACAATATCCTCGTACGGAGTAACAAGACGCAAATTCTGCAACCGCTCGCGCAAAACCCCGAATTCAGTCTTGAGGAGTAACCTCGCCAGCGGCGCCCCCAGACACGCATGGCTCCCGCGCCCGAATCCGAGATGCTGCTTGGAGAATTTGCGCTGCAGGCGCAGTTGCTCGGGGCATTCAAAGACAGACTCGTCTCGGCTTCCGGAGCTGTAAGCCAGGAATACGCGATCTCCTGGATTGAGGGTGCAAGAGCCGATTATCGTCTCCTTCTGGACGAGGCGGTACATGCCTGTTATCGCGGACTCGTAGCGGAGGAGTTCCTCGATGGCTTGAGCGGAGGCTGTTTTGTTCTCCGTTGCTGCGTCCCAGAGACCATTGTGTAGAAGATGGGAGAGTCCCATCGAGAGAACACTAGTCGTTGTTTCATGACCAGCAAGTAACAGCCCAGGTATCATAGACAGGTGCTCAAAGTCCGTCATCTGCACGCCCGCGTCTCGCTGGTCCCATATATAACTAACCAGGTCATCTCGTCGGTCGTACCTCCTCTCCTGAATAACCTCCGCAATATAGTCATGCAAATCCAGTACATCCTGGACCTGGCTCTCAATACTGGCGTCCTTCTTTGGAGCCGTAATACCCCCGAATAACGCCAAGCAGCGCCCAATCCACTCCCACCTGCTCGTATCAAGCCCCGCAATGGTAACAATCGACTTCAGCGGCAGAGGCAGCGCAAAAGCAGATTTAATTTCAACCTCCCCGTCCGCAACAAACCCATCGACAAGCTCATGCGCCAGATCACACATCAGCGGCCGGAACCGCTTTAGCTTCCGTGGAATGAAGAACCCGCTTACGGCGGAGCGTAGTCGGTCGTGGTCTGGGTTATCCCAGCCTAGTAATGTGCCGCCTTCGGGGACGCGGTTTGCGAACAGAGCCTTTACGGGTGGTGGGAAGGGTGGGACTGTGGTGTCTTTTGATGTGAATGTTTCTGGGTGTGAGAGGATGGACAGGATGTCGTCATATCGGGTTACGATGTAGCTATTCAGGGCCGGGCTGTATTCTATGGAGGACTGTTCTCGTTCATGTTTTAGATCTGCGAAGAGGGTTTGGGGGTTGGTGAATGGGCATGTTGTTGTCATTGTAGACTTTACTGTAGAGAATGGTTTGCAGATGAATAAAGTGTCTCCGGTAATTGGGTGCTGATATTAACTTAGGGCTGTATATAAATGCCACTGGAGTGGTTGATGTCAGGTGCGCCGGGATGTGGCCATCTTCCCGGTGGGCGAGGAACCACCAAGATTCTTCGATGTGGGCATGTGGGGGATTAAGCTGGGAATGCGTTTGAAATGAGACTAGCAAATAGGAATCATGTCATTGTTTCTGTTTACTTTGAATGTTGGTTTGTTGATCGTCGGTGGATTGGATGGGCGTGGTGGTGAAGATCTGGCTGTCTGGCCGCCGGCTGTCCTCCCAGCCCAGCGCCGGTGACATTTGGGCGTCAATTAGGCAGATCTTCTAGAAAGGTTCCTCTCCTGTCCTCGCGCTGCGCCGAGATGCAGGGGATGGTTAAGCTTTGCCAGGGCGTGGCCAAGTAAGGGGTATCTGGCTGGCTCGTGCTCGCTGCATGTTTCCAGATCTAAAGACGAATATTCTCGATGCAACTCAGCTTAGGAGTATATATGTTACTAGGAGTCTTGGAAAGTGGTGAGGATCAGCCGCGCTGTACTTAGTGCTGCGGTCACTTGGAGTCCAATATCGATGTGTCCAGTTACTGCATATATATCTGCACTCTATTATTCCGTTTTCTCGGAGACAGCTACGTGACTCATTGCTCAATTAAATGAGATGTTTACTAAATTGGTAACCCGGCTCGAGTATCGCCGCACGGAGGATATATTACTTGGGATACATATTTATTGCAGACATCCACTGAAGCAGACACCAGCCTGTCGAGTATAGCCTATGACGCCAACACCATACCCTCCAAAGCCACAAAACAACTCCATATCCTGAGCGCATGATACATTCACAGCCCTGCTGATAACAAGTCAACCAACACCCAGGTCCAACCCCCGCAATCCGATTCGACCAGACCCACAAACATCTCAGAAACCAACTGCAGCTTCAACCCCAGACCTCACTGGTCCTCCGCGCCAAGAGCCGAGAAAGCAGCCCGCGCCCTTGGCAGGCAGGGTTGCAGCGCGGGTTCGCTGGATGTGGAAAGCCCGAGGCAGCCACACGACCAGGATCTCATCCTGCCAAGGGAGGCCAATGAGCTGAGGCAAGATGATGGTGCTGGTTCTGGTGCTGTGCATGTCAGATCCTGCTGGGCGTGGTGGTGGGGGTTCGTTGTTGTTTCCAGCTGCTCGCAGGCTGCTTCAGATAGGATAAGACCAGTCGTATATTCTCGCCAGCCCCTGTTTCTGAGATTCCCCAGTTGAGATTCCCCAGTTGGGTCTCTTAACGATGGCTTGGTGTTGGTGCTGTCGCTCGCTACCAGGAGGGCGGGTCTCGCTTGCAGCAGAAGGTCAGTCAGTTATTACTGTGGAGACGCTGTGCCATGGGGAAACCCATCAAACCAAAGCAAGTGCAAACTCCCCGGAAATGGGAAATAATTTCCACTCTCTGTATTCTTCCCTTCTGTCTCTCGGGTTGTGCCGCTCTCCGTTTTCCACGTCATTCCAGCTCTATCCCAGTTCTCCTCCCCCTCCATCTCCATCCATCAGCCGCCACAATAATCCAATTCAAAAGCCACAACGCCCAAGAAGATCCTGAGATGCTTACTTGCGCCCCCTGAGCACCGATTCGCGGGCTATCCACCAACCGGGTGAATTGGTGAATTGTCCCGCGAGGCTGAGCCGGTTTGTCCGGATGCGAAATGAGCGGAACGCTATTATATTAGTCTATTATATTATCGCGTAATAACGGCTCGTTTAATTAAACGAGCCATGCCTTGCAATGCACGGGCTTAATTCTCCACACCTGCAGGTGCGCTTGGACTGACTCTCGCTGGCGCTGCTCGGGCGATTCTTGACTCAAAGCTCTGGAAATTGCACTGACGTCAGTGGATTATTCTATCTGAGTTGTAAAAAATAGTATCATGTGAAGGGGTGTTGGATGTATTAAAGCGTATAGTGTAGAGACGCCAGCTCAGTGATAGTCGTGATTGACAGGGCCATCGTAGCGATCAACGCGACCGTGGGCCAGACCATGTGGCATGCAGTTCGGGGAATTTGCCTGCCTGCCAGCTGTTCAACGGCTGCCAGATTGTCTGCGGCTCGATCGTGCTGATGGGGCTTTCTCCATGGGGTTACGATATGCAATCACTACGATTCAATATGGTATATGTGCAGGGCTCGCATTAAGCTAGTTCATCTAACCATATCCTGTCTAATAAGAGCTCTAGCACTATGGAAATACCGACAGTTGGTAGCTAGCTAGCAACATAAGAGAAATAAAATAAAAGTAAAAAATGGTTGCCCAATCTGAATCGAAAACATAGCGCGCAGTGCAGTTCTAAGGCTGCCAGCACGGTGGGTATAAAATTACCAGCATCTCATCTCATCTCATTCACCTCTCTGAACTGGAACGCGAGAGCTTACTCGTTGTGCTCAACTCGCTTCTCGTCCCCCTTGACCTCGCCAGACTCGTTGGTGCTGTCGCCGCTCTCGTACTTGGGCTGGATGTGGCCCGTGACGCTGTCGCGGCGGACGGCCTCCTCGACGTACTCGGGCTTGAGCTGGCCGTGCTTGTCGTAGCGGTATGGCTCCTTGATGGATAGCGAGACGGCGTTGAAGACGTTGGTGGATTTCTTGAAGATGGCGTCCATCTCCTCCAGCGATCGGTACCGGGTCTCGGGGAAGAAGAAGTACACGACGGGGAACATGAAGGCGTTACTATAAGATATTAGCACATGCACAGATAGAACTATATACCGGGGAGACGTACATGACAGCGAAGATAACGTAGGTCTGGTATTTGATATTCTCAAACGCAACGGGCGTGATCATGACGACCATGAAGTTGAAGATCCAGTTCGCAGACGTCGACAGCGCGTTGGTCGGCGCACGGATACGCAGAGGCACGATCTCAGCAGGATACAGCCAGGTCATACCGAGCCAGCCGATGGCGAAGAAGGTGTTGAAGACGAAGAGGAACACAGCCTGTCCGATACCAGCCTGCGTCTCGCCGAGGAAATCGCGCCGGTAGTCGCAGCCTGCGAGGACGGCCATGGAGACTGACATTCCCGCAGCCTGGGATGGTTAGCATGTATATATAAGCTATACAGGAAATGGATACATACACCGAAGAGCATCAGTGGACGACGTCCGACCTTTTCGATGATGAAGATGGGGATGAACGCGGCCATGAGGTATTCAGTTCCGTTGCAAGCAGCCATCAGCTTCGCGGTGTTACCACCACCGAGACCAATATCTGCGTACAAAACAGGAGCCTATATCCATCAAATTAGCAATAGTCGCGTGACGTGAGGGGCGCAACGGAGGGCAGTTGCTCACGTAGTAGGTGATCAGGTTAATTCCGGAAATCTGCTGGAACATCTGGTTGACATAGGCGAGCGCGACACGGTGGAATTCACGGTACTCGGACATGTCGAACAGACTGCGATAGGAGCCCTTGGACATCTCGACAACAGTCTCCTTGATCGACAGCAGTTCGTTCTGGATGTACGGGTCTTCGCGCGGCAATTCGTTGAGCAGCTCGAGAATCTCCACGGCCTCCTCGTCACGCCCTTGCATGACAAGCCACCGAGGCGACTCGGGGAGGTTCATAATAGACGTGAAGATGGTGATAGCAAAGCAGATCTGGAATGCAATTGGGAAGCGCCATGATACCTCGTGGTCGGGTAGGAAGGCGAAGCCTGGTAACTCATTAGTATCGCGACGAATGGGATAGAAAGCAACACTCACCGTAGTTGATCCAGTAACTCAGAGTAATTCCCGCAGTAATCAGCATACCCTCAATCATGACCAGCTTTCCACGATCGTGGGCCTTTGCAGATTCCGATTGCCATGTTGGTACAGTACTGGTGTTCATGCCGTTGCCAATTCCAGTCACAATGCGGCCAACAATCCATTGGGGCAGACTGTAGGACGTGCATTGCAAGATAGCGCCAATAGTCATAGTAGTGCAGCCGCAGAAAATAGTGCGACGACGACCAAGTGGGTTACCGACGAAAATGGTCAAGATAGCTCCGATGAAACATCCCAGGTTGTATGACGCGACAGCAATTCCTTGGTTGGTACTGCGCTGGCTTCTACAGCCAGGTCCATCTAGTTCTGTACAGGCCTCCGAATTGATCTCTGGAAAGTACTTGATGAAGGACGGCAGGTCCAGAAGACCACCTGTCACGCCCTGATCGTAACCGAAAAGCCTGGTCGGAGTCGTTAGTTTTGCGCGAAGCTGTTGCATTGGAAATAAAGCTCGCAACGTACAGGAAATCAAGACTACCCAGCGAACTGATGGCCAGGTTGAGGGACCTCCCCCGAAAACCGAAATACTTCTTCCCGAACATGTTGACGTTTGCGCAGGGCGAACGACAGCGACGATCAGACGTGGAGATGGAGCTTGAGAAATCGGGGGAAAATGACGAGCAGTCATATATATACGCAAACACATGCAGCACCGCCAGCTTTCGGCTAGACAAAACAGGCAGTCCCGGGCTCTAGTGAAACGCCTCCAGAAATCTCCAGGAGACCAGTGCATTTGGGGGGGCCAAGAGACCGGGGGAAGTGACGGGGATGGGGGCCACGTTCACTTGGCGGGCGTCAATGCCCAGTTTGAATGAAGCGCCTCCATGGGGAGCTCGCAAACAAAGGGCAAGGACAACGCTAACAGGCCAGAATGAATGCCTTGGCGGCCCACCAGAAGGAGTGAACTAATATGGCGCTGTCATTTATCCAGGCGAGCGGCCGCGGGTGGTGGGCAGGCCTCTGGTTCCTTCAAAGGCTTATTACGCCTTCAGTCACTGTCCCATTCACGTTGCACAGACGGGGCACAAGAGAATTTGCTAGGAAGGCACAGGGCGTCCATTGTGAAAGAATTGGAACGACCAGTGAAGGCTGACAGGACTGGACAAGGTTCTGCGTCTGGGAAATGGGCAAGGCCTCACCCACCAATCCCCGCGGCGCCAACCCGCAACCCTGGACGCCCTGGGGACATCAAGGCGCCTCATGCTGAAAGAATCCGAAAGTGACCGCGGTGGCTTCAAAGCCAAGCCGACGGTGGCTGAATGCAACCAATGTGTGACTCGCGAGCCTCGGAAACCGCCAGAAGGATTTGTGTCTCACGCCATGGGCCGACTGCCAGCAGCCCAGTTTCACGGCGTCATTTGGATACACGGAGAAAGAGACAAAGCTGGGCTGTTTCATCCGACACCAGCCGTGGCAAAGGTCGACACCAGCAGAGAAAGAGAGAGACAAAGACACAAAGAAGTGATGGAGTCATCGGGCCGCCAAGCCCTAATCCTTGTCGCCAAGATCGGAGTCAGGCAGCCAGCACTCGATGCAACCAGATCAGGCCATTCATTCGTACCATTCAAGGCCTGCTCGGGGCTTTTGGCGAAATCTACGATAGCCCGGGTCGGCTCAGCCGCGGCTGCGACGTTACCAGTGGGCCGGTATGGGAACTGGCCGACCTGAAGCCAGCCCGCGATATCCGGTTTCTTCCGGCGCCAAAGTTACAAGGTGGAATGTCCTCATCATGATGTGGAAGCAGAAGAACAATTGTAGCATTGGGCGCCTGGGGGCCACTATCCGCGCCCATACAGTATACTAACGCTGTAAGGGAGACATCTGGCAGTCTCCAGCAGAAACCCGATGTTGTTCAACCCAGATCCCTGCTGCTGACGACAACCGCAGCACGAAAGACATGGTTGAGTGACGGAAGCTCGGTCCATGCACCATTCCTTAAATAATAACTTTAGTGCTGTGCCGATCAAAGGTTTCTCACTCTTATACTTCCCCTCGGCATGTCCCGACAGATCTGGATGTCACCACTCCATATACGATGAAGTAGATCTGCCTGCCCGGAAACTAGCCTCGAACTGCCGGGAGCGACTGGCCAAGTATACGGCCCTTTAAGCGACTGGCCTATGGCAAGCAATACTAATGGCAAGGCCAGCCCGGTTACTCCTTCCTATCCAGGAATATGAATTTCGAGGGAAAGAGCAACCGGACTCCTTCCCTTTTTGCGCATGATACATTGAATTTTGTTCCCAAAACGGAAGGCACGGTTCATTCATCAATTTGTAGTACGGGAGCAGACTATCTGATATATCACCATTCACAGCATCAAACTTGCCTAAAAGCTCTTCATGGCAGCCAACCGATTCGCCGATGCCCGCTGAACCACACCAGTAGCAAGTCCCCCCGGCTCAAACATATGCGGCACTCCGGGGTAGACATGAAGCTCAACATTAACATTTGCCGCTGCAAGCTTTCCAGCATACGCAATACATTCGTCTCGGAAAATATCCAAACCGCCCACATCAATGTACAACGGTGGTAATCCCTCAAAGCTCGTAGCCCGTGCAGGCGCCGCGTAAGGCGAAACACCCTCCTTCCCGGCCTTATCACCGATATACGCCGTAGCCGCGGTGGTGTTATTATCGTAGGTCCACGTCGCAAAACGCGCAAGCTCCGGGTCCGGAACCGTATTCCGATCATCCAGCATCGGGTATGACAGGATCTGCTTGGCCAGCGGGGGATTAAGGGCACGATCGCGCGCCATTAGGGAAACAGCAGCGGCAAGGTTCCCGCCCGCGCTCTCGCCCTGGACTGCAATGCGCGAACGATCGATGCCGAATTCCTCGGCGTGCTCGTGGACCCACGTCAGCGCGGCATAGACGTCGTCGATCGCGGCGGGGAACTTGCTTTCTGGCGCGAGGCGGTAGTCGACCGTGAAGAAGGGCATCCCTGTCTCGTGGGCTCTGATGGCGCATACCTTGGCCCATTCTTGTCCGTCGCCGTGGATGAAGCCGCCTCCATGGGCGTGTACAATTGCTGGACCTGGAGGGGCTCCATCGACGCGCTCCGGTGCGACTTGGTATAGCGAGAATATGTGGCCGTCGGCTGAGGGGACTTTGTGGATGGTCGTTTTTATTCCGGGGATCTCAGGAATACCGCCTGTGAATGGGTCTAACATAGCTGCGAGGCCTGCTCGGAGGGCGAGTGCATCGTGCACGGGGGTTTTGAATGCAGAGGCAATCGCAGCAAGCGCTGGCTCTGCATCTTTGATATACTCAGTATCATAGCTTAGCGGCATGTTGGTAAAGTACAGGAAGTGTGAAGAGATTCAGAATCAACAACAGCAGATTCTACGGGCAAGGGCTCTTTATATAGCCCGTCTGGTTCGAACAACTCGTTTTCAGGCGCGCTGAGCTGAGGATGCGGGGTCCGCTATTGAGCCGCTTACATGGGGGCCAATTCCCATGAGCAGCTGAGACTCAGTATCCCACTAGTTCTTATTTGTTGGATCCCTCCCTTCCAAGCGCCAGTCTAAGCAATGCCTATTGGCTCTGAGGCTGTTCGCAACAAAAGTACGAGCACAGGTGCTGTTCCTATAGGGCAAAGTTGTTTACTCCTTAGGGCCAAAATAGCCGTTGGACTGGCTTATATGGATTACTGTATTGCAGCCAATAAGTATATCAGTAGCTAGATGGTATCGTCTTTAGGCCAGACTAAATAATACACCAGCTGTAGTCTATATAACGTATAACCGTCCCGTATCACCGCTAGACTTGTTGGTGGCTGTCCGCAATCACCTATATCGCCATCATACCCATTCTACCTCTACCACCAATCTTCTTGGGGCCCTATACTCTGGAAATGCTGACCGGCAGTTTCGTAGGCAGCGCGGTGTATTTCCGTAAATAGCGCTGACTGATTCATTGCTCATTGCCATATTCAAGTTGATCTGGCTACTCGCTTATTGATCTCTAAGTACCGAACATCGGGAGCATACTTTTACAGCGTATATAATGGTTGCGAAATGCTATATGCATTTCAGTTTATTTCTGATTTCTAAGCATTGTTATGTGTAAAGTGGACGACCTGCAATTTGGACTGATACAATATGTTTTCATCTGGACGGTTTCCAGAGAGAGTAGATTTATATAGTTTGAAGCTCCGAATGGCACAACACTAATGCGGCAAGGTGGTCCTGAGTCTTTTTGACTCTGCACAAGATTCTTTAGAAATACGTAAGCCAGCATTTTCTAATCCAGTCGAGCAGCCAGCTTCTCGATGAAAGCAGATTAGAGCATTGTTTAGCCATCACCTGGGCATGCCAGTCACGTGTCAGTCAAACACGTGATTCGGGATGGCTCCGACCAAAGTCCGCAAGATTCCGCGATGCTGGTCACTGTTTCACGACAGCGACCAGTCAGCCAACAAGCCAGACGCGGCTAGTGTGACGACAATGGGCCTCGAGCGACACAAGACGGCCGTCTCGCGGATCGCCTCGGCCATCCGCGGCTTCTACGAGCGCCGCGAACCCTTCCGGATAAACCACGGGTCGACAAACAGCACGCGACCGATCCGCCGCAAGAACCAGGTCGATATCAGCGACCTGCGCAATGTGCTGGGTGTTGATCCGGCGACCCGGACGGCCCTCGTCGAGCCCAATGTCCCCATGGACCGCCTTGTCGAGGCGACGCTGAAGCATGGGCTTGTGCCGCCGGTTGTGATGGAGTTCCCTGGGATAACTGCGGGTGGAGGGTATGCGGGGACGGCGGGGGAGAGCAGTAGTTTCCGGCATGGGTTTTTTGATCGCACGATTAACTACGTCGAGATGGTTATGGCGGATGGGACGGTTATGAAGGTTTCGGAGGCCGAGAATGCGGATTTGTTTCGCGGGGCTGCTGGGGCCGTTGGGACGCTGGGGGTTACGACCTTGATGGAGCTGCAGCTTGTTGAGGCGAAGAAGTTTGTCAAGGCGACGTATCACCCTCAGCGGAGTGTGCGGGACTCGGTGGTGAACGTGCATGCCGAGACCCTGAATGAGAGGAACGACTATGTTGATGGGATTGTGTATGGACCAGAACATGGTGTTGTTGTTGCGGGTGAGATGACGGATGATATGCCAGACACTGCAAAAGTGCAGACGTTCAGTCGGGCCTGGGATCCGTGGTACTATCTCCATGTCAAGGACAAGACGCGGACTGGGAACTCACCGGTGGTCGACTATATCCCGCTGGCCGAGTACCTGTTCCGGTATGACCGCGGTGGGTTCTGGGTTGGGCGGGCTGCGTTTGACTATTTCCATTTCCCGTTCAGCCGGGCAACGCGGTGGTTCCTTGACGATTTCCTGCACACGCGAATGCTGTACAAGGCTCTTCACGCGAGCGGGGAGTCGAGCCGGTTCGTCGTGCAGGATCTCGCCCTGCCGTACTCCAACGCCGAGGCGTTCATCGACCACACTAGCAAGAAACTGGGCATTTGGCCGCTGTGGCTGTGCCCGCTCAAGCAGAGCCCAGCGCCGACATTCCACCCGCACTCGAGTGTGGAAAGCCCCGGCTTCACGGCGGACCAGATGCTGAACATCGGCGTCTGGGGATTCGGACCGAAGGACCCAGAAGAGTTCATCACGGCCAACCGGGAACTCGAGCAAAGGTTACACCAGCTGGGCGGGATGAAGTGGTTCTACGCGCACACGTACTACGGTGAAGACGAGTTCTGGAACATGTACAACAAGGAGTGGTACGAGGGCTTGCGTCAGAAGTACAGCGCGACTACTCTTCCTAGTGTGTACGACAAGGTCAAGATCGACGTCGACGCAGACCGCAAGGAGCGCCAGGAGTCATGGAGCCGCAAGGCACGCGGCATCTGGCCGGTTGGAGGGCTGTGGGGGATTAAGAAGGCCATCGAGAGCAAGGAGTACCATATACATCGCAACTCCACCTGGAAGTGGAAGCAATAATCTGTATATAAAGTATATAAATGTATATTAGCTATATAGAACACGCATACCTGTTGGTTATTTTGAAAGCTGCGCTCTAATCGCATCCTTCACAGCCCCAGCCAGAGTAACTGTATCATCAGCCCCAATATCCTCATTATCGCGACGCTCATACAGCGTGCCACCCTCCGTCCAGATCCTCCTCAGCGTCAGGCCCGTCGCATCCGGCCGTCCCTTCTCCCACGCCTCCTTCTCAAGCTCCCTCAGCCGGTCCAGCGGCGTATACTCAACACTCCACTTCTCCCCGGTCTGTTTCTCAAATTCCGCCAGAATCTCATCCGGCGTCGTCGTGAACGAGTTGAGCTTGAGTGCTCGACCGCGCGCCTTGTCCCAGTGCGTCAGGGTATGCACGACGAATTTCCCAACACTGCATCCATCAGTAACCTGTAAACCACAAAGATAACAGAGAAATAGACATACTCCCCAACCGTAACCAAACTAATCTTCCCCTTCCCATCCCCAAGCAGCACCGCCCTCTTGTTCTTAACATCAAAGCTCCCACCCGGATACGCCGGATCGGCATTCGCACCCAAGAAAAAAGGAACATCGGCATACGGGCCCGTCACCACAAACGCATACTCCAGATCCTTAGTGGCGCGCAGTGCAGCGCGGACCTGCAGTTTCGCCTGGTGCGGTTTCTCAGACGCCGACGCGGGGCCGTACTCGATGTCGGTGCCGTACTCGGAGGGCAGGAAGCGGCGGATTTGCGGTGCTGAATCGGCCCATTCGATCACGTTTATTTGGGCGGTGATGACGCCGCGGCCGAGGGCTGAGATTACGGTGTCGATTCCTGTTCATAATTAATTTGAGTCTTGAGTCTTGGGTATGGATGTAATGGTGATTGGGTGGTAGTACCGTCAAATGCCTTCAAAACGTCATCTTTATTGGTAACATCGCCGACGAGAATTTCAACGCCCTTATCGCGGAGGACATTGATCTCTGTTTCCTTTGCAGAGAGGGTGTTTGGGCTGGTGAAGACGGCGATGCGATTGAAGGAGTCGCGGGCGTTGACGATGGCGGCGATGATGTACGACCCGATGGCGCCAGTGGCTCCGAAGACCAGGAGGTTTGATGTAGACATTTTGCAGTACTTGAATTGAATGAATGGATGCTGGAAGAAGTACAAAAGAGAGGGGGGGGATTTATTTACTTATAAATCAACCCCGCACCGGCTCATTTATGACGTGAATTGCGTGTCGGATGATTCCCGATATCCACAGTAAGTAATATAGTATTTACCAATCTAGGCTGGACAATCAAAAGACAGATCGTTCTATACACAGCTATACACAAAATAAAATAGACAAAGATTAAGAAGAAGCAAACTTCTTCAGGCTCTCCTCACTGCCATTCCAGACCTCAGAGTCACCACCAAACTTGTAAGTGTCGGCATTCTGCCAGAACGAGTGCGTCTCCCATCCCTTAGGAGGGCTACCAGGAGAGTCACTCCAGCGGGCAAGGACAAGAGGGTACTGTCCAAAGTCCCCGTTGTTACCGGTGCACTCGGTCCACCAGCTAGTGGTGGTGTAGATCATGGGGTAGCGACCCGCGGCAGCCTTGTAGGTCTCGCCAAACTCCTGGATCCAGGAGGACATGGCGGACGTGGAGAGGCCGTAGCAGCCGGCCTCGAGATCGAGCATGCCCGGCAGGGTCTGGCCATCGCCAGTCCAGCCGCCACCGTGGGCGACGAAGTACTCGGCCTGGGCCTTGCCGGAGCTGGAGCCGGGCTGGGCGAAGTGGTATCCGCCACGGATGAGCTTGGCATCAGTGGCGCCGGTGTAGTGCTTGCTGAAGGCAGGGTCGGTGTAGGTGGTGCCCTCGGTGGCCTGCTGCTGTCAGTTTGGTCTTGGTTAAATGGGGGTAGGACGTACCTTGATCATGACGAAGCGGGCGCCGGAGGCATAAGCACCAGAGTAGTCGACATCGGGCTGGTAGTGGGAGATGTCGAAACCCTGGACGGCGGCGTAGGCAGCGCCGGGGAGAGCAAGGAGAGAGACGAGCTTCATTGTGGTAGAAGTTGTTGCTGTTGTTTCTGTAGTAATAGAAGTAGTTTGTTGTATTGAGCTGTTGATGAAGGATGTCGGAAATCAGCACCCCTTTATACACGCAGCCCTCGATATCGAGGCTGACCTGACCTGATCAGGTCTCCTGCAAGCGATCAGGTCCGATCCCTCGTAAACTCGGTTCTTCAAACGACGATCTGTGTCGATCTTGATTATATTTGGATCTGCCCCACGGCCGAATCTCCAACAGCCTGTCAGAGCATCGCGTTGCCGAAGTGCCCCTGCTTGGGGTTACAAGCTCAGGCAATCTAAATTATGCAAGGACTGGATGAATTCATGTTTATGCAGCGCACCTGAGCCCCATAATGTCTCTGATTGGGGTTTGCTTGTCTAAATTAAGCACAAGGACCTGTGGGCTCAGGGCTCGTATTCCAGCGACTAGCAGAACACGGACACGAGAATGTGACACTGCGAAAGGCCGGACTGTTGTTTTGATTGCCAATACGAGAATTAGTTCGTTAGTCTGTTCTCTTTGCAGCCTTGTGCCCTGACTGTTCTCGGACAGCTGTGATGGTTGGAGTGGCCAATTACCGTGGATTTAACTCTGATCGACAGGACCATGCAGCAAGTATTTTGGGATACGAAGCTGGGTCCACGTTCTGCAGAATGATACTTGAATGGGCAATCCGACTATACAGAAAGATGGAGTGACTTCATCGGAGGCGAAACCAGCCATAGATCTTGGATGAGATCATATTGATGGAGCTGGAAAGCTTAATATAGAACATGATATCCAGTTTGAGGATATTTGGACAGCTGATACAACAGAGAAGGCCTCGTATTCTAACAGAAAAGAAAAGAGAAAGGAGATCTGCAATAACATCGGATCATGAATGCCTCTGATCGGATCTCCATGAAGGAGTACGAACTGCTAAAAATAACCAGTATTTGGCTCTTGTTTGGACCATCGCACCACAGTCCCATACTCGGGCATTCTCCTGCTATCTCAATGCCAGTCCAAATTCCTCAACCTCCTTGTCACCCATTAACCCCAGCCCCAGCAGCTCATTATCCACATCGTTATACTCACTGCCATACTTCCCACTCAGAAACGCCGCAACGAACAGCGCCGGAACAAGATCCGGGTTAAACCCGTTCTGCAGCTGTCCCAGAAGACTCTGAACGGCAACTTCAGCATCCACCTCCGTCTCCGTCCACGTCTCCCCAGGCGTCCACTTCCTCACAATATCATACACCTTGCGCTGCGAGAGAACCGTATCATGAACCCGAACAAGACGGTTCCTCGTCTCCTCAGCCTTTCCCAATGACGCAACAACCGCCTTGGCCACCGTACTCAACCGACTAACACTAAACCCATGAACACCCCCATCATGCAGCGCAACAGCACGCTTCTCGAAATCAACCACAAGCGGCATAGTGAACAGCATCTCCAAGAACCCACCAACTGCAAAGACCGTATACTCGATCTCACCCGCATCCGCCTTACTGGCTAGATACTCGTGGATCTCCACGGTCGGCGCATGGAAGGGGGGTTTCTTCCCCTCTGGGTCGGACGTCATAGCGCCGAACTCGGCGGGGATGAATCGTTTCACGCCCACCTGGATTGCTGCGTCGATGGCTGGCTTTTGGAGCGGGACTGCGGATGGCGAGACGGTTGAGATGACGATGTCGTGTCCTTGTAGGGCGGTTGTCAGGCTTGAGACGGAGGCGTAGTCGACCTGTCTGGCTGTGGCGCCGGCTGGTAGGTCTCCTAGCGAGATCACCGATCGGGTGAGGACTGTTACGGTATATTGGGCTTTGATAAGTTCAGTAAGGAGGACTGAGCCCAGGGCTCCTTTCTATGGGAAGTCAGTGCTGGGTATGCAGTGGACGGGGCGGGAATGACTTACGCCCAGCAGGGCGACTTTCTGGAATGTGGTCATTTTGATGCCTGGTGTATCGCTGGTACTGTTATGAGTCTTCAAAGTATTGAGAAGTCACGGAGGTATTTATATGCCACAGATCGTGGTGTATATGGTATCTCGTCAGCCACTGGCTGACGCTGAAATCCCTACCCAGATGCGAATGGCTCTGGCTGATATCAGCCACAATATGCATCTGAACCGGACTTAGACGGCTACATCAGTCGCTAATGTCCGGATTAACAGCAATGTAATGAGATGCTAAACTGCTACAACGAAGACCACACCTGGCTAGTCCAATACAATGGCTATGCTGCGCTGCGATTTAAACTGTCTGGTCGGAAAACTGACCGACTCCTCCCAAGCAGCCGATATGAAACTAAATCAAAAGAGGAAATTCACTCGTCATTTAGCGCATTTTCAGCGAAATTGCCGGATAGCCAATCATGCTGTCGGGGGAGGATCGTATTCGGGCCCCTCGCGCTCTGGCCGTCGTCGCCATCGGAGATATAAGCCACGAGCCTCTTGACAAATTGGGATTTGACTCTTCCACCTTGACTACAATATAGCTGAAAATGACATCCCGGAGTAGAGGAAGTCTTGCGTGTGAAAACTGTCGCCGAAGACGGATTAAAGTTCGTCATAACCACTGCCACTGCCACTGCGCTATACTGATATTGAAAGTGTAACCAACTACGCCCACGATGCTCCCAATGCGGGCGAGCCGGTCTTCAGTGCTCAGGATACAGAGACATACTCGATTTGCACTTCAAAGACCAAACTGCTACTATTACGGGCAAATTCCTGCCAGCCAAGAAGCCACCAACACCTACTGAAAACCCCCCAAGCTCAACAGGAGAAACTAATATCTCATACTCCTTGACGGTAATAACACCAGCCATGGACATCGAAGAAATGGCCTGGAGGTACTACTTCACCAACTTCAACATCACACGCCCCAACGCCAGCACCCCCGGTAAGCCCGAGCCGTACATCGCGACCTCCTCGTCCGGGACATGTAGCGTCACCTCAGTCGGCCTCGCTGCTCTCGCAACTGTCAGAAAAGATCCGCATATGATGCATCTCGCGCGACGGAAATACTCAGCCGCGTTACGCTATCTTGCCCGTGCAGTTACAGACCCCGTCGAGCTGGCAAAGGGGTCGACGACGAGTGCGAGCTTTAATTTGTCTATGTTTGAGGTACCAATATACTTTGTGACAGCGCCATTAGCCTGTTTATACTAATGAGATAGATGATAATATCCGATACCCCCTCCGCCGCATACTCCTGGCTGAAGCACATCCGGGGCACGGCGGCCCTACTGCGCGTCGTGCAACTGCCCAGCCCAAATATGCTTTTTGCGATGGTCGGCTGTTTGCAGGTTTCTTTTACTGTTGTACGTCACTGAAACCTTATCAATTGTTTACTTGTCTTTGACGGTATGGCTAATATCACAGGCCGTCGGATGTCTCATCGCCAACCAACCAGTCTCGCGATATGTAACGAGGCTGGTAAAATCTTTCCGAAAGGAGGAATGTGAAGAAATCGCGCCGATAATTGAGCTATTCATCATCCTCAGTTCGCTTGTCAATCTCTACATCGAGGCAGAGCGGGTCGATATCAGTGATGATGACGGCAACCATCTCAGCTCCGCTCTATCAGACATCGACGCAGACCTGATATCCTGGAAGAAACGCCTCCCACCGATATGGACAGGCGATCCAAACACCGGGAGCGCCATCCACAGCGGAAACCCACTCTGGATACCCAAGTTATGGGGATACTACCAGCTCTGCCGGATTCTGACGCAGCGGGTTATACTGGACCATACGGTTCAATCTACACAGAGACGGGAGGAATCGCTGGCTACGCTATCGGAGATGTCAGGCCATATATACGAGCTTGTCCCGATGATGCTGAGGAGGTCGTTCTGTCCTAACTCCGCCTATCCCGAGCAGTGCCTAGGATTAACCTCCGATGTGTTCTTCCTTGTTACCATTCTACAAGCCCTGATTAAACTGACGGACCGCCGTACCGTCGTCGACGAGTGGGCTGGCCCAGCACAGAAACAGCTCGGAGAGCGATTCAATCTGCTGAGAGCCTTTGTCGCGAGATTCCTACATTAAATATAAAAGGAAGAGGGGTACAGACATCTACTCTCATTATCGTCACGACATCAACTAATCACTAGGCGGGCTAGCTACCCAACATGCTCATACCGATTCGCCGGCGCCTCCTGGATATGAAACTCCGTCGTGCGCAAGATCCCCCTAGGCACCTGCGGCTGCGTCGACCCTGTAATCGGCGTCTCGCTGTCACTCCCACTGCTGATGTTTGTTGCGTTCTCGCGGTCCCTCCGCGACGACACCGTCCACGTCAGTGGATACTCGACGTAGTCCCGCCCCACGCTCGCGAAGGGGACGTATTGCTGGTGGTCGCTGTTGCCGGTCTGGGTCTTGATTGGCCTTGACTTTGATTTGGATTTGGAGTGTGCGGCGCGCATGGTGCCGTTTAGTTCGTGGGTTGTGGACTTGCTGCGCTTGCTGGAGCGGTGGCGGACGATGATGTTGAAGAGCGGTGTTAGGGCGGGGATGCAGGCGGCTAGGATGATGAGATATTGTTCGAGGGAGACCCAGATGGTCAGGTTGACGGTTTCCCAGCTGTAGTCTTTGTAGGAGGTAAGGCCGGGGAGGTGGGTTGTTTTGATGATTGCGGCGATCATGGCGCTGGCTTGGTTAGGATGAATGTAGCTATAGGGGATGGGGAGGCAAACATGATTCCGAGTGAGAGGACAACGGCCAGTCCGAGCTTGACCTTAATTGCCATCTGCAGTCTCCGGATTGTGAAGAGGGGGTATATCGCGAGGATGAGATCTGTGAATGCCGATACAGCTGATAGGCGTTAGCAAAGCCCAATTTACAACAGATTATAAACATACAACTCTGGAAAAAGGCATATTTCTCCTGCGACCCCTCAGGCCAGCAGTGCCCTTCCACCAAATCAAAGTTCCATAACTTCCTCGTCGGGGTGCACTGCGCATAGATCGAAATGATACCACCCAAGTTAATCAAACTCATGACCCCAATCAGCGTATACAGCAGTGCCTTATGGTTATTCACGCCCCCGATAATACGGATCAGAAACAGCGCAACGGACACCTTCCCAAAGTTCGTCGACGCAACGTGAAACCCCTGCGACAGAACCTGGTACTTCACTGCCGCTTCCTTCTGGTGCTGCGTGAGATGCACCATGTGGCGGCCGGCACCGAACGCGACGCTGATGACGACCAGGATCGTGTTGATGGTGGCCATGAGCAGGGCGAGGAGGATGAAGACATCGTCCCAGCCCCAGGAGCGGAGGATGCGCAGGCGCACCCACAGGCGCAGGGCCATGGCGATGATGCATACGCCTAGCAAGGGCCAGACGACGGCATGCAGGATCCAGCCGCGGCTGGCGTCTGCATCGGGGTCGGACATGGCTGGGGGGACGCCGACATCGAGACGGACTGGGCGTTGAAGAAAGCGCAACTCGCTGTGCGGGGATGCAGGACGATATAGCCAGCATGGAGGGCAGACGAAGATCAGTGGAAATTAACCGACCTGGAGTGGTGATGGCGACGGAGTTGATGGAGTTGATGGGGATTAGGCTGCATTCGGCGTTTCAGGGGGCGATAGTGGTCGTCGACTGATGAACCTAATCAAATCCCAGCTCGAAAAGGGCCTGATAAGCCCGATTGTTTCCTGTTCAGGCAGCTCATCAGGACGAGCTGAACCTGTTTTGACGTGCAGGCCCACATCGCAAACCCAGTTGTGTGGAAGGTTGGCCCAAGTGGAGGCCGGCAGATGGCTTACTTCTACAGGGCACTAATTGGATGCACTCTTCAGATCGGCGTGCCTAAAGCATTGGCCAAACTATCGCAAACTGTCTGGGCTCGCAAGAGGCTGCTTGACCTGCAGGTGCTTCACGACGAGCCCGCAATTCATCGCAGCTGGCGAAGATCACCGCGTCCAGGCCGTTAGAACCTCGGCCTCGTCTCCACACAGTCCCTGGTTCAAAGTCACAGGCTTACCGGCTGTTAATCTCCTCGATGCGACCTGAGTTCCGACGGACTGACGCTATTTAGTCTAGCCAGGCCTCCCATCTTCTCATGACTCGAATATCCCCGCGCGTGAACCCCGTTCAGGGTCTGCAGTGGACCATATTGAAACATTTGGGATATCTCATTTGCGATCCCCTAACGGCCCACAGGGGAAATTGAAGAGCCCACAGCAGAATAATGATCAGACCAGTTCATGTGGCGAGCCTAGGTGGAGATTGTAGATTAGGTCCCTCAGCCTCGGAGCCGCACGTGTATTCTTTCATCAGATGGAGTTGCACCAGTGGTTGAGTACAAGTCTCAATATTGCCA
Source organism: Aspergillus versicolor CBS 583.65 (assembly GCF_001890125.1). Taxonomy (NCBI): domain Eukaryota; kingdom Fungi; phylum Ascomycota; class Eurotiomycetes; order Eurotiales; family Aspergillaceae; genus Aspergillus; species Aspergillus versicolor. The sequence goes on from NW_024467538.1 coordinate 423,953, forward strand.
GTTGTCGCAACTGTATTTTCGACACTGTCGCCTGAATTTCCTTTTATGGTTTCCATTTCTGCCTCCCAACGTGATCCAAACCAGCTGACCCTCATGCTCTGGTCCCTTCAACTTGTGGGTCGAATCTTATGCCTCTCTCTTTCGAGTCTGGTCTTCTGTGCCACCTAGAGTAGTATTATCGGTGCTTCATAGTGGTAGCTGGCTGTGCATGTAGACTATGGGCTAAGAGATTATACGTCGTCTACAGTAGGACATGAATATTTTCAAACCAGTAATATCAATATACTCTTGTGCTTCACTATCAAAACTCCCAAAGCAGCTTACTCTCAAGACCGACATGTCGATTATTCGTTCAGTAATCGCCTAATAATAGAACATACGTCATCCAACTCAACTATAGTAAGGGATCTGCTCACTGGGGATCCGACTAGGACGACGACTCCCACTCCCATAACCCACCCCAGAGCTTCTCCGCCGCTCATCATGTCGTTGTCGATCCGCCTCCAGAGTCTGGGCGAATTTACTGCGCTTGCGAATCGCCGGACCCTTCCAGTAGAAGATATAAACCGGAATCATCACGAGCACCGCTATGCATCCTAGTAACGTGCTCGCCCACTGCAGGTGCAGTCTCCCGCCGATATTCTGGTACATCGGGGTGGAGTACATGGTGGCGATACCGGCCAGAAAGTCTCGCGCGAACCCGTTGCCGCCTGTGGCGGATGCAGAGTATGGCCCGTATGCGGCGACCATGTAGTCGATTGTTGCCATGTAGATGCCGTAGTTTGCCATGGCTATGAGGCAGGCGAAAATGCATGGTGCGATCCAGGGTGTATAGGCCGGGCCCATGGTTGTCCAGGCGAAGCCCAGCAAGCCAATTGGCTCGAGGGGGCAGATGAAGAGTAGCAACAGGAGACGGCGTTCAGGGAGACGGACTGCGTTGCCGTGCTTGTGTCGAAGGCTCATTTGGCGCCAGATATCAGGCAGGAATATGGCGTATGCGATTAAGTAGCCGATCAGGATAGAGCCGAATGTCATGCCAATGGCCAGGACAGTAAAGTTCCATTGCTCGAAGACAAGGGTGAATGAATTGGTGAAGACGAAGATCAGGGCATCAGAAAACCCAGAGAGAAGAGAAAGAAATAAAACAATGGGCTCGCGAATAAACATCTCGAAGGGTCGTCGCCACACGCGCAAGACCTCCTTTGCATCCATCCGAACGTCCTGCAGTTCATTCGGCCCCCAGACATCGTCGCCATTCTTCCTCCGACATTTGGCCTCGCGGTCTATCAATATTGTGGCCCTGGTCTCGGGCACCATGAAGAAATGCAGGGCCTGAGTGACACCACCCACAATCAACTGGATCCAAAACACCCAGGGCCAGGACAGATATTGACCGATAATGCCGCCAAAAAAGGGCCCAACCGTGGAGCCTCCCACGGAGGATAGAACAACAAATGCAACAGCAAACCCCTGGTCTTCTGCTTCCCACAGATCGGCAGTCATTCCAAGTGTCACTGAACCTCCAGCTGAACTGACACCCCCGAGGACTCGGCACACTACGATAGTGCCATAATTAGGAGCCACGGCGCACGGAATCTGCCAGATATTGACCAGGAACAGAGAAAGCTGCATGATAGGCCATCGACCGAATTCCTCACTCCAGGGAGCCCAGAGCTCACAGCCAAAGGCGTACGCAACAAGGAAGACGGCCTGGCCAACACGAGCAGCCTGTTCGCTGATGCCAAACTCTTCGACAAGGCCTGGAACGGCATTGGCATATACACCGGTGTTGAAGTTCATCGACATCTGCACAAGGAAGATAACAGACAAGATCATCCATTTCTTCCACCAGGGGAAGCAGAAGCCTAGCTTGTCATAACAGTCATCTTCAAGCAACTCCCGCTTGCCACCGCGGTGGAGGTCCTTTTTTTCTTCCTCCTTGGTGAGCTCAGTGGATATATCTTCCGCCTGGGCCTGAGTTGGATGGTCAGAGGAGGCCGCCTGGGTGGCCTGGGGACCAGCCCTGTCGTGTTTGTCTTTTTCAGCATTACTGGACCCCATCGTTCTAAGTGATACAAGTGATCGCAGGTATTGATAGAAACACTACTGTCCTAACAAAGAGAATAAATGACTCGCGGTTACATGATGTCAATATCAACTGTGGCAACTGCGTCATCGTCCCCGACTTGGACCTTACCCAGCTGCCCGGAATTGTCTAATGCGGAGTTCATAATTTTGTGATTGCGTTTGAGGGTATATTTATAGTGCATTTGTATATTCAACCAGGTATAACGTGTATCTTCGCTACGTTTTTGCACCCGTCTTAACGCCAGCAGTAGAGAAAGAAACCTCTACAAAGTCTTGCATCGACCGAGACCCGGAGTACATCGCAAAGATTGAGTACAATCTGTTATGTGATTTCCCTTCTCACGTAATTCATTAGATATCCAGGAATAGTGAAGCTGGTAGACCGGCCTATACAACGGCTGCCCTCAGTCTTTTCTGCGGCGCTTTTTGTCTGGTTGTTCGCCCTCTGGAGTGTCAACTGAGTCTCCTAATTCCTGATCTTCATCCCCTTCATCCTCTTCAATCTCTTCGTCTTCTTGACGGTCTTCCTCTTCTCTCTCATCCTCCTCCTCCTCTTCTTCCTCTTCTTCTTCTTCCTCCTCTTCTTCCTCCTCCTGATCAAGTATAGCGTCATCTACTGCCTCTTCATCACTCTCATCCTCTGCATCATCCTCTGCCTCTTGATCATCTTCCTTATCCTTGCTAACGTCCTTCCTCTTCCTCTTTGCCGCCGCTGTATTGCCCACAAACTGCTTCCCCTTCTTCGAACCCTCCACTTTCTTCTCCTCCGTTTCTTCCTTCTCGCCCTCGTCTAACTCCTCCCACGCCTTCTTAGGCAAATACCGCTTGCGAGTTCCATCGTCCTGTCTTGCCGTTCCAGAGCCTTCTTTGGTTTGCCACTCCTCACCAGTCCACTTATCAAGATTCTGCTGCTCCGGCCTCTTCTCCTCTTTTGATGTAGTATAGTCACCCCCGCGGGCCTTGTACTCCGAGGCCGTAAGTTGCGCCTATAGTTTTAGTTTACTGGTTCTGATATGGATTATCGACTGAATACCTTTCGTGCAGACCACTGACCCGGCTTTCCACCTTTGTCGCCCTGTTGGACTTCGTTCTTGACCTCTTCACGTAGCTCGGGATCTGTATAATTCTTTGGGTTTGAAGGCATTTTGGAGATGCAAAACAATCAGCCTAATGGGGGATAACACTGGTTATAAGTCTTGGTTGTTGAATTGATATCTATCATCATGACGGCTAGGGCAATGACATCACGATCCATAACCACTCTACCACGACATTCTACACTTGAACAGCTTATACCCTTTCGATAACCCCCTTAACTAACTCCGCAATCCTCTCCGAAACCCCCGACAACCGTGGAATATCATGTCCACCCCCATGGTCAAACTCCACCCGATCGGGGCAAAACTCCGCCAACTGAATCCCGGCAGGCCATCTCGGATCCTTACACCCATAAACATGCACAGTAGGTATCCCAATCCTCGCCCAGTCAGGAAACCCCGTAAAATCAAGCCCAAAGACATCCTCCCTCCCCGGCCGATTCCCGGGGTCCGGGTCATGGATAAGAGCATCCCCATTCCCATCCCATAGTCCAACCCCGCGCTTTACCAGCGTCGTGTCCGCGGCAAATGTACTCAGCTTCCCCGCTGTACCGTTTAGCAATACCCCCGTTTCTTTATTGATTTCCTCCGCGCGGTCGGATATATCCAGGCCCATATCCCTGAGTGCATAGAGCGGCACCCCGCCACATATAAACACCGCTGCACGGAAGGGGAATCCCTCCCCATCCTGGTCGTCATGGCCATCAAAAGCGTAATAAAGCGCCATCGTCGCAACAAGCGAACAGCCCTGCGAGAACCCCATAACTGCATCATACGGTCCATTCCTCTTCACGTATTCTCGGACCCAGTTATGTGCCTCTCGCAGCCCGGCGGGCGTGGGCTCGCGGTACCATGTGTATGTTGGGGAATCGCTGTAGATGGCTTTTATGCCCGGGGCCGGGGCGCTGGGGTGCGGGGCGGAGACGAAGTCGAAGGTGTAGGAAGGGGGGAGTTTGGAGCGGAATGCTGCTGTTGGGAGTTGGTTAGATTGAGATGTGCTGGGGGGATGGTGTGATGGAGGGTACCGGTTTGGGATTTGAAGATTGAGCCGCTGGTGCCGTGCCCGTGGAGGCAGAGGATTTTGGGCATTGTCTCGTCCTCTCTAGCTTTTGGGAGGAAATCTGGCTTGGCTGATTCTGGTGCGAGGGGCCGGTTATGTTATATCTGCTGTTGCAGCGTGCTAAGGCATTGTGGCATGTCGTTGGGAAATGTGTCTATATTTATCACATGTGGGCTTGTGCGACGTTGGAATCCAGGCCAGAACAAAAGTCCCTACCTCGTAATGCCCCTCAGCATATATAATAGAGAGCTCTACAATCTGACCGTCGGAATTTGGCAGCCGATCGGTGACCGAAATCATAAGGCGCAGGCAGTGATATGCCCCGACATTGCATTCTTGGGTCAATAAACATAATTAACACTTCATTTAACCAGCCACGGCATCAACACTTCCAAAGGCTCCGTGTCGTCCTGCGTACTTCCAGCAAAACCCGGAAACCCAGCTTCAACCACTTTCTCAGTCCAGTCCCGGTATCGATGAAAGCCACCAAAATAGAACTTCGTTGCCGGCTTGCGCCCTTCTATATTAATGCCAAAGATCCAGCCAGCCGCGTCCTTGAAGAGCGAACCCTCCGAGACCTGCTGGCACATCTCACTCCACCGCTCCTCAGCCCCAGGCAAGGCCTCCATGACATGGTCCTGTCTGGCATTCTCGCTATGCAGGATACAACCCATGATAAACTCGACTTCACGCTCAAGAATAACCGGAAAGTTCGCAAAGGCGGCCTGTGGACCGGAAACGATGAACATATTGGGGAATCCAGAGCATGCGACGCCGCCGTAGGCTGTTGGACCATTTGCCCAGTGCTCCTGGAGTGACTTGCCCTCTCGCCCGGTTATTTTTAGGCGCAGGTAGCTTCCTTCCACCGCGTCGAAACCAGTTGCGAGAATCAGAACATCGAGAGGGTATAGGGTGCTGGTGCCGTCTGACTCACGGATCCTGATTCCCTCGGGCACAATTTCGTCGATTGGCGTTTCGCGGAGGTCGACGATATCAACATTGTCGCGGTTAAAGATCTGGTAGTATCCGGAATCGCAAAGCGGGCGACGGGCGTACAGGTCCCAGGGTTTCAACGCCGCTGCCTTGCGTGGGTCTTTGACGGTTTGGTCGATTTTGCTACGGATGAACTTGCAGGCTTCTTCATTTGCATCGCGGTTGGTGGTAAGATCGCCAAATGCACTGAACATGAAGCCGAAGGGCCCGCTGTGATCCCACGCCTCTTGGAATGCTTGCTGGCGTTCCTCGGGCGTTGCTTCCATTGTTTTACGCGTTGACTCATGGATGCCGAATCCGGTTGCAGAGTCCTGGACTTCTTTCCATATCTTGTCGTAATTCTTATTAATGTCCTCGCGACGATCAGCGGGCATGGGGCCCTGGCCACTGGGGACTGAATACTGAGGATGTCGTTGGAACGACACAAGTTGGCCCACGTCTGGCGCGATCGCGGTCATGACTTGGATACCTGTAGATCCGTTCCCAATAATTCCAACAGTCTTACCCTCTAGTTTTACCGAGTTGTCCCATCTGGCTGTATGAACGGTCGCCCCAGCAAATGTATGGACTCCAGGGATATTAGGGTAGTTCGGTTTAGCCAGAATACCCAAGCAATTCACCAAGTAGCGACAATGTACAACAAGACCTCCCGAGCAAGTAACCACCCAAACACTGCGGTCGCTATCCCAAGCAGCAGTCTGCATCTCGGTATTGAATCGCATGTACTTCCGGAGGTCGTGTCGCTTGACGATATGTCGGATATACTCAAGTATCTCCGGCTGGTAGAGGTAGTGCCTATCCCATGGGTATGACTGAAGATCCTCTTTATCCCATGAATAACGGTACAGGTAGGATTCCGTGTCGCTCATGGCTCCTGGGTATTTGTTCCAGTACCACGTACCACCGACATCCCCACCCGCCTCGATGCACTGGACCTGAAGGCCAGTCCGGGCAAGTCGATATGTTGCGTATACTCCCCCCATGCCCGCGCCGACGACAAGCGCATCGACTATGCTTTCTGCCGCAGACCCCATTTTTTTATGCCTAGTATGTTGTTGATACAGGATTCAAGGTCTCTCGGGAATTGTATCGTACGAGATATGGCCTTTTGGTTGCGATGTTGAAACTGCGACAAGATAGTCCGCCTAAGGCGAGAGGGAACTCCTGAGAACTGCACTGTTTATGACGTTTCATGCGGGGTTGTCTTGGTGCTTCGACGGCCTCAGTCTGAGGATCTGAGTCGCTCCTTCTGCAGACAGGTGGCAGGTGAAGAGAGCGGGGAGGCCGAGGGTATGCAAGAGCCTGCATCGGCAACTGCAGTTGACATTGCGAGTCAGTTTCATCCCATGTAGGACAACCTGGGACGCCTAAAACAGCCATGCAAGCGACTGGGGGCTCCCCGCATGACTCCGAGCTTCTTCATGGTCGACCACAAGTGAGAAGAGCCATACGAGCGCGGGCGGGGGAGATATTACCACCCAGTTATAAACACCATGCTAAGTGTTTCACATATAATGGCAATCAAGCGGAGAATCGTCCTAACTTTTGAGGGGAGCGGGCAAGCCTTCATGCAGCATTGTTAGACAGCATTGACACGCGTCAGGAATACCGGGTTGGACAGCGCAATTGCATGTTGCCAAGCGACCTCTCTGCGCTCACTCCCAATCAGGCTGTATGACATGTGCCAATCTCTGTCGATCTGGGCCTTTGGCCTGTATGGAGGTGCCAAGTGCAGGTGGCATCGCGCCAACAGCGACAAGCATGATAATCCTGATATGTTCCCATGAGCGGAGTCTGTCTTCCATGCTGTGGTGTGCCTTTCGATCATCTCATCTACTCAACCCACATCTGATTCCACGTCTCCCAAAAGTTCAAGGTCGACGATTCATCCAAAAGTGCATCAACCATGCTATTCATATCCACGTTCGGGTCGAGGTCAATATTATTAAGAACGGGATGAGTAGTGATGTCGGTCGACTGATCCTGGGGAACAGCTACCCCTGGAGCGGAGGCAGAGACTGGAGCAGTAGCAGCTCCTGTAATCTCGCCAGCGGCTTCTGGGCAGATTTGCTGGATGGCCATAGCAAATATCCCGCGATAGATTGATGCAACTGTGTATACCTTCTGGAATTCCTCCATGACCATCATGCATGCGTTGAGCTTGTTCAGGCGGAGGCGTCGCGATAGAGGGTTGCCTGAGCGGCAGTTGAGGAGGTGTATTTGCATTGCAGGGATAAGGAGCGGTGGTCTGCAGGTGTCAGTTGGTCAGGCCACGATGATGGGAGTAAGGGCAATCTATCTCACGTCATAGGCAAGGCATATTCGAGGAGGCTTTCTTGAGCGAGGGTCTCTAGGACATCGTTTGTGCGCGACGCGGCAGCATCTGCTTTGGTACGTATTGTTTCTTGCCATTGCATCTGGTGGCCAGGGGATATGTCATCGGGTGGATCAGTTAAACATGGTCGGTAAAGAACGATAAGAATTGCTCTGTAAGGGTCAGTGAGATAGTTTGCTAATTGGTCGACTTGACATACTCATAATGTAGTTGAAGGTGGTGCAGGTAAAACCGGGTAGGGCCATTCCAGTTGGGGCACTTTTCTGGAGGCTTATTGCGCAAGATCTCTGCCTCGAGGGCCTCGATCTGTTCACGCGAGGGCTTTGGTCGCACTGTCTTGTAGCTCAATGTGAGGACAGAGCCAAGTAGCCTGCTTAGCTGTAGCAACATGATCCAGTATTCAGCCAGAACAGGCAAGTCATCAGGGATGAAGGCAGAATAAAGGGATTCCGGAATATCTTTGAAATCGTGATATATATCTACCACTGAGGGCATAGCAACGTCGCAATCATCGAGATCAATGCGTAGCGGTCGTCCGAGGGTTAAACTCAGCCAGCGGTCGCGAAGAAAGCACGTCCACCAGAGACGTCGCCAGAGATACCGCTGTTTGTCGGTGATGGCTGCATTGTATCGGGCAGCGTCAGGATTGCGATGTAGGCCGAGAATCTGGCAAAGGCTGATAGAGACCCCAGTCCAATACCAAGGCTGCGCATGCTCGTCGACCTCAGAGTGCCAAAAGCCTAGCATCAGGGAAGCCTGCAAAAGCACTGTCTTGTCTCGCTCGCCGCTATTATTGTACAGGCACTGTTCGTAAAGGTTAAATGTGCCCGTTATCAACCAGAAACGTAACTTGCCTTTGCGTGAGAGTACATGGCCGCCTTCATCGCCTTCCTCGAACCATACCCTTCTCTCTCGCAGATACCAGACGGGACAAACTGCGACCAAAGTTAGTAACGTGCTCCGGATTTGGGTTTGGTCGAGCCATACGTTTACGGCGACAAAGAACACACTCCACACGAGAAGTAGGTTATACTCGTGAAGTCGGCCTGCGTGGAAGAAGTACAATATCTGATCCGCTTCAATGATTGGCACAATAGGGTGTACATGGCGGAAGTACGCTTGAAGGAGGCATTCGCAAGCCTCACTGCTAGGAAGATTGAAGACGCCTTTACTCTTGAGATAGTTGCGGTCCTCCTCGCAGAGCGATTCGGTGACGCGTGTCGGAATTAGCAAATGACGTGCCAGAGACTCTCCGGAAGATAGCGACAGCGTAGATGTTAACCCGGTTTTGTCACCTAGCAGCATATTCGTTAGCTCCATCGTAGCTGTTACCAGAAAGTCCTTACCGGTGTAGAAGGGCACTTGTCCAACTCGTCCGGGGTTCCCCAAGGCGGCCGCTGCGATCTCGAGCCCATTGCGCTCCTCATCCTGGATATTATATCTCTCAGCATACCCATCAATGGCTGATGGCCCTGCTGAATGTCTCTGGAACGTCGGTGTAGAATTTGCTGTGGCGTCGGGGCGAGGAACGATTCCCCCAGTGTTCGCGTCAGCGCGACTAGGTGGACTGCTAGTAACAGCCCGCAGCGACTGCCGCATCAAGCCATTGTGGCGACTTGTTCGAGGTCTAGCTGGCTGGTTAGGTGTGAAGTTTCCCCAGTCTAAGAGGGCAGTCTTCTCACATTGAGGATGTGTCGTCCACTACACAATCGGCGTGGTCTTGGGCGCAGCGGATGCACGGCACGCCGGTAACGTTGATGCTACACCGGACCTTACGCGATCGACAAGAGTGACAGGCGATGGTGGATCGATAGCGCCGAGCTGACATGGCCGAAGAAGAATGTTTGTTGTTGTAGAAGGAAAGGAACTGACCGGGATGCCGCGGGAAGAAAACCTCGGAATGTCTGCCTGACTTTTGCCTGAACTGGGGCCTGAAGTCAGTGCCGGGCACCGGCCGATCTCTGCCGAGATTGAGCCGAGTCGCCCCAACTATCCATGATGCACCTTGAAATATGTTATTTTTGTCTGGTCAGATGAATCGAGATTTCTGTGCTAGCATAAGATTGTGTCGAGATCCTGTCTACTTTTTGGGACGTTCGGATGTCTGAAATGGACCGAAACGTTGGCGATTTACAACTGTCCACACTCTATATATATATATGACAAAGTGCCTGTCCACATTTACAAGGCATTCGCTAATTCAATATAACTTAGAAATAATAACAGGCCTTCCTCGATACAGGCTTTGATTTTTTCTTATTAATATTTACCTGGCACTGTAATCTCAACTCCAGAGGAGGCCTAATAAAAAAATACATCTTTCAATGCAGGTTCAGAAACAGAATATCTGATCCGACATCTTCGCAACAGCCCCAGGAGCCTGGAATCCCATAGCAACCAAAGCCTTCTTCGACGCATTCACCATCCCTGGCGGACCACAGAGCATCACCTTGCAGTCCGGCGCCGCAGCGGGCAATCTCTCCTTCATAACCTGTTCAGTAACGAACCCCTTTCCAAATGACCAGTTGTCCGGCGGCGTATCCAGCATATACCAGATCTTGAGGTTCTGGGGGTAAGCCTCCGCAAAGGCCTCCAGCTCTCGACGGAGCAGAATATCTTCTTCTGTCCTGTTCGCATAGATCAGACTCACTTCAGTCAGATCAGTGGGATCCTCGCAGATCGCTCGGATGAGCTGGTACATCGGTGTGATCCCGGTACCTCCTGCAATCATGCCAATTTTGTTACACAGACCCTTGGAGTACTTCATTGCACCCTTGGGGCCTCGGAATTGAACCTCGTCGCCAACCTCCAGATTCGCGAGATACTTCCCTGTCAGCAGGCCGTCGGGGTAGCATCTGATCACTAGCTCCAATAGACCCTTATCCAGGTTATTCGATGTTGGGGTGTATGATCTGGATACTGAAGTCCCGTCGATATTAGCCTTGATGGCTACGTGCTGGCCGATAGGAAGCCCAAGGACGTCCTGGGGGTTTGGCAACTGGAAGATGAATTTGTAGACACTCGGTGAAAGAGCATCTTTGCGAATGAGCGGGAGACTTTTGTATTCTTTTGCGTCAAGAAATCCTTTCACGAGGTGGGGATTCGTCCGAGCGACTTTGCGACACTTCATGTACGGAGGGTATTTTGTGAAGCCGGACTTGACCTTGGTGAATTCCGATAGTTTGCTGGCGAGCAACGAGCCGACGACAGTGAAAATGCCAGTTGCGGCTGCAAAACCCGTGTAGAAATCGCCCGGGGTAAATCGCGTGCTGGGAATTTTGATGTTTCGAAGCTCTGAGATGATTGACGGAGAGGTTGGTAATGTCGCATACAACCGACGACCAAAGTACAATGAAATAGCTGCTCCGCTGATATAGACTGTCGCGAGAGCTGTGGATCTGAGCAACCCCGAACGGTCCGTAGAAGGTGGTGCCGGAGGTGTAGGTTGAATTAAGCGGACTGCTTCTGGGCGAGCTCGTTTCTGTGCACCTCTTAGTGTGCCGATACGGTATGTTTGGAGGATCTCATCGGCGTCCTAAATCATTGATTCGCGTTAGTTTGAGAAATACGAACAGAGACTACACGGTACCCACCTCTGAATGACCGACATCTTCGTACGCTTCGGTCGCATCACTCCCAGCAGCTTCGATAAGAACATCGGCGCCTCCAGGGTGATCCCTAACATACGGGGTGATGTCGTATACTATACGTCAATTAGTGAACACTCCAATCACCCAAACTACTGGGATGGCACCCACGCAAGCTTACCATTTCCATTAACAACAACCCACAAGTTATCTCTGGTATTGTGACCAGCGACGTCGTGTGTAGTGTACTCTTTGATATCTGCCATTGCGAAACAAGTGTAAATGATCAAGGCAAGAAGAGCAAGAATTGTCCGGCCGTCGATGAGTAAACGCGAGAGCAGGATGAGCACAGTCTGGACTTATATAGCTGGCAGCTATCTTTAACACCAACAGCCAAATACTCCTTCAATCTTTTGTTGATCCACCTGTTGTCACCGCGCCAGCATATCCAATTTGTCGAAGCCGATTGGCCATTGGAATGCCGCGGGATCTCCACTGCTAACGGCCTTGACTGTTTCAGCCAATAGGAAGCACAGAATTGAGACACGGCATCGGCATTCCCGCGGCAGCTTTTCGGGATCCGCCCAGATGTGGACCATTTTATATTGACAGTGGAAGCTAATGCGTGCTGCGAGACGTTTATAAAGGCAGACAATGTCATTAAACTCAGTATTGCTGGTGCAGACTTTTCAAGATACGTTGGTCACTTGAATCATGTCAAGCCAGCAATTCTACCTCTTAGGAGAAGCGGCATCGTCCGCCAAAGCCATTGAAGTCGACACCAAGTCAAGTGTTGAACAGCTCAAGAACCTTGTCGCCGCCCACTTTGCCATTGTCGAGCCAAATGGTCAGTTGTAATTTCTTTCGCAGCGCGACTAGTACATGCTAACTTCACCAAGGAATCGGGTTCCAAGCAAACAATGAATACCTGATGGAAATCGCCGACATCGTTGCCGCCACAGAACCAATAGGCATTAGTATCGATGGCAGCGGTGTACGGGAACCCGAAGGCCCCAGCGGTCTTCCATACGTGGGTAACTACCTCGAGGTGTATCCCGACCACCTTGGCAACCACCAGCGCCTGTTCGACCGATACGGCCCAATCTTCAAGACGACCAACCTTGGCCGTATAACATATCAAACAAACGACCCTACAATCTCCGCGATCGTCTTCTCGGAGTCGGACTTCTTCTCTAAGAAAATCAACGAAGCACACCCACTCCATGCGCTCAAGACGCCTGCTGCTGGTGTCTTCTTAGGCGACACTGACACGCCCGAGTGGAAGGTAGCACATAAGTTCTTGCCGCCAGCCCTTGGACCTAAGGCAGTGCGACACTATGCGCCGACGATGCAGCGGACAGTTGAAGATGCGTTTACGGTATTCGACGCCCTTGACGAGGGTGACCAGGCATGGAACGTGTACCAGTATATGTTAAAACTGGGCTCTCAAGCCGTTGGGAAGTTGACGCTTGGACTGGACTTCCAACACTTCACAGAGCCCGGTGCGCCGGTTCATGAGATGGTACATGCCATTGCTGAGCTGCTATCACTTAATAAGGAGGTTACCTCCAAGGGTGACTGGTACGGCAAGTTGCCATTCGGAGCGCCCAAGAGGCTGCGGAACTTGAAGTCACGGATCGAGGAGATGGTGCAAGAGTCTATCAATAGCGCAGCACGAGGAGGAATTACCGACTTGCCGCTCCAGGAGGCAGCTCTGGAGGCTTCTAACATGGTTGGTATGTATTGCACCTTCTCTTCTGTCCTTTTAGAAAGAGCTAATGATGCTCTCCAGACTACGCTATCCGCGCTACAGATAACAAAGGCGAGAAACTACCAAAGGAGAGCCTAGTCTGGGCCCTCGTCGTGGCAACGGCAGCTGGATTCACCACAACCAGCTCTCTCCTCTCATGGCTGATATACGGTCTCGTCACATACCCGGGGATGCAGGAGCGACTCCTCCAAGAACTGGTCGACAACGGCATCACAGAAGACACCGAGCTCACGGCCGAAATCACGGACAAGCTCGTCTTCCAAGACAAATTCATCAAGGAAACACAGCGCAAACACAACCCATCCTTCCAGCCCGGCCGAACCGCAAAGGCCGACTTGGTTCTTCCTGGCGGCTACAAAATCCCGAAAGACTCGGTTGTTATTCCTGCGCTTCACCATATCCATAATAACCCTGAGATATGGGATAACCCGGCCCGATTCAACCCTGACCGCTGGGATACGCCTGAAGTGAAGGGGAGACATAAGGCGGCGTATATCCCGTTTGCGATGGGGCAGCGCATGTGCATTGGGTTTAACTTTGCGCTGCAGGAGGTGAAGATCTTCTTGCCGAAGCTGATCTATCGGTATAACTTTGTTCGAGAGGGGAATGGGCCGATTGAGTATGATCCCATGTTCCAGTTGATTCGACCGAACAACTTGTATGTGCGCGCTGAGCGGAGAGTCAAGTGGCCTCCGAAGTCTACGGAGTGAGGAGAAGAAGGGGATAGTTTGGATTATATAGAAGATACATGTAATATTGATAGAAATAGAACATCTTATCGTTTCATTCTTACATACTCCATTCCACAAAACCAAAAAAACAGGATTAGCCTAGAAGTACTGAAATTGTCGGTATAGCTGTGCAACCAATGTGAACAGCAGATACACTGCAATACTAGAGCTCAACTACATCCGACTCACAAGTAAGACATCAGCGGAGTAAGGCCCGAGCAACTGGATAAATCAATACTATTTTTTCCTTCACCGTGCAAAGAATTCGACTATGACGGACCGACGGTAGAAGCTTCCAGGTCCACCCTGGCAGCGTGCCGTTTCATTTCCGAGGATCCATAGGTACTACAGACACACCTGCCAACAAGACAACCAGCAATAATAATCCCTCACCCCTGTTCCGGAGCAGTCCCGAGGGACGAGTCGACACGGCATGCCGATACTCGGCATCGCGGTTCCGCGGGATGACGAGTGCCGGTCCACAGGGCATACCGCGGCAGGTTTATCGGCACAACGTTGCTGGTTGGATGTAGATTCGGGATCATGGATATCTCGGAAGTGACAAGCCTTATATATCCAGTGTTTTGCAGTAGCCGTGGCTTTTGATCTTCAAACAGACTTTGGACTTATTTTGCATCACCACCATACATACCATGCATCCAACCTGGTCACCACCAAATGACTACCAAAACCGCCCTGTCGCGGTTCTGGGTGCTGGAGTCCTTGGAAGGAGAATCGGTGAGTTTTCAAAATCTTTATTCTGAATACACCATTAACTCTACAGGCTGCATCTGGGCCTCTGCCGGCTACAACGTCCACCTGCGCGACCCCAGCCCCGAGCAGCTTACCGCTGGCATCGCCTATATCGACCAAGAAGTGTCAGCCTACGCAACCAAGACCGGTAGATCACCAGGCAAAGCACAACCATTCACAACTCTCGAAGATGCCGTAGAAACAGCGTGGCTGGTGATCGAGGCCGTCCCCGAGAAACTCCCACTCAAGATCTCGACCTTTGCTGAGTTATCGGCTTGCGCGCCGAAGGACTGTATCCTAGCTTCCAACTCCTCGTCATACAAATCATCGGAGATGCTGGATAAAGTTCCCGAGGAAGTCAAGCCGCGCATCTTGAATATGCACTACTATATGCCGCCGAAGTGCATGATCGTTGAACTGATGACGGACGGGTTCACCAGTGAGGAGATTTTCCCGTTCATGGTTGAGAGGTGTCGTGAGGGCGCGACAGCGCCTTATGTTGCAAGAAAGGAGTCGACGGGGTTTATATTCAATCGTCTTTGGGCGGCTGTGAAACGCGAAGTACTTACTATCCTGTCTGAGGGAGTGTCTGTGCCTGAAGAGATCGACGCTATGTGGGAGACTATGTTTATTGAAGGGCGTAGCTTGCCTTGTAAAATGATGGATCGTGAGTATTTTCTGATTCTCCTATCGTCTTTGCGGTTATTTTACTAACCATCGAATAGAGGTCGGTCTCGACACCGTCGCCTTCATCGAGCAGCACTACGTGTACGAACGCAGCCTATCCTCCGAAAAGACCGTCGACTACTTAACAACAAACTACATCGACCAGGGCAAACTCGGAAACAAATCGGCCAAGGGCGGCCTGTATCCTCCAACCCAACCAGAGACAAACGAGCACCGTATTCTAGCCCTGGACGTCGGACTTGCGGCATCAACTGCTACCACATCTGTCGGAACACCAGTGGGCCAGATCCTCTCCTTCACCCCGGATGGAACGCAGCACTCCGCACTAGTTGATCAGCAGCTTCTCCCAGACGGAATCACGGTGGATTACGGCACAAACCGTCTTTTCTGGACAAACATGGGTATTCCGGGGCGATTGGACGGGTCGGTATGCTCTGCCTCGCTAGATGGAAGCGACATCCGTACAGTCATTGAACCTGGGACGATAAACACACCTAAGCAACTCACCATCGACAGAGAGGCCAAAAAACTGTATTTCTCTGATCGAGAGGGGTGCGCGGTGTATCGGTGCAGCCTCGACGGGTCAGAGCTCGAAAGATTAGTCTCACGACCGCAGAAGACGGACAGCCCATCGGACGTGCGGGACTGGTGTGTTGGAATTGCCGTCTCAGGACAGTATAATAGGTTCTACTGGACGCAGAAGGGGGCACCGAAGAGCGGGAAGGGGAGGATATTCAGCGCGCCTATTGATGCGCCGCCTGGTGTCCTGGAGAACGGGTGTGATGATAGCGAACTGTGTATTTTAAGTGGACTCCCTGAGCCGATTGATCTGGAGGTTGACGAGGAGAGGGGCGAGCTGTACTGGACAGACCGGGGAGAGTTGCCTTTCGGCAATGCGCTGTACCGAGTCAAGCTAAGCGAAGAGGGGAGCCCAGTAGGAAAGCCCGAGATTGTCACGCGCGGCCTTCATGAGGCGATCGGATTGAGTGTCGAGAAGTCTGGCGATATTGTTTTGACCGACTTGGGTGGGAGTATCTATCGCTGTGACCGCAGTGGGAAGAAGGAGGTTTTGTATAGCGAGGATGGACGGGCCTTTACCGGTGTTCTTAGCATTTGATATATACAGATAAAATTGGGTAGCTGCAGATAAATGCCCCATATTGCATTATCGCAATGGGTCTGGTTAGAAATGTAATTCTCCTGGTAGCAATATCTCCGCATTCCACGTCTGATATCAAAGGCACAATAACGAGGCGAGAAGGGGTCTATACTTTTCAACTATATACAACAAATCATGAGAGTATCCACACAACTAATACACAAATCAAGAAACAAGATAAAGCTCCACCCCCCTCTCAAATGCTAGCTCCGCAACGCCAACATCCCTCCCCTGCTCCCACAACGACCATACTTCACTCAACACATCAAGCGTCAACTTACATTGCGCATAAGGATCCTCTTCAACAAGTGTCCTGAGCGTCCCCTCAATCATACCCCTCCACTCCGGATGTGCACGCATAACATCAACATCCGAACCCGCAATGACAAGCGGATACCGAATAGCATTGAACACCACTTCATCATCCTCGTCCATATCCGGAGCTGCACGGTTCAAGGCCTCGATTGCACCGACGATCCGGCCAATTACAACCTCATTCGACGTTGATTCGTTTCCACTTACTCCCACTCCAGGATGAGAGTTCCTCCTCACAGCAAGAATACCCGCAAACTGGTACGCCTCCCAAAGCTGCATCTGCGCCGCACTCCCCTCCTCACCAGGCCAGCACCAAAACCCGCTTTCGATATCCTGGTCCGGACTAAACCCAATACATGAGAACAAGTCAATCAGCGATCGCGGCAGGCCTGTGATCGGCTCAATTCCCCCTGTACTGACTGGACCAAGCCACGTGCGAGAGCTCCCCCGGCAGTGGTGGTACCAGATATGCATTGGTGGTGAGCGACGACCGGCGACGAAGGGCGGGAGGTCCATTATCCCGAGAGAACCGATTAGAGAGTGACAAGCTGGGTCGCGGGCGTGCAAGATACTGCTGTCGGGCGGGGAGTGGGTGAGGTGCTCGTAGAGGCCGTGGACGTGGAAAGTCCACGGTTTACCATGGAAGAACTAAACCAAAATGATCAGAAGCGTTAATAGCAACGGTGTAGTTTAGTATATTAGTAGTAGACATACACTAACGGTGCAAAGTAGATTCCCTGCAGCCAGAGTCCCCTGGCTCAGGACATCCGTGTGAGCCATTTCCGCACGGAAGCGCTGCAGGGCGATGTCGAAGTATTCTTCGAACTGGGCGTGTACTTCTGGCTCGAGGAGGGTTTGCAGGGCGACGCAGACTGCAGCGCAGGCTTTGGATTCCTGGCACCATATCTCGACCATTGTTTTGAATACATCTCGAGACTCTCGTATAGAAAGCAGGTCATGGTGGCCGGAGTGGAAAACTAAGCAATAAATATCGGGGTTAGTAGACGGGCTACTGCGAATCGTCAGAAGTATAGAACATACACTTCTGGAGCAGTTCACTGGCTTGCAGCTCTACATTTTCCGGTCCAGGTACAGGAGTAGACTGCTGTGGCCGGGGCTCACTAGAACCAGCGACAGTCTCAGATCCAGCAACAGACACCCTAGGGCTAGGGCTACTGTCAAGAGCACCCAAAACAGGCCGTTCAGCACCAGCAAAATGCCCACGCGACGCAATGCCCGCACCCCATCTCAAACGCACTTCATAGCCCTCACAGGGGGTACCGCGCCTCTCGCAATTGCGACAGCTGGGCCGGGCTCCATCGCACTTGCGCCGCCGCCGGCGACATGACCAGCAGCCCGTATACGAGCGTTGACGGGGAGCTGTCATGCGGGCCGCGATCAGGATCAATAATCAATTCATTCATCAATCCTTAATTCAAGCAGCGCTTCGACCTGCCGGGTGGTGGTTAGGGCAGGGGGGCGACCTGAGGAAGCTAAGCTTCTGACAGGTCAGAGAGTCAAGCATGCGGTTATTAGTATGGGGGCCAGAGAAGAATTATCCCGGCGGGGCGTGAGTCACGAATGAATTAGGATAATTAAGCTTGGATAACGGTCGCCAGGCACCAGTTCAACCAGCTCGCCACCTAAACTGGGGTTCCGCGGGCGCCGAGGCTGCAACTGCCTGAAGTGGCACCGCCGATCAGGATAAGCAAATCGGGGACCGCAATCAGCTAAACCGCCGGGATGCGGAGTGGGCTGTCAAAAGTGTTTGAGACCTAGTTTTAGTGTTCCGGCTGGTGGTTGGTGTTGGTGTTGCGTGCTGGATGGGTCCAGGGTCGACGATGTAAAACATGTGGAGCTGGCGGTGCAGACTGTCTCAAGTCTCAAGCTTTTTCTTAATTCTGTTGCCTGGACTCTCTCCATATGGTGGTCGACCGACGCGTATATTTTCAATGGAAGAGTTTAAATATACCAGTCATTTCCCTCTTTGACGGGTATTGGGGATTCCTGATCTCGGCATATAGAGACATGCGACCACGAACCCTAACGAGCGTCAAGAGCCTCAAGATTCAAGAGACGGATTCAAGCTCAACGGCATTGGACCCTGACGACCCGCCAATGACTGGCCAATAGAAATGTACTTCCAGCCCACGTGCATATTTGGCAGCGAGAAGGATTAACAGACTGGATTAGGGCTCCCCATCCTCAATACGAACCCTCCCCTCCGAAAGTGAAACAAAGTCAATACTGGCCCAAGATCCCCGATCTCATCACCTTCTACGGCGCTCTATTAATAGTCCTTCTATTTATCCGATACTTTGTCTCCCGCCTTCTTCGTCAGTGGCGCCGAAGAGAGACGCGGTCGTCGACGTTTACTGAGGAGGTGCCTGTTTTCATGGTAGAGAATGATATAAAGAAGTCAGCAGCTGGAAAGGGGGACGATTGACATTGTGTATGAAGAAATATGGGTTTATTTCGAACATTTGGGCGCGGTTGGAAAGGCGTTATGGGAGTAAAAGCTGGTGATCTGGTTTAACGTACAACTAGTCTTAACTATCAACTATTGATGGCACCAAAGTAAGAAAGAAAAATCATATATACTATATAGCTACCACTCATTTTGCCCCCGCGGAGTCAACCAGGCAGGTGCTCTCCCTGTAGCACAAGATGAAGTTTCGCTCGTCCGTAAAGCCAGTTAAACGTACACAACCCGTCCGGAGCTGTTGTTGGGGTTAGCAGGCGATTGGGAATTGTGGTCCATTTCAGAGAAGATATCAAGATTTCACCGGATGTCATAAAAATAAGCGTAGTTCGGTACAGCAGCGTCTCTGGATTGAGGAAAAGTCGTAAGTTGACACTCTTCTCCTTCCTCAGTAAGTCTCCATCACTCTTGCTCAGCCGGTTCAATCTTCTGGGCTCACGATATTGTGGTATCCCTACTGTCACTAAGCAGACAAGATAATGGTGCCGTCTTGCCCTGCACCATAAATTTACACTGATGCAACCAAACCGTGCAGACCGGTGGAGTATGTGGAGCCGCCCTGGCCCTCGGTCGGATGCATCGATGATGTCATTCAAAGACCCTGCGTGAAAACCATTCAGACCCTTACAGATATCAAATCGAGATCTGTCGACATACCTAGACGCAGATTAGCGTTCTCAGACTATTGGCTGTCATCTATCCATGGCGGGTGGTTTCGTACAGTACCATGAGCCCAGCAGTGCGTCCCACTCGCATTGACGATTATATAGCCCACTGACAAGCGCAGTCGTCCAAGTCCTGGTGCTCATCTCCTTCTTCCTGTTCCTTTCGCTCGCAGAATGGCTCTCAGCGAAGATCATCCGCGCCGGGATCATCGGGCACATCGCGGTCGGAATTATATACGGCAAGCCGCTGGCCGATATCCTCGAGCTTGAATGGCAGGAGACGTTTATCGCGCTGGGATATGTCGGGCTGATCCTGATTATTTTTGAAGGTATTCCTTCTAATATAATTCTTTCATAAAATACGACATTGATAGCTGATAACTTGACAGGCGGCCTCGGTGCTCGCATTGACTTGCTGAAGCAGAACTTCGTGCTCAGCATGGTCGGGGCAGCGACCGGCGTGCTTTTTCCGATCGGGCTTTCGTATCTTTTGTTATATTTAGGCTTTGGATATGGGCCTGTCGAGACGTTCATCATCGGCGCTGCTCTGTCGGCTACTTCGCTTGGTACGTGCCTCTAATGAAGCCTTTAGTACCATGACGCCTTTCAATACTAAACAGAGTAGGAACTACGTTCGCCGTTATATCATCCGCGTCGAAAACAGTAGACCTAGGCCAGACTCGCGTCGGGTCAGTTCTTGTCAGCGCAGCAGTCATCGACGATGTCGTCGGGCTCGTGATGTCCAGGTTTGTACCTTCACCACAACCACTGTCCACTACTTATAAGATCGACCAGCGTCATATCCGACCTGAGCAAACTGAATAGCGGCGCCAGCGTCAATCTCGGCTGGTTAATCGGCCGCCCGATCGTGGCATCAATTGGCATGGCAATCGTCACCCCAATCGTGACAAAGTACCTCTTCGCGCCTGTCTTTCGGCGGTACATCGAGAACCACTTCGCGCGGTACGATCACATCTCGAATATTGTCTTGATGGCGCTCGTTCTGTGCGCATTCATAAGTATCGCCGCCTTTACAGGGACATCGGTGCTCTTCGGGGCTTTTCTCGCGGGTACGTTCCTGACATACATACCAAGCAAACACCCCGAAGGACCGTTCGTCGTGATGAGTCGAGAAGAGGGCGAGAGGGAGGAGCATAAAAGTCCGACCTTTGTACATACCTTTGAGCGGTATCTGTTTGATGTGCAAAAGTATCTCATGGAGCCGCTGTTCTTTGCCAGTGTGGGCTTCGCCATTCCGTTTGTGCAGCTGTGGACGGGCAAGAGGATATGGCGGGGGATAGTGTTTACACTGTTGATGGTATTTGCCAAGGTATGTCATATTAAAGCTAGTTCAGCTGGGCAGCGTACTAATTGTTAGTTCATCGTTGGCATCTGCATACCTACCTGGCATGCTCTATCCGCAAAGTCCCGACGCCGCTCCCCCAACCATCCAGCTCCTAGCACAGATGAAACGGCAAGGGGAGAGACGCGAAACGAAAAGCAATCAAACTCAGCCACCACAACCGTGTGGCTCTCCGGCCTCCTACTCGGATCCGCGATGGTCGCGCGTGGGGAAATCGGACTCCTGATCATCGAAATCGGGTACAACGAGACCTCGTACGTGAGCGAGGACGGCTTCATCACGGGTGTCTGGGCGATTCTTCTCAATACCATCATTGGGCCGGTCGCCGTGGGAGTGCTGGTCAAGATTTACGGGAAACGCATTGGGAGAGGCCCATGGGGATTGCAGCTGCAGGCCGCGCAACAGACAGACCCTCAGTCTGCGGCTTAAAATAGCTCTTTCCAGCCGGTTCCGGTCCAGTTCCGACCGGTTCCACTGTCAGGAGGTGTTTGACCAGACTCTTGGGCCCCTGGTGTGGAGTGGGGACGATGTTGGGAGTTGCTGGCATCAACTAACTCCGGAGTTAGCTCCTGTTTAACTCCCATCTGTTGAACCGTGTTTGTTGGCGAGTTCAAACCCACTCTTCTAGGCAATTCTATTGGCTGTCTATGGCGATTGAAATTGCGGCTGTCATGAAAGAGACAAGGCTGAGGCTTTCACCGCATGGCAGCCAACAGCAGTGGAGCCTCGTGTTGCACAGCCTGATTGTACAACGCGCCATGGCATTGGGGGCCATTTTGTAGAGAGCAAAGAAGAAAACGAGAGAGCGTGCTTGTTTAAAAGGCTGGCGATGTCCGTGGTGTTGAGTTGTAAATAGTGACGCCTACACTGCTCTGATAATATAAAGCCCTAACTGCCATCTTACTGCGGACTCTCCGTACTCCGACAAGGTGCTTATTTCTTTTTCTTTAATCTGTTCATCCGTAATTGCAATCCCCCTAATCAACACTGCCTCATGTATCCACCTCTCTCTCAATCATATTTGAGACCCCTGCAGCACAGTCCAGAGTAACGCTCCCTGCAGTGCTCTGTCGGACTGAACCACCATGGCCACACAGCAGCAACAACCACGCTTTGTGCCACCGCGGTTCTACCGCCAGTACAACCTGCAGAACCGCCCTGCCCTGCCCCCTAAGACTGGCCCCTCGTCGCCAAAATCGCGATCGCGCGCTTCCACCTTCAGCAAGCCCAGCGAGACCACCGCCAGCACGAATGGCCAGCTTCAACCGCCATCAGCCCACCAGAGGAGTGTATCCATGACCTCGCCATCGAACAGCAGTATCAGCACCAGCGACAGCGACAGCAGCACCAGAACCCCTCCTACGCGCCCGGCCCTCAGCCTCATCCTGCCCAACCCGACCACCCCGCCAGACTCTCGCTCGCCTTCACAATCACACCTGCGATCGGCAAGCTACACCATCGGCCAGACCCAGGGCCATCTTACTCCGACATCCCAGCCCCAGCGCACAATCAGCGAGACCATGCACACCAGGAATCCAACCGTGCCCAGTATTATCACCACGCCGGTCTCGCCCACGGATGCAGACGGATCGCCTGGCGATACGCGCACGACCAGCAATACGAGCGACGCCCCAAAGCCTGCAGGGAGTCCCCGCACCAGAGGACCTTCGCTTAGCGCCGTTCGTGCTGTCACCAGAGAGACGCCCCTTCATTCGCATCCACGGTCTCCGAGCGAGAGCACAACAGCCAAAGAAAGCCCTCGTGAGACTGCGGAGGAGCAAGCCGGACCTGCTCCAACTGCAAACTCTGAATCTCCGCTAGTAAAGCCAGACTCTCCAGTCAGGTCGGAGTCATCAGCTAAGTCAGAGTCGAGCGAGACTTCCAAGACGACAACAAAGCAGGCTCCCCCACTGCCCAGCCAGCCAGCCCCTGAAGACATGGCGCCTGTGGCAGACCCGCCGCGCTCCAGGCCCTCCCAAATATTCAGCGAAAATTACTCTTCCAATACAACAAAATCCGAGGAAACGAACTACTCTCCATACCAAAATGCCAGTGCACAGCCCACGAGAAACTCCATCGCGACACCAACTGGAGTGCGGTCATCGATGCCCGAACCACCGACTCAATCGCACGTCCAAACCCGCAACTCGCGTCTCTCATTCACGACTCTCAAGTCGAATCTGAGCCTGAACACACTACTGCAGTCGCAGCCGTCGGGATACCAGGCATCAGCACCAACAGCGCCCTCCCAGTCCAGCGGAAGCACAACATCAACCTCGACCGCACCCTCGGCACCCCCTGTACCTCCTGCAATCCCTCTCCAGCGTCAGCCAGTATCTCCTCCATTATCACCACTACAATCAATACCAGTGCAGCCACAATTCCAGCCTCCGAATACCAATCCCGACCCAAATCCCCACGACGCATCCTCCCTCCTAGCCCTAACGCACCACGTCCACACCCAAACCTCGCAAGCCCGCCACCTCTTCACCGAACTCCAGCACTACCTCCCCTTCGTCGAGAAACAATGGATCCAATCCACAATCGGCGACACCGAGGCCGCCGCGCGCGACATCCTCCTCCTCACCGAGTCCATGCGCATCGACCAGGAAACAAATAACGGCAAACTGGGTCTCAAGACGCAGTTCCGGTGGATGATGCGGGATTCGAGACGGGCGAGGGAGCGGAGGGAAAGATTGGTTCTTTGCCATGCGAGTTTGGTAGCTGTGCTAGTGAGGCTTGAGGGTGTTAGGGCCAAGGTTCCTGAGGTGGGCTTCCCTGCGTCTTTTGGTGAGCCGGTTGGTATCGGAGCTAGTCCTACCTCTGTTCCTGTCGCCCCAGTTGAGATATCGGCGTCTTCTCCTGCGGTGCAGAAGGAGTTTGAGGACGAGATTCCGATTCACAGCCCTCCGCCTGTGAGCGCTCCTCCTCCTCCACCGAAACAACCCACTACCACTGCCACTGCCACTGTGAATGTCGAACACACCTCGCAGGTATATCCGCCTCCACCAACAGCAGCACCACCCCCGATTCCAGTCCAAATCGCAGTGCAAAGAAACTCCGACGATCTACCCTGGGAACTCCCAGTGCAGCTGCAAGACGCCGATAAGGAGCTGGTGGTAAACCTAGCGCAACCGCCACCTGTCCCACCGAAAGTGAAAATCGAGGAGCATGCACATTCAAATCCTGCTGCCAGCATCACCACTGCTACTCCTACTACTACTACTGACAACGCTAATGGAAATACGGGCTTCAATTCCGTCACCAACGGCTCCATCATCAGCGGTGCAGGCACCGAGACAGCGACAGGGACACCCAGAACCATGAGCCCCGTTAGTCCCGAGGGATCCACGAAACTCGATAATGAATTGCTGGATATGCTTGAGTGGCGGTGGAAGCAGGGGCGGGCCGCCTGATCTTATATTCGTATATTAGTTATACATCTTAATCTATACAGGGCAGGTTGCCTGAGGCCGCGACCTGCCCAAATGTCACCTATTTGCATGTTTAGCTATATGTCCCAGATCTTTGAGCCATCTATTGGATCCCTGCTCCCATGTAGACGCTACCTTCGTCTGTTAGCAAAATACTCCGTCTCATTAGACAAGAAATCTTGTGCAGGCTATCTACAGCAATTCGAACCTTTCCCTCGGCATTTCGGTAAGATGTGGGTCGTTTCTCCAAATCCAGAGCGGCACAGACACCCAAATCGGGGCTATTAGATATCTTCGGGGAAATTTGGCTATATCGATCGGTCTGCAAAGCAAGTATTGAGATGCCCAAGATATGGAGGGATCTCCCAGAATCGATGGGTCTCACCGGCCAAAGCGCGCATCTCGCGCCTGCCAACGCTGCCATTCTCGCAAGGTCCGATGCGACGCCACCGTGAATGGCTTCCCTTGCACGAACTGTCGCTTGGATGCCGTCTCATGCCAGGCTTTCTTGGGTACGAGAGACCGTCGGAAAGAGCTGGCGATGGCGCGTGCCCTCGCAATAGCAAATGGCACCGGGAAAGAGCTTCTGCCGTCTAGGGCTGCCTCTCGGCGTGCAGGCCGGGCTCGGATCTCAGAAGAGGACACTCACCCAGTCCCACTGGCGTACTCGCAATACCCATTTATACAGCCTGTTGCGATGGATAGACTGGAGCGCAGCAAATCCTTGCTCATAGAGACGCAGGATTGCCTAAGTTTACCGCAGAAATCCGAGGTAGATGCCTTCATCCGCCATTACTTCTTATATGTCCATCCGTTCGCTCCGCTATTTGACGAAGCAGCGTTCTGCAGGGCGTACCGCGATGCTCGGCCGGGCAGCACGCAGATCTCGCTCACCGTTTTCCGCGCGATGATGTTCTCAGCAAGCTGCGTAGGTGCAATCCCCTATCCTTCTGACTTAGTCAGCCTGACAGCGGATAGTTTGTCCCAGAGGAAGTGGTCAAGAGGTGTGGTTATGCCTCTCTGCTCGATGCCCGAGATGATCTGTATGAAAAAGCCAAGGTGCGTTGAGTATCACCACGGCGACCGATAATAACCCACCCTGCTCACGGATATAGCTATTGTATGAAAGTGGCGTTGAAGATGACCCGTTGGCTCTTTCAACAGCAGCGTTGTTGCTCACGTATTACTGCTCTGACTTTGAGGTATATGCCAACTCGGAATGGCTGCGCGTCGCGATCAAACAAGCAGGAATCGCGCAGGCGCGCCAGGCCGAATCCGAAGATCATCGAGCAACTGCTCGGGGGTCAGAATTGAAGCGAGTATGGTGGTGCTGCTTGATCAGGGACCGCATCATATCGCTTGGGATGCGGCGTCCGATTCAGATTACCGCTGCACACCTTGAGCTCTACCCGCCAATGCTGACGAGGAGGGACATGTACGACGAGATATTGCATTCCATAGTCTACAAAGAGGAAGTAAAGTCAGGGCTCTTCGAGCTGCTTGTTGGTCTGTGCCACCTTGTCACAATAATTACCGATTTGCTAGCAGTGGCCTACCCCGGGCCGCCGACAGATAATAAAATACCAGTCCGGCTGAATGACCTCAACGAACTCGACAATCTGAAGTCGTCGTTAATATTCTGGGAGCTGGACTGGATGACGCACATGGACGGGAAGAACTTCGGACTACATGCGTCCATCCCCCTTTTCGCCGGCCTACTCGGAATATACTACCAGTAAGTTCGCGAACAGCTCCAACTCAGGAACATGGCTGAAACAGCGGTAGATCAGCTCGGGTGGCACTTTGCAACCGTGTCTGCCTGGTACTGAACGAGATAGCGGACTACACGACTGGGAATATCCAGAAACTGGCGTTCTGTCGATCCGAGCTGGTAGCGGCCATTCGGTCAATAGCAGACAGCGTCAGAAGGCTCATGAGCATCAAGGCAATCGACAAGCTTCCTATCAGTGTGTAAGTTCTTTATCTTGTTTCTCGATATCTTGCTTGTCTTCGGGGGGTTGATATTATATACTGCATTCGCACATCCTCCCTTCACAGTCAGTAATGTGATTAGGGCCGCATATACAACGACCCCTTACATCCTACTGTCCATCGACTCGCAAACCTGCTGGCGAGATGTAGGGCAGAATCAAGACACGCTGGTTTTATTCTCCGCCGTCAACAGATCACTTGGCTTGCGGTATCACGTTACTAGGGTATCGAACCTGATTGCACGAGCACTATGGGTGTCCCGATTGCTCAAGGATACTCAGCCAGGGGTTCACAGAAAGCTTCAAACACAAGCAGACAGGAGCAATCATTGGAATATATTCACACTTCCACTACAGCAGTATAGCCGACTACTTCAGTACATCGATCATTCAATGTCAATCCCCCAAAACTCGGAACAAGAGACAGGGGTGCTATACGCAGCAGTGTCTAGGCCCTGGGAGTCGGTTCTGGAGCGTACCCCACCGCGACCTGATACCTCTCGTGCGGAACGAGAACTGACCCCAGTATGGATGGAAGCAATGGAGAATTTCTTCTGCGGACCCGGGAGGCTATTAAGCCTGCCGTCATCAAGTGCTGTAGAAGAGTCAGAAGCATCCTGCAGCACTGCGGTTTAGGAAGGCCCCATTCCATTTAGCAACATTGATCTTCCCGGCGCGATAGACGCGTGTCTGTCATTACTGAGTGAGTGAATATGACATGAACAGCTCACGCTGTGGAATAGTTTGGGGTTTCTTGTTTGTTTCTTATATCAATGTTTGTCGATTACGTGTTGTTAGTCTATCTAGATCCTAGCCTTTAAGTAATTCGCCTCCTGTACATCGCACCCACGAATTGGCAGAATCTGGGGGACCATAACGGCCGGGTGGACAGCTATACATACATGCTTATATACCGACATCCATTATCTGCCAAGCGGAGTTGGAACGATGGCATATTTATATCGAGACAATGATACCCATAGGTGATTAGTATTACTAATAGAGGAGTCCACTGGATCGAGACACTTTACTTCACATAAGCTCATTAGAAGTACGATTGTCTAAGCCCTGGGCGTATAAGCGACCTTCTCCCCCTCGACCAGAACCTGCGGCGTCACCAACAGCCCACCCTTCTCATCAGCGACTTTCAAAACCCTTGGTACAACACGAATCTCCGCAGTCCCTGAACCTCCCCAATCAAACTCAAACGAGCAAGGCTGTGAAAACAACCAGACTCCCAAATCCGCCGCCGAACACGCCAGCGTCTCCAGATGCGATGTGCGTTCTTCGGGCGTGAAGCTTGGGAAGCTGTACGGGTTGAATGCGGCTGTGAATTGACCGGCTAGGGATTCTGTTGCTTGGATAGGGGATTCTTCGGTTATGGATGTGGAGGGCTGGGTTTTGCTGTTTCTGTTGCTGCTGCTGTGCGTGGTTGTGTTGGACTGTGTCTGGGAGTAGAGGTGTGCTGTGAGCATGCGCCAGTTGAAGACTGCGGCTGAGCCTGTGATGAAGGTATTATTAGCATTATATCCAAGAAAAGGCAAGTAGAGTCAGAGTGGAAGGAGGTCAACGTACCACTACTGCCATCAACAACTGGCATATCCGCAAACGCCCTTGGGAGAAGCTCGCCGTTCCCATTGCCACCGGGTATGATTCCCCGTAAGATCGTCCTCACAAGGGCATACTTGATGGCCTGCCTCCGTATCTCCCGCTGGCCAAGCAACGTCTCAATCGGCGCAGGGAGGTCAGCCGAGTTATACACCGCCAGCCGGGCACTCTGCTCGCTGGATAAATGCGCAGGCGTAGAACCAGGGACATAATAGTTGTCAATATGCAGACCCGCCTGGTCGACCAGAGTAAGAATGCGTCTGCGGACGGTATCGTCATCAGCAGGTTCCGGCTGAGGGATGATATCGGCGAGTGGAAAAGCACCCGATTTCGATTTGGATTTCCTGTGTCGAGTTGCAGCGCCGGCGAATGTGTCGTCATCGATCTGTTTGGCCGGTTTGGCATTTCGTCGTCGGAAGAAGAGGAATGCCAGCAGGAGGGTGACTAGGGCTGTTCCGATGATGCTGCCGACGATTGCGCCTGCTAGCGCTCCGTTGCTGATCCCGTTGGAAGATTGAACCGATCGGAGAGCGGTTGTATCCTCATTTGCAACGCTAGAAGAGGGCGAGGCAGGACTTGAATCCGCAGATTTAACAGGTCGTGTCGCATCTTGTTGGGTTTTCGTCTCCTCGGGCAGGGTGCGGGTGACGGGGGTAGATAGGTTCGATATCCATGTTACATACTCCTCAACTGTCTTGGTGGAGACGATAAACCAGGTTGATGAAGCCGTTGAATCATTTGGTGGCGAGAGCGAAAGGACCGTGGTAGTCACAGGCCTATGCTGTTCATCGGTCGAGGTAATCAGCTCTAGGGTTTCTGTGTACCAGGTCGAATTTGAAGCCATGACGCCGGTCCACGCCAGGGAGATGGTAACAAGTTGAAAAGGAAAAGCCCAATACGACGCCAGAAAGGATATAAGGGGCTCACAAGGCTATAACAAACAAAGGAGCCGCAAGAGCGAAAAGGACGACAACAGACAAATGGCACTGCCAGTTGTGCCCCAAACGCAGCAATCACTCCCACTGCAGCCAAGGCGCTTCCTTCGCAACCCTTGTCAAGAGAGACAGTCAGAAACACCCAATTGGCCCAGTCTGATAGCCTTGCACAAACCTCTCCCACTTGGACTGATTCCATTGGCCGCGCCCGAAAAACAAACCATGTCGGATTACACCAGAGGCTGCGCCGCAGGGAGCTTGCACTGGTGTTGGCGCTCTATTGGCTGCTGTCGGTGCTTGCTCTGAGTCTGTGCCCCTGTTTCAATTAGTCGCTGGTCTTTGTCGCGAGACCTCGCGGCGCGTATTCCGTACTTATTTGTGCCGAGCCTCGCGATTTAATCTCCTTAAGTCCGTGGTGACTGGTGAGGCTGTCGCTCGATTATATCACTCGGCCTCATGGATGGCAGACAAGCGAACGGCCACTCCAGCAGCAGCAACTCAATGGCGAGTGCCAATGTGAGCTCCAGGTCGAGCGCGAGGTGGGAGGAGGAGCGATTCCCGGACATTGTGGTGGGGATTGATTTTGGAATGACGTGCACTGGTAGTATCCCAACCCACAGCCCTGCAAGTCTCCCTGCTAATAATACTGGTGGACAGGCGTCGCATACACGATCGGACCGGAATGGGGCCCTCCGAAGACAATCCAGCGCTGGCCTGGCAAACTGCTCAGCGAACTCGCGAACAAAGTCCCGACAATGCTGCTCTACGAGCCGGATGGAAAGACAGTCAAGGAATGGGGATTCGGCTGCGACTCCGCGGACGACGGCGCCGATATCAAGGAATTCTTCAAGCTGCACCTGGCAGTGCAGTCCGAGGGCGATGGGCCGGGCATCAGCAAACAGGAAGCGAGACGGTGGTTCAAGGATTACATCGCGTCGATCTACAGGCACGTCGTGACACATTTCGGCAATACAATCCCCGGGTTCGAGCGCATGCGCGTGGAGTTCATCTTTAGCGTGCCGACGACGTGGAAAGACGTGCGCATGATCGAGGAGATACGCACCCTTATCAATGCGGCCATTGGAGGGCCGCATCATTGGGCTTGTATAGGGCTGACCGAGGCCGAGGCGGCGGCGGTTTATGCTTGTCGCGACTACTACCGGACAAGTGATATCGTGCTGGTTTGCGACTCGGGGGGTGGGACGACGGTATTCTTAGTCTACCTCTATTTTCACAAACAGCTAACTGTAGTAGGATGTGAACGTCCTGAAACTGGCATCAGACCGCGGGCAGCCACTTCAGCTGGAGCAGCTGGGGAATGTCGAAGGTAATTCTATCCAACATGAAAGAATTCAGATATTAAACCAGTAGGACGCCCGATCGGATCCGTCTTCATCGACCGTGCAATCTACAAAATCATCGTCGAGCGCCTATCGAAAGTGAAAGACGAGCTGACGCAGACCCCGGAACATATCGCCTGGAAGATGCTCTCCGGCCCCTTCCAACGACTCAAATGCGCGTACGGCACTGAAGCAACGAAGACGCCGAGTCTGACCTTGGAGGTTCCCAGCTTGAAAATCCTAGGGGCTGATCTTCCGACTGCAGGAATTTATTCCGGACAGATGCGGCTTCAATGGTTTGTCTCTCTCGTTGCTGTATGTTGATATGCTAATTATGCAGGGAGTACATGAAGCACGCCTTCGACAAGAAGATAGGAGAGATGTGCCACTTACTCGATGGCCAGATACAGCAGATGGATACAAAGTATCCGCACACTCGAATAGTCAGTCTACCTCTTACAAAGGTAGATGTCGCTGACAATTCCAGTCATATCTCGTGCTATCCGGTGGCTTCGGGAGTTCACCATACGTCAGGGAGTGCCTGCACCAGCGATACGCCATCCCAGGCGTAGCAAAGCACCCGAACGTAATGGGCCTACAAGTCCTCATGGTCGAAGAACCGTACGTCCCCTATCATGTTTGGTAAAGCAAGCTAACAATACAGTCAACTCGCCGTCGTGCACGGGCTCGTCCTCGACCGCATACAGCAGCTCAGGCAAGGAGTCGTGATGTTCGGCTCGCGCTGCTCCCCTGTAAGCTATGGCATTATCTGCGACCTTCTCTACGACCCGGTTAAACATTTGGGTGAGAAGGTCCGTCGGGATCCACGCGACGATAATCTCTACGCGATTGACCAGGTGGAGTGGTTGATCATTCAGGTATTTCCCATACTCTACCACCACGTACAAATACTAACAGGCTAGGGCACCGCGGTCCCTCATACTGGAATATCCAAAGACTTCCAGCTGAAAATGAAACCCGGCGAAGAGGATTTGCCATGGAAAGTGCACATCGTGATGTCGTCGAATCCGCCGTACCAGCTCCCCCAGAGCTTGGGAGGTAAGGGCGTGCAGCATGTCTGCAGCCTGGACATCAACACCGACAATGTGGACCGAAAGATGAAGAACAGACGATGGTTCAATATGCGGCCGCGGTATTGGCGGGCGAACTTTGATGTCAAGGTCGTTGTGGGGGCGGCAGACCTCACGTTCCAGCTGTGGTCGAAGGACCAGAGGATCAGGAGTGGTGGGCATGAGCCGATTCGAGTGCAGTGGATGCCTGCGGAGGATGTGAATGGGATGGTAATTAATTGATTGGACTCTAATATCGGGTACTCTCCATATGGAGACCACTTCCATGTAGAATATCAATTTAATAAATATTAACATCTTAGTTCACAGGGCATTGGGTAGTTACTTTAGCTCCGATGAATGCTGGGTTCCTCATCTTTCTCAACTCCCAGTGGCGTCAGGGACACTAGCATTGCTGTACACACACTTCAGCTCCAGGCACACTATTAAACTTTTCATTTGAGCTTACGACTCAGTAGGTTAACATATGACCAAGAGGGTGTGGAGCCATCAACCTTAATATGAACTCATCATCAAGCATCAGTTTCGCGGTATACCAGGTGTATCTAGCATCATGGACATAACTACATGTGCAGAAGCTAGTCAGATATGGGTGTAGGAGTACTCATATAACATCCGCATTATCAAACAAAACCTTACTCTCGTCGGGGTCTACTCGGTATCCTCGTAATCCATCGGAGCGCATAGCCCTACGCCCCGGGGGCTTCTAGGTGCAACTTCATGGCCGGTGGTATCCCCGCTAGCTCGCGCGCCCTCCTTTCCTCTTCAATCCTCCTAGCATGCTGCTCCCTTGCCCCCGGAATCGTCCGACACGGAATACACTCGGACGTATTCCGCCCATCTTCCACAGCAGCCTCATCAAACTCCCAACAAGACCGACAAACGGCATACTGCTGCCCGAATATAGCAATCTGAGAGCCAGGTGTATACCGTCTAGAGCCATATATAGGGTCTGGTTCGATACCACAATCAACGCAGAACCGCTTGCGGACATCCTGGGAAAGAGAGAGTTTGGATCGCCTTTTCTTCACCATACTGTCGGCGAATTCCCCCCTCGGTCGGAGCCGCTTACAGGTTGCGCATGTGTAAAAGTTTAGCAGGCAGTCCAAGTCAGTGTACTCGAGTTTGAACAGCTCGCTTAGGGTGGGTGGGGGGATTATGGCGTAGAGGGCTGGGCACGATATTCGCATCCGCATACGATCAAGAGTGTCGAGATTTTGCGCTATTAGGTGGGTCAGTTCAGTTGGCAAGTCGAGGAGCCCTCGCATTGTTGAAGTGGCCATTCCTGAATCTTGAAAGGCAGATGGATCGCAGTGTTGGGAAGAACCTTTCCACATGGAGATGACTGTGGATGTCGTACTGGCAGAGAGGGTCTGCGGGGCAGAGATTCTGTTCAATGCAGTGCGATAATCCCTGTCAATCATGTGAGATGCAGGTGCAAGGTTATCATATACTGCAATAGACCATACGGACTACTCATTGCGGATGTATCTGCTTGACATGCTCTCTATCCCTCGGACCACGCAATAGAATCGCCTGCCAGCCAGTGGGCAGCACTTCGTCCTCAGTGTCTCGTCAAGACAGTATCGCCCACTCTGCGGAGAACAACGGCGTACTAGGAATTCCGGGCAAGAGAAAGTCGTTGGTAAAGGCTAGGTTGGTTAACTCCAGAGTAGCAGGGCTTATTTAAGATAATATTCCAAATGCTTTAGACAGTATAGAGGGTAGTAGTATATCAGGCAAAGACAATCTTGCTTGTCATTAGCAACCATCCTCCCCTTTTCCCTTTTAAGACTAAATATCTGTTGCATAACTGCGTTAATACGAGGCTCAGCCATGTTACCAAATTTGAGTGTCTACGACGTGCATACAATAGAGTTTGGTACTTTTGAAACAAAGAAATCCAATTAAGATTTGCCCCAGTCAACCTTTATCCTGCCCTCTGATTAGAGGACGATCACATTCCTGTTACGAAGTTGTTCCGCGATGACAATATGTCTCTTTGTGCTGGTTGTTCGTGTCGTCATTCACTTGATAGGCCGCTTCCTTTCTCCGTCCAGCATTCCACAGCGAACGGACATGTCCAACCGATCGAGAATCCTTCCATGGGTAGGTCTGGCCTGTCATTGCAAATCGCAGCCTTAGATTCGATCCTGTCAAAGTCTATTAAGGTCGAGTGTGAGCCTGGACTTCACACGGATTCCCCTCAAAAGACAGAACATTTCTCAACCTGCGTTGCCCGTCCATACTTTACGGGCAGATGGCCGACCGTCTTCATGGCGGATACTGCTCAGGATGAACTCGGCCAGTGTGCAGAAGGGCTACTCGTGGGCCCGCATGGGGTTTTGACTCTGACCTGGGGCCAGGGATTCGTGGTCGGCGCAATTGTCATCCTCTGTTGTGTGACGATATCGAATATGCGAAGAAAGGCGCTGCTGCATATATTGATCCTCACTGAGGTAATGCCAACATTTTCCAGTTTTCAAGGAAGGGGCTCATGATATCCAGCTAATTTTGGTGTCTCTCCACGGCTTATGGGTCTTTGTCCAGGGTGATGCATCTGGCTGGTATCTGAGCGCCACAGCAACGACCCTGTACATCTCATATAACCTGCACAGCATCATCAACTGGATGAAGGTGAAGCCCTTTCTATCTAGATGGGGCAGCCGGTTCTACATCGGCACAATTGTCCTGGTGATGCCCTACTGGATAGCATCGATGTATCTGAACTTTGCATACTTCAACAATCTGGGAACCGGTGTATTCGCCCACACAAGACCCTGGGAGGCGCTACTCCGTGAGCCTTGGTGGGTATTCACGGCGCTGTATCTCGTCTACGTTATTAAACGGTGTTACGGGTTCGGGGTATGGGAGTTGGTGCGCGCCAATGCACGCTTTTTCGTCCTCCTTGCTTCAATGGCAATCTCCATCGCCGTGATCATCGTGGATATCTTTGATATCTCTTTCTTTCCGGATACGGGGGGTAGGAACATCTACTGGCAGGCGAGTTTTCATTCCTATCTCAACTTCTGCCAGATCTAACATGCATACAGATCTCCATGGTTTTCAAATGTGTCGCTGATGTGGTCTTTCTTGATGACTTCAAGCACGTTCTCGATCGGCTTACCGCGAAGACAACGGGAAATTTCCTGGGTATACCTTCAGACGGACCCAATCCACCTGCGCAATTTCTCACAGGGAACGAAATCCTGATGAGTGGGACGCTGTCGTCAACGCAGCGGAGCGGTGGAGATGAGGAGTCATTGACGCATATAGAGGATCAGCAGGTGTATAGGCCTGTGATGCCACCAGGGAACGTTCATCTGAATCGTGGATTTACAGCCTTCGTCAAGGATTGACTGATCTTCAACAACCCACTGGACATTATACAAGGCGGGACCTTGAATAGATGATTTCTATTATTAATACTTGTAATATAAGTGTATTCTATGGTTCTATTTTTGAATATCTCATTCCGCCTTCTTAGAAGACTTCGTCCTCAATGCCATAAACAAAAAGACAAGCGCATACGAACTGAGGATAAAGATCACGACAATCGCCGCATCCCTCCATCCAAAGTACCAGTCCATGAGATTGATAGTCCGCAGGTAATCACTGCCTCTTGTATACGGACAAACCCGACACTCAGCCAACGCATCCGGATTTAGCAAATCCGCCCCTGAATCCTCCAGGTACGCACCTAGATAGTCGATGCATGTCGTATTACTAGGCGGGTTGAATACCGCGAGTTCGGTATCAGTGCATCTGACGTCCGCGTCAAATATCGTAAACGTGAGCATACCCCCAACCAGGTACGTCATGGGGTTGATCCAGTACGTCCAATATTTATAGAACGAGACGAGCTGGACATAGGGCACAAGAATACCGCAAAACGAGACCATGATGCCGATGATCAGCGGGTTTACAATAGCTGCAAAGACCGGATTCGGCGCATATGCAGCGATGAACTGCCCGATGCCCGTGTATAGGAATTCGTAGGCGAAGATCACGAAGAAGCTCGCGCCGGCTTTGCTGCTGTCTGAAGGGAACCCTACGGTGAAGTACCAACAGACGAAATACAGAACTGCGCATACGCAGAGGTATGGCATTTCCGAGATAATGAGGGAGGCGACGAAGGCCTTCCAGGAGTAGATTCGTGATTTCTTCTCCCGGGCGTCATATAGATTGCGCCTTTCGATAAAGAGAGGTTGGAGTTGGTTGATCACACCCGGTGCAACAAACATCCAGACGAAAATGGTGAATAGTTTCAGCTGCAGCTCGCTAACTGTCTCCCCGATATTCCAGTATGTGAAACCGTTAAATAGACCGAGACCAATATGCAGAAGAAGCTTATTGTTAATATACCCCGTATTCCGGAACAGGGCCAGGTTCATTCGCCGCAGGACGATCTTTGTTTGGTATAGCAGGGGCATTGCGTATTCAGAGCTATCTTCGTCAACTGCAGGCGGTCCCTTGGACTGTGCTGTACCAATGATACCCTCCAGTTCAGTCTTTGCTGATGCGCACTCGGGCGATTCGAGCCAGATGCGAGCCCAGTCTCTATCGGATTTATGCCCAGATACAACATCTATCATATGCTCCGCTGGATTTGTACCGACAGGACACGGCTCGCCGTTCCGACTGAAGTAGTCCTTCATAGTCTGGCATCCAGTGCCAATGTCGCCAAAATAAACCGTTTTCCCACCGCGCGTGAGGAGTAAAAGCCGGTCGAATTGCGAGAATAGCTGTGCTGACGGTTGATGAATGGTAACTAGCACCGCCTGCCCGACGTCCGCCAGCTTTCTGAGAAAGCGAACAGTGTTGAAGGCAGATTGTCCGTCAAGGCCCGACGTTGGCTCGTCTAGGAAGATGAGCGTCTTTGGCTTTGAGACCAGCTCGACGCCAATGGTAAGACGTTTTCTTTGCTCCACGTTGAGCCCGTTCCCTGTTCCTGGCTTGCCGACCAGACTGTCTGCTATATCGTGGAGTTCGAGCAGATCAATCACGACATCAACGTACTGCAATTTCTCTTCTGCTGGGGTATCACGGGATTGGCGAAGCAGCGCAGAGAACTCCAATGCCTCCCGAACGGTGGCGTAGGGCTCGTGCACATCGAGTTGCTCAACGTAGGCAGCGGAACGCTGGAACGATATGGGAAGAGGGTGTCCGTCGACCAGGATAGACCCTTCAATCTTCCCCTCGGTCTTCCTTTGGGCAAGAACATCTAGGAGTGTTGTTTTTCCCGCCCCTGATGAGCCCATGAGAGCCGTTAAGGTGCCAGGCTTCACCCATCCTCGCACATCATCCAAGAGGACCCGTGGACCAGAAGGCGTCTTGACGGTATATGTCAAGTCGCTCCATGTGAAGACAGATGTATTCCGAACAAGCTGCTTCTCGAGTTCATTTCCATCACCCACCTGCGACGATCCCTCGCCAGATGATGTATACTCGGTTCCCTTTTCCATAGTCTGTGATTCTTCATCCGCTTGAATCTTCTGGTGAACCGCCAGTCTCTCACGAGGAATAAGCAGCGATTCCCCAGACTCACTACTATCCTTCCACCTCATCACCCCAATGACAGTAATAGTCAGGTAAAACACCCACCACGCACACACAATACCAAAGTTCCGCCAGACATTCGCATGGCTATACGATAGAGACGAGAGATACTCATCCCCAGTCAGGGAGGTAGCCCCCTGCTGCGCGCCTCCAACTCCAGCACAGGACGCGTACTGGCTTACATCGGCATAGCCATCGCCATGAGGAATCAGGTTCGGCCCTGTGCACGGTAGCTGTTTGAGGTGGAACTCGTTGCCCATTAGCGCTTCGAAGCCATACGAGATCGGGTTGAGCCAGTAGATCCAGTGGAACCAGGGGTGCATCTGCGTCGCGTGGATCTGGTATCCGGCGTACATGGCCATGATACTAATGGTGTATCCGGAGATCTGGGCTGCGGTGTTGAAAGAGTTTAGGATTGCGCCGACGGCGCGGAAGAGAGCGCATGCGGCCATGTTTGTCACGAAGAGGATTATGAAGTATGTGAAAAATGCAGCTGGGGAGAAGGTTAGGCCGACCATGAAGTAGACAATTAGGGACCAGACGGTGACCTGGAGGAGGGTTAGGGGGATGTCGGATGCGACTTGGGCAACGCAGATGGCTGCGGGCTGGATATATCCAAAGGATTTATGCTTGAGGATAACAGGACGGCCGGTGAAGGAGTCTATAACCTCTGACATGGCTGTCATGCTGTTGTAGAGGACGGACCAGAAGAGGGCGCCTCCTTTTAAGAATATACCGGACGAGTCATTGGGGGCCATGTAGTACATTGAGCCAGCTACTAAGGCCTGGAGGAGATTTGCTCCCTGCTTCATTCCGAATGTGACCAGATCTCCCCCGATGATTTGGTATTGACGGAGCACGCATGCCCACACCTGCGAGGCAAAGCTGACAGTATAAGCGCCCTTGGAATACTTCTCTAGGGCAACGCTTTCCTGAAATTCAACTGTTCGATTGTACGCTATCTCTGTCGTCGGATACTCGTACTCGGCCACCATATCCTTGAATATTTCGGACTGTTGATAACGAGCCAGGATAGAAGTGGCGTCTCGAGGAAACATGCCCTCAAATCCAGGTCGAATGTGGCGTTCAGTAGGCACGGTGACACCAGTCAGAAAGTCTGCGACATTCGCACCGTCGTCGCAGATAAATCCTAGATCCTCGACAAAACTGCGTGCCTGTTCTCGCGGGCCATAGTATATTTGCTTTCCCTCGTCCAAGACCAGGACTTTGTCGAAAAGGTCATATATGTGATTTCCAGCCTGGTAAAGGGTAACGATAGTCGATAACCCGTAAACATCCGTCATGGCTCGTATAGCCTTTGCCCATTCCAGTGCATTACTGGCATCAAGCCCTCGGGTGCTATTATCCCAGCAGTAGGTAGAGGCCCGAGACGCAAGGCATTCCAGGATAGAAACTCGCTTCCTCTCGCCACCAGATACTCCACGGATATATTCATTTCCCACCTTCGTGTCGGCAGTATGTGAAATTCCAAGAGATTCAAGCAGAAACCGCGTGGCCTCGTTGTACTGCTCGTCTGAGGAGTCGACACCTCTAGGAAGATTCGCAGGGACTTTGGCTCGCGTCGCAAAGTTCATCGTGTCTCCGACGCGCAAAGTTGGAAAGAAAACCTCCTCTTCACTGTTCATGAGGATCTGCCCTCGATATTGCTTGGCTTCATCGGGTCCCATCGAGCCAAATCGTACATCTCCGCTGATCTCGTGGAAGCCTCTGCGATTATTCGAAAGAAGTTTCAGCAGTGTCGTGCATCCTGAGCCCGGGCGTCCTAGGACAAGCAACATCTCACCAGGCTTTACGCAGCCATGGCTTTGATGCAGGATGGTCTGCAGTGGCGGCTTTCGTCGCAGCTTGCGAAGACGACCCAGGAGGTCGAATTGGGATACACAGTTCTCGTTGATGGCAGCATCGGCGGCCCCAACCTTCACAG
Organism: Aspergillus versicolor CBS 583.65; assembly: GCF_001890125.1. NCBI lineage: Eukaryota > Fungi > Ascomycota > Eurotiomycetes > Eurotiales > Aspergillaceae > Aspergillus > Aspergillus versicolor. Next base: position 462,942 of record NW_024467538.1, read on the forward strand.
TCAGGTCTTTCCATGTAACCCCCAGTTTCCGCTCCTTGTATCCCGCCTCGAGATATCTCCGGTGCAGTTCCTCCACCTCGCCTGTTTTGTGCCATTGTTGATCCTCGCCCGTGTCGTCGACCGCCGATCCAGGCCGGGATGAGGGCGTTGCTTTGACGTCCATGACCGAATCGACGGCTGCTTTGCTGTAGAAGACATCGGGGAGACAGCCGATGAGGAAGTGGGCTGGGTTTATACGCGAGGTCCATTGCGGGTCTCAGGCAGCAGACATCAAATTTGAATGCTTCGGAAAATTGTAGAAAAACGCACGTCTCGGATTCTCGGACAGTGACAGCGCAGATCCACAATTAGTTGCCCATACCCACTATTCTTGCAGTCTCGTCCACTGGGTGGAAGCTGCCAAGATACGGAAAGTCCACTCGGACTGAAAACTCGGATCGATACGCTTTCTGGCAGTCTTCCGAACATCCGAAATCAGTATCATCATCACTGTCACATCAATGTCTGTATGAGGCGGTGATGTCTCCGAAGGGCCATCATACTCTATCAGGGCTGAACAGACCCGAGTTCGTCATCGGAAAGCCTCTTCCAGCAGTAAGCCCGGTATCCCAGTCCATATACGGCCAATATCCTAACTAGCGCTCCAGTGCGACCTCTGCCATTCTCGGAAAGTATGGGATCCTGTTTGAAGATATCTTCGTGGCTCATGTTGTCTTCAGGTAAAATGCGACAGGGAGCAGACATGCAATAATTGCGCTGCGGCAAAAGCACCATGCATTCGCTCGAGACAGCGACCTCCTCGTCGCGTATCGAAGTGAGTTTGTTCCTGTTCGGGGTGTTTATTGTTCTCTAATTCATACTGTTCTATGTCTTGATAGGCGCCAAAGAGCTGCCCCTATAAGTCGATCCACCTCTCCCAGCCAGGCCAATAACTTGTCTTCCGAGAGGCCACGGTGTAGTAGTTATCAGCCTGCCTTGTATTCACCCCACGCTGCTCACAAGGAAAGCCCTCCGGAGAGACTTGGTCGGACCTGTCCCTCGACACCAAGAGACACCCGCAAGCTGATATCTCTCCCTCTTGTTCCCGAGCCTTCCGACCAGACGGACAGTACAGGTAACCTACTGATCAGACAGGAGCTCGATTCCAACACGAATCTGTCCTCGGACCGAATCAATGTCCTGGAATCTGCACTCGCCCTGGTCCGCAAGTTTGTGGCAACTTCTGAGCGTGCTGATGCCGTACCTCACGAGCCAGGGATTGACAGTGACCTTCCCATCCCACAAGATGTGTCCATGGAGTTGTTCTACATGATGTTCAGCGGTCTGTTTTGCACCTGTCCTTGACATCTTGTATTTTGCTAATTCTCCCAGGCCAGGGCAGTGGTGGACCGGTCAGCTTGAATCATTGGCCTGACCACCTTCCCTTACAGACTTTGGAGCGAATGTGTCTTGCTCTTGTGAACCGGACTGTCGATGGTCAAATCGCCGTTCAGTACAAGGTCTGCGTGTTTTCTCGAGCAACAATGTTCGTAACTCGCTGGCTGCGGCTGTGTCCATCGGATGACCTTGCGCGCTGTCTTGTGAAGTCGAAGAAAAGCTATGCAGCTGCCTGTCTGCAATGCCTTCGGGAAGTCGACCTCACTGGAGGACAGAGCCTGCTCATGCTGCAGACCCTTCTCTCTGGAGTGAGCTATCTTATCGTTCATCAGCTGTATATTTCTAACACCCGCCAGGCCCACTTGGTTCAGCTTCTCGGTGATTCATCTAGATCCTGGTTTCTTACTGCGTGTGCCGCTCGTGCTTTGGTGGCGTTGGGCTATCACCAGTCCAGTAGAATTACTGCAGACACTAATGAAGGGTTTGAGATTCGTCACTGTGTCTTTTGGTGCTACTATTTTGATAAGACGTTAAGCATGCTTCTAGTTAGGCCCTCCTCTCTACCGGATATGCAGTTCGCCCCGGGGGACCTGGTGCATACCGACTCGGACGACCCCTTGACAATCAAAGTCAAGATCCTGGTCAGGCTCGCCCAGGTCCAAGATGCCTATTTGCCGTTCATCGTGGGACATAAACGAGCACAAGCGGGGCCTGCTTCAGCACGCCTCGATGCCCTCGAAACAGAGCTGCGGTATATTCATGAAGACGTTATCCAGGTACAGCGCCGCTCCTCTCTTTTTATACTCATCCTAACTTTGATTTAGTTTCGTCCGCAATGCACAAACACGCCCACTCTCATGATAGAATGGGACGCCCTCAATTTTACCTTCTATTCAATAGCCACGACGGTGCTTCGTTTGAATCCGTCATCCCTGCATGATCGTGGTAAGCGTGAGCAGTGCCTCCAGTATGCACGAGAAGCGCTTTGGTCTATGCAAGCATGCCAGAAACATCTCGATACAATTACCCATATTGCGACTGACTTTCTTTTCTGGTGTGTCCCTACTTTTTGCCTACTGTATCCATACTTACAGTTGGAATAGGACAGCACTGCTGTATCCCCTCACCCCGTTCTTCGTTGTATTCTGCAATGTGGTTGCCACTTCCAATGTGCACGATCTACGACTCCTTAATGAAGTAACCGCGACAATATCCAAAGTAAAAGAACAGTGTGCCTTTGGAATGAACCTCTACATCATGCTATCTGAACTGATTGCCATGTGCACTCAACTTCATGACGTGCAACCTGCACCATCACAACTAACCCTCCATGGCGATTCCTTGGTAGAGGCGTCTCCTCAAGCCGAACGAGCAGCAGAACCAGCCAGCCATACTAGTTTGATGTCAGACGGTCAACCCGTATCCTCCAGTTCCCACCCTATATCGCCAATGCCAGCCCTAGACCAATCCGCCACTGCCAGCGCCATTCTGGGCCAACAGCCGTTTTCGTCCACGACAGCTGAGGCCGAATCAGGGCATGCGTCTATCTGGGAGGAGGATCTCATGTCGGAGCTCTTCAATATTCAGCCGTCGGTTCAATGGTTTGATACGGACTATTATAATTTGTTCGGTATTCAGTAGACTAAGGGGGTAGTTTGGATAGTTAGAAAGCTCTTGGGTTTGTTATATATCTCGGATGTTGCTGTCCAGTTATTTAATGACACCACTATATATCTGCGGGCATCGTCGTATATAAACCCCATTTTGAGATGAACAACATTTATTTCATTCGGTTTATCCAGAATCCATTCAGCTGAGATTTGCGAGTTTATTTGGCTGTATTCGTCATTGCTTAGCTACAGGAACATATTTCCGACGGTTATTAAAAGCATTTGCCGATCCAGATGTCGATTCCCGATCCGCGGCTGATCAAGGCGGAGTTAATTAAACCTAGACCACAGCGTACTTGCACGGGCTCAGGGGTTACTTCTGCATCATTTCTGCATCATTGTGGTATTCATTGCTAGCCTGAGTATACCGAGTCCAAGGGTAATGATCAGATATCACGACGTCTCACACTGTAAAAGCCCGCGACCATGAGGAGTGACCACAGGATACAATATCTGGGACCAATAACCATAGAGTATAGGTAAAATGGAGACAATTGCCAAATGCAGGGTTGAGTCTTCCCCACGGGGCAAGGAACCCAAAACCGTTGGGAAAGAAGTGGCCATACCTGGATAGTACTGGCTCAAACTCTCGCCAGGAGGAGGAAATGAATGGGCTTAAACCTTCACCGGGAGGAGACTAATCCCCTGCCAACGAGACGGGGGGATTCAAAATAAACGCGGGCCAACCGTGGATGCTGCTGGTTTTGGGTTCACCACGCGACCCCCTCTCTTTGGTGTTTGCCACATAAGCAAGGTGACTCTGTACTCGTGCGCAAAGTGTTCTTTAAAATTTCCATCTTGATTTTATTCATCTCAGATATTACCTGGGAGAGACGCGATTCTGCACACCGAGAATGAGATGGGCTCGCAGTAATCAAGCCCTAAGGCAGGCGAGGATACAGGCCATTACCAAGAAGAGGCCATTATGCCAGTCAGTACACAGGCAGTCTGCAGGTTTGACTTGAATGAGCCGGTACGTTAAGACCCCGAATAAAGAACGATGCTGAGTCGAACAGCCTTTCATCTGATGTCAAGCTCCCTTGGCGAGCCCCCGAAGGGGCTTATTGGAGGGTATCAGGGCGACAGCACTGCTGTAAAGGCGATTATGGGCGCCCTGATAGGGATATCCCTATACAATACGGTTGAACTCACTACTCTCATATTTACGACTTTCCACCTCTACCGCGGACTCTACTTTTGGTCCCTCATACTGTCAACAACACTCGGTCTCATACCCAGCGGCATTGCGAACACACTGCATTATTTCAATATCGGCCCGCTATGGCTCGCAATGACGCTATCGAACATCGGGTTCTATTTTCTGGTCCCCATGCAATCGGTGGTCCTATACTCCCGGCTACATCTCGTCCTATACAACCAGCGAATTCTTCGACTTGCATTATATATGTTGATTGTCTCCGCCGTTGTCTTTTCCGTTTCAATAACGGTTGTATGCTACGGTTCCGCATTCGTACGCACCCCCGGCTGGAACGCAAGTTACACGATACTGGAACGACTGCAGGTAACCTGGTTCTGTGTGCAGGAATTCGTGCTCGCCGCTCTATACATCCGCGAGACAATCAAGCTTCTGCGCCTGAATCCGACACACAGCAGCCGCCGGAGAAAGATAATGTACGAACTGCTGGCTATTAATGTCGGCATTATCCTCATGGATGCTGCGGTCATTGTCATTGAGTTCCTGGGGCTATACTACCTGCAAGTCCTGGTGAAGTGTGCCATTTACAGCGCGAAATTGAAACTGGAGTTTGCTGTGCTGGGCAAACTTACAGCGATTGTGGAAGCGCCTCACCGCGACTTGGGGAGTGCTGATGTGAATGGTTTGTCTGGTCGGCCTGCGTCTGATCCGATCGCATATGCTCGCGATAGAGTGTCTTTAGCTGCAGCTCATGGATCGAAGGAATCTTAGATCAATATCACATTCTTGGCGGGAGTTATGTTCGATTTGAGTAATTGTTAATCGTATTAATTATACTTTCTGGTGCAGGCGGGGTTTCCCGACCAGGAAGTCGGGGTGATGTGATCGTGGCCAGAACATAAATCGAGCTGCCCCTCCTTCCTGGACCAACACCTCTTCTGTCCCCCATTTCTCTTCATATATTCCTTGAAAATGCCAGTCAACGTCGCGCTCATCGGAGGAGGTGAGTCAGACTCATCCAGGCGGTCGCATAAAGCTGACTGAATTAAGGAATCTGGGCACGCGAGGAGCACCTGGTACGTCACAGGCCCGGGTCTCTTTTTATCGCTAACAGCATCAGCCCGCTATTGAAGCGGCGGAGAATCTCGAGCTCACGGCCGTTTATTCACGCTCTCTCAAATCCGCCCAGTCGATCGTGGATATCGCCGCGCGACCTCTCGAGCTGTACTCGGACGATTCCGAGCGGGGCTATAAGGATATCCTCGCCAGATCTGATATCCAGGCCGTTGTCATTTCGTAACTCTCCTCCCCTGGTCTCCATCTTGCAAACATACTAACTGGGAAGGCTACCGATCTCGAGCCAGGTACCATACATCAAACAAGCCCTGCTGGCCGGGAAACACGTCCTGTCGGAGAAGCCTGTCGCGGAGAATGTTCAAGAGGCTGAAGAATTAATCCTATGGTATCGCTCTGAGATCAAGAATGCAACATGGGCAGTCGGGGAGAATTGCCGGTTCTTGAACAACTACGACTTCGCGGCCGAGCAGATCAAATCTCTTGGTAGGATCGTGGGATTCCAGGGCCGACAACAGGGATTCATTGAGAGGGACTGGAAATTCAACCGTAAATAAGGACCCCCCTCATTCACCTCAAGTATGCTAACTGGTCAGTCACCGAGTGGAGACGCAATCCTACGCATCAGGGTGGCTACATTCTTGATGGCGGCGTTCACTACATCGCAACCCTTCGAACACTTCTCGCTGCGCAGCCTGGGAATGAGATCGCTCGGGTCTCGGCTTTTACCAATCTCGTTCAACCATATCTTCCCCCGGTCGACACAGCGGACGCCATTCTGCGAACGAGATCAGGAGTTACGGGGACATTCCAGATTTCGCGGGGAACAAGTCTTAAGGCTGATGAATGGACTATCGCGTGCGAGAACGGGTATGTGACTGTACTGGTGGACAAGGTAATTGTGAGTCGCAATGGCCAGGAGGTTATTGAAAGTGTTCCAAACGAGAGGAGCGGTGTTCCCCCTGAAGTGCGGGCCTGGGGCAGGAGCCTTGTCAGTGGAAAGCTGAGCTGGGAGCAGGAGCCCGAGGCTGCCCTTGGGGATCTTGAACTGGTGAGTCACTGAAATAACACCAAGTCAGGCCGCTAATATTCCCAGATCGAGCTCATTCTGCGGAGTGGAGAACAGGAAGGGGCACCATTGGACTGCAAGTACCAGGCGGCACATAGTTAGTGAACGCAGTTAGGGAAAGATGGACAGAGACAATGAAATAGTTGGAGAATGACGTACTGTATAACCTATAGAATGAGCCTCCAGATCTCCACAGAGCTTGGCCTTCGATCCCTTTTGCGGGGTAATTGGAGGCGGACCATTCGTATATAAATCTCGTAGCGGTCATTTCCCGAGAATACACGGTTGACAAGTAATCTACTCGTTATTGCAATGTTTGACTCTTTGAAGCTCGACTGGAGGAGCCATGGCTGGGCCATTTTCTACTGTGGGATATCGGCCATTGGCGCCCTCTGCTATGGCTACGACAATACGTACTACAATGGCGTCCTGGCCATGCAGCAGTTCAAGAATGACTACGGCACGCACCGTGATGCAGACGGTAACCTTGCTCTGCCCTCCTCGTTCCAGTCCCTCACAGCCTCCGCAATCTATATCGGAGACCTGCTAGGCGCCATCATCGCCGCACCCATCAACGACCGCTGGGGCCGCAAGTCCACCTTCTGGTTCGCGTCATTCTGTATTCTTGTCGGTGGAGTTTGTCAAGTCGCCGATACCATCCACCACCAGGCCATCGTCGTTGTCGGCCGCATCCTCATCGGCCTGGGGGTTGGCCAATTCACGGTGACATCGCTGCTCTACATCGGCGAAGTGGCCCCCTCCAGCATCCGCGGCCCAGCCCTAATGATGTTCCAATTCCTGCAATCCTGCTCGCAGCTCGTCGCATCAGCTCTTAACCAGGGCACCGAGACAATCAACAACTCCCTCTCCTACCGGCTCCCCATGGGCGGCCTCGTCGTCCTCCCCTTGATAATGTTCGCCTTCCTCCCCTTCCTCCCCGAAACACCAAAGTGGTACATCTCGCAAGACCGCCCCGCAGACGCAGAACGCAGTCTCCGCCGTATCAACCGCAGCCAGGCACACTACAACCCAACGCCCGAACTAACAACCATCCAAACAGCCCACCAAATCGAATCCGAGCAAACAAAATCCTCCTCCTGGTCCTCCCTCCTAACAGACCCCATCGAACGCCGCAAACTCATCTTCTCCGCCGGCGCCATGTTCTCCCAGCAAATCTGCGGCATCCTCTTCTTCTACGTCTACGGCGTCGTCTTCATCCAAGAAATCGGCGTCGCAGACCCCTTTCTCGTCCAGCTCGCCATCAACATCGTACAGATCTTCGCCGTCGGCGCCTCAGTCATAACCGGAAACAAAGTCTCGCGGCGCTCAAACCTCCTAATCACAAACGGCATGATGCTAGCAGCATTCATCGTCATCGGCGCCATTGGAACCAGAGACCTCACATCAAAATCCCAAATCGTCATCGTGGTCTTCAGCTTCATCGTGGTGGTGGGATTCAATTTCGGACTTGGCCCACTGGCATATACAATCGCGCGCGAGATGGCAGTCGGCGTGAACCAGAATAAAATCATGAGTAGTTCGATCGTGGTCTTTTATTTCACGACGTGGCTTGTTTCGTTTACGGCGCCTTATATTTATTATGATGCGGGACTGGGACCGATGTTGGGGTTTGTTTATGCGGGTACCACTTGTTTGGCCCTTGCGTGGACTTGGTGGTGTGTTGGGGAGACGGCGGGGAGGTCGGGGTTGGAGATTTCGTTGTTTTTTAGGAATCGAGTTCCTGTTAGGGAGTGGAGGGGGTATGTTTTTGATAGTGACCAGGATGCCAGTGAGGGGGGGAGGGAGAAGGCGTCGTTGGAGAGGGAGGTGAAGCATGTTGAGCGGTCTGCTTGAATTTATAGATGAGTTGGTAAATATTAACAGTTAACTGTCTGCTATGGATTCCATAAATGTTCCTATCAAATTGCGATTTTGTACTTGAATACTAGGTATTAAATTTGCTGCATTGCCCCTCCATTCCCTGTCTCGTCACCGAAGATATACTAGGGTAATAAGCTTAATTGAGATACGGGGGTGTTTATATGAGATATATGTTAACTATATTAATTACGATGGAAATAGCCTATTTAATAAGCATATCCTATAATATATATTAATTTATTTAGATTATTAACCGAGCTAATTTAGATAGTACGAAGAATCTTTAGTACTACAGCACCATACGTATATGTTATTGCTAAGAGCGACGGCACGGTAAGAGTTGTTTTACAAAAACATAGTAATTCCCAACGAGAGACGAGATTGAGTATAAACATTGACACAAGAAAAGAAAAAGCAAAGTTTCATCACCAAGACCCCCTCTCCTCCCTCCGTATACCCGCCTGGTCATGCTCGGTCATCCTCCTCTCATACTCAACCGTAACATTATCCGTCCTGCGAATAGCACCTAGAGGATGTCCCGGTGTCCCATTCACATCATCCCTCAGGATACTCTCCTCGCTGCCCACGCCGGTGATAGTCAGATCCATCTTCCCTTGTTTCTTGGACGGCTTACTTCCCCGCCCGTACTCAGAATCATGCAGTTGCTGGCTTCCCTTGTATTTATTCTTGGACCCGCTGTACGAGGAGAGCTTGCGTTTTCCGAGGATTAGTTCTAGAACTGGTTGGAGGGTTGGGATGCAGGAGGCGATGATGACGACGTCCGATTCGACACTAATATTACTGTTAGCTACTGACTATCCATTAGCCTTGTTATTGGAGGGGGGCGTACTTGGTCCACAGAACGAGATCGGCAGTTCCGTAAGTGTAGTCCGATTTATCAGCGAGGCCTTTCAATTGTGTGCATTTGACGACGGCCATTGCAGAGGCACTTTTCTGTTAGTTTTGGGATTATTACTGGAGTGGAAGACATACATGGCTCCGAGTCCTAGAGCGGAACACAGTGCAAGTCGCTTGCGCAGGGACATGTGCAGCTTCATGAGTACAGTGGTCGGGTAGATTGCAAGGTACAAGTCGATAAAGGCAGAGTACGCTGGTTTGTTAGAAAAGCACAGTTCTACTTGATAGAAGACATACCTCCTGTAAACATAGCATAGTTGACCAGAATCCACACATCCTTACAGGTCGCCTTGCCCGCCATCACAAGGGATGTCTGCCAGAGCGCCTTGGGTGGGTCACACATCGTGAAGAGGATAATGATGCAGATGCCTGAGATAACGGCACCCAGGCCAGTCAACCCCCAGATGATTGTTTTGTGCAGGGTCTTTGGGTTGAGGATACGAATCAACATGGCCCCAACGGCGAGTTTCGGGGCCGAGAAGGAGATGATGCCGAAGAGGAAACTGAGTGAATTGAGAAAACTGGCTTGCTCGACGGTCTCCTGCTCGAGGACGTAGGCGTGTTTACCGTATCCGATGGCGATGTTGGCTGTTGTTATGGCACAGTACACAACGCCCATGAGCTGGACCGTCAGTATACCATTCAGTCAAGGTTTGCAAGTGCTATTACCATTGAAAAGGCAATCAGCCAGTCGTCGAGGCCGAAATTGCGAAGCATCCTCGCCCGGATGGTCATACGAGCTGAGACAACAACCAACGTGAAGCCAGTCAGTCCCCATAGTACCGCCAGGATCTTGGGACCTTTGTCGTCAGAAGGACTGCCCTTGCGCACCTCCATTTTGCAGGGTAAAAGCTTTGCAGGGTCAGGATCTGGGGATTCTGCAGAAAACAAGTGCTAAGGCGAGGAATCCACTGCAATATACGACCGGATCCTCAGCAGAAACGAACGCCCCTTGAAGAACTGCGTTCCTCACCCTGCCATGGCCACAACCCTAAGCGACCTGGCAGATAAAATGATACATTAACTGCCTCCGACATCTACACGGCCCAGACAGGCCGATCATCACAAGCCAGCGCCTGATCCCGTACGCTACGGGTGGGCCCCATTGCCCGTTGCGGCAGTGACAGTCCCGGGGGAAGCCCCCCAGTGGGTCGGAGCAATAACGGTCGCCTCCAGCAGACAAAAGAGGAGTGACAGGACGACCGGGGTGGCGAGCGGCTAGTGGGGCCGTCTAATAAGCTGCTGTTGAAGCTGCATCTCCGAGTCTTCGTGATTGGCAGCCGTGGCCCGTGCCTGTGTGCTTCGGCCTGTCAGTGGCGCCTGTGCATGTTTCTTCTCCGTGTCTTCCTTGGTCCTCGTTGGACTGTGTCAACTGCTCGGTGCACTCCGGTTGCATCGCGTTCCTCGGCATAGTCTAGCTGGTGCTCCGAGTGCTTGGATGACACCTGCAGCTAAACTTGGCGTTGTCCACCGTACGTTTGTCCCGGTGCCGCTGGGAGCAGTGCCCTTACAGCAAGGACTATTCTCCGGAACTGCCGGGCTGTCTTAGAATAGGTCCCGTCGTCACCAAAGAGAGTTCGGCTAGAGAGTCTGTCAGAGTCTTGGTGCAGACTCCCACGGCCCACCCATTATGCCGGGATATTAAGGACTCGAATCCTTCAGGAAGCGAGGTGCGAGAGCTCTTTGTTCCTACCGTTTCGTACTAATTCCTTCGCGGATCTTGCACAAGCCAGACCCCAATTCGACTGGAATCCTCCGTCGATATATCACTTACTTTCAAGATCCCCTTCCAACGAGACAAACTCAATATTGCCCCTTTTATACTTAGTCCAATGTGACAGCCACTCTCGGACGGATGCCGCTTCCATCTGGCCATCCCAAGAGCGCTTTTTCTGGCCTCCTGCGTGATGATCCCTGCACAATGGCCGCGGTATATTGCTTTAGCGTTCTTGGGGCGGCGCCACCATGCCCGGAAACCTGTTAGACTCTTCGAGACATGGGTGTGAAACGGTGGACCCAATGTGGCTTTAGCCGTTATCGACCCGTTGTTCATGCAGCGTTGTCCCGGTGGGAAGGTGAGCCATACCTGCTGTACCCCCACTATCTCTCCATACTGGAACTCTTCCCTCCTTTGTACTCCAATTCAGGGGAAAGAAGGACGATTGCTATATCAAGTCTGTCGGGGTCGACCGGGTCCTGTACTTCCTTCAACTCCTCATCCTGCCCCAGAATCCTCAATCTGTTTCGCAGCCCCCGTTTCCTCAAAATGACGCAAGATATCCAGAATACCCATGGCGACGATGTCACCGTCACCATCAAGACGGAGACAACCGTTCAAACAGACGAAGTTACCACTGGGAGCAGCTCGCCCGTTGCAAACGGTGTGGAGACGCCGAACGACTTCGACAACGGGGTTGCCATCCGGCCCAATGCTGCAGAAGACATTCCAGACCTGCTCAAGAAGGTCAGCTCACTCGGTGCGGAGTACGCTGGAAACACCGATGAGGACCTCCGCGCGGAGTACCTCGATGCTGCGCGGCATCTCGTCTACGCGCTCGAGACTCCCCGTGAGGCCATGATCAGATACTGCTGGTCTCAGGTACTTGGCTTCTATACTGACTATACTCGTAGCAACTGTACTAATGTATGCAGAGCACGCTCTACGCTGCTATCGAAACATGTGTCGACCTCGGCGTATTTCCCATTCTCTCCAAGGACGATACCCCCAAGACTGCAGAAGAGCTCGCAAAAGCCACCGGTGCTGAGCCTCTTGTTCTTTGTATGTCAACCACCCAATTCCACTTTCCTTGCTAACGTTTACAGCTCGACTTCTTAAACATCTCGGTACAATGGGCGTAATCGCCGAAGCCGGTGAGGACACCTACCGCCGCAACGGCTTCTCTACCTCCCTCGCCATGAAGCGATACAGCGATGCCTATCCCTGCATGTACGTTATATAGCCCTCACCCCAGCGAAGCCCAGCTAATAGATCCAGGACTGGATGCATAACAAGCGGTATCCTGGCCCTCCCCTCCCACCTCAAGAAAACCAACTATGCCAACCCCAGCAACGGCGTCAAGTCCGCCTTCCAAGACGGATTCCGCACCTCCTCGCACTTCTTCGAATTTCTCAAAGAGAACCCCGCCCACGCTGAGCAGTTTAATAACCACATGACGGCGTACCACCAGGGCCGTCCCAGCTGGATGGACGAGGGGTTCTTCCCTGTCCCGTCTCTGACGGAGGGATTGGATATCAGTGCTGACGACGTCCTGCTCGTCGATGTCGGTGGTGGCGTGGGACACGACCTCACTGAGTTCCGACGCAAGTGGCCCAACGTTCCTGGCCGGTTGGTTCTCGAGGATCTGCCTGAGGTGATCGACCAGGCCAAGGCGCAGAACCAGGCTACCGGATCCTTCATTGAGCCGGTCGTGCATGACTTCTTCACTGAGCAGCCCGTTAAAGGTACCCTTAACCCCTTTATGTCCGCTATACCGCCTAGATCGAGAACTAACAATCCAGGCGCCCGAGCATACTACATGCACTCCGTCCTACACGACTGGGCCGACGCCGACTGCCGACGCATCCTATCTAACCTTGCGCAGGCTATGAAGCCCGGGTACAGCAAGATCCTGATCAACGAGAACGTGATCCCGAGCACGAACGCGTACTGGGAGACGACGAGTCTGGATATCATCATGATGGCGGACTTTGCGTCGCAGGAGCGCACGGAGAAGCAGTGGCGCGAGCTGACTGCGTCTGTGGGGTTGAAGATTGTTAATATATGGACTCGACGGAGGGGGGTGGAGAGTTTGATTGAGTGTGAGCTTGCTTAGACGTTGGATGTTATTATTGAATGTTTAAGATCAATGTATTTATGTCGTTCGTCGTGATAATGTAGCTTCCTATACACTGCCGGCAGTCGAGCATTTGCAATCATCCAACCCTCCAGGGGCTATGGCGTAAACAATATATAATTCAATAATAACAGGCATTCAGGTATATAAGGCGTACAATCATTAAAGAATCAAACCCTCACCCTCTCACTCCCAATACTCAACGTCAGACTCCTTATACTCCCCTTCCTAGGAACCCCAGCACCCAAGAGACTCCCTACAGGCCCCGTCCTCGCCCACCGTCTCCTCAAAAACAGAAACGCACTGCCCGCAGCAGCAGTTATAATACCCAGCATTACAACCGCCCCAACAACACCAGACGCGGCATTCGATATCCCCTTGCGTCGGTCCTCATCCGCTTCCCGGCTTGGATAGTATGAATTCCGGAATGAAGAGCAGAATAATTTCTCTTTCGGACTGGGATTACAGATCTCGCACCATTCTTCGGCTGTATCGATTGAAACTCGGGACATTTCGCGTAGGAATTCCGTCCAGGGCAGAGATACCTCCTTCTGACCAAATAGTGGAAAGGCAGTGAGACGACTATCAGGACTCGACCCGTTGCGGAATAAAAAGCGGACTTTCAGATCTTCTTCGCTATTTGGGAATGCCGACAATTCCTCGTCTGTAAATATCTCGAGCGCCATGCTCGATGCATACACCGGTAACCCATAAAAGTTGGTCGATGCAGTGGTGAGATGGTGTAATCCGAAGAAGGCCAGCATTGGTTCGTATCCACCAGAGAAGAGAGAGAACTTGTTCGATCCCTTTGAGGCGATCGTCTCGTTAAGTCGAGCGGTTATAGCAGCTGAGAGGGTGCGGCCTGCGATGGCTTGCATGCGCCCGTCGATGTCTGCATTGAAACTCAAGGCTCTGTCAAGTTCATGTGTATCTGCCAACGTGCGCAACTGCATTAAATCATGTGCGCTCACAGCATCGCGCATAGACTCGTTATGGATCAGGCCGACGTTAATCAGGTCGAATATATCGTAGGCGTTTTCATACGAGAGGCTGGACTTGTTACTATACCCCGAGACATTGTGGAGCAAGGGCCAGAATTGCTCGTAGAAGGACCGCGTGGACCTGATCTTATCGATGTAGGTTGAGTTGTACGATAGCTCCTGATAGGATTTTGTTAAGCCCGCACACCCCTCTGCCCCGTTTAGCGATACTGAACCGGGGCTGTCGCTGGTCTCGGTGTTGATTATAGGGATTTGGGCTCCGCCTAGAGGGTTAGGGATGGATGACCCATTGTTTAGGGTTTCTGATGTTGTCTCGCCGAATGGTGGGTATAACCCTTGAAGGAAGGCAGTTGCGGCATTGACATGGATCTGCTGTGCAGGCGCAGAGGCGTAGATCTGTGAAGAAATGTATTTATCTTCTGAGATTCCGAGTATCCGCTTCGGCGAGCTGGGATTGATATAGAGATTGCGGTAGTCAGAGCCGACTTGCTGGTTCTGCTGGAATCCCAGGTTTGTCAATGCCGGATCAGGGTAGTGCTTTGATGTTCCTGCATTTATTATAATATAATCAGCACCTCAAGTGCACCGTATTCCAGATGGGCTGGCTTACGGTCGCCATTCTGAGTGAATACTGTGACTCCTAGAATTGTCTCCGCTGCTGTTGTAGATACCAACCAGACTATGAGGATGGCGAGCAATGGCATCTTGAGGCTGTGTCTATTAAGATGTCAGCAGCGTGGGCTAGGCTTTAAGAAAAATCCCATCAGAGAATCAGCACTGGGCATATTCCCTGTCATCTTCAGCCTCTAGCATGGGTCATTGACAGCCAAGACTTAGTGCCCGATCAAGTATCAGAATCCTTCATCCAGGATGTTCGTATATTACACCATCTGAATCCAGTAAACCAGTCAAATTTTATTATACAACCTCATTTTGAATCGCAATATGCTCTTGCGGACCATTTAATCATTCATGTACTGCATACTACTTTCTCATTTACTCTTCGGATTCGCGAGGCCTCTGGAGCTGTATACAGGTCTCAGTTTCGGCCCCAATTCGACGCCGATCCTTTAGGCATCACCATTTCGGGGTCTAATAATAGCTGTCTGCACTGCAAGCACGCTTATCAGAAGCTTGGGAACTTGGTCTGATCCTTCGTGGTTTCAGAGACGACATCTTCCCTGTTCTCAGCCTCACCAGCCAATTATGCGCCGAGAGATATATATCACACGAACCAATGCCAGAGCAGTCTATAAGGAATTCCCGCATTGAACTAACTGGTACTGACACTGACACTGAAACTGCACTGACAGCTCTTCAATGGCCATGTACTTATCACTCCTCCCTCCCCTTCCCCTTCTCCTCAAGCTCAGGAACACGCCACCCATTCAGGATGCCAACCCCAAAATTCAAATACGTCGCATAGCCCAACCATCCCGCATACGGCACAAACAGCCAAAACGCAACACGATCACTCTCCCACCAATTCCGCATCAGCGCCGCCACCGTCCCACCTAGCAGCAAGATATCCCCCGCCGCAAGCGCAGGTTTCCGCAGGCCAAAGAATAGAGGCATCCAGAAGTGATTGAGAACCAACTGCACTGTGTAGAGCGTTTGACCTGTTGCTCGTTCCGGATCTAGTGTTGTCCGTGTTGCGTGGTGCGCGGCGTATCCTGTGATTCCATACAGCAGGGTCCAGACGGGTGGGAAGAGCCAGGCCGGTGGGGAGAAGGGGGGCTGTTCGAGGCTGGCGTATTTTGGTTTTGTTCCATGGCCTGTTCGTTGTTAGTATGGAGGCTACCCTTAGTTGGGATGTCCGGGGCGTACGGTTCACTAGATAGCCTACCGCGGAGCCAGTCGCGACGGGGGTCAGCGTTGAGAGAAGGGGCGATTCGAAGATCGCCTGTGGGAGGGCGATGGACCATGGCATTTTGTCAGTTGCGTGAAAGTAGGATCCTGTAAGTTGGCGATGGAGGTGGAGGACATCTCGATCGATCGATCGAAACGGCGGGAAGTCAGTGACGTCATGCTGTATCAACAGCAAGTTTTCACCAAGCTGCCAAGTGGTTAATTTCGCTATTGTAGTTGATATTGGACGGAATATGATTACGTCTGGAGGCTATATCTTATAGAGCATTGGACATCTATAGAGTTGAATGTGTAGACTTAACGAGTTGTTAGACTATCTCGGGCTACAGTATACACGCAACTTCACCTGCTCAATAGCAGGTTTGCCCTCATCAGCTCCTAGGAAACTCTAAAAAATTGCATCCTCTTTGTAACAGCAGGACTATCCTTATATTGCAGACATGGGAGTATCTTGTCATGGTGGGAAAGGGCGCAGGTAGGTAGACGAATCTATGTTGAGACGATTGGCCACGGTACCTGATTTCGAATTAGTCGATACTGAAATAAAGTGCATAAAGATTATGACTCTTTACTTTCAGCCTGATATACTTCATTGCAGCCCATGAAGATATTCCCTCGGCCTACAGCGGCCTTGATCTCCTTCCCCGCACTCTCCAAGTCCGTCTCCAACGGCATCATACCTCCACTGAACATACAAAACACTCAGAGGAGTAACCAGCTACTATCCTCTACACAATTCCCGATAACATGCAGGCTCGCGAGACCAAGCCCTCTCAAGGCAACCCAACAGCGCCCAGCGCCAGTCTCTTTCGACTCGATGGGCGCAGCATCATCAGTACGTATCTCCTACCAGGTTCTCTAACAGCACCGGTTAATGGAAAGTCACCGGGGGCATCGGTTTCCTCGGTCTCACCGTCGCCCAATCCGTCCTCGAAAGCGGCGGCGACGCATACTGCCTGGACTACCTAGATAGCCCGCGACCAGAGATATGGAGTGAGCATCCTCCACCATAAACAGAAACCCCCAAGCAGCTAATAAAATCCAGGTCCCCTCGAAGGAACCGCAAACAAATACTCCGGCATCGTCAAATACCACAAATGCGACGTCACAACCCCCGACGACGTTACACAAGCCATCTCAGCCGTAGCCTCAACAGCCCGGCATCCCATCCGCGGCCTGGTCGCCTGCGCCGGCGTCTCAGACAAAGACCCCGCGACCGAATTCTCAGTCGACCGATTCCGGCGCCTCATGGACGTCAACGTCACAGGGACGTTTTTATGCGCGCAGGCCGTCGCGCGCGAGATGCGCAGCGCCAACGTCAGCGGGAGCATGGTTCTCGTTGCCAGTATGAGCGGGACGAATGTGAACAAGGGCGTTGATACAGCTGCGTATAACACGTCCAAGTCTGGGGTTCTGCAGCTGGCGCGATCTCTCGCTGCGGAGTGGGGATCGAGGCCTGGGATGCCGCTTATTAGGGTGAATACGTTGTCTCCGGGGTATATCCGGACGGCGGCGACGGAGGATACGTTGAAGATTCCTGGGATTGAGGAGCTTTGGAGTGGGGATAATATGTTGAATCGCTTGAGTACGGTTGATGAGTTTAGGGCGCCTGTGCTGTTTTTGCTGGGGGATGGGAGTAGTTTTATGACGGCGTCGGATTTGCGTGTTGATGGAGGGCATTGTGCTTGGTGATCATCCATTGATAAGGAACTTTCGAGCTCTACTACACACATAGGGTGACCTACCCATCCCATTCAATATATTTTACTATATAACAGTATAAATAGCTACTCCGTTATGGCTGATTTTGCGATAACGCCAAGGCCAGTCGCTCGTGTGACGGTATTGAACAGCTTCAAATATTACCGAGTTGAAAAAGCAATTAATTATGACAGCAATGCTTCTAGTATAAATCAGTATACTCGATTCTATCTTTCTTTGCCACATTTAATCATAATACCTGATTATATCTGCATGACGGTCTGTGATACGTAGATCCGGACCATGGAATGTCAATGGCTGGGCGAGACCGTCTGTGGCCTGCACCTGGTTACCGATATGCAGCGAGTTCTTTGTTCGCAGTGACAGAATGATGCCATTAGCGTAAACAAAGGAGCTAAAGCAGAACAGAATGACACAGCACAAAAAGGAAAAAAATGCCCAATTAAAGGCGGAAATGGCACACCCTTGCGCCAGGTAAGGAGGGACAACGACTGTCGGTGTGCCAGAGCTTTACAAAGAAACTCTGATCCCCACGCTTCCCTGGAAATTCCCTTTCTCTGTACCTTCAGCATATCCGAAGCTTTTGTCCATATCAGCCCCCCTCATGGCCCGTGCAACGCAGGTCGTGGGCGGTGCCCTTGCAGACGCTCTGCCAAACACCAGAAGACATTGGTTCGAGCAGCCTCATCTACTCAAGCTGAATCTGATCCTTTTTATCCCAATGCTATCGTCGACTGTAGTTGGCTACGATGGTGAGTTTTACTTCCCCCACCAGGTCCCCACTAACGAAGAATAAGGCACCCTGATGAACGGCCTCCAAAGCTTCCAACAATGGCAAGACTACTTCGGTAATCCGACCGGCGCCTTGCTGGGAACTATTGTTGCCGCGCAGCAAATAGGAGGGCTAATAGCTCTCCCCTTTTCAAGCGACCTCTGTGATCGTCTTGGGCGTAAGCCAGTTCTGCTTTGCGGAATCATCATCGCCTGCAGCGGGGCTGCGATTCAGGGTGCATCTGTTAATGTAGGAATGTTTATCTTTTCCCGCGTCGTTATTGGATTTGGTGGGATTTTCAGCTCCCAGCCCAGTCCCATGCTTATTGCTGAGCTGGCATATCCTACTCACAGAGGGAAATACACTTCTGCTTATTGGACTCTCTTCTACTTGGGTGGGTAACCTATTCACCATTTGAAGTTTGTCTGGAGAGCACCTCCTAATAGCCAGCAGGGTCGGTCCTCGCCTCGTGGTTTATATTCGGATGCCAGGACATCGCCAGCAACTGGTCCTGGCGCATCCCCTCTATCTTACAAGCCGCGTGTCCAGCGATCCAGCTCTTATTCCTCTGGTGGGTTCCCGAGTCTCCTCGCTGGCTCATAGCACAAGGCCGCACCGCCGAAGCTTCGGCAATCCTTCAAAAATATCACGACGGACAAACAGACCCATCCACTCCACCATCAGATCTAGTAACCCTCGAACTCACCGAAATAAGCAACGCCATCAAGCTCGAAAACGACGCCCAGCACACCGGCTGGACAGCTCTCCTCGCAACACCAGGGAACCGCAAACGCACCATCCTCACCATCTGCACCGGCGTCTTTTCAATCTGGGACGGCGTCACCATAGCAATCCTTTACCTCCCTCTAGTGCTCAGCTCCATCGGGGTTACATCTACACACACCCAAACCCTCATAAACGGCCTACTACAGGTCTTTAACCTCCTTGCAGCACTGACAGGCGCCTTTCTCGTTGACCGACTCGGCCGACGCTCGTTATTCCTCTGGGCCAGTGCAGGCATACTACTATCCTACATCGTCTGGACAGCCTGCGCAGCAGTAAACAGCGAAACAGGGTCTCAGCCGGCCGGGGTCGTGGTGATAGTCTGCGTGTTCACGCTGCTGTTCCACCACGACATCGCCTGGTCCCCGCTACTCATGAGCTATCCGACGGAGATATTCCCGTACTCGCTGCGGTCGAAGGGGCTGGCGGTTGTTATGGTCTCGATGTACGGGTCCTTGGTGATCACGTCGTACTGTCACCCGATTGGGCTGGAGGATCTGGGGTGGCGGTATTATATTATCTTCTGTGCGTTTATGGCGGGGATTCTAGGCACGGTTTATTTCTATTTTCCGGAGACGAAGGGCTTTTCTCTCGAGGAGATTAGGGTTATTTTTGATGGTGATGATGAGGAGAGCATCGACAACTTGGGCAGGTATAATTAGACATGCTGGGGCTGGTTTAACACGTGACTAGCATCATTGGTCTAGTGGTAGAATTCATCGTTGCCATCGATGAGGCCCGTGTTCGATTCACGGATGATGCATTCTTTTTATCTTTTTTTAAGATCTACAGTTGGAAGGACTACGGTAAACCTTGATCGTGGCCTGTAGCGCAAGGGAGCATATTTTCATGGGACTGAAGTAGTTCCAGGTTTTTATATACAATGTACTTCGTGATACAGTCAATATATACTTCACAGCTAATACAACAAGACCTCAACTCATTCCGTCCAGTAAGGGAATCATAACCGTAGGCTGGACCGGTCTAGCACTCGGGGAGAGGGTCGGTGTAGATACAGTAGTCGCTGGGTCCATCGCCGATCTCCTCGGGCTGCAATATATCATTAGCTTCCACTCTACAAACACTAGAGACCAAGAAGAGCCTGGGTAGGAAGGAGTGGCTTACCTCTTCATCGTTGTTGTCGGTGCCCTCGTACTCAGCACAGATGGTCTTGACATCAGTAGCGCAAGTCTCGCTGTCAATGGTGGCGGTGTCGCCGTAGTTGCTGTTGATGCCGACAAGGTACTTGCCGTCGGTAGCAGTGACGCCGTTTAGGACAATGTGGCGCTCAGACATCTCGTCACAGTTTCCGCAGGAGCGGTACAGCTTGCCAAAGTCGGTGACTGTGAAGTCGGAGACAGTGACGGTACCACCACCGTTGTGCTGGATGACCTTGTCCTCGGCGCCTGTGGCTCCACCGCCGACGACGTTGAAGGGACCGTCACCGGTCTTGAGGGAGAGGGCGTCTATCATTCAGTTAATAACAATTCATGCCATAGCCCAGTGTCGGGATAGTAGGGTTCAGTTGTAGATAGAAGGATGGGGGAACATACCCTCACAAACAGCCTCCCACCAAACGTTCTCGATAGTGCAAGAGCCCTCGCAGTGGACACCCTCGATCTGGTCAGTTCCGATAATGGCGTTCTTAAGAGTACCGCCGTCCTTGACGATGAAGACTGCATCAGAGTCGCCGCCTTCAGACTGGCCGGTACAGTCAACACCACGGCCGTAGGTCTTCATGCCACCGTCGAACTCCTCGCCAGAGATCTCATAGGGCTCGTCGAAGGTCTCGCTTCCTTGGGACTCGGGGATGGGGAAGTCGGCGCGCTTCACCATCTTGCTGCCGGGGTGGGAGCGGGCACCGTGCGTGGCCAGCACGCTGGTTGCCAGGGAGAGAATCAGGCTGTTTTTGATGAACATATTGAAGATTGAAGAGGATACTGGGGAATGAGATCAGAGGGGTTGTGTGCTGATGAAAGCAAGTCAACAACGAGGTGAGAAGGGCTCTTTATATACTTTTCCCTTCTCTACATTGACTTCGCATAGTACTCCCACCACGGAAATAATTCAAACTTTGCAGACGATCGGCAAGGACAGTCTCGCCTGATTCGTGGCCTCCAGGAGGAACTGTCAAAGTGATACAAGGTTCCAGCTCTGGGTCCTTGGCCAAAGAGCTTGAGAACACCGCACGCATTGTCTGAAACTCCGCCGATAGGTGCATTTGCAATCCCGAGTCAGTTCCCAATGCCTAGCTTGCTTGGCGTCTCAACTATCTTTATGCATGGCCGCTCTTCCCCACACTGCTAGCGGAGTCTGCTGTTTCTGTTGCCAGTTCCGGGAAAACGCCGACGGCAGGTTCAGTGCCAATGTACTCCGTAACAGAGACTAAATTGATGTTAATTTGACCCAGAATACGAGCCCGCATACCAAGGTTCGCGAGAACTATCTGCAAAAAGCCCTCGCGGCAGATGTCGCGGATTGTCTGTCATGCAGCCAAAGCTTCGGCGGATTCAATCTATCACCAGCGATCTACAGCTTCATTCCCATACTGGGCACGGCATTGTCTCGAACCATGATAGACAGTTAATCCGTCCCTACAGGGCTCTTCGTTATCTCCGACCACCGAAGCGGTCACTGATACGAAACACTGCTCGAAACCCCGAGAATGCAGGGGATTGGACCCAGTGGGCCCAGACCGGAGTTAGCGCTATCAATCTCAAACAGTCGCGTCCAGACCAGAGATTAATCACTGAATCAGGGCTTCCATCGTTTATTAAACCCCACCGAATCGGCGAATACGAGATGCCCTCGCTCAGCACTTGGAACGACCATCGTCCCTTGCTCTTGCAGAGAGGGCTTCTTCGGTAGCGCCTCCGAGCATCGCCACACGCCACCTGCGCCTCCTGAATTATATTAATCGGATGCCGCGGAAGCCACTATGCTGTGTTTCCATCAATATGAACCTCTGATCGGTGGTCTGACCGACAAATTCCATCCACTGTGCTTTCCGTCGCTGGAGGGACATAATTGGCTGAGGATCCTTGATAATTGTTGAGGACAAAAAGCCAACAACTACGGCAGAAGTGTGGACTGTCCATTCGAATATAGTGTTCTCCCCTGGTCCCCTGACCGCAATTGTGAGGTATTCAACCTAACATGGGGAGTGTTGAAGGAGTACGAGTCAGACTGGAGAATGGATTAATCAATTCAACAGGATGCGGTAGGAATTAATTACGGACGACGAGACGGTGCTTGGCCGGCAATCTGCAGTATTCATATACTGAAGCCCAGACAGGTATGTCGTCCAAGGCCAAGCCGGGGACAGCTACACCGCTACAACCATAGATGTACAGAGACCGGCTGTCTTTGATAGATATGTCGCCAAGTAATTCTTTTTGAAACCTTTGTTTTGTACCAACGGATATCCCGGGTCCTTCCGGATAGCTGCGCAGCTCCTCACCTTGTCGGGCCCCCTATAGCACCCCCATCTGCGGTGCAGTGGTTAGTTGAGATCCGCCTTCCTTGGGAGATTTTGAGTAGGAGCATGTCCCTCGATGACTTCGCGTCCACCCCAATATGAGAGCTGGGAGTTACAAAGTCAGTGATACGGCTATATTCAAACAGCGTGACTTTTACAACCAGTCAGTATATAGGGATACTGGCAATATTTATGGATTTACATAAAATAATTTCTATCTCGAGAGGTGTATTGGTACTATCATGCTTAGACATACACGAAAGCGCTGCTTATGCCATCGGAAATATGTTAATGATTTATACACCATTACATATACCGACCATTAAATTAACGAGGGTTTGGATGTTAACAAACAATGATTGAGTAGCACGGATTCCGCGTAATAAAGCATTTATTGCTTACCAGAAGCACCGAGATAATGATAACTCCGAATTGGCAGGCAGGTCTTCAGTAACCAGTACAAACTTTAATATGGCATGATGGAAGGTGGGCTTGAATAGGCGATGCGCTGGGATATATATTTCAGCAGTAGAATGTCACGCGTGGTTAGCGAAGTTATAAGAATAAACGGTTTCTGCTCCAAATAGTGCGTCCAAGCATACATATACCGTCCAATTTCCCGGCACTGATCGAGCTTATTTTCTCATCAATGAGTCGTGGTGATTCCTTGCAGCCTTCTTCAGTGCAGCGTAGGCTTCTCGGTGATGGATTCTTGCGGCTGAGCTTTGAGTGTTCTGGGCGTTTCTGGGCTGGCCTGGAACTCTCACCCTGGACCGCTCCTTATTGGCTGCATCGTAATGCTAAATCTAAAACAGGATTCGTCTCTCGCTAACGATCGCTGGTGGCTCCACCTGCAGTGGTGCCGGCATTGACACCATTCAGACGCCCCCTGTTGGCGCTGCGAACACTGTGTTGTACTCTCCACCCCTGGACTCTGGAGGCCTCGTTGTCGACTGCGCCATCGATCCGTTGCTGTTTACTGGTTGTGAAGATACGAATGTAACCCAGCATCTCCACTAGCGAAGGAAACTGTTTCAAATTGCCTGGGGCCATTCGGCGCCCCAAACAGACTTCTGGGGATAAATACCCCAGTTCCCCTGAAGTAGAAGCGTGAACAACAACTTCCACCATGATTTCGCCCCTAAAGATTTCGATTGTCCTATCAAGCGTCGCAGCAGTGCAGGCTGCCTACCACGCGACGGCTGGAGATTCAGAGGTCACCTACGCCCATCGCATCTACCATGACTTTCGCTCCTTGGATGATACGGGGAACCTCTACAAGAGCGAGCCCGCAAACATCACAAGTGATGAGGAATCATCTGCGGCTCCCATCCAGGAAGGGTACCTCTCGTCCGATGCATTTGTGAACGACTGGGGTATCCAGACTTGGGATTCACCAGCGGGAGAGGATACGCCTCTGCGAAAGCAGTACAGCAATGGCAATGTCTACATTAGTACGAAATCCTTAACAACAATCCCATATGGATATATACTGATACGTCTTAGAACGCGACGAGGAGACCTCAGCAACCCACCTGGTCCTCCGCGCATACCGCAATGAAGACTTCGTCTCCGCCGGCGAAATCGACAGCAAACTGTCCAATATTTTCCATGCGTCCATTCGCGTCCGTGCCAGAGTGCGCGGTGAATCCGGAGCCTGCGCCGGCATCTTCACCTACTTCGACGATGACAACGAGAGCGATATCGAGATCCTGACTCGGGATGAAACAAACCACATCCGTTACACTAACCAGCCCGGCCTAGACGACGCCGGGAATGAGATCCCCGAGGCTTCCACTGATGCTGTCATGAAGAATGGAGCTGTCTGGACGGAGTGGAATGACCACCGCTTGGACTGGACTCCTGAGCTTAGTGCTTGGTATTTGAACGGGGAGCAGGCTGTGACGAAGACGTATGGAATTCCGAAGAATCCGAGCTCTGTTATCCTGAATATGGTGAGTTGCATAAATCTATTTCTACCTTGCCTGGCTAACTCTGGCAGTGGAGTGATGGTGGCGTGTGGTCGGGAGAGTTGGATGTTGGATCTGCTGCGTATCTCGAAATCCAGTGGATCGAGGTGCTGTATAATACATCCGAATAGTGGCTCAAACTACGCCACTTCTACTTATAGCAGGACCTTCAGGCGTACTGTGGCTGCTCAACCTGACTTGGGTCTAACCAAGGAAGCCTGAGAGATATATGTTCTTTTACACTGCAATTGAAACCGTCCCCATAAGATTGCCCTTGCTCTAATTAACCTATCTCATAAGTAGACTTAGCCTTCAGGCATTCGGACGACTTGCTAGATAGTTCAAACGAACCTCAACAACAATTTACACATGCCCCTCCCATCCCTGATAACCAGAAAAAATGGAATACTTCTGGTACATTTCTAGTGCGTGGGAAACAGACTTTCCTCCACTCATCCGTACTTAAGCCAGGCAACGCTTTCGCATTTCTTTATACTGCATGGGTTCTGCTTTAATGCGTGGTAATTACTGATCTAAACCTCCCGGAGCTCAGCCGGTGCCCGGCTTGCGAGGGACGGCCTGCTTAATTACAGGGCTCAAGTACCACTGCGACAATCGGAAAAGTATCTGTGACAGTGTTTGTCAAATTTGTATTTATTGGCTTAACTCTGGAATTGCATGCTGTTCAGAAGTAATTCATGTAACTATTACTGTTACTGTATTTGTCTTATTGTTTCAACGATCTTTACAAGTTTGGTTTTGCAAAATTACACACGATGACTGGAATAGTGCTGACTGGCTATACCAGCATCTCTTTATATTCGGAGGATCAATCAGTCTGGCCCGACCTGCATTATTCCGGCTTGCTTATTAGAACAGACATGTAGCCAGTGCTTTCCCCATCTTGCACTTCTTGCATTCTACATCCTTGATCTGATTCCTGCCAACATGACCCTCCTCGGCTCCGTCGTCCGCCAGTTCGTCTCCATCCCCACGCTCCCCGCGTCCCTTAGCGTCAAAGGCCAGACCGTGTTCATCACAGGCGCCAACACAGGCCTGGGGCTAGCAGCCGCAAGAGAATGCGTCGGGCGAGGAGCAGCCAAAGTAATCCTCGCGGTCCGCAACCACACCAACGGCGACGCCGCCAAACGCTCCATCCAACAATCCCACCCATCCGCACCCGCCACAATCGACATCTGGGACGTGGACCTCCTCTCATTCGACTCGGTGCTGGCCATAGGCAAACGCGCGGCCCAACTTCCCCGCCTCGACATTGCGCTGCTCAACGCCGGCGTCTTCAAGTTCGCCTGGTCCACTTCGGCTAATGGCTACGAGACGGGCCTGCAGGTGAACCACCTGGCCACGGCGCTGCTGGCGCTGACACTGCTTCCCACGCTGAAGAAGACGGCCCAGGAGCTCGGCTCCCCGTCGCGACTTACCTTCACCTCGGCTGAGACGCACATGTTCACCAAGTTCGCCGAGCAGGCAGCCGAGAAACCGCTGGACCAGCTGAACAAGAAGGAGCTGTACAAGGATGCCATGGACCGGTATTGTGTAACGAAGCTGCTCAATGTGTTCTGGGCGAGGGAGTTGGCGGCGCGCACGTCTCGGGATGAGGTTATTGTCAACTACTTCAACCCTGGCGCGGTGGATACTGGGTGCGTCGTATATCCAATTCTTCTTGTTGGAAGTGTGGATGCTAACATCACCAGAATCCACCGTGATGGTAACCTTCTCATCCGGAAGTTCGACCGCTATGTTGGCCGCAGCGTCGAGCAGGGTGCTAGTCTCATGCTGAATGCTGCGGTCGTCAAGGGGGCTGAGAGCCATGGGGAATACATGAGCGAGGGGGCGATCAAGCCGTATGTTCCTATTCCCTTGTTCCGTCGTCGACCATTAGCTAACCGGCTTAGACCATCGGACCTCGTGCTCAGCGATGCTGGCGCTAAGCTGCAGAAGACACTTTGGAATGATACTGAGGCGGTGCTGAAGATGCATGTACCAGAGGGCATGGATAGTATTTTTAAGATATAGTGTGTTGTATGTAGAGGTCACTTCCATGTTTAGATATAGTAAAACTTTTTTACTATATTCATTACTGCTTAGGATGAGTTAACAAGGGGATAAAGTATATTTCATCGTATTCCATGTTCGTTTATCGAAACAATAACATGATATAACAAGCTCTCCTGAACAATACAAACACCGAGTACATTCTACTTTAACCATACTACAGAATATCATTCATCACTCCACAATCGTCCCAGCCATCTCAAAGTCCGTAGCTAAACATTCCCTACACTCGGCCCCTTCCCCTTGAGATTCGTCCTCTGGGCAGCCAGAGTCGTCAGTGCCGCAACACCCGCACACGCAATAGCCAACGCAAACGCCACATGCACGCCGTCCATCTCAGCCTGGATGATCCCGGGCACTTGCTTCGTCGTAAACACGGATCTAATCTGCGTCGCGCCAATATTAACCACGATTTGCGGATCAACAGTGGGAGCGGTGATGGGCAGTTTTCGCAGCAACGTGTTTGTATACGCAGCCCCCGCCGCGCCGACCAACAGTGCGCCCCCAATTGTCTGGGAGAATAGCATCAGCGCCGTCGAGGTGGTGATGTCCCCTGGCTCGCTAAGTGCCTGGCCCACGATGATGGGCAGCTGCACGCCTGCGCCAAAGCCTACGCCCGCAACAATCTGGTACCCGATCCAGTGCCCGGATGAGGAGTCGATGTCCAGCGTGTAGAGAAGGCCGGAGCCGACGGTGCTGAGAACGCCCGAGAGGAATAGCCAGGAGAGGTAGTGGCCGTTGACGGAGATGAGGCCGCCGGTTAGGATGGTTGTGATGACGAGACTGATGATTAGGGGGAGATTGCGCACGCCGCTCTGCGAGGCTGATACGCCGGACACGACTTGGAAGTAAATGGGGAGGTAGTACAACACTACGAACCAGCTACCGCCGAAGAAGAACATGAAGGCCATGCTGCTCCAGATGTAGCGCTTCTTGAAGAGACGCGGTGGGATGATGCTGCGCTCGCCCTGGAAGGCGGAGAGGATCATGAACAGGACGACGAGAAGAGCACCGCCGATGAGGGTGCCGATGACATCTGAGTTCTTCCAGGATTTGGTCTGTCCTCCCCACTGGATTTTGTTAGCAGATGTTGGTCTATAGGCGGGGAAGGCGTACTTGAAATACAAGCACATAGCAGACTATTGCTGCCATGACAATCAAGGTGCCAGGGAAATCCATCTGAAGAATCTTCTGCTTGAGGGAGGCTTTCTCTGTCGTGGCACGCTTGGGAGCCTTGAAGGTGAACAATATAATAGCCGCAGAGACACCTGGAAGATTAGCAGAGAAGAGCCATGGAGTATAGGGCACATACCACCAATTGGCAGGTTGATATAGAAGCACCTAACAGTTCAGTACTTGCATAAATGAAGGCAGACTAGAGTAGGGCAACACCTACCATCTCCAGGATACTTTCTCTGCAAAGACACCACCCAATAAAGGTCCTACCACCGATGCAATGCCATACGATGCACCCAGCAACCCAGTGTAAGCCGCACGCTTGCTCGGCGGCGCACAGAAAGCAATAATAGTGTACGCTCCGGAGCCTAAACCAGCAGCGCCCATCCCAGCAATGGCACGTCCAAAGATGAGCGCGGTGCTGTTGGGCGCGACACCGCACAGCAGACTACCAACCTCGAACACCACGATTGCCAGCATGAAGCCCGCCTTGAGCGGGAATACCTTGTAGATCTTGCCAAAGGTCGACTGAAAGCTTCCAATGGTGATGAAGAAGCCACTGGCGTACCAGCCCACGAGGTCCAGACCCTTGAACTCGTCCGTGATTTTGGGGATGGCGGTTGCCACGATTGTCTGGTCGAGGGAGACCTGAGAAGTTAGACTTGTCTATATTGAAAAAAGGGCGGGACTTACTAAGAACACACAGAGAATAAGGGCCAGGAGAATGAAGAGCATCCCGATGAACGAGTAGCCTTCTTGGGGCTCCTGCTCCTCGCTCTCGACCAGCGAGTTGTCCCTGCTGGGCTTCATCTCCCCTCTCACGGAGGACAGAGGGGACTGCGAGGCGTTCTTTTCGTCCGGCGTCGACGTGTCGGTCGAGGGCATGACTGATACCAGATGTATAGAAATTAAGAATGAAGATGGAATGGACGTCTCGTTTCGACAAGAGCAATAAAGGAAGATGCCAACAGCGGACTTTCTTTTCTTTTCTTTCTTCTTTTCTGTCTTTTTCGTTTTCGGCGTGAATCTATACATCGGAGGAGCAATCAGGGCCCCATCCGAGGGCATACATTCCGTAACGGGCCTAGACGATGCCCGGCCAAGACGGAGGTCAGCGAGCATCCGACACGCCGGCCGGAGGTCAACCAAGCTTCGGTCGATCACGGAGGTCACGACCATCCGCAGCACCGTGGACTGGGACAGAATCCCTGCTAGCGTCGTGGTAATGGCCTGTATCCAACTTACCTCATAATACCGATGATACGCCAGTGTACGGTTTTGGAGGGGTACAGTATACAAATGTAATCGTCGTTCAACAGAGCTTGCCTTGCTAAAGTCCCCGAGTCCCGAGATTCCTGCAAGGAATATTCAGTTCCACTAAGAGGTGTAGAAGTCGTGTCAGTTTCTTAGGAGTTATGAACATGGTTATGTATGCCTGAATAGGAGGATCAATAACATAACAAAGAATCGTATACTGAGCTGGTTCATGTATGCTCCGAGGTCATAAGTATAGATATCTACACATAATTCTTCTTTTTAATGGGATTATCCTTCTACGTACAGGCGCATTCTCGATATTATCCCGCAACCCGGCAATGAAGCCCGAGGCGGTACCCGAGTACTCCCATATAAGAAAGATAAACTATGTGCACGTTTCTAACTCCCTTCCCATACATACAAGCCATCGCAATGTCAGACATCGATATCACAGGCTTCGCTGCCATTGTCCAGCTCCGCCCGCTAACCATCGGCGGGGGCTTGGTGCTGGTACTTCTCTACGCACTGTACCTGCGCGCACTGCCCAAACCGCTGCCAGGCATACCCTACGACGTGAAGTCCTCGCAGCGCCTGCTCGGCGACATCCCTCACTTCTTCGCCCTCGAAAGAGCCGGACGCCGCATTATGGAGTTCTGGGCAGACCTGGCGCGCCGGCAGCAGTCGCCCATCACGCAGTACTTCGCGGGCCCTTTCACCAAGCCGGTCGTTGTCATTTCAGACTTCCGTGAGACCAAAGACCTGCTGATGCGCCGGGCGAAGCTGCTGGATCATGGCTCGCTCAACACGGGGCTGTGGTTTGGGGCCATCCCGCACCACTTTGTGGGTATGCCGTCGAGTGACCCGCGATATGCAAAGTCCAAGAGCTTGTCGAATGACTTGATGACGCCGAGCTTTCTTCACAATGTGAGTATACATGATGATTCCAGAAGATAAATACTTACGATACAGGTCTCGCTCCCCGCCTCGTATCAGAAGACCCTGAACTTCGTCCGGCTGTGGCAGCTCAAGGCCCGCATCGCCAACGAACAGCCCTTCACTGCCCTGGGCGACTTCAACTTCCTCACCGGCGATATAATATGTGCTGCTGCTCTGGGCATCCTCGACGAGGAAAGCGACACAGTCAAGCACTACAATCGCCTGGAGGCCAGTATTCTCCCCCGCGGCCTGCCCACCAAGAGAAACCAGATCTACAACTTCCCCGAGTACAAGGCCACGGGCATCCTCGAGGCCACGCACACCATCGCCGATAGCATCACAGGCGCTCGCACCGCATCCATGCCCAAGCTATACTGGTTCTTCACCAACTTACGCCCATCCGTCAGGAAAGCCCAGCGCGAGCGCACCCGCATCCTGCAGACATACATCAACCGCGCACACAACTCCATCACTGCTCAGAAAGACAAAACCGGCCCATCACACCGCGCAGCAGTCGACTCAATCGTATCCCGCGAGCTCACCTCCGCAAAGAAAGAAAACCGCCACCCCGCACTGTCCTCCCAGGAAATCCACGACTCACTCTTCGGATACATCCTAGGCGGCCAGAGCACCACACACAGCGTGCTCTCCTTCATGATCCGCCGACTCTCCGCACGGCAGGACATCCAAGGGAAGCTGCGCAAAGAGCTACAAACGCTCTACAGCGCCGCCACAGCCGCAAAGCGCAACCCGTCCATCGACGAATTCCTAGCCATGCGCGCCCCCTACCTTGACGCCGTGATTGAGGAGACTATGCGGCTGAACAGCACAGCACCCGTACTGATCCGTGAGGCCATGGAGGATCTCGATTTCCTCGGGTACACCATCCCGCGCGGCACAAACATCTTCTGCACGCTATGGGGGCCGTCGTACGATGAGCCTGCCTTTGCCGTGGACGAGAACCGGCGCAGTAAATCGTCGCAGGCGCACAAGGACGAGTCGCCTGCGGACTGGACGGGGAGTGGGTTTGCACCGGGTGAATTCCACCCGGAGCGCTGGCTGCGCAGGGACAGCGAGGGGAAGACGGTGTTTGATATCAAGAATGGGCCGGCGCTGGGGTTTGGCGCGGGCACGCGTGAGTGCTGGGGGAAGCGGCTGGCGTACCATGAGTTGAAGCTGATTAGCACGCTGCTGGTGTGGAATTTTGAGTTTCTGCCGCTGCCGCCGGATCTGGTGGATGAGGATGTCGTGGACTTTTTTGTGGCGAAGCCCAAGTCGTGCTTTGTGCGGGTGCGGGCTGTGAAGAGGAGTTAGGGCTTTATGTCTGTACATCTTGGCATCTTGACAGCAAATTCAGTCTATTTCCAAATTTCACGTCCTAATAGGTTATTCTAATACCAATGCTAATGCTATCTAATGCAATGCCTACTCCCGCGAGAGGATACCGTCCAGATCGTCCCTCATGGAATGGACGCGCGAGCGCAGGAACTGCTCCAGTGCGCCATGAAAAACATCGCCGCCATACCGGCGCCCAAACGCCTCGACCACCCGCTCCACCCGGCGCAGCTCGCTGAGCAGAAGATGCAGAATAAGCCGGCGCTCGTCCTCCCGGTGGATTGTGAACATGCCGATCTTTATAGGCGTCTCGAGGACCATGCTCTGTCCGGCCAGCGTGAAGGTGGACGCCGGCTGCGAGTCTGGTATGCTTTCTTGTATACCGTTCTTCTTACTGTTGCTGCTGGTGCTGGTGTCGTTCATTGCCGGGATAGGGGTGGAAGGGGGCGAGCGAGCGATGGCATCGTAGGAGTCGAGGATCTTGAGGATGATGAGCGCATTTGACATAGATGAGCTGCAACTCTGGGCGCAAGTGCACTGCAGCAATGTATATAGCGAGGTTATGGCCTGGCGGCCAGTGTCGAGTATTCGGTCAATAGTGACAATAGGAGGCACGACGCTGGGAACGGTGGTGCAGAACCTGAAAGGCATGGAGAGGCTTTGCAGCGTGGATGATGTGAGCTGCATACACGGTGCATTCTCATTGATCTGTCCGGTCTTCTCTGACGGTGGGAGTACGGAATGACATGTCGGCCTCTCGCTGGGCCTCTCGTTCACACCGTTAAGCGGGCTATGGGCGGTCGAGTTCAGATTCCACAGCCCCAGTTCGTCGTTGATCATCTGCTCGCTGAAGCCGTGGGCTTGAACTAGCTGGTCGAGGTCGTCGTGGTCGTTGGGAACATCATCGAACCTCAGGTCTTCGGAGAGAAAGTGGGACGAGAGCCCCACGTCAGGCATGTCATAGTTAAAGAAGACGTCCAGCGTGCTCTCGCTGCTGCGGTGTAACGGGTTTGTTGATGCAGTCGGCGCCGTCGCTGGGGCCATCGTTGCTGGAGTCGAGCTCTCGGTCTGGACGGCCACGGAAATGCTCCTGGCCACAGGATCCGGGCGTTTCTGGACAACTCCAACCTCGTCCTCGTTATTCCTGGCGGACTTCGGTGGCTTTCCCGTCCGCCGCGAGACGCTGTATACGCAGCGGATGCCGGCCTGGTGGCAGCGCTGGCAGGATGGCCGCTCGTGATTGCAGCGCACCTTGGACTTGGAGCAGCTGTCGCACGACAATCGGAACTTGGACGCGTAGCCCCTTTTCTGCTTGGTGCTGGGCGGGTGCTGCCAGCTCTCGAACTCCATCTCCATAGTGGTGTAAGTGCTACGAGATCTCTGATCTCCCTTATATAGCTAATAGCTCTATGAGCTTTTAGGCGGGGAGGTGCGGACTAAGTAAGATCTGCTCAGAGAGTCAACTATTACTAGGTGTTTATTAATTTGGGTGGCTTTTGGAAGTCAGCTCTTTCAGCCCCCAATCCGTATACTAGGGTTAGGTACGTGTATAAGAGGATCTTACGCAATGAGCCAGTGCTGTTGCGTCGCTCCAAGCCGCATGTTGGCGCTAGAATTGACAGCAGTATCTTCAGCGTTAAGCACCGGAGGGTGATTGGCTGGCGGGGGATATACTCCGGTCCAATGCGGTCGTACATGCAAGGCCCTTCCTTTTCCTGCCCTTGTATGGTTTTACTGACACTGCCGCGGAGACGATACGCAGGCCTGCGTCCTGAATTGAGGCTAATAGGAAATACGCCCCCTGCCGACGGCTGACGCTGCAACCGTCCATTACCGCCATTCGCTCCGTCGGGATCACACGATCCTGCTGCGCGGAGCATAACTAACAACCGAGAAAAAAGGATTGATTGTGGCAGTAAAAAGCATCTAGACCTTTCTCATTTATACACGAACATAACCACTAAGCCAAAACAGGGTCAGGCTATCAGTCTGGACTGCATACAGAATTTCTTCCCACTCGGGGCTATGAAGCTCCCGCTGTCACCAGCGTATTCGCATCAGGCATCACCCCGTTCACCTTCGCCTTCGCCTTTGCCTTTGCATTTGCTGGAGCGCTCGGTGGAGTCGATTCTACCAGATCCGTCACATTCACCCAAGCCATGAATCTGACCTCGTCAAGGAAGTACCGTGAAGTCGTACGAATATGCCACCCGATATACGCCGCAAGATAGTCATTGCAGTGCGCAAGCAGGTCGGGATAAGACTCCAAAATGCGGTGTATCTCATGAATTCTGCTTTCCACCGCATCCACCGTCTCCTGCAGACATCGTAGGGCGCTTGACCCCGTCGTGTTGGCGACATTGCAGATGTAGTTGATGCGCTCCGTCCCGCGGATGGTCTCCTTGTAGAAGGACAGGATGTCGTTGGTGAAGTCGATGACGTCGCACAGCGGCGACAGGGCCGGGAGGTACAGCTTGCGGTACTTGTGCTCGGGGAAGGTGTCGTTGGGGAAGATGGCGTGGGCGTATGTCTCTGCGAAGCCTGTCTTCACGCGGAGGTATCGTGGGAAACGGAGGGCGTTGGGGGGCACTGCCTCGCTGAAGTCGTTCTCCACGTTGGTGCCCTCAACAAACTCCAATGTAGTCTTGATGACCATGGACGAGCCGTAGGGGCCTAGATACTGGTCCGTGTTTTGCAGGAACCTGGCCTACTGTCAGTACAAGATACGACCGGCGGAGGGAGATCTTACTGTGCTAAGGAGTCGAGAAAGGGCGCTTTCTGCGGCAGTCCGCGCACCAGCCGGAGGGAAAACTCGGTCCCTGCATCGCCGAAGGTCATGTAATGCTCGTCGTAGATGATGACCAGGAGCGTAATGACCACGCAGTTGAAGCGAACCGCAAACGATGCTCGCGGGTACCACGACGCGATGCCTACGGCCTGTTTAGCATACTTGGCTGCCCGCGTCTTCAACTCCTCCGACCACGGCTGCTCCTCAATGTACTTGGCCAGCGCCGGCTCGATGTTACTGTCATAGTAGGGTTTGGGCAGGTGGAAGTCGATCTTTTCGAAAAACCGCGAGAGGATGGTGCCGTACTCGGAGAGAGACACCATGAATCGAACGTCGTCGGGTGCGATGCTGCCCATTATGATACTGTCTGTCGGCTCTTCTAAACAATATCTGTTGTAAGGGATTGTCTTTGATTCAGATGGTGGTAATTAAGTCTAGAAGAAAGCAGATGCTTTATCTACACAATCAGGCATACCTTTATCATACTCGCCGTCGCAAAATGGTTCGGGCGATGAATACCACCCTACCACGCTCAATGGGGTAATAAAAACTGCCTACCATAGTAGAAGAGAATACTAGAATAGGCTTGCGAGATTCCTTCACGGGAATCATCGGGTTTGACGCAGCGAGATTCCCGAACTCAACAATATTTATCAATATAGTGCATCTACTCTGACGGGGATTATGGTTACATTACCAAATTTAAATTACAGATACATTGACCGTTGTATTTTTGTAATACTCGACACGGGAATCACTGACCACGACTAAGGGCATATTTCCCGCGCCTGCTTACGGCTGGAAGTGTCAAAGGAGATGGTAGAATGATCGGAGAGCGAAATCTTGCCAGTTAAGGGCTGCTCTTGAAACCCACCGAGAAGGCCCGGATGGTCGATGTTGCTGAATACGGCCGTAATCCCGGGGATAGCCATATATTGACGCCGCTGTGGTTGACCTCATTCATTTTCCGTCAGACCGCTGAAGTCCACGTGCGTATAGCTGCTATCGGTTATTTGTATACCTCCACGGGTCCCTGTGACCGTCTGGAATCCAAGGTGGTAACTATGGCTTTAACAGACTTCTGGAATTCCTTCATGTCTCTTTTCTCTTTACAAAGCTTCGGCAACATGTCTCTGAGCCTGTTCGGCACGGCCCTCCTGCTTATCACTTTGGCCTTGGTGATCTCAAAGCTAGGCTCCCGGAATAAACCGCCTCTCCCCCCTGGACCAAAAGGGTGGCCTCTCATCGGACACCTGCGTGCAGCGGCGGTGGACAAGCATAAGTACTGGTACCAGTTAGGGCAGCAGTATGGCCCGCTGTCTTCGGTGAAGGTGGCCAACTTGACCTTCATCATCATCAACTCCCACGATGTCGCCCACGATCTCATCGTCAAGAGGTTCGCCAACTACAGCGGCCGGGCCCGGCTGCCATTTATCGAGCTCCTGGACGAGTCAGCACCCTGGACCAGCAAGCTGATCCTCACGCGGCAGTATGGCCCCGAATACCGCCTGCATCGACGCATGCTCGAGTCCGGAATGACCGCCACATATGCGGACCGTTTCCATGGCCTGATGGAGCTCGAGACCTGCCAACTGTTAAACGATCTGCTCGATGACAAGGACTGCCGCACTATCGGCATGAGCAGCGTCCTCCTCTTCAAGCACATCGAGCGCGTCCAGACCAGTTTCGTCATCGGGGGCACCTACGGCTTCCGCACCCCTCACCGTCTGGATCCCAACCTCGTCACAATTATCAAGAGTTCGCACGATTCCAACGACATCGCCGTGTCCCAGACCCTGCTCAACTTCTTTCCACTCCTCAAGTCTCTCCCCAAGTTTCTCTCCCCGTACTACAAGGCCGCAGCAAAGGTGCGCGACTACACCGCGCCCTGGGTCCACGGACACCTCATCACAGCCCTGGAACGCCCCGGATGGAATCTAGCCAAGCAGTCATACGCCATCGGCATGAAGGACGGCTCGACCCCGCGCGAAGTCGAGGTCAATCTCGAGTCCAACGTCTACGGCGGCGTCGAGACCTCCCCCCGTGAGCTCATGTGGGTTATCGTCGCCGCCATCACCCAGACAGCCTCCGTCCGCAAGGCCCAGGCCCAGCTAGACGAAGTCGTCGGCCCAAACCGCCTACCGAACTTCATCGACCGCCCTAAGCTGACCTACGTCGATGCCTTTCTGCGTGAGGTCATGCGCTGGCGGCCCATCATGGCGGACTCCATCCCCCACCGCGTCGAGAGCGATGACATCTACAATGGATTCCTGATCCCCGCCAACGCACTCATCATGCCGAACGCATGGCGCATCAATCGGGACACGAAGTACTTCGGCGACGACGTCGAGGAGTTCATCCCCGAGCGATGGTTCACGAACCGGGATGTGAAGAATGGCTCGCTCCGGCATGATCTACCCACGCCTGCCTTCGGGTACGGCCGTCGTACCTGTGCCGGGAAACGCATCGCCGAGGATGGCATGTATATGCAAATGGCGCGTCTGCTTTGGGCGTTTGAGTTCAGGGAGGTCGATGGTGAGCCTGTCGACCCGAGTGCTGATCTTCGCCATACCTTCACTGTGCCACCGGCGCCGTTTAAAGTGAAGCTTATGCCGCGGCGGACGTCAGTGCGGGATGTGGTCACGAAGGAGTGGCGGGAGTGTGAGACGGATGTGCCGAAGCTGCTGGGCGAGATGGACGAGAAGTATCTGAATATGAAGTCAGAGGATTAGCTGTGAAGGTGAGTTTTCATGGCGAACATATTCATCTTCTTGGGGTTTTCAAATATCTGCAATATCGTCCCATTTGCCTTGTTCATAAGAGATGGCAATGTGATGTTATAGGGCTACACTTTATCGAGCTGTAAAACGCACATAAGTGTTGTATGACCTTTTTCCTTCTCCTCATATTGAGAAAGTTTTGTGTTTCTGTACATGGTACCCATTCAATGTTGGGGTCAAGTTCATTGTCAACTCGTTTTGTCTTCATTGGGCCAGCCTTGGCATATTTTAAGCTTTCTGGGAGGTTCGTAATACTTGCTCACCCATACATAAACTATTCCTCACCAAAGACGTCATTATAGCCGTCTCATCGTCATTGTCTGTTAGATCCCCTGCTCAAAATTCCACAAGTTGGCCAGATCCCACTCGAAGTATTCTGACATCAATGGCGTGAACGAAGTAGCATCTAACGGTGGCATTGCATTATCGAAAAACATGGGTGTGTTGGACATGGTGAATAGATCGTCGTCGATTGTGCCAGATGGGTACAAAGGACGTGGCATATTGCTGGTGTGATGCTGGATGTTGTCTCCCAAAGCATGGGCTTCGAGGGATGAAGTTGTTGAATTGTCGCCATTGTTGATGACACTGGCAGAGTGTAACTTAAGACATTAAGTGTTAATGGATATAGTTTAATAAAAGTGGAATGGGCATGTGAAAAGGTACTTACCATGGAGCCACTTTGGTTTCCAGAGTTCTCCAATCCTGATAAGGCCTCCGGCACACAAGGCTCTTGCTCTGCGGTCTGAGATTGGTCTCGTTTATGGCCATATTCATCTCGAGCACGTTTTGCCGGCTTTGCAATATTACAGTTAGTCTTTTCGACTAGTTTCCTCGTAATATTTCCCAATTCTACGAATAGCCGAGCCGCGTTAGCCGTAGGTACGTTGACATGGAAAGCGGGTTCCGAAAGTAAGGAAATGACAATGTCCATGAGCTTTAGATCTGAGGGGGCCTCTGGATCCGCGGGATTCTGAAGCGTATTGGCGAAGAGAGTCAAAAGGTTGGAAAGAGGGTAGTAGAGAAGCATCCTAATATCTAGTCAGCACAGAGAAGTAGGAATAAAAGCCTCGCCATTTTTGGTTCGCATAAATATCAAGAAAGGTTAACAAACCAGAGACTGCTTTTATCAACCGCTCGAGTTTCAAAGTCGACTGACTTCAGAAGCTTAATAGACTGTCTTGCGGCGGCTAGACAAATTGCTTCACTTGCATACACCCGGGGATTGAGGTGTCGGTCATCTTGTAGGGTACTTTCATGTCGGCCATAATGGGTGCTGGTCCAAGAGCCATGGTGTATAGAAACGCGATGAATGATCGTGAGACAGTTGAAGTATGCAAAGTGCATCAGAATGGTTGGCAAGACCAAGTCTGCCGGACATTGCATGGGCTGTTCTGGCTGGATCTCCACTGGTAGTTTTTCTTTCCATTCTATAAGCGTCTTGTCCAATTCACCAACTAGTCTGAGCCGCTCCAAGGGCGATCTAGTTTGGCCTCGAGCTGAATAGAGCTTTGAATAGACACGACTCTCAAGGCGTGCTAGTTGCACACGATATCGAAACATGTCCACCCTAGTAGTTGTCCCATCTGCCTGTACTTTATGTGGGCACTGCTGAAGCGGCAGGTCAATACCGATATCATCATCATTCATCACAGAAGGGTGCCCCAGGCGCAAAGCAACGGTCTTGTCCATAGTGTAGACAACCCAAAATACATTTCTTCTTTGGATGACTTCAGCTTCGCTAATGCCCCGGTCTTTTAGATCCCGATGGAGACCGATTCCGTAGGACAAACGCCCGGCCGCTGCCACTAGGATATGGACGGCCTGCGGTTCTAGATGTACCTGATGCACAACAGCCTAGCAGACATCAGCATAACTCCAGAGGAACATTGAATGAAAGGTGGTAACTTACCATTCCAACTAAAGCCTGTACCGCCTCTAGGCTACCTTCTTCGAATATTAAATCGAGCAAGCAACCACTAGCATTGCGGAGGTACTTTTTCCAGACTTTACGCTCTGGATTGTCTGACGTATTGTTCTTATCGCGCACCTGGAGGAGCAGACAACCAAGACAGAGAACGATATTCAGCGAAGCATACCAAGCAAGTCCCTTCGGCGGATCTCCGGAGTACTGAAGTTCGTAGCTCCGGTCGAAAGCGGCCTTGTCGTACAATGGAGAAAGATTGTTATATGACGCGAAGAAATCTGCCGAGGTCAGTTTACTAC
Organism: Aspergillus versicolor CBS 583.65; assembly: GCF_001890125.1. NCBI lineage: Eukaryota > Fungi > Ascomycota > Eurotiomycetes > Eurotiales > Aspergillaceae > Aspergillus > Aspergillus versicolor. Next base: position 502,107 of record NW_024467538.1, read on the forward strand.
TGTATTGGAACCAGTTTAGCCACGTACAATCAACGTAGCGGTCCGCAATATGTTTAGGCGGATAGGGTTCTCTCTCAGACGCGAAAAGCGGACGATAGAGTTCGGTGGCGGTCTTCTCGGGAGGAGTATGTACATCGGTTGCGAGAGTATGTATAAATCGTGATAATTCATCGGAGCCCGTTTTTTCAGCGATCCAATCAAGGCCCTGTGGTGAAAAGAGAGTCAATCCGGACGCGCCACCTAGAACAGGGATGATTAGTGTATGGCCCAAGGCAGAGAGTTTGACAAATGTACCGAAATATCGGGTCTTCCCTTCCCCACTGATCATAAGGGTTGACAATCGATCAATCAATTTCGTAGGACTTGCGAGAGGGGATTCGGACGCCACTGGTGAAGACGCTGCAACCGAGTTGCTCTGAGTGTCCAAGCCAGAGGCAGTGATGACCGACTCCATCCGCTTGATACGGCTCTCAATGTCGAGGAGGGAGGCGGATCTAGAAATTCTCAGTGTTTGTCAACAAGGCATCGGATGCATCAAGAGTCCAAGACCTTGTCGGCTGCCTCTTCTTGCGCTCAGCCAATGTCGTCGCACATGTTATCCCGCGATTGAGGCAATGGGCGCAGCTGTCACCGTTCTTTTCGCATTTGATCTGTAGAGATCATTGTCAGAGCCGGTGTCCCATAGCCACAGCTTTCTGCCAGGCCACATCGGCCCTACCTTCAGCCGTTTGCAGGCGTCGCATGAGGTGCGAATGTGTGAGTTGAAAGGAGAATGCGTGGGAGCTTCGGCGGGAGAGAAGCTGGAGCCGCTGCATGAGCTGCGTGAGCTGGGATCGGAATAGTGGTTCATGGTACACGAGACGGAACTCTCGCTGTCGGTACAGACGATCTTGGGCGGAATGGGAACGAGGCGGAGAATTGTGGATATCTGTCCCATCAGCCAACACTGACACTCCGGCAGGGCGCAGGATGACAGGCCACACTAGATTAGTCAGCGGCCACACCTACCTTCTGAGTATAGGTATATGTTGCACAAGATGGTCTCCGTGGTGCTGAATTGCGATTATCGGAGATACGGTGACTATACAGCAGACATGAGGGGAGAGTTAGCCGTTGCGGGGCACTTTTTACAGCAACCCATGCTGTTCGACTCTACGCAGGTGATTTCATATATAACCTACCAGCTCATATGAGATCCTGGAGCTTAAACAATCCATAAAATCATGCGTTACGGTGAGAGCGGTCATCAGTAGATCTAAAAAATTTGGCAGTACAGGGATCACGGCTCTAATGTTACACACTTGCCAATGCCGTTATGCTCTGCAGCTGCATCGAACGCTGCCTTCCAACTATCCAACGAGAAGATCTTAGTCTCCATCAAGTCCCTGCCTAGAGGGAATAGACCTCGCTCCAGCATCTTCACAAAGTGCACTATAGTGTCTCGTTCATACATCATCTTCCCTTTAGACGTATAAACCATTAGTGCCAGGCCACAGACTCGAAGGGACTTACTGTACCTTTCAGTGTGATATTGTTGATCATGATCTCTGGGACTCCAATATTACTTGTAGATCCCATCAAGCTGACCCTACCTCCACGACGCAAGGCTTTAATAGCACTCTTGGTATGTGTTGACGATGATGCAGTCGTAGGCGTAATGTCCAAAACGGCATCAGCAGCACCAAAAGCTCGTAGTGCATCTGCATCCTTATCTTCATCGCCAGTTATCTTAACTGTTTTGATACTCGCAGCAGGTGATCCTTTTCGAACATCCTTCACTAGCTTTGCCAGCTTCTCTTCGCTTCGTCCCATCGCAATCACTGACGCCCCCATTGCGGCCGCCAGTTGCACACCCAAGCTGCCATAGAACCCTGTCGCCGGGCAAATAACGATCCTTTCACCAGCCTCAAGCTTGATATCCCTCAAGCCACCAAACGGCACAAGAATATACGCCATGTAAATCAAGTCATGGACCGAGTATCCCAAATTATGACACAAAGCCGTCTGATCAAGCATAATGCAGTTCTCAAGCGGCACCTTGACATACTCTGCAAAAGTTCCATTCCGCCAAACTTCGTGCATTAGCTTTTTGCTGCCAGTACTGGACCCCTCGTAGATAGCTGACAGGAAAAAAGAATCTGGGTCATCGCGGGCCCAGATAACGCAATCAACATAGACAAGCTGTCCGGGTTTTAATGCCGTTGCATCATGTCCGACTGCGGCGATATGGCCAATAGCGCCAAAACCACCTACCAGCGGTGTCGAGAATGAGTTGGGACGCTTGCCCTCGTAGACATCGCGGTGGTAGGGTAGTACCCCGGCCGTGGCGATGCGGACAATCGCACTGCCGGTATCCGGCTGTGGGGTTGATAGTAGTTTGACTTGGAAGTCGGATCCAAGCTCTTCAAGTACGAGGGCGCGGTGATTTGGGGGCAAGGCAGTTTTCATAATTAAAAAATGATAATACAGTAGAAGTTGAGATGTCAATGATTGAAGAACCTCGTGGGACAAGACATTGAATGCTGACAAATTAAGACTTGGTAACTAAATCATTCCCCACCGCACTTCTAATAAGCTATTTGAATCGGGTATGGTGGGAACTATTTATACTTGCTTGACATTTTGACCACTCCACTTCGTGGCAGCAAGCCGAATGGTCTGGGAGTGGGAAGGCTATATGATCATTATTAATTTGACATATTAGACTAGCTCAAGACAGTCAAACCATCAGGCCCTGAGGGCAAGACTAGCCGAACATTCCATCGCAAATCCAAAGCAGCGGGCATACCATCCCTGCGACCAGTAGCTCAGTTCCATACAGTGCGGTGCCCCCTTTATCAAACTGCCGTCCGTCCTCTCACTCTTCGTAAACGCCGAGATACATTGCCTGACATGTTCTTCCGTTCCCACGAAGAAGCAGTCCTGCTCCACAATTGCAAACATCACCGGTGCTGTGACATGAGCAGCCCACTCACGCCATGTGGGCAGCCATACATCTCTCAGACTTGCAGCCTCCGCGACTGGCGTAGGATGATCAAGCCGCTTGCTCTGGTTCAGTATTCCAGGATCAACGGTCCCCGGTCGGAACATCATAGCGTCTTTGATCTCCAGAGGAAAGACATACCGATCCGGCGGTACATTTGGTTCACTCACTGGGTTCTCTCTGATCTCAGGTAGAGAGTGCTCCCCAAGACCAGATACAATGATGCCACCCAATGGATAAGAAGACTGTTCATCCTGCCCGTGCATGGCCGCGGCAATTACACAGCCCATAACTCCAAGGCTATGAGAGAGGAGCACAATGCAGTTGCAGCCATTGGGCTTGCCGATCTGGGACCATAGAGCCGGGAGAGCATATCGGTGCAACCAAGCACCTGTCTCTTGTGGAAAGCTTGAACCCTCGGGAATTGGTGAAAGGGGACTCGTGTTGCCGTAGCAGGGGCGGTCGATCGATACGAACGGGACGCCAAATGCCGTACTGTGGATTGCCGCGGTGTGCTTCGAATCGGCATCAAAATAGCTGCTGCTATAGGTGCCCCCATGAAGCCCGACAACTAGTGGGCGGTTCAGAATCGTGGACTGCAAAGGTGCTGTGCGGATACCAGCCAGAACGGTGCCGTTGGACAGGCTTAGCTTGAAGGGCTCCATTGTAGCTGTCGGTGCAATGGATCCTCGCAGGACAGGTTGGAACAGTCCGCGTACACTTATAAATTTTCAACAACTGAACCGAGCCCTAACTATATATTTTCCTGAACATGGAGCGAATCCACCGCCTAAATCCGCTTAATGCCGAACTACTATGACGTAGGGCTCCATACTATATTTAATGCCGTCTTGCATCTTACACTGTCCGTCTTACAATGCCTAGCTTACCATACTAGCTCTATTTAAGCTAGGCGCGATTCTACACATATACAGAGTCCCGATTCTGTCACAGTTTAGTATTTGAGTACTTGGGTGGTCGGTGTTTCCAAGGTCTCGTCGTCATAGCTCCACAACGTTGAGCGTCGGACAACGAGTTAACTCCGGCGAGTAAGCTGCCTCTAGCCAGATGCCATTGGGTTTTCTCACAAGGTGGGCTTTTCCCTTTGACATTTTAAGACAACGTGCCGCTCAAAAATAGGCCACTTTCAGCTATCGTTTATTTTTGCCATTTTGACAAGACGTTAACGGATTGAGTCGCCAAAATGAGAGCCCTTATTCTGAATACCAGCGACAAGTCTACGACTGTTCAGCAGGCACCTGACCCGAAACCAGGACCGAAGGAGATTCTCGTTCGTGTGCGCGCTGTAGCGCTGAACCATGTCGACTACATGAATACTGTCAATCCCCTTGCCGCCCAAGAAAAGCGTGTAATCGGATCCGATTTCGCAGGAGAGGTGGTTCAGGTCGGGGATGATCTGGCTAACCTTGAAGACCCGCGAACAAAAATTGGATCGCGCATTGCGGGATTTCTACAGGGTGGTAAGTGATTGCTATTCAAATACCAGGCCAATATGAGAAACTGGCTGACACCTAATAATAGCCAGCTCAGTCAATGACCGCCCAGGTGCATTCGCCGAGTATCTGGTCGTGGATTACGATCTTACCTGGCACATACCTGACGGAATCGCCTTCGAAGAAGCCGCAGGCGTTAGCTTATGCGGTGTCACTGCCGCGCAGGGTGTCTTTCAGCGGTTACAACTGCCAAGCCCGTTCTCAACGACAGAAGGCTTTTCCAGCGAAGATGAACCTATTAATGTGTTTATCTACGGTGCGTCGTCATCTGTCGGCTTCTACGCGGCACAACTTGTCAGACAATCTGAGAAGGTATCTGGTAAGAAGATACGACTTATCGGTGCAGCAAGCCCATCGAAGCATGCTCTCTTATACAATTCACCATGCTCATATGACTCCTTGGTTGATTATCGGGATTCTCAATGGCCAGAGGCCGTTCGCAAAGCAGGTGGAGGCGAGGGAGTTCATTATGCCATAGACGCTATTTCCCAAGGCATAGCAGTCGAGCAAACTGCCAGTATTATCAGGCCCGGTGGAAAGTTCGCCATCTTTCGGGCTCCAGCAGCCGGCGGGTTTGATATAACAAAACTCAAGACTAAGCCTGTCTTTGGCGCAGTCTGGGAAGCTCTTGGAGTAGAAGTGATATATCATGGTGGTAAGTATTACTCCACTTGTCAACCCGTTTTCTTGGTTGCTGATGCCGTCGACTTCCTAGGTATAACCATCCCTGCTAATGCTGAAGCACGAGCGTTTGCTGCCGCATTCTACCAGTATCTTGGCTCGGGAGTTGGGACGGCACAGATCAAGCTGCATCCAAGCCCTGTGCGGGTAATGCCTGGAGGACTTGAAAAAATCCCTACCGATGGATTTGCACTTCTCAGTGGTAGCTTCAAACGGGACAGTGAAGGCCAGAAAGATCATGATGATCATCTTAGGCCAATTAGTGGAGAGAAGATTGTTTACAAGCTGGTTTAATAGTTAAACTACATTTTTCAATCACCCTTCCTATTACAATTTAATTTGATATCCATGTCGGTGTTACCTGAAGGCATAATTGGAGCAGAAACCTCCTTAATATCATCGACCACTATCATGACTTCAATGTATCAGATCTAGGTCTTCAAGTGATATGATGATCAGGTAGGTCCTTAAACTAGGCCTTTGTGATCTTAGACTACCTGGCAGCTTAGTTGGGGCTCGATATTAGAAGTCTTAGCCAAATATCAAAATATAATAGCCGAATCATATCGCCATAGGATGTGTACAAGTGCTATCTCCGGCTTTTTCTCTCAGCCTTGACATAACTACATGGTATGCAGACATGTATCCTAAAATCCAGGAAACTCCTCCTCCGTCCACACTTTCCAAACTAGTCGCTCACCGCTGACAGTACCCGCTCTCATAATATCTAGCGCGGTTCTGGCCCTTTCCAGAAGCGTCTTTCCTTCGATGACATGTTGTTTGTTGGGCTCAACAGCGCCTTCTGCAAGTAGAGAGGGCATGATCTCAGGCTGGAGATGGTCACGCAGGAAGGTATTCTAAATTCTCACGTATTAGGTTTCTGACGGCAAAGTAATCAATATCCCAGGTAAGGCCACTTACGCTTTCATATGCATAAGCTGCAACACTATGCACTTTTACATCGGATGCCCAAGCCGCGTGCTCTGAAGGGTCAATGGCTAGCTCGAGGGTAGCCGCTGGTGTATCCCCTGACGGGCTGCTCACAACGACGGGTAGCAAAGCAGCAACGACGGATCCGGGCTGGTTTGCAATATTGGAAATAGGTAGTAGGGAACCGAACTTGGAGTCCACACAGTCAAAGACACGCACACCATCCGGATACTCAGAATTGTCGAGCACCTCGCGAATAGACTGAACAACTGTAGGATCTCGGTAGTCGAAAACGTGCTTTGCTCCATAGCCTCTGAGCCTGTCGTGGTGACGTGCAGAAGCAGTGGCAATTATATTTTTGTATCCCCAATATTTTAGTGCTTGCACTGCGTATTGGCCAACCGAAGTTGCTGCGCCCCAGATCAGGATTGGTACATTTTGTGTCTTCGCAGTGAGTCGTTCAGGACGGGGCCAAGGTAATTCAATACCCAGCTTTTCGGAAAGGGTGAAGAATGCTGTGCAAAAGTTGTTTGGCAGGGTAGCTGCGGCTTGTAGTGAGACCCCTTCCGGCACCTAGTTATCTTGTCAGTAATGGAGTAACTAGATAGAAAATTTGGGAATACCTTTGCAAACAAATGTTCAAGCGCCGTCACGTATATCTGCTGCGCCCTTTCCTTTTCGTTGTGGAAAAAGAAACCAAAGACCTTATCCCCAACTTTGAGGCGCTTGACGTCGTCCGCAGCTGCCACCACCGTGCCAGCCGCAGAATCACCGAAACTTTGAGGAAACTGAGCCATCAAACCTGCGTCAATTTGGTACACGTCCAGAGGAGCGGACGGTACCCATTCGACTCTGACCCTGACCTCGCCAGGCTGGATGACTGGAGTGGGCACAGAGCCAATGGTCAATGGCTGCTTAATGCCGTTGGCAATTACAGCTGGATGAGTAGACATTGCTAGTAGGCTTTCACGTATCGGAAGATATAAAACAAGTTCGCGACTGGCTTGTAGTACCCAGTACCGCAAGTGTGCATGGTGAGCTCTTATTTATAGCTAAGAGATGTAGACACCCTACTGAATCCTAAAGAATGAACCAAAGATGCCACCGTCTGTTCCACACTGCCATAGACAACGGACTTAAGCGCCGGTTGAAGCAAATGTTCTAAGATTGTATTTTTATTAACGTTTTTACAGTAGGGCGGACTTAAGAAACGCCAAGACCATGTCTCCGCGATTTGCCACTCTCCGATTGGCCGCAGTTCGCAATGGACCAATGGCTGCCGCGGTGTAAGCACCCCACGCATAATTTGCTCATTGATTTCTCATCATCGCGCCTGTTGTACTCTCACATTTTCCTTCCTGCCTTAACGACACCAAATGCAGCCGCAGCGGATCCAACAGCAGAGAGTAGCCCTTTCGCGCGAAGATGACTGGACCGGTGTGTCCAATCCAGTGACACGGCGCAGAGTGCAGAATCGCCTCAACCAGAGAGCCTATCGTGAGGGACCCATGAACCCCTTGTAGATTCGGGCGGGCTTGCTGACGGATGGCACTCGTTCTCATTACAGGGTCACGTCAACGAAAAGGTGGCAAAACGTCAAAAGAGACATCAGAGAATGACGGCAGCCATCCACTATCGAGCTCCCCCAGTCACGACAACCCGCGCTCACAGTCGGGTACGATTACATGTAGACTATCACAGGCGGAGCATCTCCACTGCACATTTGCGCCTCCCAATGTACACGAGCTGATGGCCAACTTTGAAAGTGGTGCTTTGCATAGTTACCTTAGCGGTTCGCCACAGACCGACAATCTCATTAGTCTAAGCAGAATCAACGTCCTCCGGGCAGCGTACCAGAACGCTATCGTTTTAGGTATGACCGCCGAATGGATGTGTCGGGATGATACAGTTTCTATACTCTGCGCCGAAGGTCCCCATGTCACCCGGACCCAAGGCAATATTCCCCCCAGTTTACTCCCAACTGCCTTGCAGCGTGAAACCCCCCATCATCCGTGGCTCGATGTCTTCCCATTCCCGCGCATGCGGGACAATCTCATCAAAGCGGGCGATCATCTTGATGATGATGAACTGTGTCATGATTTAACGGCTTTCTGGGATACACGCAGCAGCAATGCCACGCTGCTCGTGTGGGGAGAGCCCTGGGATCCGCAAAGCTGGGAGGTTACTGAAGACTTTGCTAAGAAGTGGGGTACCTTTCTTCAAGGCTGCCCTGAAATTCTGCGGTCGACGAATGCTTGGAGATCCAGGAGGGGAGATAGGCCTTTAGTGTGGAAACGCATATTTGGCCTGATGTGCGAAAGTTGACCTTTGGAAGAGATTCGTGGTTGCCGCGTATTCTAGTATCATTCATGTTTTGTCTATAACCAGCCCTAAAGCCATGTTAAGCCTCTGTCTAGCAGCGAGCCTAGAGTCTCTTGTTTTTATAAGTTCATGATTACTGATTCCGTCGTCTCGTCATTGAACTGCACCACATTTATAACAGCCCTATACAATGTTTGTATTTGCCACCTCTTGCGATTTATCTTGAACATCCATAAGAGAATACGCTCATGCGAACACATTTATATCATCTGTAAACGAGAGGTTGGACACCAGTCAATCTCCCCTCAACTGTATCGAGCACACCACTGAGGACGATGGACGAATTGGGTGATACTTGGTAACCAGCCTGTAGCGAATTGGTACAACCGAGAATGAAATATCTGGTCTGGACTACAGTTTGCAACTCCAAAGTGGCGTCACGCATCTGCTTACAGTTCTATCCCTATTGGTTAATATTGGTAGATGGGGACTGCATCCTGCTTACAATTTTACGCTGATTGGCTAAGCGAGCGACAGCGGGTCTGTGTTTACCGACGAAACAATCATCTCCCCTCGCCAGTGATCAACATATCTATCCGGAAGGGTGCCGTCCTGGCGTGGGAAAGTGAATAAAATATAACGGAGAATTGTGTTTATAGCGTCACTAAATTACAGGCCGGCAGCTCTGATGATGCTTTCGCCGATCACTGCGGCGCTCGGAGGGTTCTGACCCGTAACTAACTTGCCCTTTTCACCACTGGTGATAATCTTGATGCCAAAGGGACCGTCTGCCTTCTCGTAGATCGCTCCATGCTTGCGTAATTCCGTCTCCAGCAAGAATGGCATATCCTGTGTAAACTTCAGAATCTCCTCCTCCATGTCGGAGATACCAGTTATCTGCTGGCCAGCGACCAGGTACCCCCCATTGGATAGCCTGACATTGACCAGAGCGGCAGGGCCATGACACACAGCAGATACCACTTTACCAGCCTCATAGAACTCCCGTGCAAGAGTATGGGATGTTTCATCTCCCGCAAGATCAAACATTGCTAACAACGGTCGTGATAGGTTAGTCTGTGCGTTTCTTCTTCTTGCTCACCACAGATATTTATTTTATAGTAAGAAAAGCTAAACTTACGGCCGTGACCACCCACGTAGAAGATTCCTGCGAACTCGGATGCTTTACCTAGCAGTGAATCGAGCCTTGCAGTATTTTTCCAGACACTGGACTTGTCTTTTAGAAAGGCCACACATTCAGGATCCTCTTTGGTCGCCTCGATCGAATAGGGGTCTAGGGGTGCTTCGCCGCCGGCAGGGGACGAGACGACGATGTCGAAGACGGGTGCGAGCTTATTGTAGGGATGAACAAGTTCTGGAAGATACCATCCGGTGGGTGTGCCGCGACTTGGGAGGGTTCTCTGAGAAGAGAGGACGAAGAGGAACTTTTGCTTGGGAGACATGATTGTGTTTGGTTTCCACGGCTTCCAGCTTGACAGATTCACTTAGAAACTAAAGATGGGAAAAAAGGCCTGTGAGGCGCATATATTTATATGATTCTATACTCCCTGGAGTGTAAACCCAGTTGTAGTCCGGCTGTGGAGCTGCAATCCCTTCACTTCAGGAATAATCAGAATCCTATAGAGATATCGTAAGCTCACGGATATAGCGGAATTAAACCAGCAAGACGCCGAAATATGTCTGCATAAGTAGGTTAGCCCCTCACCCTTCGGACGGGAGTTGTAGGTTTTCAGACATCTCTTCTCTTTTCTCCTTCTGCTTGATAAACATTTCTCAAGAACCTCCCTTTCAGGGGTATTGTGCCTACCATGGATTACACAATAACCGTTGTCTTCCCTAACGACGCCGATGCCCAATACGATATCAATTACTACACCAACTCGCACATGAGATTGATTGAGAAACATTGGTCAAAGTATGGTCTCAAAGGCTGGTCCGTCACAAAGTATGTTCCATCTTTAGACGGTACAGCCCCTGTGTATGCATTTGGCAGCCAGGTCTATTGGGAGAATGAGGAGGGCATGAAGAACGCGTTCCAAAGTGCCGAGGTCGCGGAGATTATGCAAGATGTTTCTCGCTTCAGCAACAAGCAACCAATTTTCTTGGTTGGCCAGATAGCAAAGCCTGCCTTTGATTTGTGAAGATCCAGATCGAGGTATTTATTCAACAAGCGTTGCTATGATTTGCCATGGCTAATTCAGGTTGCCAAAATGGTCGACAGATTGCCTCGAATTTTGGTGACAAGGACGTCTGCTATCATGAGGTTGGCCATTGTACCACATCTCTATCTTGTTTGAGCATGAGTACCAACCCATTTTAGACTACTTCGAGTTTGGGTCATTGAATCCATAGTCGAAACAGCCTCCTATTTAGCTAGCCATATCTTTGCCGGTCGTCTCGAAATTGAGAAAGTCTTAAATTGCTAGGTCGACGAACGAAACTATGGAGCTGTCTTGATTATTAATGTTTTCATAGGACCGAAGCCGCTGAATCCGTAAAAAATCCCATTGCCATCGAAATAGCCCCGAGAATACATAGGATTTTGGCCAGGTTCGGATGCGTAGCAATTGCTGTCGGCGGAACTAGTAGGTTACAGCTTCATGTGGGACTCCAAGACAGTAATCGCTGGTGGAGAGGATGAACGAGGTCTAGCTAAATATGTAGGCGTATACATCTTCTCTATGGTGTTTGGTCCCGATTGCATATCTTTTCTATCAGACACCTTGCCAAGGGCCTTGTGGGCCCTGCCCACATGCCGAATGTGCACTTCGGATGCCCGCATATCGACAGATATTATGTTGTTACAACTCCTTTCTTCAAGGATACCAATAAATAATAGGAATGAGGATAATTATTAGCTAATGTACCCCACTCGAGGTCACTAAATGGGAGTAGGGAGACGCTTCCACCCTTGTTATCTGCACCTTCTCCTATTACCCCAGCTTCGCAGATAGTCAGTGTTATCGCGGAATGGATTATAATGGACGAAGTCTTCTCTGCTACTGGCGAGCAGATCTGCGATGATGCATCTATTCCATCATACCAATGCAGCCACTGCCAGCGACGGTTCGCTCGTGTTGACCATCTCTCGCGTCATGTCCGGACTCGTAAAGTCGCTTGACATCCAATGCTCTATATAATAACTGACCTCGCAAATAGACACACATGAGAAACCGTTTGCCTGCGGCGTTTGTGGAAAAGCATTTTCAAGAAAGTGAGTGATAGCAACCATAGAGACAGAATCAGAATCACTGACCATCTAGCGACCTCTTAAAGCGCCATGAATGCCGCCATGCATCGCGGCGGAGAATTCATCAGGCAAAGTCACCGTCCGGCCTTGCTCGACGCGTTTCCCAAGCATGTAGAGCATGCGCCGTATCCAAGGTCAAATGTGACGACGCCAAACCGTGCGCGCGGTGTGTGAAGAAGAATGTGCTCTGTGACTATGATTGGAATGCCAGTGTCGAATCGAGTGAACTAGATCAGCAAGACAGCATGGAAGATGTCCTGCTTGATAGTCAACCTAGAGCAGCTCAAGCGCCGATTGATCCAGCCATCGATAGCAGCCTCGGACTGAGCGCTCCTGCCGGACCCGCACGTCCGAGTGATGGTAGAATGATAACTGGCCAGCCCACCCCATCCTTGAGCTCTGGACCAGACAATAATGTTCATGATGCTTCCTTCACTCTTGACATGTGTGGCCTCCAGCCCGATGGGTCCGATACTGGCTTCACTGAAGCCACGTTGACCTATGCTGACTTCCTCAAGGACCTTCTCGGCTGGGATGGACAAGGTGACGGTGTACAAAAGGCTGCGTCTGGTGACGGTCAAGGGACCACCAATATTTGGGACCAGCATCTCAACATCGACCAAACTTTTGACGAGTTGCTGAACCTTCCTATGCCAGATTTTATGAGTCCGGCGGAGGAAGCGGGGCCATCTGCGTCTCTGGCCGGGCTGGATTGTAGTGGAACAAGACAGAAAACCTCTTTCGAGGAAAGGGCCTTTGCCGCCGGTGCACGAGCATTTGAGGGATCCTGGCTGAACTGGAGCCCGGATTCAATGCATCAACCATCCATAGACCAGGATGAGGCGAACCTGAGTCTGCCTCATGACTGGACCAAGGACAAGGACAGCCTGCGACGAGATCCTTCCTTCACTCAGCAGCCTCTGAGTATAGCCGATCGAGAGCGTGTCCTTTCGACTTTGTTGTTGTTCAGTGATAGGAGGCCTCTCATTCGTATTGCGACTACGTTCCCAGGAACACAGGAAATGGAAAGCTTGCTGCATGGCTTTCTGAGGCACCAACTCGCCGACACCCTCTCCTGGTTCCATGTGCCCACATTCAGTCTATCTCGCCTTCGGGACGAGCTCCTAGCAGCACTCGTCGCCTTTGGTGCAACTTTGGCTCATGTAGAGGTGATACAAAAGCTTGGTCATGCCATGGCCGACATTCTGAGGTACTCAGTCATTGAACAGGTATCCTCCCCCCCCAGTGGAATATCCTAAAAACACTAACAGTTCCGTAAGTGGCGTCGGGATAACTCTCTATCTCGCGATTTGCAGTTAATGCAAGCGTTACGTGAGTGCGGTGACAACCACTGGCGAAGTGCCAAGCTGACATCTTGCCAGATACTATCACCTTTCTAGGAGTTTATAGCGGAGACAGGTGCAAGATGGAAATAGCCGAGAGCACTTCACAGCCGCTGATCACGGTGGGTCAAAGAGCATTTCCGTTTATACACATTCCCTTATCGAATGGCAGGTACTTCGAAGAGCACGATGGCTGCTCAGTGACCATTATGTATCAATATTGCCCAGCAGCGAAGACGATGACGCGGCCAACCAGCGAAAGTGGGAAGCGTGGGTGGAACAAGAGAGCGTGAAACGGTAATCGGCGTACCTTTCAATTTATTTCGAAGGTGAAATCCGTTAATTTGTTTGATTTGGCTATAGACTCGTGTACCAAGTGTTTGTCCTTGACGCCAATATCTCCATGCTGAATCTCACCACACCTGTTATGCATTTCGACGAGATGCATGTTCCCATGCCTGAGACCGACGAGTTATGGTTTGCAGCAAGCGCTTCGGAATGGAGGACGAGGTATCTGAGCCGGCCGCGTCTCAGCTCTCAGCCAACACTCTGCGAAAATGTCCTACGCTTGCTGACAGATCGCGATCTCGTCCTGGGTGATGATCCACTGGGCTCGAGCCTGTATGTCTTACATGGAATGTGGAGAGTCATCTGGGAGCACCGCCGACTTCAAGATCTCGTCACGCTGGCCCTCGAGGACTGCCCCGTTACAGAATCTGTACCATCATCAGTAGGAGGCGGACAAAGGCTTGCCAAAGCTCTGACCAAGATGAGTGTCAGGATCCCTGAAACTCAAAACTCAGCCGGCATCAAAATGTCCGAGTTTGTTTTCCTATTAGAATTCCTGAGCATGACACTCCACGTCCCTATAAACTGTCTTCAAGCATTTGCAGGTAAAGATGGCCCCAAGGAGGCCCAGCGAGTCTGTTGCCTTCTGCAGGAATGGACGCCCACCAAAGAGGCCCGTCAGGCCATGTGGCACGGAGGCCAACTGATTCGCGCCGCCAGACAGCTCCCTGCAGAGAGAATGCAGGATATCAAGGTCGCTATCGTCTACCAGACCAGCTTGGCGTTCTGGGCATACGGGACTGTCCACATTGCGCGTAGGAAACGGGAGGGCTGCGCAACACCGACACTCTCCGATGCCACCCAGCTTACGAAGAAGCCCCTTGTGGCGCTAGACGGTGTGCTAACTTCGGAGGTGCGCAGATTTATATCTCTTGACGAGGGGACGCCTTACATCAGTGACAGTAACTGCCAGGATGGCGATTATGTGGACGAGAATAGGGTCAAGCTGCTGCTGAGGCCAAGCGAGACGATGGCCGGCACGATCCGCGTCCTGAGACCGCACAGACAAGGCTCTTACCCACCTTTAGCAGAGAGCTTCACACGGTTGATGAGTGAGATTGGTAGAGCTGCAAAGGCAATTGGAATGTGAATGTTTATCAACTGTAATACGCTGTTCATAACGATAAGGACAAATGTAGAATATCGCCCGTCGGTTCGCCCGAAACCGTCTGCGCTATAGACCGTGAATTCACTTCTACGGCAGTCAAATTCATTGCTTCCCCCCAGTAGCTCGGCACTCCAAAATAGAACATCGGAATATGCGCGGGTACACACCCGATGGCCGCCCTCTCGGCAACTCATGTGCAGTGACTCCCATATATATGCGGAGCCGTTGGAGTTTTCACCGGTCCATACACCCCCTGTCCGGTTAATCATGTCGAAAGAACAGACAATCGCCTCGGTTGAGCCCCTGCACGTTGGCCAATTCTTGTTCGTCAAGATTGTGACCAACCATGGTGTTGTAGGCTGGGGCGAAGGTGGTGTCTGGGGCCACATCGAAGCCGCAGCAACATCAGTGAAACGCTTTGCGGAATATCTCGTCGGTAAACCTGCCTTCTGCATAGAGCACCATTGGAATGTCATGCACCGGTTTAGTTACTTCCAAGGTCTGGCTATCAATGCTGCTATTTCCGCAATCGATATTGCCCTGTGGGATATTAAAGGCAAGGTGCTGGGCGTTCCGATCTACGAACTGCTCGGCGGGGCATGTCGCACCAAGGCCCGTGTCTATGGCCATATCTATGAGAAGACTATTGAAGGGGTACTGGCCGAGTGCAAGCGGAAGATGGATCTCGGGTATACTGCGTTTGGTCATATCAACCCGTTTCTAGACGAAGGGAATGACGAGGTCTACTTCAAGACCCATGTGAAAAAAATGCAAGATGCCGCGGAAAACGTACACAAGATGCGTGCCGTTGTTGGAGAGAAAGTCGATCTGTTGATTGAGTTACACCGCCGTTTGACCCCCGCTGAGGCCGTGACGTTCAGCAATATGATCAAGGTCGACACTCCGATGTTCGTCGAGGACCCTATTCGCCCGGAGAGTGCAGATGCTATAGCTCGGGTCGCTGACCGGATTGCGGTCCCTATCGCCACCGGGGAACGATTCTTTACCATCTATGAATTCCAGGCTCTGCTGTCTCGTCAGGCCTTGGAATATGTACGTGTAGACGTTGCTGTTTGTGGTGGTATTACAGGAGCCAAGAAGGTGAGTCTTCATTCACACATGAACCTGCCACCTTTATACAACCCTCTAACGGTTCATACCGGTAGGTTGCTGCCATGGCAGAAGCACATAACTGCCAGCTGGTGCCGCACAACCCTCTTTCGCCCGTTGGTCTCGCCGCGTGCCTGCAAGTCGCAGCCGCAATCCCGAACTTTGCGATCCAAGAGTACGCAACTGGGTTTGAGGCCGGGGTCTTCTCGTCCACGACCAGACACCTGGGAAGTGATATCGTTGACTACGTGCCTGAAGTGGTTGATGGGTTTGTGGGTATACCTTCGCGCCCGGGTCTCGGGGTTCAAGTGCTGGACAATGCGCAGGAGATCAGACCACCGTTTGTGCAGCCCATCCAGATGCGCCCTCATAAGGATGGCTTTGTCGTTGATCAGTAGTTCCTGAACTTCATATATATATATCTATTGTTTCAATGCCGTAGTACGGCGGAAAATCTACTTCCCATCCGAAATTTATCTGCAAACGACCGAATAAAATCGAAAAATAGAATAGTTTGATAATAGAACCTTGATTGTATCCATGCGTGTAAAGTAAACGTTGGCCTTCTAGACTACTGCTAAATCTAAGCCCTAATTGAATCTACTTATCAGCCGGGATGATGGGTAGAACCACATAGTTCAGTTGGTCAGGCCCAAAGTGGATATGATTCATCCCTCCAAATCTCTCATTTGATCTGACGCTTGAGTTAGTAAAAAGCTACTACCATTTACAGATCTGATGCATACCTTTCGGGGGATTCATGGGTGAAAATTCCAGCGCCCTGGGTATCCCCTCCACTGATCTCGAAGGATAACCGTTCGCCCCTTTGCAGAATAACCTGGGTGGGCCAGATCTCCACATCGACGGGGTATATCTCTCCCGGAATAACCGGCAGGACGTCTGTAGAGAAGTAGTCCCGGTGGGGACGCCACTCACGATGGCGCGGGTGGGCGTAGTTGATCTTTCGAAGGCTCACGCGCTGCCAGCCTTTGCTAATGGGCACAGGGTCACCAATTGAGCCGGTGTAGAAGACCTCCGTCCCATCTGCTGCGTAATGCCGGAGGGTCAAGAAGAGGTCGATGTCCTTGGGTACACCTCCCCCCGGGTGAGGCGTGACGGATACGTTTACGCGAGCAACAATGTGGCCGGTAATCTCGACCTCCTCCGTAAATGGCACTGTGGTGAAGCGCACGAAGGAGTTGTCTTCGGGAACGGTCAGCGCGGGATAGGACAGTCGTTTATGAGTCTGCACGCGGGGTTCTTGAGGCCCGAAGGTCAGATCCGGACTGACGAAGTACTTGGTGTACTGTGTCCGAGCGAGAGGCCACTCATTCTCCGCTCGTCGGTCGAAGGCTTGCCCGGACATGGCGGCTAGACTGTCATGGGCTACGCCTGATTTCCGCAGGACAAGGGTCACTTTTGGCTGTTGTCCCATGGTCCAGCCGTCGTAGTCGTTGTCTTTGAGGAATGCACTAAGGAAGCTTTTCTGCATTTCGACCTCGTTATCGGCATAGAAAGGGAGGTCATGACGACCAACGCCCAGGCGTAGGAATTTCAATGTAGAACCTGCGTTCAGGTACCCTTCGACGTTGCCACGGAGATGGACCACGATATTCCCCAGGTTTCCAACGGAGAGCAGCGGCACTTCGATGTCTTCAAGACTGTACTCTCTCGACGCGTAGTACTCGTCATCCCGGAAGAAATACTGCGCAGCCTCAACATCCTGGTCGTGCCGATTGCGGTCCAGTTCCTCCTGGCTGAGGTCTCCCTCAATTGTATCCGGGCCCCGTTGATTCTTCGACCTACCCGCCAAACCATACTGGTTTGACTTGACCTGGCGATCATGCCAGAACTTTAGGAACCTGGCCGTGAGAAGGCCCCCATGCCGGCATCGGTCGCGGTAGTAATCAGCCATGCCTTCATAGGGAATGCAGCAGGCGAGCCCTCGGGGTCTCCTTGCAGCCACTCTCCACTGCGACCCTGCAAAGTAACTAATGCCCAGTAACCCGATTTTCCCAGTCGACCAGGGCTGGTCTGCGGCCCATTCGATTACTTCCGCGAAGGCGTCCGTGGTTGATTTGGACATTGTGTCGCATACGCCGGGGGACTGGCCGATGCCTACCTCGTCGGCGCGCACGACAGCATATCCCTCGGCCGTCCAGAATTTGGCATCGGGAACTTCAAACGCAGAGTGTTCGCACTTGTGCTTTGGGTTCACGTCGTGAAATGAATGGGCTAGAAAACTAGACGAAAGGAATGTCAGCTATTTCGTACTATGATGTGGCAGTTGGGCTGGCCACCGTACTCTCCATATGGCGTGTCCTTCCCATAGGGACCATAGGTCAGCAATACTGGAGCGGGATTGCCGTCCTTTGGTCTGTAGACATTGAGCCGGACAAGTCCAGTATTGCTCTTTAGTTTGACGGTTACATTTTGCTCGAAGATGTAGGGAAAGTTGTCCTGGTCAATTGTTGAAATATCTCTGATCTGGTTCGGCATGATGACTCGCGAGTATGCTATTCTAGCCGCAAAACAGTAACAGAGCTGACACTTGTATTCTAAGATAACGCCAGTTTCTATTTCAAGGCATTTAATCAGAGGAAACGTCAGCGTGAGCCGGCCTGTACTTTGGGAGGGCGGCCCACGTTGTTGCCGATAGACGCATCGGGAATGTCATCGGGTGTAGTGAGGAGGGACCGCACCCGGAGAGTGCCAGATCACTGCCACGCGCTTCTCAGGTCAGCACGGCAAGACGGGCGTGTTTCAGCTAGTGCCAGTATGTATAATAACACATCGATCTTGTTACTAGGCTTGTGGTGGCGACGAGCGAAGCTCATCTTCAAACTGTTAGTACCAACCCGAAGCAAAGACGCCAGACGTGTCGGGTACAGCATAGGAACTACATACAAAATGATTGGCAAGCCATCACTGAGTTAAAAGCATGCTTGTCAAGAGGCTGACGCGATATCAGAACTTGCCCCCGTCCTCTTCCTATCGCACGGCACAGCAGCTTTGCTACAGGAAGATTCCCGAGTTCGTGACTACTGGAAAAAGCTCGGTCAAGACGCACTTGATCATGGAGTCAAGGGGGTCATTATAATGGTGTGTCGCAGGTTTATAGTTACTTGTATGTCTTCATCCAGGCTAATCGTCGAGCCAGGGCGCCCA
The DNA here is from genome assembly GCF_001890125.1 of Aspergillus versicolor CBS 583.65. NCBI lineage: Eukaryota > Fungi > Ascomycota > Eurotiomycetes > Eurotiales > Aspergillaceae > Aspergillus > Aspergillus versicolor. The sequence continues at coordinate 520,882 of NW_024467538.1, forward strand.
CTGGAATACAGCAGGGGACGACCACCGCAAGATACAGGTTGCCATGAATCCCAACCCGGACTTCATGCCGCTAATTGCGTCTGATCCGAAGCTTTCGGAGGGATTCAAACCAAACACGGACCTCAAAACCGGCCAGAGGGTCATCGACATGCTATGCAATGCCGGCGTCCACGCGGAGGCTGACACCAACTTCAGCTGGATGATTGACACCCAGATCGCGCTTGTTGGCATGTTTGGCGTCAAGACTCCCCCGACCACCATCATCTCTCAAAACTCCTATCGGGACCCCTTTTTCCACAGCCAACTTGGGCAGATCTTGCGGCCTTTGCGCAATGAGCGGTACCTGATCATCGGGTCGGGAGGGGGCACGCATAACCTATACCGCACCGAGTGGAAGTACTCCCTCGGCTGGAAGGATGTTTTTGCCATGGAAAGCCCGCCCGACGACAAGACACTCGAGTTCCGACAGTCCATTGAAGATGTCTTTTGCAAAAACGGTGCTGGTCCGAAGTTGAGGCGCGGACTCGCCCGGTTGATGAAGCATCCGTACTTCCGCGACGCTCATGGTACCGATGAGCACTATGTCTCTGCGTGCTTTGCTGCGGGGGCTGTGGGTGAGCGCGAGGACGAAGGCACCAAGACTGTTCTTGGAGCGGAGGTGTGGGAACTTGTACGTGCTGCTTCTACATCCAACTTGTTGAGGGCTGATTTGGTATCCAGCGCTCCCAGTGTGAGCAGCAGTATGTTATTGGGAAATGGCCAGCCTCGTGGAGGATTGCAGCGGCAGACCGTTAATGATGAAAGCATGTACATGTTTTTGATAGGACCGCGAGTACTCTTTTTCTTCCCTTTATCTGTAAACAAGTAATAGACGTAGTTTGCGAGTTGCCGGTGCCGAAGCGCCGCCCATCCCCAGCCGACGCCTATAAAAACACCCATATGCCGTTTCAACCGAGTTTAAAACAGGCCAATACAATCTGATACACCATGAGTACTCCTCGCGTGCTGATCCTAGGCGCTGGAAGCCTGGGAATTGTCCTGGGGGCCTTCCTCCACAAGTCCGGTACGGAAGTTGTCTGCGTCTGCCGCTCAAACTACGAAGCCGCAAAGAACCATGGGTTCAAGGTTAAGTCGACCGTGCTGGGAGCCTACACGTACCATCCCCAAGTCGTGAATTCCGTCCCAGAGGCCCGAGGACTGGCTGATAAACCATACGACTACATTGTCATTGCCACCAAAGCGTTCCCGGATGAAGACCCCTCGCCTGTTAAAGTGATCAGTGAAGCAGTATCGACAACGCAAACCACTATCGTGCTAGTCCAGAATGGCATCGGAATCGAAGAAGCCTACCGGAAACGCTTCCCTACAAACCTTATCATCTCCGCCGTGGCCTACATGCCTTCGACACGAGTTTTCAGCACCGAGGTTATTCAAACCGAAAGCCAACGTATTTTGACGGGTGCTTATCCGAGCCACTCAGCTTCAGCTGCTGGTGAGGCTGGAGATAGGATACGCAGGTTCACGGATATGCTCCGTGCTGGAGGGGCGCAGAGCGAGATTCACGCAGACATCCAGGTTGAACGGTGGAAGAAGCTGATTGGAAACGCCACCTGGAACCCAATCTGCGCTTTGTCTCGGTGTCGCGATGTGGAGCTCCTGAGGATTAGTGATATTTCGGGCGACTTCATTGAGGCCGCTATGTATGAGGTTGTGACTGTGGCTCGCACTCTGGGCTACGGTGACCAGGTCAACGAGGAGGTTGTCAAGGCCCAGATGCGACGGAGTGCTGTCCGACCAGATCCGGGTGTTCAGCCTAGCATGATGGCTGATATGCTTCACAATAGCAAGATGGAGGTTGAGGTTATTGTGGGCAATGTTGTGAGACTAGCAAGGAAGAATTGTGTTGCTGTACCGAGACTACAGACTCTGTATGTACTTGTTTCTGGTCTGAACTGGAGCATATCTCAGAAAACGAGGAGCGGATGACACCGCACACTCGATTACTTACAATTAGACGCTCGTGCCTATAGAAGATATATTACTGATTACTACACCTAGCCTTGGATTCCAATACAGGTCTGCAGTTTGCATAAACATACATGTCGAATTCCAGGTCCATTCTTACAGTATGCGCGCCAGTTCCTATCTCTCGCTGCCGTATAGAATCACCACTCGTTTGCTATCTGATACATCCCATAGCCTCTCGCATGCAGCCCTAACCGTCTGGGAACCATATACCCCCACTATCAGCATATGTTAGCCAGGTTACCACACCTAGTATAGATGATCTTTAGCATACCTGGAGCAGTTGGCAGCCGCTCAGCATCGTCCACATAAACGTGCGAATTGCTACTGTATCTCCGGCAATCCGGCTCCAGGCTGGGTTGACCACCGGAGCTCTGTAAGGCGGCACACGACGGTGGTCTGTCGGCCACGTCGGTGGGTTGTTAACTGGTTCGAGGCCTGTTGGCGAGCCATTGTGAGTAAGGAATTCTTCGCCCTCGGGGTCGGTGTCGGGTAGCTGTTGCTGCAAGGTTCTTGGTTCGTTGGATTCCCTGTTCTGGCTGATTGCGGCATCTGTTTGCGCTTCGCTTGTTCTGGTGGTGCTGGTGGTATAGGACATGGTGAGTTTTGGCTGGATGAACAAGGTGAGCTGAGGGACAGGTAAGAGTTAGTCCCCGGGGGACTTGTAGACCTCAATAGTGCAGGAGGTTCCTCGGCTCGGAACGGCCTGGGGCTCATCTATCCCGTGCCCCTCTGCGTGTATAGAAGATCAGGGCCTGAGGGGGGCCCCATACCCGAGAGGGGTTGTCGTTGCTCCCAGGAGTGGCCGTGCCATGTCCAGCCCGTGAGGACTTGCAGTGTGTCTCCCCAGGCCCTTCGGCTGCCCGAGCTACTTGGGGCGGGTCGTTGTGGTCCTTATCAAAGCCATCCGACTTCGCCATCGAAGGCATCCATGGAAGGCAAAAATGAGCGCACCAGAACGTTCCAGAGTCGAAATTGGCGCCATTGAAGGCCGCGCGCGCAATCTCCGAGGAAGGCAGCAGGAATTGCGATCATTGTTCGCCCATCTCACTGCCCACTCGGACAAGTTCGTGCAGGCAATCCGCACCGAAGAAGCATGTCTCCTTCACGAGGCTGAAGTTGCCGTGGCAGCAATGCTTCTTGATCTTCGCAAACACTACGAACGGCTGGATCTGAAGACAGAGCTGGCCACCGAGTACAAGTCGAAAAGGGGACAGAGTTGCCCAGAACGCCGCGTTGCAGCCCGCATCGTGTACATAATTCCAGAAACGGCTTTTCTCGCCTTCAGCGTATTCAGTGCATTGTGTGCGGCAATCGAGGCGGGCTCCTGCTGCGTCGTCGAAGTAAGTGCTCGTTCTCTAATGGTTGACCTGTTGCTAAGTTTCCTTTTTCCGTCCGTTTCAGCTGCCAACCACCGCGCAGAAGTCCGCTCAACTTGTCCGCCAGGCTATCACGGAATCACTAGACAAGGAGACCTTCGCAGTCGTGTCAAGGAGAGCCCCGCCCGACTTTCTAGCCCGCTGCCTTGTCGTGGACCAGCTCGGGCGACTCGGCAGCACCGACGATGTCCTCGGTCGCGTTGTGTCTGCCCCAGCAGCGCGCGCGGTTGCGTTGGTCGATCGCACCGCAGATGCAAAATTGGCTGCAAGGGAAGTGGTGGCCTCGCGACTGGCTTTCGGCGGTAGGAGTCACTGTGCGGTGGACCAGGTGTTTGTTAATGAGTTCGTGGCCGATGACTTCCTCGACGCAGTGGCTCACGAACTGTCGCAGTATGAGCAGGCTCGTGTGCTGGATAGCAAGGCAGTAGAGAAAAATAGAATGAGCCAATCGCGCAGATCAGCCAGGATGGAGAAGACTTCAGAAATGCAAGATGCTGAGAATGGCGTAAACCAGGGCACCTGCAAGTCTGTCTGGAGAGGTCAACTGGGCCTGGCGGTGGAAGTGGTCGACCGGTATGTATATCCAGTACGATATCATGTGCAATTTCTCAATGTCCACAGATCAAGTCGTCTTTTGAAATGCAAAACACGGGCACCTCTTATTGCAATCCACAGGGTCACCAGTCTCGACGATGCCATTGACCTGTGCGCCACGGAAGAAGAGGAACTTGGCCCAATCTACGTCTTTGCTGCTGGCCCAGAGGCAAACTACCTCTCCAAGTTCGTTGAAAGCACAGCGGCATTTTTGAACCATATACCAGCCCAGCTTCTGAGTAAGAGGATCAGTTATCTCAAGTGCAAGGACCATCCAAACTGACTGAACCAACTTCCACACAGTTGGGCCGTCGTTTCCTGTGGGATATCCGGTGCAGCTTGACCTCCGTTTCACACGAGACATGTTCGAGCATCCCAGCCCGGAGATTGCACCCGGCGAGCGATTCCATGCTATCTCGTGGACTCTTTTCTACGGGGAATCACCCGTCGGGGCCAAAATGCTGGCGACCATGTCGAAGCCGCTCAACCCGACGGGGCAGGCACCAGCAGGCGCTTGGGGCTTTTTTGACCAGGGTATTATCCTGGGCGCGGTCGTCTATCTGCTACCGTTGGTTGCTGCTTCTGTAGCAGGGACTGCCTACATGGGGGTTTTGGGGTATCGATATCTTACATAGTGACCAAGGTGTATTGCTTCTGAGCTTCGTAAATTGAGTATAAATTCTACCTATATTCTCTGAGTAATTTCACCACTATTAATTTGCCATCCAATTATATCTGGAAAGTCCAACACCCCGCGACACCGGGCTATCTCTTAGCGTTGAGGGGTTCAGGATGATACAATGATAAGGAAATATATACATGTGCAAATTGCCGTATATTATTGTCCGAAATATAATATATCCCGATACTTTAATCAGCTAGACATACTCGGTAGTACACAGCTGGTACTCCTAATGTACCCTACATTTATATTCCATTTGGGGCATGCGACTTCGGCTCCCCATGGTCCAGCTGGTGCAGACACTCCACAATACCCGGATACGCATAGCAGTAGTGTCTATGTCTCCAGATTTCCTCAGGCGATGGCTTCTTGTGCGCCTGACGTGTTATAGTTTGGATCCTCGAGGCACGAGGACGTCGCACGCGATCAAAGTCCTTGAGCAGCTCGGGCACGAGGGCACGGCTGATACCGGGCGTGCACAGAATCCGGAATCCTTCAGCGTCTTCAATAGCTTGGTTGCAGCCCTGGCCCTGATGCGGCGTCATCGCGTGGGCAGCGTCTCCGATGATGGCAACGCGGCCTTTAATGTAAGTGGGTAGGGGGTCCTGGTCGCGGAGTTGCCACACTTTGATATCCTCTGCGTTCCTGTTCATACATCTTAGTGCGAGAGCCCTGAATCACGTAGACATTTGGGTTTGTTTACCTGAGTACATCGAGAATGGCCGGCGAGAAACAGTTGAAGCATCTGAGCAGATCTTCGTGAGATCCTTCTGCAGACCATGACTCGGTGGTGGGGGATTGCAGAATCTCGTCCGGGGTGATACAGCCGACATTCAGGGTCTGGAAGTCGCGGCAGGGGTACATGATGACCGATCGATTCGTTCCGTCTGCGCTGAGATAGATATCCAAGCTTGCTTCGCGGGTCGAGTCCATCACTCGTAATTCTAGACCATGTTTCTCGAGAGCGTCCCTTGAAATGGTGAATCGGAATGCAGACGAGCCTGACGGACGAGCGGTACGAAAGTCTTCCTCCGCGACAACCAGCGGTCTCAGAATGGATTTGATTCCATCTGCTCCTAAGATGAGTGTAAGACAGTATCCTGGTGACATTGAATAGAGTAAAGGAATATCAGCCTACCTATCACAAGGTCAGACTCCAGCTTCCCCCCGTTATCAAGGAACACGTCCCCCGTCTGAACGTCAACGCCAGTGACTCTTGTTCCCCAGAGCATTTGAGCAGGCCGTCCTTGAATCTTGAGCGTCTCTGAAGGACATGTTGCAAGCCTAAGGAATTCGTTCCAAAGGTCCCCGCGGTGCTGAAACAGCCACTCTGCACCATACTGCTCGCGAAGAAAGCCCATACTCTCTTCCATGAGAACGTTCCCGTCTCGATCCATCGTCCTGGCCATGCCGCAAGCAATTGAACGACATCGGGCCTTGTCAAAGCCCAGCTCTTGAGCTATTTTGACTCCATTCGGGCCTAGGTTTATAGCAGCTCCCACCTCGTGGCCGCCCTCGAATTTCTCCACGAGGGTGACGGCGTGCTTCTCCCTCAGAACACGAGCTGCTAGTAAACCTGCAAGCCCTGCTCCCACGATAGTTACCTTTAGGTGGCCGTCCATTTTTGAAGTGATTATCCCCGCGAACGGTCGAGGGAGTTTAAGACCTGATGATCAACCGTCAATGATTGCCGCGGTGGCGGTGCAAAAGGTACAGCTTGACTGATCGGTTAAACTTCCCCTGTCGGCAATGTTGCATCAGGTCATTATCCGTCTGATTCTCGGATACGTTGGCAACATTGCCGAAACATTGCAAGTTGGGCCGAAGACATCGTCGGCTGGTGGCGGGCTCTATATCGGATACCCCACTGCGGGCAACCGAGATATCGGATCCTCCTGTTGCCGCGTGAGCTACATCCTTTTCTCTACTACTCAAAACTATGTACTAGTGACAGCTTCCAGACCCAACTGTCTCTTTTGATAAGGCTCATGATATTCCTCGTACTGTCGTACAGCCACTAGCATGTGGCCCAGGTGAGCTTCAATAGAAAGCCCTCAATTTCTTGGAGAGCTTTAAGCTTAATCAATCCTAGATAGCCAGCTTGGGGGCACTTATATATACTCTATAATTATGGCAGTCAAGTACTAGGCTGGACTCCCATCCCGGGAACAGACTCTCCCAGCTCTCCGCTCCCATCAACCACCACCGGGTCTATCGGCAGTAGAACATAAAGCATGCGCGCCCAACCGGGCCCCTCACGACCATCAGCTCCTGTAGTCATCGTAATATTCTTCCAGGCATGGCAAGTTCCCCTCTGAATCGCGATATCGCCCTTTTGCATCCGTCGAGTCTCCCCACTATCAAGAATCAACTCTACCTCTCCCTCAAGAACAACCCCGTAATTTAGCGACACGGTGCGGTGCATTGCACTTGTCACTCCAGGCCCGATGTCCACCACGCGGCAGACTGATCCTGTCGAGATGGCCAGGCCGGGATTTTCCTTTAGGTAGTTGCCGTAGATGCACAGGTCCGCGTCTTTTTGGAGGGATATCGGTAGACTGTTGGTTGCATACGCCAGGGAAAAGTATGCCCCCGGGACTGATGTTTGGGGCACTGCTTCTGAGACTGCTGTAGAGAATATCGCGGCTCCTTTGTTGTCGTGGGTGGTGATGAAGCGTTTGACATCCGGCAGCGCTTGAGGTAAGGGAGTCATTCTGGGCGATTTAGAAAGATTGCAGAAATTGAAGAATTGGTGTTGGATATCTTTCTAAATTTCTGTGGGAAAAGGGTGTTTTCATGCTAATTATTCTTCTTATTAGTCGGCTTTATAGGTCCTATCCAGGCACTGGGTCTGGACTCCCAGATCGGGCACGATGCCCTCACCTTCCCGACATTTCAGGTCTGTGAAGTTCCAAACTAACTTGTCATTCATTATCAAAAATATATTATATTTCATTAGAAAAACATGATAATAACCAAGGTTTTGATGTGAGGAACCGCCTCGGGATGTGGCGGAACAAGTTTTGCGGGGCCCCGAACTCTCCAGTCTACCTGGTAATCCCTCCAGGCTGTATCAGCCTTCGGATGCTTCTCCGTGAAATCAAGAGAATACTAATGTCATCTTCTATTTCTCCCCCGCGGCTCCCCCGCAGGGCTAAAAACCAACAAGTCTACGCCTGCGACCGGTGCAATGCAAGTTTCCGCCGCCAGGACCACCTGCACCGACACTACCGCGCGCACACCAAGCAACGGCCCTTTGCGTGTCCGGTGTGCTCCAAGGGCTTTGCTCGTCGGGACCTAATGGTCAGGCACAAGAAGAATCACAGTGGCAGTCCCAATATAAGGCGAGAATCCTTGGACTCATCCGCCAACGTCAAATATCGCGTTGCTCAGGCGTGCAGACGCTGTGCTTCGTCCAAGCTGAAGTGTACAGACCAGAAGCCGTGCCAGCGATGCCAGAATAAGAATATACCCTGTGAAACGACTGCTGTGCCTGATCCTTTTGTGGAGCATGGACCCTCTGGCGACAACAGCAATGCCCCATCCTCGTCTCCCGGCGGACAGCAGAACTCAACCACCAGCGAATCCACTATCGCTGGCATCCAACCCTTCTGTAATTCATTCAGTCTGCTTCCATTCGGCGGAGAGGACTGTAGTTTCAGCACTGGCGATACGCTCGACCTGAGCGATATGGATTTCTCGTTCCTGAACTCCATCAGCACCTTCACTGATATGGACAGCCCTTGCGTAGTCCCGCCGCCAAACGAAACCATGTCGCCCATCATGCCCATGCGATCACAGGTATACAAGCTCTCATCCGTTGTCCAAGGCTGGATGCCCCTGTCAACCGAGAACTCACACATGGAGCAAGCCCACCTCTCGATCAACGGAGAGGTTCCCGGCTTCACTCCGCAGACCGACACCACCAGTATACTGGTCCAACCCTTCCCTCACTTCGTACGCGACCGCGTCCTCAATATGGTTTTTATTGCATATTCGGATCGAAATCCTCGCATCGTCGAGTCATTTCCGAGTTCCGAGGTCCTCTTCAAGCTTGCAAACCGGTATATCACCCGCAAGAAGGTGAGACACATCAATGATCTGATCCATATTCCCACATTCGACTGGAATAGCTCACGGCCGGAGCTTATCGCCGCCATGATTGCGATGGGAGCCGTGGATAGTCCATCGGTCACACTGAGGAAATTCGGTTTTGCCCTGCAGTTGACGGTGCGGCGGGCGACGATGCAGCGAGTAGGTGAATTGCTCCCTATCTCAATGAGAGCCCCAAACTAAAGACTTTATCTTTATGCAGTATGAAGAGGACCACACAACAATGAGAGCACTAGACATGGCCCAGGCATTTCTCCTGCAGCAGTACATGGGCATCTTCAGCGGAATTTCACGCAAGATCGGCCTAGCAGAAAGCTGCTTCATGATAGTCCCCACAATCATCTCGCAGGCCCGGAGACTCCTCCTTCTAGACGCCGAGCCGTATTTTGACGCAGCTCTAGAGAGCGACTGTGTTGAAAGGCTGGACAGTATTTGGCGTCGCTGGTGTGAACAGGAATCTATGCGGAGGCTAATATATCACTCCTTCGTCCTCGACTGCCACACCTCTATCACCCGGAATACCAATCCCACTCTGTCGTATGCCAGCATGGACATACCTCTTCCCTGCCCCAAGCAACTCTGGCACGCAGAAACTGCAGCCATATGGAAGGATGGAGTTCTCAAGCTGTCCTCACCAGCGCCCCCACCGTCATTGAAGGAGCTGATCCAGGATCCCCAACTCCTGGGTACATGCAAAGACCGCGTCGACACCCCCTTTATGCAGTCCGTCTACCTCAGCGGGATGTGGTCCATGGTTCGAGAATACCGCCAGCTCAGCAGCATTGCCGCCGGGTCCAGCACATGGAACACGCTCGTGCTCTCATCCCGGCACGCAGAGCTGCAATCAGTCATGAAGCTTTTCCCCCTGAATAGTTGCAGCAGTGGTCCGCTAACTCCGGAAATCGCTTTCCTCTACAACCTGGTCTCGATGCACCTCCACGTCTCCTTCAACGATCTCCAACCATCAAGCGTGGGAGAGAGTTTCCGGGAGGAATTCAAGACCGCGGTTTACGCCGAGTCGTGGATGCAGGGGGCTGATTCGCGCTGTGCAATCTGGCAGGCTGGTCAGATCGTTCGGGCTGCAGAGGCTATGGATCGCGGGACACTCTGCGATGTTTACTCCATTGCGCTTCTACAGGCAGCCATTGTCTTGTTTGTGGCTGGTAGTTTCTCCTGCCGGCGCCATACGCAGACACCTGCCGTCCATACTAGTGCTACTGGTACTACAGCTACTACTTCTATTCCTGCAACGGCATTACAGGATGTCTCGTTGAATACATCGCAGACGCCGGAGTTGGACCTTTATCTTGCGTATGGGAATGGGACGCCGGGACTCACTGTTGATGCTGATAGATTCATTCCCCTGCATGATTGTAAGTCGGTTGCTGAGGTGTTGAAGCGGGTTATCGAGGGAAACTGGCAGCCGGACCTGCCACCCTGGGGAACGGATGAAGTTATCCGGGTGCTAGATGATTTGTGTACTGTATTTACCTGCCTTTAGTAAGGTTATATAGGAATACTTTGTCTCTCAGGGTGAAGGTTTATTCAGAATCTATTGTTTGACGAAAGCTTTAGAGAGCCTAATATCCTTTTTATGCCCCCCCTAATCATTCCTTCTGTGTACTGAGAAGCTGACAGAAAAATATCAATGAATATATAGCAGAAAGTCAGAAGTTAGACATGTCGGGCTATATATTAGAGTCACTCCAGCAATGGTAATCTCGCAAACGCCGCATCCGCTCCAACTAAGCCTTGAATACCAATATCCTCCCTTGTCAAGACCACCTCGTCAGTGCTAGTAAAAGCCTTTCCATCCATGACTTCCAAATAAGAGTGCGAAATGTCCATAAGATCACCCAAACCAGGCCACAACTTCCTATAATCATCCCTACTGATCTGTACAGCCGTCACCCGGATTCCCTTTGCCGTTCCAAATGCTTCAACTATGTCTCCAATAGCCATATATTCCATCACCGCAGCAACAGTCTTCCCACGCAGTGTCACCCTCTGGTTCTCCAGAATAGCACGAACAAACGACCCAGCATTAGTCCCCTCATCCCCCAGAAGAGGCAGCTTCGTCGCCGGGTCGACACTCACCAAAGTCACATACGTCTCACCACCACTTGGGTCAACTCCATGAATCTGAAAAGGATGAAAAACCGGAGCCATCATATTCCCCGCATACCACCCAAACCAGACGAAAGTCGTTTTCTCCAGCAATTCCGGCAAACTAGACCGGATATACCGATCCACCGCGTTCTTGCTCTCGTAGTACGGCACTACCACCTCCCCACCTGTATTCACCTTCGAGTCTGGCAACGTCGACCAGATATAGTGCTCTAATGTTGAAGTCTGCGCTGCCGCATTGGCTAGGTTGATTCCAAACTCGGTTTCGGACTCCATTGCCTTGTTAACACCCAGGGTGGGGAGGTTCTCGAAGAAATTAGTTACGGCAAAGATTGCGTGTGATCCGGCGAATGCGGCTTTTAAAGAGGTTGGGTTGGCCAGGTCGGCTTGGAGGACTTGGATGCCTTGCGAGGATAGGGCTTTTGCGGCGGGACTGGCTGGGTTGCGGGTTATGGTGCGGATGGTGTAGGGCTTGGGATCGGTGGTGGTGGTGGTGTTTGCAGCGAGGAGGGCTTTGAGCACGGAACCACCTTGTGTGCCTGTGCCGCCGACAACGGTTATTATTCTGGACATCTTGGAGGAATGACGTGAATGTTGAAATGGTTGTATATAGTAAGGTATGTGGTGAGGTATAGTGTGGATGGAGTGAACCTCCACGCCTTTATATAGCCTGCGAATATATTCATAAAAGCGGAATCCCGCATCGTATCCACATTTAATCGAAGTCTACTAGGTAAGTTATTTATTGAATGATTACGAACTTACTGCGGGATTCTCTTGCGGACGCGGGCAATTATGGATCTCCGCTTCCCGCCCGAACCAATCACAACATAGTATATCTATAGAGGTCGAGCTATATATAATGGTAAATCATCAGCTACAATGTTCACTCCGTTCCAAATCACTCATCTACTCCATCCTTGACAATATCATTTCAACCAAAATGACCATCACCGAGCTGCTCTGGCCCGTATTCAAATCAGACCCCCAGCTCCAAGCCGAATTCGCCGCCAAATCGCCCGAGATCTTCGCCCACTTCGTCGGCGTCGCGGGGTTGAAAGACTTCTTCCGCGGACAGGTCATCTTCGATAACGACGTACCAGTTGACAAGAGTAGCTGTCGGGGGGCTTTGATTCTTGGTTCGTGCCTAAACCCTTATCTTTTTGACTGTTTTCGGTTGGATGAACTAATAGGCAAATAAAGAATGGGATGATGTCTCTTCCATGCATGCGTTCTTCCCACACTCTGAGACATTCCGCTCGTTTATCAGTCTTGTAAAGCCATACGTCGCGGGCCCTGATATCCCGCAGTTATTCGAGGCTGTTGTTTCGGCTGTTCCGTGTGCGGAGACGGGTGTTACGCAGGTACTTAAAGTGTCGAAGGGGCCGGGGACAGAAACCGTATGGATCCGGCTTCAAGAGGTTATTGCAGAGCTTTATGGAAATGGGAAGCCGCTATTCGCGTGTGCTAATGGGGTCGAGAAGGAGGAAAGTGTGTTTTTGGGCATTGTTGGGTGGCGGAGAGTAGAGGACTATGAGCGGTCGAGGACAGTCAAGGCCATCACTGCACTCTTGAGGGAGTTGGGGAGTAGAGGAGAGGTCTTCAACGTCGTGGTACAGCTGGAGCGGATGGCTGTCTGAAGGCAGGGTGTAACCAAAGAAGTGGCGATTGAGTAATATATACAGATGCAGCATGATAATCTCAACTCAACATGATGAACCAGATCTATAAAGCCACCGCCGAGTTGGTATACGCGTTCACAGAATCCAGTCCCTGGCATGGAACAAGGAGTAACTTCTCAAACCGGTCTAGGCTTCTTGGTGTAGAAACAAGCCAACGGGCAAGGAAATTCTCGTATGTTATTATGCTACCGAAGGCTGTAGTACTCTGGTCACTCGTGGAGTCCCAGTCAGTGAGGGTTGTTGACAGTGGCAGTTTCGCTAATGTATGCAATCCGATGCAAACACCGTCTCGGAAGATTGAATTAACACCGTAGAGCATATAGACGATGATCGCTGTCCTGCGAATAGACTCTGCGATGATCCAGCTGTACCGGGTGTTAGGGGGCTCGGACTGTGAACGGACAACCAGTTTCAGCGCGGATGTCATCAAGATATCTTGCTGTTGCTCGGCCACCATTCGTTGAGTGATGTCGCCGTGGAAGAATCGGACTGTTTGATAGATAATCAACGCCTGCAATATGGCAAGGTCATCGAGTAGGCTAGTCGGGTCCTTCGGCTGCAGCAACCCGAGAACCTCAGCATCTATGATGCGGAATAACATCTCCCTATTCGTGTCGGATAGCATGCAAGACATGGAAGAAACACCCAAAGACGTCCGGATAGCCTGGGGCATAGATTTGCGGTATAAATCTCGGTGAATGAAGATTGTTTGTCCCTGCTGGGCGAGTTCTGGGAGGACGTGTTTTAGCTCGTCAATCACCCATTGCCATGACTGAGTGCTGCCTTGAATAGGCTGAACCTCTCCAAGCGAGCCCACGAACCTCGCTGTAGTTTCCAGTAGGCTCGGAGGCTCTGGGATCATCAGGTTCGACGCCAATCCTGGATCAGGAAATGGTGTGGATGGCTCGAGCAGGCCGGAGATATCGCCAGTTTCCATAAAGCCCATATCAGAGTCATTGATTATGCTCAGCAAGGATTCCAAAGTGTCGTCATGGATGGCTAGCTGAGCTATAGAGCTGTCGGACGCTGTTGAATGGTTGTCGCTTCTAGGCGGGCTAATCGGCGGATAGGCATATTGGCAGGTCTTCTTCGTCCTTTGACATGTATCGCAAGTAGGATAGGCCAAGTTGCATTTGCGACGGCCCTTATAGCAGGCATTACAGGCCTTGCGTCTCAGAGACATGGTGGTTGCGAGTTGGTGATGCTGACGTGAGGAGTTGGATGACTTGAATTGGCGGCTGGTCAGGGTATTACTAATCCTGTAAGATTTTAATATCAGGACTCAACAGGCGAGATATAGTTCTTGCGATTACATAGATTGGTCAGCTGACTAGCTGATAGTAATATAAATAAGACACGCGATAACTGATCAGGAATGAGGTCAATATTAAAACAAGTAATAGACTTTGAACATGAAGCCCTAGAGGCTCTTCATAGAAAGCCGGCCCAAGCCATTGTCCCCCTCCAATCACACCTCCATGCACGTCTTGACAACATTGATATTCGATCTTATTCCACTCCTTCTCGAGATTAGGCGCCAGTTCCTTCAGATGCCTCTTCAATTTGTCAACTATACTTGTATTGCCATATACTGTACTGTACCTGTATATCGGGCGAGTTTATTCATGTTAGCATACCTTGATAACAAACCTCGTCCGTCTACATTTGACCACGTTGATATCGTCACCCATGTCATGATATTGAATTTGAAAGTGGGGACCTGACAGGTCTTAATGAGTACCGATTTATCTATATCCACCAGGCCTGCTACTCGCTTCCGGTGGCATCCCACTAGGCGCTCCATGCTTCCCTATCAAACCCGGGGCACGATTCAACGTGTCGGGTGTGAATAGCTGCAGGCACATACGGTGCATGTAATACTCCAGCTCCTCAGGCCGCGCCTCCCGGATCTCGTGGCTGAGCTTCTCCAACATTTCTCTCTCAAGTTCATAGAGGTCGAACGGACGATGGAGCCTGTCCTTTTGCTGCCACCCGCGGGCCTTTAGCGTTGCCATGACGTTGCGCACGAAGTGCTGGCAGTTGCCGCGGAAGAGCCATGATGCTGGTCGATTTCACCCTGACCGCTACTCTTTCGCTGACGGACAAAGTTCCAGAGTACGAGTTGGACTTGGATAAGAGTCAATGGGGTTGACGTAGGTTCGACTGGGATAGAACTCACGGTTCAGCACAAATTCTTCGAAACTGAAGTACATGACTACCTCCTCTAGGCCCCTTTCTTGCACTATATTGAAATCCCTAGGGGAGAGAGTCTTCTTCCAAACACCTTCTCCCTGCTCTCCTGGAGTTCCCCAGACGTTCTCAAGGATTAGTTCGCCTTTGTATTCCTTCCGGAAGTTCATTCCGAAGATTTGGTAGTTTGGTCCCTCGTTTGGTCAGCTATTTCCAAGGTATTCGGCCAGGAGACGCCTAATCGCTCACCTGCTGATCAGCAGCCACAGGCCGAATATAGACGCCTCAGTGCGCCAACTGCTGCTGCACACCCGAAGAGAATCCATTAACAACCCGCCACGGGTTATACGCCACGCCGACAACCCAAGCACGCCGCTGATAAGAGCTGCTTCTAGGGATTGTCTGCTCGCGTCCATTCTCAACGCGATAGAAATTGATGATGTCCTTGCTATCGTCGCGACGCTGCGATGCTGCACCAAAAATATCGTATCGGCCGCCGGGGTCGGAGCATTTTCCGAACGTGTAGGGGGCTCGCGGGTCGACGTTATCGCGCCCTGGCCAGGCGAGTGCGCCTTCGACTTTGCGGTTGACCCTGCCGGCCTGTACGGGCTTTGGTTTCTGGCCTGGTGATGGTGCTGGTCCTGGCCGAGTTGTCTTGCTGGTGGAGTTGGTTACTTTGGACTGATCATTGCCCATGGTGCTTAGGGGTGCTCTGATAATAACTATAAGACTCCGTAAAAGCCACGGATCATTCAAGACTACTCAAGAATGAAATGAACTGGGCGGGGTTATATGTCAGTAGCTGGCGAGGCTGAGGCGAAGCAGATTGGTGTCTTTGCCCTGCTTGAATGAAGCAACGAGGCTGTTGAATTTGGCCCCTGCATGTCCTCCAAATCCACTTCAGCAATGCCACGATCGCTTATGGGGACAATGCGTCCAATCAAGAGAAGGGATTCGTCGTATACTCCAGAAAATCAAGCCCTGCAGACTAAAATCTGACTGGAAGTTTGTTCCTTGTCATTAATCCAACCGAAATACGCGCCATCGCCGCTGTCGAATAGATGTCAGGTTTGCTTTTGGCATTTCTTCCACACTGCATCCCAGATGCTCTAGCACAGCCTCGCCAAGCAAGTAGCCTATAACTTTTCAAGAGGCAGCGTTGGTTATTCTCAGACGTTGACTGATATAAAGAGCGCCACTCAGCCTTTTTCGCGTAGGAAACGTCTTCCCTCTCCCTTGGTGCCACATCGCAATGGACAATATATATCGTTTTAGAAATACCACAACCCGAATAATGCCAACCAAAGACACATTTCTCAGTGCGAAAGCCAGCATTTCCCAGCGTCTGGCCCGCCTGCTCCCTCTGCACTCTGCGGCGTGGAATGTGACGCAGCGCGCAATGAGCGAGATGGTGAATACCTCCGACCCAGAACAACAAGCGCAGCTTATCAAAGCGTGGAGGGACTCGACGATATCGCAGCTATCTCAAGTTGGAATCATAGTCTGTCGTCCAATATCTGAACTATCCTACTTAAAGTGCCCCCCCGGCCTTGTCTAGCTAACGGCGATCCGAAGAATAGGGCGCCATAATGACAGCCGCCGTGGTCGGTTCATTCACATGGGACGCGTTATCAACGATCGCTATAATCCCCATGACGATGATCCGCATCGCGTGGTATAACAGCCTTGTCCTCGCCGTGACCGCTGTTACACTCGGGATGCAGCAGAGCGTGTTTCTTATCCGCGTGGGGAGTACCTCAGACTCGGACGCTATCATCACAAACATGCTTAGTTCCCCCTCCCCGGGAGGCAGCGGACTGCGCATCCCGCGTTGGAGCCAAATGTTTATCTGGCAGGCGGCCGTGGGTCTATTAGAATGGAGCATCTACTTCTGGATGGGCGGGTATCTGGTCTTTATTTGGGACCTTACCCGTGTATCCCGAGAGGGGCAGACAGTTGCGGATCAGGTGGTACGTATGCTCTGGCCTGTATTGGACTTGGGTTGGTGTTTTTTTACTAACTGTGTCTTTCAGGTTGCGGGATGTTGCTTTGGCACGTTTGGCATTTTGTTTTTTGTGTATTTGTTGAGTATCTCCAGGCTGTGGTATAGTGTATCTGTGCACGACTCCCGCTGGGTACCATAGCGTTTCTTCAGGCTCTTGATGGTTATAGTAAATGACGAATGTGAACTAAACAAGTCTACATTTGGAGCCTATTCTAGGCATGATGCTAATGGCACATATGAGGCCTTGTGCTACGCCCTGGGATTCGGCGGGTGAGCTCCTCATAGAAGAATTAAGACACTATAACAGCAGCTCTGTCGCGGATTTCCTAGAGGGTCCTGATAATATTAGGAAAGCTAATAAGCTAGAATATATTTATAATATAAATAGCCTTGTCTAGGAGAGAGGAGGATAAGTTCTCGGCTGTTAAGCAGGCGGACAGGTATATCTAAGTATTATTATAGCTAAGTTAATTAACTATTGCTAGGTCTGTTATACATTGCTTACATAAAACATCCATTCTTAATCTGCCCGATTGGGCGTCAAAACATCAGCGCATTGTCCCACCTGCTGGCCCAGATAAAATCATCCTCTTTGTAGTTTAAGATATCCATAACATCACCCAAACCAGGCCACAATTTATTTCTATTTAGCCTCTAGGGCATTGACTGGAAATGGCCCAAAAGCTTCAACACACCGACTATGATATTGCCTGGATCTGCGCCCTGCCACTGGAGCTGGCAGCCGCGAAAAGTATGCTCGACGAGATCCATCCATCTCTTCCGCAAGCGCCATCTGATCAAAACTCCTACACACTCGGCAGAATCAGCGGTCATAATATAGTTCTTGTTTGTCTGCCATCCGGCACGTATGGAACAACATCTGCAGCCACCGTTCTCTCTCAGATGCTCTCGACATTCTCGTCCATCTCCTACGGTCTTATGGTCGGGATCGGCGGCGGCATACCTAGCAGGGACAGGGACATTCGTCTTGGTGATGTTGTTGTTAGCACGCCGTCTGGGATATCTGGCGGTGTGATCCAGTATGACCATGGCAAAGCGCTACCTGACAAGTCTTTTGAGACTACTGGCTCATTCAACCGGCCCCCGCCAGTGCTTTTAAGCGCCGTGTCTCAGATGCGCAGCAACCACATGGTCAATTGTCTAGAACTTCAAGCTACCATCGCAAAAGCACTACAGAGTCATAAATACATAAAGGAGCATTTCTCGCGGCCGGGAAGGGACTGGCTGTTCAACGCAGCGCATAAACACTGCACAGATGCCATAGATTGCTCAGCCTGTGACAAGACGCAGCTGGTGGATCGCCTACCACGGAGGTCTCATGAGCCGCGCATCCACTATGGCCTAATTGCATCGGGTAATCAGGTCATTAAGGATGCACAAACACGGGACCTTATTTCCCACCGTCTAGGAGGAAGAATCCTGTGCCTCGAGATGGAGGCTGCTGGCCTCATGAATCAACTACCTTGTCTGGTGATTCGCGGTATATGCGATTATTGTGACTCCCACAAGCAAGACGATTGGCACGGCTATGGAGCCTTATCTGCAGCTGCCTATGCCAAAGTCCTTCTTACTCTTGTCCCTGTGGGTGCCCGATTCGACAGGCCCTGGGTGGGATCGGAGGAACAAGCAAAGCACTACGAGTTTAATAATTCTGGCTCTGGCTCGCAGTTTAACGTCAATGGAGGATCACAAAGTAATAATACGGGTAACGGGAATCAATTCTTTGGTGGCTTTCACGGGCCGGTGTCGTTTGGCTGACCCTTTGGCGCATCTAGCGAGCCCTAGCCTGTGGATATAGGGTAATTCATGAACAAAACTATTTTCATTCCAACATCGATGCTCGTCCGTTCGTGGCAGTAGACGCCGTCCAATTTCCAGCGATGCAAAGGAAAAACACGGCGTCATGCACTTTGGCCAAAATTGACCGGACCAGTAAAGGTTACGCTGGCGAACTGGTTGCCGCTTCCTGTGTTGTTGTTCTGAGTTCCTCCAGTAGCATTGAATTGATTCCCCGGGCCACTGCTGGAGAACTTGTTGTATGGCCGTGTCTCTGATATGGACGGCTCCATCTTCGACAGCCTTTCCACCTCTGCCCGGAGTTGTTCCAGTTGCCCTTCCATGCTCCTCTTGGCCGTACTGCGGCTCGCCAGAGTACTGAGATCAGCCACCATCCCTATCGCCAATTGCTCAATCATGTTTCCGCCAGGTTTCTTTTTGACAGCTTGCCGATAAGCCTCGAGACGCCGGTCAGTGGGGGCCTGAGCAATGTCCACCAAAATCCTCTCGGAGAGTTTTGCTTTGGTGTTGAATGCTGTCAGTGCCTGAAGACAGGCCTTGATAGAGTCTCTATCCACTGGACCTTGGATGGATCGGAGAGCGCCTTGGACAGATTGCAGGGTCTGACCGACCCCGTGGAGGGATTCAGGAAGGTGGTTATCGTTTCTGATTGTCTTGTAGTTTCTCTCGGCGGTATCGACAGTGTCAATTGCTTCGGAAGCCAGGCGGTTGAATCTGGTGCTCGCCATACTTGAAATGAGGACCCGAATTCGTGGCATAGCATATCTCTCGCACTAATGAGTCTTTACGAAAGGCATTAAATAGCCGATATACATACAAAACGCATAGTTTCGGGCCGCGAGCTCTGTTTTGGGCTCTGTCGCTTTCGCTTTCTGCGCTCCCTCGGAAATTCGACCCCCCTGCACCATGACATCAGGCGCTGCATGTCAGGAAATAGTTCAATGTGTGATTCGTGAGAGATGAACCACAGCCTTTGGGCAGTTCGTTTCACATTTTTAAACCAATACGGTCAAAGAGAAATGTTTGCCTGAATCTCCAGATGACCAGGCGGGAGAACTGGTTCATGTAGGGAGTCACACCCCTGCTGAGCCTCGCATTTCCATCATGATGTGGCGATAACGATCCCAATAATTACGGTGTGGACGAAGCCTAACATGTTGTCCTTCAACCCTGTAATCCTCGCCACATGTTATTAGAAATGCCCGACGTCTAGCGGATTTGTTCATGTGTGAAACTCGAGAAATGAGTCACCTAATGTATATTTGCTCGCATTTCATACATATGTAGCTGGCTATTTCCGGTGTTGTTTGGAATGCCATCCATCAGCTCTTCTGCTCTGGCAACATCACTCCTCATGGCCCACGATACGCCGGATTTCAGCGCCTACCAGGGGAAGCAGAACAACAACACCGGTGGGGGCGCCCAGCTCAACAATAACAACTTCCATGGGACAGTGAACTTTGTTTCTGTGCAATCACAAGGACACCCTGGACCGCCTGAAGAAGGGATCCAACGGGCATATGAGTCCTTGGAGAAGCGGCCTGGGAACCAACTTCCAGCTACGCCGGATTATTTGCATCCCACTCAGTCTCTTGGTCGTCAAAAAATGTCCTCTGATGCGAAGACACATTCTGCTACAGCACTGGAAGACGAACTTCCTCGTTTTCCCCTTCCGCCCATCCCTGGCCCCGATCACTTTATTCCATTAGGGCCTGGGTTTGGGGAATCAGAGGAGCGGCAAGGCCTACTTCTAAATTCTCATAAATTAGAAATTATAGTGGGGCAAAGGGTTGTGCTAGCGTTTTCTAATACGCAGAAGAGACCGCCCCTTGTGCATGAGGCTGCTCAGTATTGGTTTGAGAAACATCAATACCGGGACACAAGGAAAGGGCTACGCTATTCTGGCGGAACTTTCACCGATGAAGGGCGACAGAGCATGCGAAGTGCCGCTCACTTTTCCTCTATCTCGCACGAGTCTCGCATGTTGGCACTACTGGAGACCATGCCGACGGATACCAGCCCTAAGGTCCAACCTGCCAACGTATATGAGTCCGAGATGCAGTCTATCACTTCACCTCCGCAAACTTCCGCGAGTATTGCACCCACGACTCCTAGCACAACCCCTGCCTCCCGTCATGATGAAATCTATAATCATACTCTCTCCCCATCCCCCGTTGGAAAGCATTCCGTGCGTGGACCGGGAAGAGTATGTGAATATGAAGGTGGCTGGAAAAAGCAATCGAAACCTGCCGCAAGAGCGTCGCAATGTAATTCAACACAGAGTCCTCGACAGTCGGATGCACCCTCGACCCCAGGTGCCTCAGTAATGAACAAGCGTGCCAGAAAGTCAACCGATAACAAGGTGCGGCAGATTCTCATGGCAGCAATGCTCAAACCTCAGAGAAACCCTGGTACTGTATGTCTCACGCCGGCACATCCAAGAGAGGGCTCTTACAACATATACTATCGTGGAGAGAATGCCGCCAGTAGCAGCAAGCTGTGCTATCCGAAGCAAGTTCCCGTTTTGCAGATTCAATGCAAAAACATAATCATTATCAAGAGGCTTGTTTTGGCTGAATTCACGGACCGCACGCAAACTCTTGAATGTGATATATGTGGCCACAATCACAAGGATTGGATTGCCGCCCTGGATGCGGATATCAAAGCTAGTGTTCAGGCTTGGGCAAAGCTCCTGGAGACAGCGATTGAAACTTCCCAAGTTCCCAAGATTGGCTTTTCGCAGGACACACATAGATGGAGGAAATGGGCCAGTGAAACAAGCGAATTGCGCCTGTTGAAGGGGTCATGCGAAGAGGAAAAGATCAAGCCCACCATCAAAGGTAGAGGAAGGTGACAGACGCTTAGAACTGCGGTTCCAGGGCGTAAAATTAATGGATACAGGACAGTGCGAATTATTATCAATCATCCAGGTAAAAATTCTCTGCTGGTATATTTGACGTTGGTACGATTTCTTTCGCGGCGCATGGGTGTGATATAAAAGCAATAAAAATACGTTTTTTTCCTTGTAATATTATAGTGCTGTAGTTTCAATGTATATATATACTTTCAAGATTATAGAGAGCAGCTTACTTGTCACTAACAGAATGTATGTCAATATATATTCAAGCATGATATAAGAACCTCTTCTCGCATTACCCGCGGTTCCTCACTCAACTGGATTTCTGCTGCCCATCAGACACCTGTCGCGCCTGGTGGTGATTCTGCTTCGGTTTGTGTTGGGGGACGATATAATGAATCTTGGCCAAGGCCAGCCCCTCTTTTGCTGGCCTTTTCTCTTTCTTATATCCCCCCTCAGCTGCTCAAGGAATACAATTATTATGCTGGGATACACGACTCTCTACTCCAGAACCCCTCGCTCTTTCCTCTTCGCTGTCGTCGCCAATGTCGGTCCCGGCGGCGCCAGCCGCTCCCTTGCCGTGGCCTGCCGCCAGTACCATGATGAATACAACTCACAGATATCCTGGGGACGAGTGTACTGTATGGTAACTGATATCCTTGCGCTGACCGAAATTCTCTCGGATCCCGCAAACGGCGCGCCGCTGGAGGCTGAGAGGGCGCTCGCGGAGGACTGGTATCGTCGGTCTCAGGACGACGAGCCTCCAATTCATGAGCGGCCCAGCGTGTCCGACACCGCGCAGGCCCCGTTCGTGCCCTGGTACAAGCGGCGGGAGCCAGGGCAACAACAGCCCCCGCTGCCGTGGCGCGATGATGCACCAAGCAAGTTTCCCTTCACCGCGACGTGTGTTTTGCTGGCGTTATTGCGTGATACTCGTGATAACCGCACCCGCCCTAGTGATGTCCAGTTTCAGCCGCTATCGACGCTGTTCCGGGCTGACTATATTGAGTATGGCCTGGTTATTCTCGACATCTCTGACCTCGCCAGCGGGGTCAAGTACGGCATTGTTGCGTTCCCCATGAACTATATGGCCGAGGTTGAATACCGCGGCGAGATGATCGGCTGGGATCCAGTCGAAGATCCCCAGCCGGAAAAGGAACCTGATGTTGTACTCATGAGCCCGCGGCCTCGAGAGCTGTTGTCAATCTCGCAGTGGGTATCAAAGTATTACTACTCGTCGGGCCTGGAAGAGGCGTCTTGCATCCTCAAACTAGAGGAGATGCCGGTGGCTGGTGCAGTAGCCTTGGATTGTACGTCTGTTCACCGGGATAATTTGTGGGAAGTGGAATGCTCCTCCAGCAGTGCAGTTTTGCAATTCCGGTTGCCCTGCTCCTGTGGAATAAACGGTCAGAACAGGTATTGGCGAGAAATAGAAATGTTCGTCTAGGACCGTTTGGATGGTTGGCCAACATTGTGACGATGTTTGCAATCTTGGTCACGATCATGTATTGCTTTCCTGCCCGGCTTCCTGTGACAGGCGGGAACATGAGTAATTACCCTGCTAATTCTGTATTCTAGACTACACTTCTGCTGTTGTTGGGGCCATGGCCATCTTCGCGGTGATTAACTGGTTTATCCACGCGAACCGCAGCTTCCAGGGGCCCCGACTGCAGGGCGGGTTCCTGCATTGGGTTGTACGAGGGAAAGCATCAATTACTTGTAGATATCTGAAAGAGATAATTGGCTAGGCGTATAGTGTTCTACTTTATGTTTATAACTCGGGCATGTTGAGTAATCACAAAGTTCCTCGGATGGCGCTCGCCTCCCAACCAATCAGATGCTCGTCGACCGGGGGGCAAGTTGTCCAACCTTTGATGACCTCGGACGCCCCCGCTTGTTAAATGACTCTGGGGGCCTTTGGGGATTTCTTCTGAGTGATTGTGGGATTTGGAGACATTTGGGGTTATATAAAGTCGGCCTCAGCTGTGTAGAAGGATGGGCGAGAAGTGATTGTGATCTCGCAATGCTCGTCAAGTCCGATTACCCCATCGTTGCACTGCATTCTGGGCTATAAATGACGCGGCCTTGCCTACTTACATTCCAGGATATTCTCAATATGGTGCAACTGGAGGAAGACCCCGAGGCTGGTATACACGGTACCATGAAAGTCTTACAGTCATCGCCTGCCGATGCGCTCGAGAATGCACTCGGGACTACTGCAGAGAAACCCAGACGCAGTGAAACCTGGAATTGGGATGACGATCCGAGCAATCCTTACAACTGGCCGACAAGTCAAAAGGCTCTGCAAGTGGTGATGATTGGTTGGGCGGGTTTTACCACGTTGGTTCTTCCTTCGGCGCAGTGTAGATTGCTTGGAATCTGACATATAATGCAGAACCGTTGGAGTATCCATCCTATCGCCTGCTCACTCGCAGTTCATGGAGGAGTTTGGTGTCAGCAGCACCGTCGCTATATTACCCTTGTCACTTTACGTCTTCGCCCTTGCCCTTGGTCCCATCGTGGGAGGGCCTCTTTCTGAGACTGTTGGGAGATACCCGGTCTACATAGGAGCAATGGGCCTGGGCACCTTGTTTACTCTGGGTGCTGGGCTATGTCCCACATTTTCTGGCCTTTGTGTCTTGCGTTTCTTGACTGGGTTCTGCTACGCACCAACTCTGGCGATTGCGGCCGGGACTCTCAATGAGACGTTCACGCCAGTCAACCGCGCCCTTCCCTCGGCTATCTTCATTCTTACGCCCTTTTTGGGTCCTGGTCTGGGGTTCAGTGCTTCTAGTAACAAGTTCTGTCCAAGCTATCTTGCTGACGATTTCCTAGGCCTGTTATTGGAAGCTTCATTGTCAATCGGAAAGGCTGGCGATGGACGCAGTGGACAATGATCTTCTTTGCTATCCTCACTGGCATCACAATTGCAATTGCCAACGAGACTTTCCACCCTGTCATCAAGCGTCGTCATGCCAAAGAACTCGGACTAGAGCTTCCCCCGTCGGCCCCTCTCTCTTCGAAGCTGCGCCTCTTTGTAACTATTTCTCTCCTCCGCCCCATCCACATGCTCCTAACCGAACCCATCGTTGGCTTCGTTTGCCTTTACGTTGCTTGTGAATTTGCGACACTCTTCTCGTTCTTCGCAGCCTTCCCATTGATCTTCCAGGGTATCTATCATTTCAATATCGAGTCCTCCGGCCTCGTCTTCTTGGCCATTGTCGTCGGATGTCTACTAGGAACTGTGACAGTCATATTATGCAACGTCTTCCTTTACCTTACAAAAGTCGCAAAACATCCAGATGGACAAGTACCACCGGAATACCGCCTCTATCCAGCACTAATAGGTAGTGTTGGACTGCCGATCGGACTGTTCTGGTTTGCCTGGACTGCTAGAGCTGATATCTCCTGGGCAAGTTCCGTCGTTGCAATTGCCGTGTTTGCATGGGGAAATCTCTGTGTCTTTGTGAGCACAACGCAATATCTGGTTGATACTTATCATGGTCTCACTGTCGCAAGTGCCATGAGCGCCAATGGTTTGGCACGTTATGGACTCGGGGCTGCGTTTCCTCTTTTTACCATTCAAAGTGCGTATCTTCCTTTGATCATGACAGGGAAAATATTTATCCTGACACGTCTTGTAGTGTACACCAAGCTTGGTGCAGGGTGGGCATCTAGCCTGCTAGGGTTTATTGCAGTGGCACTTTTGCCCGTTCCGTGGGTCTTTGTCAAGTATGGAAAGAGGTTGAGAGCTTTGAGTAACTATGAGACTGCCAAGTGAGAGTAAATCAGCGTATTATATGCTTTTCTTTTGTGGTATGGGATGATCAGTCAAGAAGACGGACGATAACAAATCACTCCGGGATCTTCTCGGCCAGCCTCGGCATTTCTTACTTGTTCACTAAGAACGCCGAGATCGCATCATCCAGATTCCCAATCATGTTGCTGTAGGAGTATATGAAGCTTATTTCCAGCCTTGTGTAACCTGTAACCCTTATACTAAGTTAGTAGCATTACTCCATCATTCCTAACCATGCTGTTCTTCGGCGCAGGCCCCTCCTACAACCCCGACAGAGATATTCCCAACCTATCCGACAAAACCATCCTGGTGACAGGAGGCAACAACGGCCTCGGAAAAGAATGCATCAAGCAACTAGCAAAGCACAGCCCCGCGAAACTCTACATGGGCGCGCGCAGCCTCACGAAAGCCCAAGAAGCAGTCTCTGAAATCAAATCCGCCGTCCCTCTCGCCGAAATCCACATCCTCGAAATTGACCTCGCCTCATTCTCCTCCATCAAAGCTGCCGCAGCCCAATTTCTCTCTGAAAATGAGCATCTCGATGTCCTGGTAAACAACGCTGGCGTTTTTGGCTCCCCACCCGGTCTGACCGAAGACGGATACGAAATCCAATTCGGCACGAACTATATGGGCTCAGCACTCCTCACACGCCTACTCCTCCCGATCCTCGAAGCAACTGCCAGAACGCCTGGCTCTGGCCCTGCTAAAGACAGAGACGTCCGTATCATAAACATCAGCTCTGAGATCTACCGCGCAGCCCCGAAAGGCGGTGTTCTACTCGACCGTATGACGAGCCCGCTGGCCGACCTCAGCACTGTCGCCCGGTACGGGCAGTCAAAGCTCGCGAACATATACTTCACGCAGTCCTACGCTTCCCGGTACCCGCATATCAAATCTGTGGCACTGCATCCGGGTCTGGTGAAGACGAATATCGGCGGGGGCATGACAGCGAACCCGATCTTGGGGTTTGTTTTCGGTCTGTTTACGAGAGTTGCTGCGGTTGATATTCCTACTGGTGCGTTGAACCAGTTATGGGCCAGTACTGCAAACTCGCAAGAAGTAAAGAGCGGGGCGTATTATGTTCCTTTTTTCAAAGAAGTGGGCAGGACGGGGAGTTTGGGGGATGAGAGGATGGCGGAGGAATTATGGCTGTGGACGGAGAGGGAGTTTGCTGAGCGAGGGTTTTAGCTTAGATACTCCAGACTTTCTAACTATATAAATACCATATAATAGTATATTTCTTATTATTACTACCCTCTGGTAGACCTACCAGCGTAACATCTTGCCCACTGACGTACTAGAATCGAAATAGTGTCTTGCGAACAAAGTCTGCCTCCGGGTTATTTGGTGGCCATATCTTGGGACTTAATTATGGTATATTTTCCTACTTAGGTTGCCTCATGCGATAGAAGAAACTGGGATTCAAGCTTTGCTCGGATCAGCGTATAACCGTCCCAACACACCACCATTCGAGAGTCTATCAAGCCCCTTTGCAATGTCGGTAAAAGGGATTTCCTCCATCAGAGGATTGATCTTTCCCTTGGCGATAAGCTCAAGCACCTCTTCAACTTCTCCAACAGACAACCCCGCGGATAAAAAGGTGCAGCTGCAATTTCTAACTAAAAAAGAGGGCGACGGGCGCGGATATCATTAGAGTAGGCAAGGGCAAGAAGCCGCGATGGCGTGGGTACAGAATATAGAAGAATAGAAGAGGAGAAAGAAGAAATTAAGAAGAGAGAGGATTAGGAACAGCAAGAACAGTCCTTATATACTCAGGGTAATAATAATACAGCATACAGGGTGACTATCCCCAAAGGGGTAAAACTAACCTCAACAGGGAATTCACAGGTCCTCGCTTTACAGTACATATCACCTCTTTTTAGAGTTTCTCTTGTCAATCAGCCTTTACAAGTGCCACCTTCAGCCTCTCATCTGTTAAAGGCCCTCACTTCCTAAAAAAGAGAAAGACATCAGCTTACAATGTCCGCTTTGAAAATTACACAATCCAAGAATTCACTGATGAGAAAATTGATGCACCAAAACCTGTATCACAGTTGTCCAGCTCTATATTTCCTACCCTGAGAACATGCCACCAGCTACTCCAGTCCAGGTGCTGCGCGGGTTCGAAAAGGTGACCATACCAGCCGGTGAACAGAGACAAGTCCGGTTTTCGCTTCAACGTCGCGATCTCAGCTACTGGGACACCACGGCGCGGAATTGGAGGATACCCGAGGGCAAGATCAAAATCAGTGCTGGGTTTAGCTCTCGTGATTTGCGTACTTTCTCTTTTGCCCAGCTTGTGTAATACATCCTTCTCGATGTTGACATGTATAGTAGTAGAGTTACAACTATCTAGATTGACCTGTCGCTAGTTTAAATATTAGTATGACTTGCCCTTTATACAAGATCTATTTGAAAATTTAGAATCTCTGGTCTTAACTGGACGTCCATTCTGCGTAAGAATTAATATTAATCTCTTCTAGAGCAGTTCATAGTGATTGATATTCAGTGCTTTAAATTAAAGATCCACTTTTCCATTTTGCATTCTAATTTTGTTGGCCAATCAGAAAGCGCTCAGTACGCGTATTTGGCAGGTGTCCGAACCAATCATGAGCCGCTCGTTCCGCGTATACTTGGTATGTAACTGATTGAGGTTTGTAGTCTTCTCATTCTTAAACACGCCGATACTTGGATGCCTGGAAGCATCCACGACGAGGAGCAATAAGAGTCATAATGTAACCATGGCTGTTCTTCAATTGTCCTTGTTCCTTGTGCACGAACCATTTCTCTCATACTCGCTGCACATCAAGGTCATACCATGGGTGCAACAGGGTACTTCCCCTACGAGCCGAGCAGCGTAGGCGCCATTCTTGCAATGTTGCTGTTTGGAGGGAGTGCCATATTCCACACGATTCAAATGACCAGGACCAGAACATGGTTTTTCACTGCCTTCCTCGTCGGCGCATATAGTGAGTTCCTCGTACATTTTCCAGAGTACAACTCAGTCATTACAGATGGACTGACCAGCGGCTTTAATTAGTGATGACACTAGGTTACATCTGCCGATTGATGTCAGCGCGTAAACCTGACAGTCTCGTTCCCTACATCTTGCAGTCAATGTTCATTATTCTCCCTCCGTCTCTCTACGCCGCCACTATCTACATGACATACGGCCGGATTGTCACATATATCGGCAAACCACATCTGTCAACCATTAGTCCGCAGAAAGTAACCAAGGTCTTTGTTACCGGAGATGTAGCAGCTTTCCTTCTCCAGCTAGCCGGCGGTGGGATGCAGACAATCAACAGCATGCGCAGTCTCGGCGAAAAGATCCTCATCGTCGGTCTCTTCGTGCAGCTTCTCTTCTTCGGATTCTTCTTATACGTCTCTGGGAGTTTCCAGCTCCGGTTGCGGGACTGTGGATACGGCTGGTCTGGTGGTGGTCAGTGGCGCCGGCTACTTCATATTCTCTTCCTGGTGTCTGCTTTGGTTATTGTGCGGTGTGTTTTTCGCATTATTGAGTATATTCAAGGGACGGGTGGGTATCTGTACTCGCATGAGGTGTATATGTATATCTTCGATTCTGTTCCGATGTTCTTCGTGCAGGCTGTCTTTCACTTTTACCATCCGGGGAACATTTTTATTGGGAAGACGCTGGAGGATGAACATCACATTCTGCGAGAGGTGTGATTAGAGATTGTATATAGTTTAAGGAAATATTTGAGTGGGTAGAACAGGTTTATAGATAGCGTGATAGAAAATAATAGATATAATGAATTCCTCTAAATTTACTAGTTAACTTGTAATTCAGAAGCCAGGGCTGAGGTAGGTGGTCAAGTTGTATAAAGTTCACAATTAAGCTCGCTGAGTCAGACAGCACAAGGCAACCATAAATCTTATTCTTCTGTGCCACCGGGAGATCTCTAATCGTTCCTTCGCAGTTACTCTCAATTAAAGATGGGCCCCCCACGGAAACCACACAGGAAGTCGAGGAAAGGCTGCATCGAGTGCAAGCGTCGCCATATTAAGGTACCCTCCCCCTGCCACTGACGGATTAAGCGTTTGTTAACTGGCAGTAGTGTGATGAAAGCCAGCCAAAGTGTGTCAATTGCAATGTGTCGGCGCGACACTGTTCTTATGAAGACCTGGTGTCCGAGGCGCGCGCTTTCATTCCAGCATCGTTACCAAAGAGGACCAGGTCCAGGCCGCAAGCTGAACGTGCCTCACCCTTGGTTACTTGCCCAGCAAGCTCGTCCAGCTCTACCGGTACTCCGCCTGCTGACAGCCCGCCACTGAACAAGCTGCATCTAGAGCTTTTCCACCACTTCTTCAGCCATATTCTGGCCTTCTTCTGTCTGGATAGTCATCTATCTTCTGGCCTCTCCTCTCTAGAAATGACACAATGCATCTTCACCGCCCCCTTTCTGATGAATGAGATCCTGGGATTTGCCGCCTTGCACCTTAGCATTGTGCGCCCTCTGCAGCAGAGCTTCTACCGACACCATGCAGCCGGGCTGCAGACCCACGCACTGACAGAATTCAACAGCGCCAACATGGATGTCACCCCGGAAACTTGCCTCCCCATGTTTCTCTTCTCCTCAATCCTGGCCCTCCATATGCTCAGCGAAAAGCTTCTCTTTCGAACTGGCGGCTTTGACACATTCCTCAACGAGTTTGTCCAGTCTCTGAGGCTGCATCGCGGCGTCCGCGCAGTGACAGCTCAATCCTGGCCTCTATTGCTACAGTCACCGCTCAAGTCTCTGCTTGAGGCAGAAGGCAACGCGCTAACGAGGAATGAGGGTGGTTGTGGCAATGAATGCGCGGCATTGATGGACCTCTTAGATTCTTCGGACTCCATGAATACGTCGGTTCGAAATACCTACAGGGAGACAATCAAACATCTCCAGAGTGCCTTTGATGGAAGCCACCAGCACCCCTCCAGATTCTCTGCAGTCGGACCGGTCATCTCCTGGCCTGTCATTATTCCACCGAGGTATATCGATCTGCTAGAAGAGCGCACCCCCGAAGCCCTGGTTATTCTCGCTTACTTTGGCGCTCTGTTGTACCTTCACCGGGAGATGTGGATATTTGGCGATAGCGGGGCTTATATCATTACCTCCATCAAGGATTATTTAGGCCCTGACTGGGAGAGTTGGTTACGCTGGCCTAGCGAATTCGTTCAGCCGTGGGCTGAAAATGCTTGAGTACTGGTAGATGTTTCCACTTGATATAAAACGTAATAACATCAAGAGATGAGGAGCCCGATTAATCTCAATTCTCGCCCGAAGCCTCCTCGACACCACCACTCTTACCGCTTCAAATACCCCTAGCTCAATAATTGCGGCACGCGGCCTCGAAGCGCTGAATAACAGCCCGCCGATTTTTTTGCCCCATCGGTGAATTCTCTGCCAAATACTTTCCTTCCAAAATGCGCGCCTGGAGTATACGTTTCCGCGTTTTGGAGTGTGTTGCTGTATACAGACTTTTCATCGCGCCTTGCGCCGGATACGCAACTAGGCCCAACGCCGCTACAATTCACGAGTCAGTTAGTTGAAGGAATACCTATACGGCTACGGGTACTCACCTGAAGACACTTTAGTAGTCATCCCCAGAGTCCCCTTCGCAAACCCTTTTACTACACCCCTCGCCCCCTCCAGCTGGCCACCCTGGTAGGGCTGCATGACGAGATCACTAAATCCGTCCGCCATACCATGCACAAAGTTCTTTCCTCCGACAGTAGCGCCGGATTTCCAGTCCTGGACGTTCCCGTGTTCTTTTACCTCGTCGCCGTATAATCGCGGTACGGCTCGGAGGCCCTCGCTCGCGGCCAGGGGGATGTCTACTAGCATGCCTTTGGACCAGTAGCCAAACACCTTACCTAGGCTTTTGGCTGAGCTTCCCATTGCGGTGCCTGTTGTTTTCAGCATTGACTGCTTGTATCCTGCTGGACTTGAAGTTGCGTCTGCGTCTGTTTCTGACGCAACACTAAGGGATCGAGGGCTAGATATGTCGGAGAGAAGGTCCGGATGGCTTTGTGGGGAGCGACGAAATTCTTTATACGGACGATAGGCAATATCCCCAGTCGCTTTGAGGATATTACGGCTCGTACCTAGCAGTGAGGCAGCGGTTGCTGTGGCGGGATCCCATCGTCGGTTCTGGATGAGGACAGGGTGTGTTTGGTAGCTGCTGCACGTTAGTGGTATTCCATGCTAGGATAATCAGAGTACATACGGCTGGAGGTCACTCAGCTTCAAGCGATGATGGTCTAACAGAATTGCTGCGGCGACTTTCGATAAATAGATGGGACGTTTGGTGCCTTTCCCCCACTGCCAGACGGCGGCCTCGGAATCTAGTACGTCGCATGCCATGGTATTCACTGGGAGATTCCGATGGAAGGAGGCGACTGCGGCGGATACACCGTTTTCATGGCTCATTCGCTTAGCAACATCCCGCGCTGCCGACTGCGCCGTAGGTTGAAGACAGAAACGAATGGCGTCGGCCAGCTTATGCGTAGTAAGAGACTTATATGGGATAGGCTTTGGGCCTAGACCGCGGGATGCGACCATTTCACCCCAGAAGAGCTGACTGATGGCTGCGTTAGTTGTAGAATAAACTATCAAGGGGGATAACGGACTCGCCAAAGAACGGAATGATCGTGGTTGATTTCCCAAAACGTAACCCACATGCGGTGGTTCCTGCGCCTCCGTGGTGGACAACAGCGGCTACATGCTGGAACAGCCACTCGTGTGGACAGTCGCCGAGGTAGAATATTTGATCGTTGGATGAAGGTTCACCAAGGTTGCTCCAGCCACGAGAGACGATTGCTCGGATTCCGAGAGACTTCACAGCGTTGACTATTATCGTCGTCATCGCAGCCGGGTCGTCGATTACAATACTACCGAAGCCAATGTATACCGGCGTACTTCCATTCCGAAGGAATGAATCTAGCTCGGCAGGAGGTGTATAGGAAGGGGGAGAGCGGAAGAAAAAACCGCAGACATCAATATTCGATTTCCAGTCAGACGGTTTGGGGGCGAGACTCGGGGACCAGCAGTAGGTAAAGGGCACCTTTAGGGTCTCTGTCAAACCAGGCCCTTCAGTAGTCGGTATAGGCTCGAGATCGAGTGAATCCCTCCAGCGATTGATGATATCTCCAAGGCTAGCCTTCAGGTCAGCGTATTGTCGAGGAAGATTAGGTTCTACTACCCTTGCCATGTCATCCACTCAACAATCCCGTATGAAAGATGGTTCGCCATTTTTGGTTCGGTGGTTGAGTACTTGAGGTTCGCTAGGGGATGCGGAAAGGCTCTGGTACTTGTCCAAGGCATAGTAAACATCAGGTGGAGGGGAATCGACAAAGCCTGTGCACAATGGACATGGGCAAAGCTCGGTGGGTTCGCGATTATCGCATCCGCTACAAAGGGCGTCCTCGTAACTGGATCATCGCTTATACAGGAATTCCAACAACCCTGAAGCATTTCCGCAACCATGGCACGCTTGCGTTGGATATCACCGCCCTGTAGGCTTTGCATCTGGGGTATCAGCCCGGGATTCTTTACCATATAAGCCATGAGCTCTGAAGGATCCCCGCCGATGGGATAAAACTCGAGGCCGGAATCACGAACAAACGACTCGAATACACCATGTGTTGCCAGTCTCACTCGGTGGCCATGAAGCTGAAGCTCATTCCCCAGCGCGATAAAGGGCTGGACATCGCCGCGGCTGCCGACAACTTGAATGACGATATTTAGTTGAAGTTTGCAAGAAGTATTCTCCAGGGAATAAGGTGGTGGTGGCGAAGAGGGCGGCTCCTGGTGTTGAATCGGGATCAGTTTTGAGAGTGTCCTGCAGAGCTTGGAGTCAAGGTCGATATTAATCCGTCCATCATCTGTTACGAATTAATTATATAAGACGCGACGAGGCTTGCGTGGATGATGGGTACCTTGAACCTGTGGCCCGTCAAGCAAAGTCGGATTTTCCATGCTGGGCTCCAGCATGCTATACTTTGGGAGCTGATCAGCCTCCATGATGCTCTAGACCGAATTTGCCGCGATCAGAACCAAGAGCGAGGGCTGAAAGTCATTTATAACTATATCTGCGACCGAGAAATCGCTAGTTCGTATACTGAGAGCACACATGGGAAGTTCCCCTTAATGTCAAGATGAAAGAAAAGGGACAAATACAGGGGAGGGGAAAGCAGTGGGTGAATTTAGCATCTGGTACGAGTACGAGAAACTACCTTGCTGATACCACTGAGCTTCAGGCAAGGCTGGTTGAATACTCATTGTCAACGACCCACATCATCATTCGCGATGGACAAATCCTATTTTTATGCTGTTACGGTGCAGCCAATGAGCAGCGCCCGGATATCGACGATGTTGTCCGGGCTGCGCAAATACGCGGACTGCCGGCGTCATGATTGGCTCAAATAGTTTTTCGCCGCCAATGGGGCAGCACACCCAATTCATGTTGACCACAGTCAAGCTCATACCAGCTGGTTAGTAGTCAGCACCTCTAGTCTCTTTTGGGTCTCAGAAACACAAGGCAATGGAATATTCATCCTGCCCCTGCAAGCCTTCACTTGCTGCCTGAGGCATTAACATCTGATGGATCGGAACGATCAGCCAGACTGGAACTCGCCAAATTCTACAAGGATGGAATGTCTTCGATTAATGCCCATCCCCAGCTGATAAATAGAAAATTGATCTCTTGATCTGGTCAGGCCTCCCCACCGGCTCTCGTTGTATATGCAGGTAACTATCGACACAACCGCTGCCGGACGATGTTACACAACAACAACAATTGCACAAGAGGCTACTGCCATCGGGTGACCCGCCTGGCAGTCTGCAGAGTGCAGAGCTGTTTCTGCATCTTAATTCTCCGATCCTCCTTCAGTCCCAGTGTTGATGCCGCACCGACCCCCTTATCCCTGCCTGCCCTTGTGGTGTTACATGACGGACAGGACGGCATCCTTGGCTAGTTTATTTATGAGTTGCCATTGGCTGTTAATACATTAATCAGCCAATGGGAGTGCATATCGCAAGTACCCGTATTTACGGTACACAGATACACAATCCACCGCGTGCTCCACTCAGCAGGAACTGAAAAAGTTGATCGCAGGAGCAACAGCTTGGAATGCAGGCACGCGAGAGGAATGCTCACCCCAGCGCGTGTAACATCCAGGCTCCTTTCCCAGGAGAATTGCTTTTTTCTCATCCCGAATTTCTGTTTTCCTTCTTTCATCTTTCCACAATTCGCCAACGACACGACGCGACGATTGCATTGCCTGTCGGTGCATCGGCCATTTGCTATGAGGGATGACATCCGCTGAGAGATTGGTTATTGGGGTCGGGGTTCTGGGGGTGTTTGTTATTGCTGTATGCAGTGTCCCAGCAGTATGGGGTCTCTGGGTGAGGGTTGCGAAGACGGCGCGGTATGGGCCGATTCGCTTGGAGGATTCGTCGGAGCCGGCACACACGGAGTATATCGATGAAGATGGAGAGGCGACGGAGTATTCAGTGGCCGAGTTTGAGAAGGCAGAGAAGTGGCAGAAATGGGGTATTGTCTTGCTCTCTTTCACCGGGTTCGGGGTATCGTTGGCACAGGCAGTTGTGGCTACTTGTATACCAGAGCAGGAGAAGAGACACTTTATCGCGCCGTCGTGGGTGCAGATGGTTGGATGGGTGAGTTTTCCAGCTTGCGTTATGAAAAAATTAACTAATTAGTGGTGGTAGACTGTGATGTGCCTTCAACCGGTCTCGATACTCTCGGAAAAGTCGTGTGTGAAACGATATTACCTCGGGATTTATTCTTTCTGGACCAGCTTCCTTTCTCTCCTAGTTATAGCTTCTCAAGTCGTAATTCTCTGGAGTAATGGGTACCAAATCGACATCAGCCACGCCTTTACGGCACTCTTCTCGACCCAAATCCTCGTCGCCAGTCTCCGGGCAGTGGTCTGCATTCTCATTCCCCGACGGCCAACTGTCTATTTCGAAGGCCGAGAAGTCGACCAAGAGTTTAATGTCAGTGCGTATAACCGCTTCACCTACGGCTGGGCCACGAGCATTCTTCACTTTGCATCTCGGAATAAGGGACTGGGTGTCGAAGACCTGCCCAAACTACCATTCGCTGCTAGAGCAGAGACCGTGCGTAGACGACTAGCACAGTTTCAGGGGGCCCGTAAGCTCTGGGTTGCATTGGCAGTTCGACATGCCCGGGCCCTTATAGTCCAAGGCCTTCTAAGCCTCGTGGTCTGTGTCCTTGGTTTCGGTCCGCAGGTGGCTCTTTTCAAGATTCTCAAGACACTCGAAGACGACTCTGTTCTTTCTAAGCACTCTCCGGAGGCCTGGATGTGGGTTGGTGGACTTGGGATGTTCCTGGCGCTGACGTCGAGTATCGAGTCGTGGCTTTGGTGGCTGATTTATTCAGACCTCTGGATTCCGATCTACGAGGGTCTCTCAGGACTAGTATTTGCCAAGTCTATGCGGTGCAAGGATATCAATTCTCCCAAGGCGAAATCCACACACGATCTGGAAGACTGGGAGGACGAAGACGAAGAAGAAGAAGGAGAAGAGCAGGAGAGGAACCGTCAGAGCATTATCAACCTTGCGGCTGTGGACTCGAAGCGCATAGCTGACTTCGTCACATTCTGCTATCTCATCCCTTCTTGCGTCCTTCGGTTGGCGATCTCTGGTTTCTTTCTTGTGAGCCTCATCGGCTGGCCGAGTCTGTTGGCTGGGATTGGAGGGGCGATTCTACTCACACCAGTCAATTCATGGCTCACTAGACGATACGCTGCAGCCCAGGAGGAGTTTATGAAAGCCAGCGATAAGCGAACCAGTGCCGTAACTGAAGTATTGCAGGGAATCCGGCAGATCAAGTTCGGTGCCCTGGAGCAGCAGTGGCAGGACCGGATCAAGGAGAAACGCAAGCTTGAGCTGAATCTCCTGTGGAGGACATCGGTGTATACAACGGGCATGGTATCTGTGTGGATCATGGGGCCGTTGCTTCTCTCTGCTGTTTCCTTGACGGTTTATGCCGTTACTCGAGGAGAACTCTCTCCTTCTGTCGCTTTCACGGCTTTATCCATCTTTGGCTCACTCGAGTCGTCTCTCGCCAGTCTACCGGATCTCCTCTCCAAAGCAATGGAAGCAAAGGTCAGTACTGACCGCATCGACAGCTATCTCTCCTCGCCAGAGAAGGTCTCGAATACAGCGGACGTCGACACGATCACGTTCAAAAACGCAACAGTTGCCTGGCCATCTGAAGACGCCCAAGAGGACACCTGGGAAGGCGATCGCTTCGTCCTCCGACACGTCTCCCTGCAATTCCCTTCCAAAGGACTGACCGCAATCGTGGGCAAAACAGGATCTGGCAAGAGTCTTCTTCTCGCCTCGATCTTAGGCGAATGCGATGTCCTGTCTGGATCAGTGGAAGTCCCTCGCGCACCACCGCTATCGCAACGATTCGACCACCTGGCGACACGAGCGAACTGGATCCTCGACACAGCGATCGCCTACGTAGCACAGAACCCATGGATGGAGAACGCGACAATCAAAGAGAACATCCTATTCGGTCTACCGTACGACCGACAGCGGTACCGCCAGACACTCTTCGCCTCCGGCTTGGAAAAAGACATGACGATGCTGCCGGAGGGCGATCTTACAGATATCGGAGCAAATGGAATCAACCTGAGTGGTGGGCAACGATGGCGTATCTCTTTTGCTAGAGCACTGTATTCTCGCGCTGGAATTTTGATTATGGATGATATCTTCAGCGCGCTGGACGCGGAGACTGGACGACATGTCTACGAACATGCACTCACTGGAGAGCTGGGACAGGGCCGGACGAGGATACTGGTCACTCACCATGCGGGACTGTGTCTTCCGCGTACTGACTATTGTGTTATACTTGAAAATGGCTTCGTCAATCACGCCGGCACCGTCGAGCAGCTTCAAGCCTCTGGGGAACTGGCGGATCTTATGGTAAAGGTCGATAACCGCGAGCAAAACGAACAGCCCGCTCAAGAGGTTCCTAAGAGGAAGCGCTCTTCCGCTGCTAGTGGTGGGCGACGGTCGTCTGTGTTCAGTATGCAGACGATCAAGAAGTTTATGCAAGAGGAGACGCGAGAGACTGGCTCGATCTCTTTGAAGGTATATGGGGCGTACATGAACAGGGGCAATCGTCTGTGGTGGTGGATCCTGGCGTTCCTGGCATACGCGGCTTTTACGACGCTTCTCATCGGCAGGGTAAGTTCTATCATCCCAGTTCCGTTGTCTTTGCTAATTTGGTAGTCCTGGTGGGTGAGTGTGTGGACTTCCAGTACGAGCGATCAGCCCAAACCGGCAAGCCCTATCAACATCAACAGTGACCTCATGTACTATCTCACTGTCTACGTGGGTATCTCCGTTGCTGCATGTCTGGTCGGCACACTGCGATGTCTGGCCCTTGCTATCGCCTTTATCAAGTCATCACGCCAACTCTTCGACGACCTCCTGGCCACGGTCCTTCGCGCTCCCCTCCGCTGGCTCGACACTGTGCCTCTAGGCCGCATCCTCAACCGCTTTACCTCGGATATTTATCTCCTCGATTGGCGTCTGGGCTACGACATCGGGCATCTAAGCTATAAAGCGCTCGAGCTGCTCGGCATTCTGGTGGCAGGGACAACCGTATCGCCCTGGCTGCTGCTTCTCGCCTGCGTGCTACTCGCCCTCTGCGTCCGTCTATGCCAGGACTATCTCGGTGCCGTCCGCGAAGTTAAACGCCTCGAGAGTACCGCAAAAAGCCCTGTGATGGAGAAATTCGGCTCCAGCCTGTCCGGCCTCGCCACGATCCGCGCCTTCAACAAAGCAGACACCTACATCCAGGAGATGTATAGCCTGATTAACAACCACGCCCAGGCATCCTGGTATCTCTGGCTCTTCAACCGCTGGCTCGGATTCTGGATGGCACTTGTCGGCGCGCTCTTCTCTACAATGACCGCCGCGCTGGTCGTGTATATGCCTGGTGCCTCTGCCGCACTGGCTGGATTTGCTATGAGTTTTGCCTTGCAATATAACTACGCCGTCGCAATGGGTCTTCGGTTTTATGCGAATGTTGAAATCGATATGAACGCCACCGAACGGGTTCTTGAGTACACCAACATCGAAACCGAGAGTCAAGACGGATACAACCCGCCAGCATCCTGGCCAACTCGCGGGAAAATCGAAGTCGAGGACCTTGAAGTTGGCTACGCTCCTGACCTCCCGGCCGTCCTAAACGGAGTCAGCTTCACAGTTGACAATAACCAGCGCGTCGGCGTGGTAGGTCGCACAGGTGCAGGGAAGTCCTCACTAACCCTAGCCCTCTTCCGCTTCCTCGAGTCACGACGAGGCCGAATTATCATCGACGGCCTCGATATCTCTCAACTCAAACTACAAGAGCTCCGCAGTCGACTGGCAATTATCCCTCAAGACCCGATCCTATTCTCCGGAACGATCCGGTCGAACCTGGACCCGTTCAACGAACACAGTGATCTAGAGCTGTATAACGCGTTAGAGCGCGTCCATCTCCTGCATTTCGAGGATACATCGACTCTTGCCTCACAGCTGAGCTCGTCCTCTCAGAGCTCGCTCCAGAGTCCGAGTCTGACGAGGTGCAATGATCTATTAAGCGGGAGCAGCACATTAGCTTCCTCGTCCTCGTCCACTGCACCGCCTAAACCAACTGGTTTCTTTGCGTCGCTTTCCTCGCCTATCACGTCTGGCGGGTTGAATCTCTCCCACGGCCAACGACAGCTCCTGTGTCTGGCTCGTGCTATTATCTCGAGACCGAAGATTATGGTGCTGGACGAGGCGACGTCGGCTGTGGATATGGAAACCGACGCACTGATTCAACAGTCGATCCGGAGCGAGTTCGGGCGGAGTGATTCGAGTTTACTGGTTATCGCGCATCGACTCAGTACGATCGCGGACTTTGATCGGATTCTTGTGCTTGATGCTGGGAAGGTTGTTGAATGGGGTGCTCCCAGGGAGCTTTTAGAGATTGAAGGGGGTGTTTTTAGGGGGTTGGTTGAGAAGAGTGGTGAGAAGGCAGCTGTGGAAAGGGTTATTCTTGGTGACAGGGTGAATAAGAATTGATGTAGGAGCATTTCAGCTGTTTAGCTAGCGGGCGTTATGATATTTGACGATGATAGTACGGCCGGGTGGTAATAGTGAGTGTCTTGCATTGCGAGTTTGAATGAAATTGTCCCCCCACTATATCGATTCACTAATCCATTCATACTGTTGTTTCGTGTCTTTGCAAGATATAAACAGACAATAGACTTTGTTCAGCAACGGTAAAGAATACAACAGCCAAGGATACATTGCTATATCATCCCTTCCCCCAAGGAACATGGAGCAGTCTCAGTTCACTCCAATCCAACATGCCAGCCCTAACCTACGAAGACCCATCCCACCGCACAATCCACCACATCTCCCAAACCCTCTCAGCCTCCGGCATCGGCTGCATCCTCTGGGACGAGCACCTCCTCCGCACATACGCCTGCAACATCACCTTCGCAGCAACAGACTACAAGTTCATCGTCGAAGACCACGACCTCATAACCGCCTACCGCGTCCTCCGCTGGTCCCCAGACTGCATCTACAACCCCTGCCCAGGCACCTATCCCTGCCCGGTACGTTATCTCGAAGATAAAGTCCAATTCGACCACGATGCACACCGAAGAGGGCCTCTCCCACCGCACAAACACAGCTCCCACATCCACCCCTTCCCCGAACTCCATTTACATATACGGGATGCTTCGAATAGCAATAACCCCTACCCTACTGTGCTCGCGCTCTATCGGAAATTGGACTTCTTTCCCACGCCGCTTGCGGGCGGTACCCCGCCGGATATCAAACCGGGATACTGGGGTAGGGCGACGAGTCTGGGACGGCTTATCTATGCGCATGAAGTCGGGCCACGACCTACGTCGTCTCGTGGGGGTAGATTCCCTGATTCCCTATGGGGTGTGCTTATCCCGTCTCCTATGTATCTGGTTGAGATTCTGATCGGGCTGGGGATACGCGATTGTCGCATCCCGGGTGCTCGGTCGATATGGACCCGGTGGCTGATGTATCTACGGGAAGCGTACGTAGAGCACGGGCGGGGCTTGGACGTGTGGGACGAGAGGGCTTTTCTTCCGGAGGTGTTGAGGCCTGTGTGGCGGTATGCGAGTGATAGTGAGATTTCGAGACTGCAGGAGCCGATTATGGGGGTTTGGAGGGATTTGGCGTGGACGCTTGTTGGGGTTGATGTTGAGCGGGCGAAGAGGACGGGGCATTTGGCGTTTCAGGATTGGATGGTTCGGCAGTGGGATAGGGAGACGGTAGTTAGTCTCCAGGACGATGGCGAGAGAGAGTACGGGGAGTGTGGTCAGTTTGAGGAGTATAGGAAGTACTTGGTAGTATACTATATAATTTGCGGATATATATATCCTCGATCAAGATTTTATACAGCAACAATCCTCTCATACAACGCACCCTGATCAATAGTACAACGACAACAATATCATATTTCTTCCATATTAGAATAAAAAAGTATAAAATAAAAAAATATTAATTAGTTAATGACTCACCACTGATGCCCCATGATCGATCGGGAGTTCGGGTGAGACCGGGTTCTTCCTATTTAAGCCGCATCTATACGCATCAAAATCCATCTTCCATAACAAATATTTAACCTAACATGACAAACGTTATTCAATCCAGGCCCTATCTCACGGGCGCCCTGTCTCTAATCACACTAGGCAGTATAGCAGCCTACCTGACCAAGCGACGCCTGAACACATCATGTCCTCGCGTCCCAATACACCAACTCCCAACATCAAGCGCATGTCGCAACCTTCTCGACACAGGAGAGGAGATCGCTAATCGCTCTCCAATTGGAATCGATAAGTCAGTTTTACTATCGACATGGCCCAGCACAGACCGCAAAACACACTGGGTCCCGCACTTCGTCGCACTACAAGTCGACATCCCAATTTCGCAACTAGAGAAATACGATGCCCGAAAATACGGTGTTGAAGGTGACAAGCCCAGCACTTATCAACTGAGCCAGAAACTCTTTGCTGCCTTTTTAGATGCACGGAGTCGCGGTCCCGAGGCGTGGGTCTTGGACGAACCCACGCCACCGTCTTTAACGCCGGGAAGTCTATTATTCGGAAAGGGGAACGATATCGGTGCGTTTATGCTAGGGAGTTGGAGCTCAATATCCAAAACTC
The DNA here is from genome assembly GCF_001890125.1 of Aspergillus versicolor CBS 583.65. Classification (NCBI taxonomy): domain Eukaryota; kingdom Fungi; phylum Ascomycota; class Eurotiomycetes; order Eurotiales; family Aspergillaceae; genus Aspergillus; species Aspergillus versicolor. The sequence continues at coordinate 562,396 of NW_024467538.1, forward strand.
CTCTAGAGTCCCAGAACCTCCCATCAGCAGGACCGAAGCCGGTCACCGAGTTCCCGTCAAACAAAGACGCCGTATTCAATTGCGACACCGATACAGCTGGCACGGTATTCTACTGGAGAGTCCCGACCGGCCTCATCAACGCCGTCAATAGTCCAGCCTCGTACGGCATCCCATGGCGGTTCATGGACGGCGGATTCCAGGAATTCATCGTGGAGCGGGGTCCGGATGACACGGCGAGGGTGTCGTATGTCACTATAGAATGTTCGAATCTGTATCCTGGCGGTCAAAGGAGGGACTTTAAGATGATGCCAAGGCTCTTATATGAGCTTCATGTATTATATGGGCAGATCTTGCTGTTCAAGACTCTGCGGCAGCTTGGGTAGGCTTGTTTTGATAGTTGAAGATAATCTCATCTCAGTATAATTCTGCCGATAAAATAGACCCACTGTGGTGGCACGAGAGAGCGAAGAGTATAGTAATCCTTAGCGAGTAGATAGATGCAGTTCGAAGTTTTGGGTAGAATATGTGCCCCTGTGGGCGAATGGCAATGCTCATTTTCACCTGTTGACACCCCATCTGTCACTAAGAGAGATCTTGTTCGAGTCCGGGCAAGGATTTCTTTTTGTTCCAATCAATTTTGGACTAGTGCAAGTAACCATATTCTAATTTTAAAACTCAAGGCATTATATTTTAATAATGACTTATTTTTGCGTAATTGTATACTGGCCAATGTGCTGCAATGTATAGACATAACCGACCCATATCTGGCAAGCCGTGAACTTCCAGCAATGCGTAAAATTGTCGACACTTGGTAAGGGCTATTGGAAACCGGTGCTGGAGCAGACGTGCTAATACAGCCAGTGAGTGGCCATATATTTGCAAGACCAGCCAGTCTGGGTCGATGTTTCCTGTCATACTGTGGACTTCCCGGATAAATATTAAATAACTGGGCTATGGACAATTGATTTACGGGAGCCAGACAGAATGCACAACTTCCCAGCGTGCACTTCCCTGGCCTTCCACCAGCAAAGGTTTCGGTATTTGCATTCAACAAGTCCATCGGTGTCAGCGATAGGTGGCGTGGAAGCAGTTCAAACATTGATTTGCCCCTGCACCGCCTCTGCCAAGGAGTGCCTGGCTCTCAGATCAAGTGAGTGGAGCTGATGCAAGAAGAGTTTGATAGACGACCTTGGCTGTTTGTTCTTTGATCGTTCTCCCGGGTGAATCAGCAAGATCAGTCGTCTCGAGTCAGTCCAGACTCGCAAGCCGATACGCCCTCGAGAAAGCCAGCTGCAGTCATCCATGCCTGAAGGAAGCGAGGGGCGTCTTACGAGTAGGGGATATTACTTTTTCTGTCATACTACGAGTGACCAGACGACTAGGATGCTCGTCCAGCGCGGCCAGTTGCCCGGGAATCCATGATCCATCCCCCTCGGGCACGCCGTCCGTGGGATGAGATCTCACCACTCATGGACGAGTCAAGCAAACGTTTCAGACGATGGTGCATGATTTGCGCATGGCAAGCAGGCCCACTGGACAGGCAACGCCGCTGAACAGGAAGCGATCATCAAGTTAGTGTGACGGACACGGGGGATGGACCAGAACATGCAAGGAAGCCGCGAGGTGCATGCGTCTCAGATTGTAGCGTGGCAGAGACGTCCCAACATGGAGACGACACGCGACTCGCCGAGCACGCAGAGATTGACTTCCAGAACACACGCCGAAGATGGGCTGCCACAAGAGCTCGTCTCAGCGCTGGCCAGACACCGATGCTGCTCCCACGTGCAGACATACTTGAATATGATGGAGGCTTGACGAAAACTCGACGTCTGGGCAAGAGGCAACGCCCCCACGTAATAATTTAAGAACTCGAGAGCTCTCAGAGTGAGAGAAAGTATGCGATCGGGTGCCCAGATGCCCAGGCTGTGCTAGCGGGACCTCATTGGCTGCCAAGACTCCTGGTCCGGCGTTTCTACGCTTGGCGGCAGTTCAGCCAATAAGGACCCGGGCAGGCAGAGAGCTGCTGGCCACAAGCTCAGGAACGTGCTCGTTGCGGCTGTTCGATTGGCTGCTGGCAGCTCTCGGCGCCAAGTCCGCTCCTCTGGAATATCAAACTCAGACTCGAGCCTTCGAGACCCTCCACGGTTGCCCCATGCGGCCGTCGAGCCAATGTCTGCGGCCGCAGCTGTCACGTTCTGCCCACTCGAGATGAACCCTCTTGGCATGCAACGTCTGGTGGTCATGGACGCCGCCGCGTGGTTGATCAGGGTTTCATACTTAACCACTCTCTGTCCGACCTGAGCTTCTTTCCTCAAGCAGCTCCTCAATTCTCTACCCACCCCAGTTGATCTCAAGTCCTACCAAGGCCACCGCTGTCATGGACGCTGGACAAGAACTTACTGGGCAAGCCCTCACGGCCAAGTATGACTGGATCCTGGCCCTCACCTCGATCGCCTTCGTGTTCAGTTGTGCTAGCAACGGTGCCAACGATGTCGCCAACTCGTACGCCACTTCGGTCGCAGCGCGCACCCTGAAGATGTGGCACGTCGGTATCATGGCCGCCTGCACCGAGTTCATCGGTGCTGTGGCCCTGGGTAGCCGGGTCACCGACACCATCAAGTCTGGCATCATCACCCCGGACCGTTTCGAAAATGCCGCCAACCCTGGGACCTTCATGCTTGCCATGGGCTGCGCTGAGGTGGGCTCTGGTGCCTGGCTGACTACGGCCACCTTCCTCGGATGGCCTGTCTCCACGACCCAGTCTATCGTCGGTGCATTGGTCGGTGTTGGCTTTGCTACCCAGGCCGATATCACCTGGGAGTGGACCAAGGGAAGTGTCTCTCAAACCGCCGCATCCTGGGGTATCGCCCCTGGCATTGCATGTGGCTTCTCTGCCATCATCTTCGGCACCCTCAAGTACAGCGTCCTCGAGCGCAGTGACCCGTTCAAGTGGGCGATGCGACTGATCCCCTTGTACATTGCCCTAACCGGTGGCGTCCTCGCCCTCTTCATCACCATCGAAGCCCCAACCGCCCCTGATATCGAAGAGTTCGGTGCGGGCAAGGCCGTTGGTATTATTCTCGGCTGCTTCTTCGGCTGTATGGCCGTCGGCTACGCCTTCTTCATCCCCTACTTCCACCGCCGCCTCGTCAAGATGGACTCCCGCATCCGCTTCTACCATCTCCCCCTCGGCCCCCTCCTCTGGATGGAAAACCCCCCCCTCTACCGTCCTTATCAAGGCGAATGGACCATCACAAACCACTACGAAGACGCCTACGGTAACGTCCAAGCTGGCTCCAAAGACAACAACAAACACGCCCCCGAGCACCCAGACGAAAAGAAGCCCAAGGACACCGACATCGAACGCGACCCTGAATCTGTCGCCTCCAGCCCCGAAATCCAGCCTAAGAAACACATCGTCGAACCCGAGGAGCGCTTCCTCGACCCCGTCCGCGACCTCTCCTGGGCTAACCCCCGCAAGTGGTGGGGATACCTCAAGTACGGCCTCCTGCAGGGTGTCACCCGCGATGTCATCACGCACGACTCCGCGCTCCTCCGCGACATCCACTCCCGCGCGAAACGCTACGACGACCGCATCGAACACATGTGGACATACTGCCAAGTTGTCTCGGCCATTATGATGTCCATCGCTCACGGTTCCAACGATGTCGCCAACGCCGTCGGACCCTGGGCTGGTTCGTACAACACTTTCCGCACGGGAGAGGTCAACACCGAGGCCGGTACCCCTGTCTGGTTCCTCGTCATCGCTGGTTTGTTGCTCGGTGCTGGCTTCTGGGTCTATGGATTCCATATCATGAGGGCGCTAGGAAACAAGATCACGCAGATGTCGCCAACGCGTGGGTTCTCGACGGAATTGGGTGCTGCCATTACCGTGCTGCTTGCCTCGAGGTTGGGATTGCCAGTTTCCACGACCCAGTGTTTGACCGGTTCGGCTGTCGGCGTTGCTCTGATGAATTATGATCTTGCCGCCATTAACTGGCGCCAGATTGCGTTTATCTTTTCCGGCTGGGTGTTGACTCTCCCTTGTGCTGGGTTGATTTCTGGCCTGCTTTGCTTGATGGCCTTGAACACGCCTCATTTTTAGGATACTTTCCTTTCTCTTTTTCTTTTCCTTTTTATTCTGTATAGGGTTGGATGAATGGTGCTGTTAGACTATACCCAAAAATAATTTGATGCTACATACTTGCATTCCTGACATTGTCATGGTCGACGAACCTCTTTACGTTAGACACCTAGTTCTTAATACTGCTATTATACCCTTAGATAAGACATTCTCTTCAGCATATCACTGCGCTCTCTTCCTAGTTGTTTCGTCGTTGGTTTCTCCCTTCGACTTCCTAAACAGTATATAGAGCTGTTTAAACCAGCTATTCACTTTTCTCAACACTGGTCAAGCCATTCCAATCAGTGTTACGTTGATTCCCTTCCCCTCCAGATGTGGCTTGTGACGTGTCAAACAGTAAGCAGAGCCATGCGAGGCTATGCACTGCACACCAAGCCTCCTTTTTCAGCCTTGCGCTCATTCGTATTCTTAATAACGTCGACCGTCCCACTCTTTCCCATCATCCACCTGGCCCAGCTAAGCCATCTCCGTCGCCATCATGGCCGAAGCATTTGGCGTTGCGGCCGGTGCTTTCAGCGTCGTCGCACTGGTGGGGCATATCATCCAAAGCATCGAAAAGCTTCGAGCGCTGCGAAGCTTTATCAAAACCATACCTGATGAGTTGCAAGGTTTGATTGATGATATTGAACTTGTCCAGGGCGTTTTGAAAACAACCACGCTGGATATGCTGCAGGTTGCCGATATTCCATCTATAGAGCGGCGATTGAATACCTTCCAAACTGATCTGGAAGGGCTTATATCCAATATCCAAAAATATCAGTCTTCTACTGGTCGACGGATGGGGGCTATTAAATTGTTTATGAAGAAGGAGGAGATTGTTGCCCAGAGGAGGAATTTGGAGAATATCAGGAATACATTAGGGTCACTGCAATGGACATACTGCTGGTTAGTGTAGTCACTTTCAAGGTTTCTTGCTTCTTTTGCAAACTTCTGGTTGGAGCCTTACGAGATATAGTATCGCCCTACGAGAATTAGGTCCGATAATACGCATGCAGAAGCCCGATGGAGGAAAAGGCGACACGGTACCCTACGAAGAGCCGGCCGAGAATAAACAGATATTCAGGCAGTAAGTAGTATCGAACACCATGCATGGGTGTCCATGCTAATCATGATAACCCGACAGTCGACATAAATCAAAGAATGCAGAATCACAAGCCGTAAAAAGAATCACCTGGGAATTACGATTTCGCACACCACTATTTGTTATTGACAAGATCTGGTCTCTACAGGCAAAGCGTTGCTACTCCGGCTGGAACTTCAACTTCCGAACACACAATGTTGTGCCTGGTGATGCACCAATACTCGATGCCTGTTGGGATGGCGACATTGAAGAAATACAGAGACTCTTTTCAGCTGGACTAGCGTCGGCGTATGATTGCGACATGGACGGGGTCAGTGGATTACAAGTAGGTTCTCCAGCATTATATCTAAATACTTGCTAATCGGACACAGTGTGCTGCTTTAAACCATAATCTTGAGGTTTGCCAGTTCCTTCTCGAGAATGGCGCAGATCCAGATCATGCGGACCGTTGGAACAAGTGTGTCTTTCCCATTGATGAATGTTTCTCTGCTGCTCACAAATGGCCAGCACTCCGCTCAATTACTTAAACGACCGCGCACCTGATTTGATCGAGAAGATTCCCCTAGCAATTGAATTATACCGACTTTTGATTAACGCTTCAGTTGACTCAGTGGATCCATTTGAAGACCTCAGAACTGAATACTCGAAATATTGGCTCGATGGATTCCGAGGCCCCTCCGAGGTCCTTGTCATGATGCAGCAGTACACCTTCGCAGACTACACCAGCCTCCCCCTCCAGACACGCTTCAATCGGACAATGGCTCTGAATAGCCTTTGTGCGACCCCCGATATATTGGAAATCGCTATGGGGGGGTCTATCGAGCCCGACTCATATCGCTTGAAAGATGAATATGATGATACTCTTCTCCACAAGTTGGCCGAATGTATGGGATCAGACCTGTCAAAGGATGAAAAGGATGCCACACATAAATGGCGACGACTGCTTCGAGATGCCATCGCTGCATCCGCCGATTTAAATAAACTGATAGAGCCCGATACCTACGGCAGAACACCGCTCGTCTCATTTTTGGATCACTTTATTTGGAACGGGAAAGCAATCAGACGAGCTCAGTATGACTTCAATCCTGCTCTTCGTACCTGGGTATCTGAGTTAAGGTCCGCCGGTGTTGATATGGAGGCCTACGGTGCAAAAGAGAGCGCTTTCGTCGAGGAATTTGGGTTAGGGTATAAAGCATATGTCGGGCCCCTTAGATCCAGGTCAATTATTTACAGATACAAAGATGAAGATTTATTTCTGTTTCATCTTTGGAAGCTTTCATATGGTCCTGAGCCTGAGGACTGGGCGGCCTGGGTAATGAACCCAATTGACGAGCTGGTGGGAGAATTCTGGGAGATGGTGGAAAGGGAGGAAGAAGTTATGCCTGGGACTTGGGTTGAGTGACATGTATTTCAATTTAAAGCGTGATTGCATAGCGTAGAAGGAGCATTTCTTAACCTATATATACCCTTTTGCTAGAATTCCATTCACTATACAATGTGAAGACTCTTTTTGCTATTCATATGTATACTTCCGGAAGCACCTCCAGGTAGGAATTTGGACATTAGTTTGCTCCAATTAGGAAATGTATGCATGGCGTTCAACCATCCAAAAGCAACCTCAACTTCCAGAAGAACTGGGTCAAATAAAAAAGCCCAGTCTGGCCATGCACAACCATCCAAGCTGGCTGTGCAACTTTTGAAGCACTTCCCAGAACCCGATATAGTCATCCTGGTCAGCAAGCCGAAGCAGTGTTTCATGGATGGTGTTGAGGTTAATAGTCAGCTGTTCCAGATTCGGCGTGAGATAGAGATAACTTCCAAATGATCTCGTTTCAATACTCGTGAAGCCTAGTGTCAATCTTTCTATAGCGTTGGGCGGTCTCGTCTCTTTGAGGTGGAGGCCTGATGTGACCACCCCGTGTGGAACAACGAGCTCTTTCAGCTTCGGGAGATATTGGTAATGGTTGTCGACGCCTATGCATTCGTCGCATTTCTCCGTGTGTGTTTCGCCGATAGTAAGGGTGTTTAGATTCTGGGATGCAAGTCGACGAGGGGCTGTGATTCCGTCATCATAGTTCGCCGTTGCATGCCGGAAAAGGCGTCGAATAAACTCGTCGAGCCATCTGTATTGTAAATGGGGGGCGGACTAGATTCGGACAATATGCTGCCACCAGTGCAGTTAGTGTTCTCATATATAGGTCGTAGAACTTGTCTCGATAACTAGTCGGGGACTGGATCTTGTCGGAGCTAGAACAGTCTTCGCCGACTAGCAAAAAGATCTGATATATGAAATGTTCGGAAATCTCTAGCCCTGCATCATCAAGTGCCGTCCGGGGCTAGGAGAGATTTTCTTCAGACAAAGTGGTAAGCTCCTCGTAAACGTCATCGTAGATATGTGGAGCAACCAAGTTTGGGTTCTCGTCTGTCAAAACAAGAAATCGCACATGCTTTGCAATCTCGGGATTATTGTACAGAGTTCGAAGGAAGCCCCAGAGGCCCTTAATCTGGGTTTCTTTACTGTGGAGCCTGTAGTGAGCGTATAGGAATGGCGTGTATGCTCGGTTCCAGTGCCGGTTGACAACGCATAGCTGATGGGGGACATTTCCGAAGAAATTCGGATCTGTTGGCGGGTCGCATTCTACCAGCTGGTAGAGGACCAGTCGAAGTATCTCTATAGGAAGCTGACCAGCAACAGAAGTGGTGACTTGAATGTATGCTTCATTGTAATCAGTGTCTGTGGTTTGGTTCATCTCGCTGGTGGACTCGTAAAGGACTGGGACAAGCAGCTGTACATCAATGAAAGAATTGGCCAGGGGCTCATATTTAAACAGTAACACCCAGTGAGTATAGTGAGTATTCACTATCCTACTCTTAATCACAACTACATTCACATAACCATTCACTCCATCAATCAAATCGTATACCGGAAGAAACTCGCATAATCCCCCCTCTCCCTCTCTGCCAGCCTCTCAGCCTCTGAATACTCCTCGGGGCGTTTATACTCTCGATCCCTCCTCGCATTCTCCCTCCGCAGGTAAATAGTCATGATGGTGCATAGCACCGTACTCATCGTCAGACATCCAATCAGGGTTCCATGCCCAACCCGATAATGCGGTTTATCCTGGGAGCGGTAGATGAAACTGGACAGTACACCACCTAGATTCCCGCATCCAACGTGCATCGCTATGCCGACACTGCGCTTGAAGGAGCCCCCGATGTTGTTCCCATTCCAGGCGACGCCTTGCGGGACATTTGGGTAGATTCCGGTGGCGGCGAAGAAGGTCCCTGCGTATTTGACACCGTTGTTTGAGGAGGAGATTAGCATTATAAAGCCGATTATCCTGCTAAGTCAGTAAATCAAGCCATTTCTTGGGGAGGAAGGAACGTACGCAACGACGTTGAAGAAAATCATCGACAGCCCACGCGAGCCCTGGCGATCTGCAAGAAATCCTCCACCGATACAGAAAACACAGGCAACAACGTATGGAGGGACCGTCATGAGTTGGGCCTTTTCATTCTCGTATCCCAGCGAGGAGACGATAGTCGGAAGGAACAGCGAGAAGGAGTAAAGTGGCGTGTAGATTCCCACGGTGATAAACATATGCACCCAGATCTTCCAGTCCTTCACGGCGTGCCAGAAATACTTCATGTCGTATTCGTCTGCGAGCGAGCTGCGGTCTTCTTCGAGTCGGCGCGCTACTTCGGCTTTTTCGGACGCTGTTAGGAACTTTGCTGTGTCGGGGTAGTCGTTCATTACCACGAAGGCGACAATAGCTGGTTGTATTAGCATTTCACTATCAACTGTATAAGCTGAGACGTACCAACGACAAAGGTAACGAGACCTTCAATAATAAAGATCCAGGCCCAGCCCCCTTTGCCACCGATGCCGTCCATCTCGCCAATACCTCGAGCGAGAAGACCACCGAATGCACCGGCGGCTGTGGCAGCGGAGAAGAATATCGCCATGCGAAGGCCGCATTCATGTCGTTTGTACCACATCGTTATACTGCCCTGTTAGTAACGGTGCCAAACAAGATAGAGAATACATACTAGAAGGTTACACCAGGGAAGAGACCACCCTCGGCAATACCCAACGCCGCTCGCGCACCTAGTAGACCGGCATAGTTATGCACCAGCCCCATGAGAGAGCATACAATGCCCCATGCAAGCATGATTGTAGGGATCCAGAGGGCTGGTCGAGAGCGCTTCATCATGATGTTCGAGGGGATCTCGGCTGCGACGTAGAAGGGGAAGAATATAGCAAGGGCGACCTAATACATTAGTACAGGGCGGTCACTATCTGGTGAACATACATTGTAGTCAAGTCCTGACATGCCCAGGTCATCTTCTAGTCCGGCAAGTCGTGCGTTTCCGATATTGGTGCGGTCCAGGAAGCTCAGTCTGAAAGGTCAGTCAAGATACCTGATAAGGGAAAAGATCATACAAATAGAGGAAGGCCAGCCATGGAATCAAGACAAAATCGATCTTTCTAATCAATTTCTTGGTGGCAGCTGCATCGTAGGAATTGGATCCGCTTTCGATCTCGCCGCTGCTTCCGCTGTCGACAATGACTTTCTTGTCGTCCATTTTGTTCGATTTTGACAGAAGTTATTGAAAGGATATGAAACATTCTCAACTGACGGGGTTCGACTTTTATAAGATCCACAGTCTTCCCCGCCTCCGCAATATCAACTCCGGACCCTACTGTCATACGGTGGATCTATCCAGCTGCACCTATTACAACCAGAGATCTGTCATCATCATCCAGTTATCCAGCCGTCCAGAACTTGGCGAGCTATGAATGGTTATCCTTAAGATTAGGCTCAAGGGAAGAACAGGAATGGCACCCTTGTTACCAAGACTGTGGACAACGGAATGCCTTCCTCCCATCCCCCAATCCCAGCAAATCACCACCACCATTTCTTCCAACCCAAGCCCGCCAAGCTCAAACATCCTCCCAGCGTCGCACGGCGTCCCGGATCCAAGAACCCAAAGCAGCCTGGCTGAACTCTCCTGCGCTGCTCCTAGCCAATTGAAGCCGGCCCGGCCGTTCTAGATACCCTTGGCGCCTGGCACGGCAATCTCGCCTGCCGTGGGGATGACGAGGCCAGGAGGATTACGCTGCAGGTATCGTTATCTCTGCTCAGCTGTGGCTTGCTTCTACGGTGTTGAGTGTGCGAAAGGGGGTATTCCCCCGTGCTGCTTCCTTTGCTCCAGTGGGGACCCCGGACGGAGGGATTTGGATGTGCTTGGCGCCGAGCTGGGCTTATATGGATTGGGCGGTGGTGTCAAGAAGTGTGGTTTTTGCTTTATCGTACCATACTCTGAGATCTGTGTGTTGAAACTGGTGACGGGATCAGATCTAGTTGGAGCGAAGTTACTCCAGTAGGCGGGGCTTGAAGTTGACGAACCGCTGTTGTAAATAGCACAAGAGCCTCTCCACCGCTACCCTCTTCTCGAGCCCATCTTTCTCATTGTCTCTTGGCAAGATGGTGACATCCTTGGCAGATCTGCGTTCTCTGGGGTTCGTGCTCTCTCTTTCCACCGAGAACTACACACGGGCACGGCCGAGAGTATCAACCACGGCCGACAAGTCTGCAACAACGGCCGAGAACTACACTTTATGTATAGAACGGATTCCAGATAAAGACTTCGCTGAAACTGTACCCTTTAATAACCTAGATCAGGATTTACAAATTTACCCGCATTGTTTGGATGTTTTCTGAACGTTTATTAGGCGCGTTCCAAGACTTCCAAGATCTAACCAAAAATGTCACTATATAGACACAAGCATATAATCCGAGACAGTATATACAGGGATAAAAGGGATAATACAAAAAAATGGCGAGTGGTATCATGAAGCACGCCAAGGCAACAGATCAACCCTTTGCCAGCAAAAGGGATAAAACATTCACTCTAGCACATAAAACACATAAAACACTTTTCATCGACATGACGCAATCGAAACACAGGCTTCATACGGGTCCTCGGTGTGCATTAAACGAGGCAAATCCTTGCGAAACTCGTGCATGAACTTGACGCAGTGGCCACCGCGGTACAGCAGGCCACGACAGGACACCTGCAGCGCGTATTGGAATAACTGCGGGTTCTCCGTGGAATTTTTAAACTTCTGCACCCTGTCTTCGACACGGGCGAGATAGTGCACGCAGTTCAGGCACTCCCCGGCCTCGTCTTCCGACATGATGGGGTCGGGTTTGGGCCGCGCGTTCATCAGAGCTGGGTCGGTTAGCGGTGTTGCTGGGCCAGGGGGGGAGCGGGCGTACCATAAATGGAAATTAGGAATATTACAGTGAGTAGGGAGATGGTGAGGGAGGGCAGTTTGAGTCTCATGGTGATGCTGGGGGGATTCAATCCAGACTCAAGACAGTCAGGGAGACGCGCCAGCTGGACTCACCTCCTGCTCTAACCACATCGGGCTAGTGTCTCTTATTAATAGATGGACCGTCTGTATAACCTCACTTTCGACAACTACGGAAATACGCAAATACCCGATAGGCTTATCTGTGGGAAAGTATTGAAAATGTTAAAAATGGAAAGAGGTGTCGGTCGCTCCTTCCGCGTCAGTTCTTCCCATCTATCAACACAACAGCCATCTCCCACTCACTCACTGTCACCCACTCACGATCACCAATTACTCAATTATCCAGCTACTCAGCTTCACCACGCTCTTTAATCATATTTTCATCATTAGTTCTGATAATCCAATCGACATATTTCCTCTGCCGTCTTACCATGTTGAGTACTCTGCAAGCAGAGCCCACGAAGAAGGTGCACTCCGGGTCAGATTCTACACGGGTTTGGCGCCTCACCTCTACAACGAATGGAACGACGAAGTCCAGCCTGTATTATGACCCGACGAATCTCGAAGATCTTGTGGAGGTCATTCGCCAGGTCCTCACTAACAACGGATCTCTCGACGAAGTGATCGAAGGACAGACCAACGAATCCCACAATAACCCAGAAACTGACAACAAAATTGACCCTGAACCTGCTCCTGAAGACAACCCAATAATACCCTCTGCTGTCGACTCTGCGTCCGATCCTCCTGGTGCTGATCTTGGAGACCCTGATGGTAACTCCGCCGACTCTCACTATATCCACAAACTAATTGTATCTAGACGACACCTTGGCCTACGTTCGGGTGCCGCACAGTCTTCTAGGGCTCTCTAGACAGCGTCTATCCCTAGACACAAAACCATTCCAAGTTTACGATGCAAAAGCCGGTCGTATCAAGTCTTCTGTTTTCCATGTGGAGAAGCACAACCCACCGAATTCTGGTATCACGAGCGATGTTCCTGACAGGACAGACCAGTCATCGGCAATTTCACCACGCACTCTAGAAGTATCCCCTCTTCGAAGGACTGCGTTGCTTCCCGATGGTGGCAGTATCCGGCCCACCAAAGACCCCGTCGTTTCCAGTGCGTCCGATTACAGCCGCAAATCGCAGTCACAAGGGTCGTCGCCTCCCACTTCTGTGGCCTCCATGGTCTCTGGTCAGGCAAAACCAGAACCAGGTACAACTCCTGGGTGTAGGGGTTCGAAAAAGAGGAAACAGCGACCAACAAATAAAGCAAAAGACGGCTCGTCCACATCGGCAAAGAAAGTGAAACTTGCGACGACTTTACTGGACCACGATCCAGTGCCCGATATACTCAGCGACAGTATATGGATTCGTCTTGGGTTTAGGAGACGACCCCAGTGTGACTTTATGGAGCCTTCGCCTGTGGCAGAAGCAAATCCGTTCGTCAACCACGAAGCAGTTCGTCATTTAAGAGACTTGTTGGATGGGAAGAGACCACCGTCAGACCTTTATGTTCCAAAGACCTCAGAAGAGAAACCACCAAAAACTATACGGAAGCCCGCGGTAGACAGTGTGCCAAATGGTTTGTCCAATGGCTTGCCAGAAGGCTACCATGAGGGCTTGCCAGTATCAATTCCTGACCAGTCCAACCCGCCGCCGTGGGAGAATGCCTTTTTGCCAGACAAGACAAACCCGCCAAAACCCCCAGCGCCGACAAAGGTATCCTCGTCGTCGAACCAGGACGTGTATGTTGACGCTCCGAGTGTAAAGCCACCGTCGTCATCGCCAGCGTGGGCGATAGAGCCGGATGATTCAGGGAGCAAGAAGGCGTATTTACCACCGGGGGCCTTTGCTCATCCTTTGTCTCCCACTCCGGATTCCGAGGCTAAAAAACATACTGTCCCTTTGTGTTCGAACTTCCTCGACCTTCCGAAAAACAATCTAAGCGTCAGGGGAATTGTGAGCTTAGGGAAGTGTTCGTTATGCGAACGTCCCCTAGATGAACTGCGGTATTCGCGCTGGGAGCAGGATGACGGGCCAGAGCACCAAGAAGACGGCCAGATGAATCGAAATCAAACGCAGACTACGCTGGCCGAGGCGGGAGGTCGAGGCCCGATATTCTGGTCACGACACCACAGATATGGCTATGATGACCCGGTGATCTCCAGCTGTGCAGGGTGTTCAGGCACTTGGCACAGACAATGTACTGAGCGCTATATGAAACTTCAGGGACCAGCTGGCAAGAAACTTGAATGCCCAGCATGTGGCGATCAGTGGCTTTGATTTTGCTGGTGTATGATTCTTTAGTTAGATGTTAGCTTATCGCTGTTACAAGTAGGTACAATTCATAATAGGCATTATTAATTGGCCAGGGTATACTCTCCTAGTAACAATTTAAGTTTATAATCTTCTGTGATCCCTGCACTGTCTCCGTGTCTGCCCCTCCATGCACAGCCTCAGTCTCACTCCTCCTTCAGCCCAGCTTATCCTCACTTCGAAGCAGTGTCAAAATGGCAAACGATCCCATCCTTATTGTCGGTGCAGGCATAATAGGCCTTACCCTCGGCCAAGCCCTGAAAAAGGTTCCCCCAGTTCCATCCAGTCCCATCCAACCCAACTAACCCCCACCGTCAGCGAAATATCCCATTCAAAATCTACGAACGAGACCCCTCCCTCGCAAGCCGCTCCCAAGGCTGGGCCATAACCCTCCACTGGGCCCTGCAATACCTCCCCGCCCTCCTCCCACCGGAGACCCTAAGCGCAATCGAAGACGGCCAGGTTGACCCAGAGGTTGCAAAGAACGACACGGGCAATTTCCTCTTCCTCGACCTCAGCACGGGGGATGTGAAATGGCGTATCCCGCCGAATAAACGGTGGCGGGTGAATCGTGAGAAACTGCGCAGAGCTCTTTCGTTGGGGATCGAGGAGCATGTCGAGTGGGGTGTTAGGGTTGAAGACGTTCACGTCACAAATAAGCTGGGAGCAGAAGGAGAAGGAGAAGCACGTCTTATCTACAGCAGACGCAGTCCAGATACAACTGCCCCTGGAGAACTATGCGGAACTGAACAAAGTCCCCCCGGAAAACTCATAATTGGCACCGAAGGCGCACGCTCCACGATCCGGCAGTTCCTCTGTCCGACGACATACAAGAATACCCGTCTCCCCGTGCGATTCACGGGGGTTATTACATCCTTCACAGCCGAGGAGATTGCACCACTGCGCGCAATGGATCCGCTACTCTTCCAGGGCTGTCATCCGGAAACGGGTGTATATTTGTGGTTTTCCATGCTTGATACACCGACAGAGGATGAGATTAGCAGTGGCAGTGGTAGATACAAAGTGCAACTCGGCATCTCCTGGCATGTTAAATCCCCTAACGATGAAGTCCCGTCGTCAAATGCAGATAGGTTGGCGAATATGAAGCGCCGGGCTGAAGAGTTCGTTCCGTTCCTGTATGACACTATCCAGCGTATACCGGAGGGCACGGAGGTTGTGGAGGTTACCCTGGCAGATTGGGGGTGCCCGGTCTGGGATAATAGGGAGGGTAGGGTTACACTTGCTGGGGATGCGGCGCATGCGATGACTATGTGTATGTCCCCCATCCTTTTTTAAGATCTTAGGTTTGTTTTCTGTGGATGCTAACTGGTATAGATCGCGGGGAGGCGTGCAACCATGGTATTCTCGATGCAGTGCACCTTGTTGAAGCTATTGAGAAGGTCTATGCTGGCAAAAATTCCAAAGATGCAATAGATGAGTACGAAGCTGAAATGCGAGAGCGGGCACAGGCCGCTGTGTTGCTGAGTCGACAGGCTTGTCTGGATGCTCACGATTGGGAATCGCTTAATGAGAATTCGGCGATTTTGAAGAGGAGGGCGCTTAAATAGATATACTGCCTCTTTAACTATCTATCTACAACTGGTGAATAGATATACAATAAATGAAAGTCAAATGCATAAGAAGGGAAGTGAACACAGGAAAGATATAACCAAAGAATGAACGTCGAGACACCAATTAATGTTGCTATCATCGGCGACGACAATAAAACAGAACTAGGAACAGTCTAAAGAAGAGCACCTAGGACGGCAGCAACAACACCAGCACCACCAACTTGGAGACGACCAGCTCCAGAGCTGCCAGTCTCACTCGCCGCAGAGCCAGACCCAGTAGCAGTAACAGTGCCCGTACCCGCAGTACCAGCCTGGCTCATCATCGAGCTACAGGTGCCAGTAGGCTGGGTAGTTGAAGTCGTACTCGCCGACCCACTAAAGTCACAAGCCGACGCAGCGCCCTGCTCGCTGTAATACTTGTTCAGTGCCCAGTTAAGCTGCTGCTTGGGCTGGCACATCCCGTACGCGCCATAGGAGCCCGTGGTGCCGTTCGCAGAGACACCGGTGCACTCAGTCATCCCGCAGACGACGGAGAAGAGGTCTGCGTAGTCGGTGGCCTTGACGGAGGAGTCGACCACGCAGGCGTTTGCGGCGTCCATGCAGCTGCACAGGTCTGTGTTTGGGGTTGGAGGGAGCGGGGAGGCGGTTGCAAGCCAGGTTCCGGAACTCACAGGGGGACAGGATTGTAGGGCTGTGTTTGTTGGTGTGTATGAGGCCTTGTTTGTTCCGGTTGCTGAGACAGCGTTGATCTGGCTGGAGTAGTAGCTGTAGTCGGCGAGCTTGGAGACGCTGGTGCTGTCGACGACGGAGACGAGACCTATCTCGTTAGCATATCATCATAAACAGTGTAGAGAGAGAGTACCATAGTCATTCGCCTCCTGGAAGTACATATAAACAATACCCCCAGACCAGACATCATTCATCTGAGTACCAAACAACGCATCAATCTCGGTGAACTTCCTGGGCGTAACATCATTGCATCCATACTCCGCAAAGAAGACAGGAACCGAATAATCCTGAAACTCCTCTGTGCGATCCTTATAACCACTCGCCGAGTAACTACTATCCCCACACCAGGAATAGATGTTATACCCCCAGAAATCAATCCCATCCTCTTCATCACCACAGTTAAAGTAATCCGCCATGGCCTCGCGGATGCTCTTATCGTCGTTCGTCGCATAGCCCACACCCAGACCAGAGCGGTAGTTCTTACTCTTGATATAAGCCTTCATGTCCCGCACTGCAGCCTTAACAAAGGCACTCGCGTCCGTCGTCGCAACCGTGTTCGACACTTCATTGCCCGCAAAGAACCCCAGCGTGTTCGTATACCCGGCCATCTCATCAATGACGCTCGTGTACCGCGTATAAAGCGCCGTTTCCCAACGCGGATCATTGCGGTTGATGCTGTCCGATGGGTCCGAGAGATCGGCGATCACGTAGATCCCTGCGTCGGCGAGCAGCGACATGCACTCCTTGTGGTCGGCTGTTGGGTCGATGGCGTACACGCGGATGGTGTTGGTGTTTAGGTCTTGCAGGATGGGCACGTCGCGCTTGCACGCGGTTGAGTCGGACAGCGGGTCTTTGTAGTCTGTGTCTGAGCTGGACGACGTGCTGTTTGCCGAGTAGTCCTCTGCTAGGGTTAGTGCTGTATATCGAGTGGGTTGGGTTGATTGTGGGCGTACGTTGGTATGCGACGCCGCGGATGTAGCTGGTCTCTGTTAGTAGTGATCTAGCATGTCAGGTTGATGGGATTACAATTGAGTGTTGTTGCTGGAGTAGAAAAATTTAGAGCCCTACAGGCATCAGTATAGACCTTCATAGAGTATCCGTCATCAGTACCTTGATAACAATAGGGTCGACATCGGCCACAGCCTGGCCAACAAGGCCCGCGGCAGCAGCAGCGAGCGCGAGCTTCATGTTGTTATTTCTAACGAGCGACAGTGTTTAGACTAATTAAGCATCTCTCTAGCAAATCCAGGCAGGCAGAAAATACACATATATACCGTATAATATAAAGCGCCGCTGACGCGTCCCGACCACATGCCACAACGGCAATTAAAACCGAGTGGGCCAATTCAGCAATCTCCGAGGACTCTATTTCTGGATCATATCATGTAAAAGACAGTATTAGAACTGGAGTGGACTGGTCTGGAGTCTGGAACTAAGACTAGGACTAGGACTAGGGTGGATTAAACTAAGCCACCCGTAAAACCGAGCGATATAACGCGCCAAACAGAAAGCAGAAGCTGAGGGAAAGGACAGTCTAGTGGAACCGCAAAATAAATAGCATGTAGGTAAATCGGAGTTTAAGACGGCTCCACAGCTTTTTATCAAATTCAAAACCTTCAGTTATCATTCATTTCGGAAATCATGCGAGACGCTGGGACGATACGCTGGGGCCGTCGTGCGTTGATGGCGGCCTCGAAGCCGCGGATGGTGTCCAGGGGACGCTCCAGTCGGGGACGAGTTGGGTTCGACCGGTCTGGGTCGCCTTATTCAGTCCGTCAGCATGGATCAGGAACATCGTGGAGGGAAGCACATACTTATCACCTTGCCTTGTCGGTCGAGGTGCTGAATACCGCCGAGCGACACGGACGGGGCTGTCGGCGGTTAGGAGTTATTCCACTGTTTCAGAGACCACTCAGGGGACATACCGAGCTCGTCGGACTTTCCGGAAATCGAGTTCGGGGAAGTCTTTGTGTTGTCGCTCTGGCTGGACCCAGACGACGCTAGAGAAGGCGGCATTTTGTCGGTGGACTGTAATCTGTCACAGCAGGTGTCTTCTCTGTTGTCTCTTGTCTGAAATCTGGACGGCCATCGCAACGAGCATAAGCCAGCAGGATATAAGTCCGGCGCTCACGACCACCTTCTGATCGCGACATGGCAGGCCGTCTGCATCGGGAGCGATCCGTGCGTCTGACGCGGCCGGAACAGGCACAAGCAGTGTCCGTTGGTTCGTTTCGGCCGGCGAGCGCCAAGCTTCGACTAATGCAGCGACAAGAGGCTTAGCCGGCGGTTTGTGCCCAATGACGAATATCATCTGGGTCACCGCCGCGCAAGCCATTATGACCGAGTCAGAACCAAATGCAACCATTATGGCTAGTCTAGGCAGCCATATTCAACATGGATCGGCAGTCGGCGTTGTCGCACCGGTGATTGTTGGCCATCCGGATTGGGGGGTCGGACGCACACGGACGAATACGCGGCTGGAATGTGCAGGTGGCAGGTTGACAGCACCGGAAATGGAAATTGCCACAACAAGGAGATACCAGAGAGTGAGACTTAACATCATTTTGACACAAATGTCACCACAATTGTGCCCTGTTGCCCCGACCGTTGTGGATGGTGGCGTGTTGCGATGATGTTGGGGCATCCCCACCCGTCAGGAAATCATTACCGGGCAGTCAACCTATTGACATTCACCTGTTTGCTTGTTCGAAATCGCAAGCGTCCCCATCGACATCGAAATACGATCCAGCCAGTCCAGCGGCCGATCGTCTCCTGCGAATGGGCCTTCGATTGTGGCGTTTGGTACCGGAATGCGGCCCCAAGCACCTCCGTCTTCGCTGCGACCGGCAACGCCAATGCGCTTCTTATCTGCCTCCAGCAACACGACAAGCTGGTCAAGCAGCGCGACACCAGCACTCAACCCTTGAAGACACCGGCTGACGACAGCCCGCACGTGCGCAACCTCCCGTCGTCCACCGGGGTCACTCTTCTTCTCCTCCATCTCACTCGCCTCGTGCTCCCCAGACGCCGACGCAAGCTGGTGCTGTAGGTTTCGCTGAATCTCGCGGCTCCTCTGGATCCGCTCAACAAGCTCCTCTCTCGACACATCACCGGCGCCTTTTTTGCCCTCAATGATAGCCGTGGCATCTGCCCAAAACCCCGGCCCCAGGCTTATCTCATTAAACACCAAATCCAGAACCCGTCCAATCCAACTCCCCTTCCCAGCCCGAAACTCAAGTGCACTCGCCTCCTCATTCGCCTCGCGCCAGTCATCTCCACCAAGGAACGAGGGCTGTCGACGCACAAACGCATCGGCCAGCAAAAACGACCGGATAGTCACCAACATCGTCCTCGCAAACCCAGCTGCATGGGCCCTCGCACCCCGCAGCTTCACCAATCCGCCAATGCCCCCACTATGAACGAGCCACGAGTGTGGTGTCAGCGGATCCAGCATCTCGAACACGCCGAGCATAACTGCTGTTGCTAGCGTAACATCCGCTGTCCTCGTTTTCTGGTTCGCAACTAAGCGCGCCAGAGAGCGCAGTGCGCCGCCGTATGCGTAGCGGCTGTGGTCGATTATGGACGGGTCCCCGTGTTTCACGCCTAGGTACCACAGGTTCAGCACGCGCATTGCGCACTCGACCGGCTCAGTTTGCGCGAGCTGGTGGTGGCGGATGAACTCGAGCCAGTTTGGGTCGAGGCGGGGTGCGAAGTGGGTGAAGGTTAGCGGGAAGGTAGTCATGATCACGTATTCGAAGACTTCTTTGGCTTGTAGGTCGAGCGCTTTGCGGGTGAGATTGGGCGCGAGCGATGAGTCGATTGGTATGCTTGCGCGGGAGCGGGCTCGGACCAGGGAGGTAGAGGACGAGGACGAACTGGAGGACGGCTCTGCTTTATCGGGGTTTACAAATGCTCGCGCGTCGATGAAGTCGCTCGTACTGGGGGTTCGGTTGTAGAACTTCAGGACCCTGCGGTAGCCCGGGCAGCGGACCCCGCGTGTTTGACAGCGGACGCATTCTGGGTGGGTGCGATCACACTAACTGGTCAGTACGGACGAGAATTTCTTCGACAGCCGGGGACGAGAGAGTCAGGGCGAGAAAGGAGGAGTTGAAGAGCTCACTTTGACGCGACGCTGGAGACACTCGCGACAGCTGCTGCTGCGCGGGATGCCAACCATCGGGTGTGGAACCGCTGGACAGGATGGAGTCGTGAAGGTACGTAACAAGTAACAACAGGTCCCAAAAGTCCGGGGAATTGAGTCAGGGATGAACCATGGCGTGAGACCCCGCTGGACAGGAGCGAGGGGTGGAAGAAGCCAGAGTCAGCCTCTGAACACGAGGCCGCTGATCGACTCGCCAAGCCCGCCTCGTCCAACAGGCATCAACTTCAGCTTGGACGTAGTATACACCATGCTGGTAGGGTGTGTTTCTAGAGTAGAGGGGTAATGATGTAACCTGTGCACTCCTTGCAGCGGCCATCCAAGCACAGTGGACGAGGAAAGTGCTCAGTATGCTACACGAGTCATAACTCGTTCCTCACGCCAGCGGCCATTTTTCCTTTTTCCTTCGTCCTTTTTTTTTTCTTTTGCAGAGAGCGCCCGAGGGTCCTTCTCGAACAGGAAAGAGCTTAAGCGCCCGGCGATCAGACGGTCAGTCAGGCCAGCGTCGTTCGCCGTTCGCTGTTCGCTGTCAGAGCACTGCTTCTCCGCGTATCGAACATTCGAATCACAATCCCCGCCGAGTTCCCGTCTTAATTAGGCTAGCTAAGGATACGTCAAGCGCTGTCGAGCCGAGGATGGGAGTGGTACTTTGGCAGCATCCGAAACGGTCGTGGTGCATTAGTCCAGCTCGCGGCGGTCGCGGCAATCAAGATGACACCAGTAACTAATCTAGATTTATCCAGAGTTCAGAGTTAGCTGTGTGATAGAAGAGTTTCGCAGAGTCTCAGGGAAAAGGTACCGAAGTTTATCAAGTGGTCGAAGTACTTCTGTTGGGTCTCTGGGTCAATCTCCCGCGCGATCGTCGCAGTGCATTCCACGTTGATTGCGGAGGCGTCGGCGATAATTCTGGATGTTTCGAGGGTCAGGGATCGCATGAGCATGCGGAGAGCAGAGAGATGTGACGAGTCACTCCGGCTCGACTGGAATTTGAATGCACGAATTTGTTGCTCTCAGTTGTAAGGAGGAGAGTTGCACAACGGGTGACGGTCGATCAGTTGACTGACAGGTGGGCTCTGCTGCAGATTCTCCATCTTCTCAACACTTAATCCAGCAATAACGCTCACCATCCAAAACGGCGCAGTCAACGTGCATTCGGGGACCAACTCGAATGGACTAGACTCTGTCCCTAACGGCCGGCCTGCATGGACTGATACCGGGACTTAAGTCTTTGTTCTTCTTCCCTGCTCTCTTCTCCTCCCCACACCCTTTCATCAACACCACGGCATTGATTGTCTTCTCTAAACTCTCATTGTTTATCGCTGTTTGCTCATCAGATCCAAATGGGGGACCAACACGTCGAACCTGATACTCAGCACATTGAGCCTGATGTGCGTTCACCTATCGCGTGGCGCTTCCCTCGCTAACACAACACAGACCTTCAGCGACAAAGATTCCAGCTACCAGGGATCGTGAGTGCTGCAGTCCATCGGCTGACCATTGCTGACTCTCGCAGGTTGGGCGATGCCAGTTACACAACCAGTATCACCTCGAGTGCGATGAACTACACGTTTGTCTTCCCCTTCTCTTGCCACTAACGGTGCTGACGGCTCCAGTTATGAGGTACTTTTGCACGATTGACCACCTAAACATTCGCTAAATCCTCCAGAACGGCCGCCGATACCATTCATACCATGAGGGAGAATACGTCCTGGTATGCACCTTGTCGCCTAGCCAAATACCCGACTGACAGACCAGCCCAACGATGAACAAGAACAAGACCGACTTGACCTGGTCAGTGTGCCATCGATTACCGTGAGCGAAATTAACAACAGCAGAGCCACCACATCTATCGCGTGCTATTGAAAGGCGAACTCACCCGTGCACCCATCAAGAACCCCTCGCGCGTGCTGGATATCGGAACAGGAACGGGAATCTGGGCGATTGACTTTGCAGAGTGAGACCTTGTTGCCATTGGGAAGTCCTTGCTAACACGCTGTAGTGAGCACCCCGCGTCAGAAGTTATCGGAAATGACCTCAGCCCTATCCAGCCCTCGTGGTACGCTTGACAATTCTGCAATATAATGCATACTGACAACATGTACAGGATACCCCCCAATTGCCGTTTCGAGGTCGACGACTTCGAGCAAGTCTGGTCCTACAGCCAACCCTTTGATTTCATCCACGGCCGCGAGCTCGAAGGCTTCATCCGCGACCACGACCACGTATTCCGCGAGGCCTTTCGCAACCTGAAGCCAGGAGGCTACTTTGAGATTTGCTCTATGGCCGTCAACGTATTCTCCGACGACGGCACACACCTCAACGCTCCAAACCTGATGGAGGGCGTCAAGAACATCCACCTGGCTTCGGAGAAGTTCGGCAAGGACATGAATACGGCATCTACGTGGAAGGGACGGTTGGAGCGGGCAGGATTCGCCAATGTCGTGGCCGAGAATTACAAGGTATTACACACTGACCCATGAGCCACGATGCATACGTTAACAAGACAACCATAGCTCCCGCAAAGCCCCTGGGCCAAGGACCCCAAAATGAAAGAACTCGGTCGCTACCACCAAGTCAATGTATTCGAGGCGCTCCAGCCATACTGCTCCGCACTGTTCACTCGAGTTCTCGGCTGGGAGCACGCCGAGGTAGAGAAGCTGGTTGCAGGTATGCGCAAAGAGCTGAAGGACTTGTCGATCCACCCGTACACCAATGTAAGTATTGTTTATGGGCAGAAGCCGTTGGATACGACAGCCTGATGGTGGTTGCAATCAGTGACTAGTGGGATGAAATTTAAGCGATTTCAGAAATACCAGTTATTCATAGCTTAGCAGTAATGATAGATGCGGCGTTGTTTGTTATCATCTTGCAAGGTGGCATCCACCTAGTGACAACAATATACCTAGTACAAGTCACAAGTACAAGGAAAGAGGACGTGTCTCGTGACCCAGTACCTCTGTTTCATTTTGCTTTATTTCTGTTAAATCTCCTTCGCTTTTTGGTCTACATTCCCAATGAGATCCTTAACTGTAATCCGTTCTCCTTACTGAGAGCAGTCGTGTCTATTAGAACATGATGTCAAATTTTCCAGCGTCTTTCATCAATTGGCAAGGTGGCCGAGCGGTCTAAGGCGCGCGGTTAAGGCTTCCTAACTCGGATCCCCTCTCTTGATCTCATCAAGTTTCCGCGTCATTAATTTGGCGTGGGTTCGAATCCCACCCTTGTCATTCTTTTTTTAGTTTTTCTTGTTATTTTTCATAATTCGAGTTGATGGGCTTGTGGTATTTTTTGATCAGTTCTGGTTGTTTGTATTTTCAACGTTTATTTATTTCTCTTATTTCAATATGTATTTGGACAGTTAGACTGTTTTGCGGGGTTTTGTTCTTGTTCGATTGACGCGTGAATATATATATATTTATAACTCGAACTACTCTTAAATAGCTCCACAGCATACTCTCTCCCTCCCATTATTAGCATATCGAAGTGGCAGCATGTTATCATTCGACATTACAAAACCCCTCGAGGTTTCGGGCTGCCTTTCCACTGCATTATATGCAATTTAGCAGATATCTCCATTCTTCGACGTATCCCATGGCTTAGGGCTGATGTCCGCTCCTCGCTTACTCTGACGCCGTATCAAGCGTCGAATAGAATCTTTGATTCTCGATGATACATCGACGCAGACCTCGTATTCAGATGTCTAATCCCTGCAACAGATGCAGCTGCGTGCTTGAGTGCGTGTGCTGCGCTGTCAAACCTGTTTTGTACCCGGGGTAATGCCCTGGCAATGCAAGGGTGATCGAGGCAGCCGTTCAGGTCTCTGCATCGTCTCAACAGTCACGCCGAGCAAGGTCTTGGTTCCTCGTATTCTTGATGATCCTGCTCCACCCTCCGAGAATTTATTGTTGCTCGTAATTCATTTCATCATGTTGATGTTGCCAGCCAACCACGAGGAACTGCAAGGCATCTCAACCTCAAACGAGATGACTGATATCACCCTGACTCGTCGAAGAGATCCAATCTTGGAGCTGAGAGATGTGATTGCAAGATGCAAACCCCGAGTGGACTGGCGGTGAATCAGAATGCCATCTCATATGCAGTGGAACAAACAGTGATCCACACATGTGCATGATCAGATTCAGCATCTCCCCGAGCTTTCCGGCCCCTCCACCTGTTCCCTGCTTCAATTTTTGTTCCATGAATCCCCCCTCGGAAAGTTAATTTGCAAATGAAACAATCTTCGCCATATTCATACTAATAATCGCCCTGAAAGAAAGAGTGCAGAAGCATGGCAATTATCCGCCCAAGACACACCGTCGAGGCACCCGCAACAAACCTCCTCTCGTATATATTCGACTCACCATACAAGAACGAAGATGAAGGCGCGTGGCCGGATTCAGAACCTCTCCTGGTCCCTGCATCATCAAAGCAAGAAACTGGCAGAATCTCAGGATACACAATAACCCAGCTCGCGTCCCTGACCAAACGCATTGGCAACGGCCTGCACCAGCTCGAAACATCAGGGAAACGCGCAATGGTCTACGGCGATGCGAATTTCCATTTCCCGCTTGCTGTATTAGGCGTTATTGCCTCCGGCGCAGCATGCAATGTCCTCCCGCCCTGTCCGGTGTATTATCTGGTTGAGCGGTTGCGGCAGTTAGAATGCGACACCGTCCTTTTCGCACCGGGGGATATTGACACTGTCTACGCGGCAGCAAAAGAACTCGGAATTCCGACAGAGAGACTGTTCGTCGTCGACGAAGCACTTACCGGAAATGGGAACTATGGCATTGATCGCGTCAGACACTGGAGCTATCTCCTCGATACACCGGGAGGAGATACATACAAATGGCCCAATCTCTCACCCAGCGAGTCAAAATCAACCACAGCCCTGCTGCTGTTTACATCTGGGTACACCCCCCACCCTAAGCCCCAGTCTCTGAAAGTTTATCTGAAACTGTTAATACTGATAGGCCAGGCTGTAGAACAACAGGCGCCTCCAAACTCGCCGAGCGCTCGCACTACGCTCTCATCGGCAACATCCTCGCGACGCTTCACCACTACACGCTCCGCCCACGCCTGCGCGAGATAATCTTCTGCAACTATAAATTCTGCGGTATGGGCTTCCTCACCCTCGGGTTGCTGATTCCGCTGAAGGCGCGGTACAAGTGCGTCTTCCCCTTTCCTCTGGAGCCTGGTGCGGGTGCGCAGAGCTTCGTTGAGTCGATTAAACGGTGGAAACCGAGCTGGGTCATGGCGCCGAAGCATCTCATGCGGGAGACTTTGGCGATGCAGGACGTCACTAGGGAGGATCTGGCGAGTGTACATCATGTTCTTACCGGCGGGGCGATTATCCCTTGGGAGCTTGTGGCTGAATGGCAGGGAAGGTTTGGAAGCCAGGTGCAGAGTACATATGGGATGACGGAGTATGTGAAACCTAGTCTTGTGATTGACTTTGTGAGATTCTAATATACAGAACAGAGCTGGTTTCTACACCATCCCTGATCCGACGATGCCAGTTGAGGACGCCACGACGGGGGTTTTGTTACCAAGCGTGGAAGCCAAGATCGTTGACGAGGAGGGTAATGTACTGCCCCGGAATGAGAAAGGGAATGTTTACACCCGGACTCCGTTTGTCATGGAGGGGTACCTTAATGATCCAGTGAATACGGCGCAGACCATCATGGAGGATGGATGGGTTAGGACCGGGGATATTGGGTGGGCTGACGAGGAGGGAAGATTCTATATTGTTGGCCGGCGGAAGGCATGTCTCATAATTGAGTGTAGCCTTGTGCGATATAATACTGACAGGACTAGGACCTCTTCAAAATCAAAGGCAACAATGTCACCGCAGCCGAGATTGAGACGGCGATATTGCGGAATCAAGAGATTAAGGATGTGGCTGTTATCCCCGTCGTTCTGTAAGACAGACTCTTCTCTACCCGGCCCAGCAACTAATATAAACGTTTCATCAAGACCCGGAGACGAAGAACCAGCTCCACGGGGCTACATTGTCAAGAAAGAGCATTCAAAATTAACAGCAGACGAACTAATATTATGGATGCAGCGGGAACTGCCTCCACGCATGCAACTAGTCGCAGGGGCTGCATTCATTGATACGATTCCCATCTCCAGCGTGAGTTGCAATGCTTCCTCAGATGGAATGCTACTGACAGCTGCTTAGGTCGGGAATAGCAAGGTTGACCGCCAGAAACTGTGTGATCTTGCAGCGAGCGAGATGCAGAATTGAGTTAAGCGTTGGGATATGGGCAAATACCGGCAGGGCAATAATCTACTGTGTACGGCCTTGCCTGAGCCAGGGGTTAGCCGAATATCCATTCGTCCGGACGAAGTGGTCATCCTGGGATGGCATCGAGTCACCGACCCCTTGTCCCTGCTGGCACCCCTGGGATGAAGTAGTCTAAGTCTTGTTAGACTCAGCGGAGGCGAGTCGACCGCACAGTTCTCTCCACAACTGTCAGGTTGTATTGACGGTTCTGGATCGACGTCGACTCGGATACATCCGCGGCATAATGGTCGAGCGTATCCAGATTGAAGGGCATACGTCGCCTATATAAGTATCCTGTGATGCTTCACCGAACCCTAGGCTGCTCAGCAACCAACATAACAATTATCAAGAATAAACAGGCACAAACAACCAACTCCTACCGAAGAAACCGAGGCAGTCACCGCTAGACTGCGAGGCTGCTAGTGGTCCCAGTAATAGTGGAGAAATAGACAGGGCTGTTTCAGCCAAATTGAAGGATTCCGCTAATATCCACTGTGGGGAGAAAATTCGGCACTTTGCCTTCACATGCACAAATATCGGAGACCAAGGAATAAAGGATTTAGAGTTACTTGAATCGGTCTCAATGGATTGGTCTCGTCGCTATCGTGGTGTTGACTGCAGTAACGACAGTAGATTGCGTGTGGATACAGCATATACAAGTCAAAGACAAAGTCAACCTCAAAGTCAAAGTAAAGTAGACTCATGAAACGTATTATATTAGATTAGATTGATTATACGTGCCCCCTCCCATTCGGCGACCAGGCATCCGACCTGGTCTGCGTCACCTCAAATGTCCGATGAATCCCCCCCATCCCCTGCTCAGCACTCGACCTCCCTGCCCCTATTAGCGAATGCGTCCTACTCTGCCCCCTCTGCTGCTGCTGATGCTGCTGCTCCGACGTGAGCCTCTCCTCGCTGCTATTATCGCTATCCCCGCGCCACCGCGTTCCCAAACCCGTATCCACATCGCCGTCTTCATCCGAATCCCGCCTCGTCTGGATAGTCGTCACCGTCGTCGCCAGCTTATCCGGGCGCAGACGATCAGCGCCCGCATCATCCAGCGAGCCCAGCGGGAACGGCCGCTCGTGGTTCGAGATTCCTAGCCCGCCGGGTCGTCGGGACCCAGAGCGTGCAGAGCGCCCGGGGAAGGGAGACTGGTTGTAGCTGGGGTCGTTTGTAGAGCCCATCCAGTGTCTGAGCAGAGGGCGTAGGGTTGCGAGACTTCCGGCTGTGATACCGAGGCCGGCTTCGATGTTGGACCAGATGGCGATTTCGACGGTTGCGTCTGCACTTGTTAGCTTTACGATATCAAATGGTTACAGTAAACGTACAGAGGAAATCAGGGTCGCGGAATGTTTTCACGAATGGAATACGGACGATGACGGCGGAGGAGGCACTATAAAATTAGTTAAACAAAATACCAGGGAGAAGAGAAGAGAGACATACATGCAGGCCATGCCCAGGATACCAACAACAGCAAATTTGGTATTCTTGCGCATATGCAGCTTGCGCACGATGAAGATGGGCAGAATGCCAACCGTAAAGTCCGTCAGCGCCGCAATGGCACTGTAGACGTAGGTCATTGTAATGACAATCTCAATGCTGATGCAGGTGCCCTTGATATTCGGGTCCATGGCAGTGCGCGTCCAGAAGTACTCGAGCGGCTTGCACTGCAGCAGCATGATGAACATAAAGAGCAGGCCGGTCAGCACGGTGAGGGCCATCACGGTCGAGAGGATCCAGATATGAAGGCGCTTGACGGTGATGCGCATCAGGAAGATGCAGACGGAGATTTTGCATCCGATAGAGGCGAAGCAGTAGGCGATTTCACACAGCCACCAGTACTGGATTCATTAGTTTATTGTGAGATATAGATTGATACAGATTCAAGTACCTCCATCGCTGTTACGCGCTGATGGGCCGTGAGCGCGGCGAATCTGTGCCCTGTCCCGTACCGGGCGCCCCCGATCATGCACCCAGAAAACATCAGATAGCATATCTAGATAGAGATATTAGCATCCGGATGTTCCGGTTTTAACAGAGCTAAGCCTACCATTGCAATGACCATCGTTGCATCATCCCACCCAAAGGCCTTGATGAGGAAGCCCCGAACATAAATACGCAGCAGGACAGCCACGCAGGCGATAGACATAAAGACAGACGCGACCGCCGTGACAGCCGTCGCCCGACGGGCACCATCGCTATCGTCCATTCTGTCGACAGCGGGAGTTCATGTCATGACAGGACGAAGACCCCGGGAGGCGGCGGATGGATCCTATATAACGGCGTGCAAACCGCAACGGCGTTAAGTGTCAAATCTTAAATGCCCAGAAGCAGCGCTCCGAGGAAAATAGCAAAACCTAATAGCAGATGAACCACTCGATAGCCCTGGCAGTGTTGCCGGATGCAGTTTAAAGCGAGAGAAAGCGGTGGTGATCGCGGTAATGACACGGCACAGTCACCACAGTGGCTGCCCCAGAAGCAGGTTTCTTCGGGGATTATTATTGGCAACAGACGCTGATAGACTCGTGCTGCCCCAGATGTTCCATTCTTCAGGCAAATGTCCTGTGGATCGCACCGGTCGTTGCCAGCCCTGATTAGCCTGCGCCGGTCCACTTGGTGCTCGCGGCTCGTACTCCCAGTTCCCACTGCACAAGAACAAGATTGGACGCACAGGGACTCTCTGGACTCCGCTCCGGCTGCTGGCGAGCAGCAAAGTGCCGAATTTGACATTTCGATGGCGAAGATCCAGGGAGTTTGTTGCCCAATCTGCTCCCAAGATCTGCGAGTGCTATCTGATCTCGATCGTTGGAGAAGCAGTTTTCGAGCTTCGCATCGGTATTCGTCTGGTTTGAGATCTTGTATTCCTGTAGCTGGAGCTGTTTCATCTCTTTCGAACCACGGTTGAGTGAAATGGCCGCCACCGTGCAGCCGGAAGCCCATCCCTGACAGGGTTCTCGACCGAGCATGCCAGCGGCCAGCCAGTACACTAGGCAGCGTTGGGAAAGTGAAGGCTCGCTGCTCCACTCTCTGTCAGCGGAAAACCAGGTTATTTAACCCTGTCTGGCGGATCACCGTAGACGCGGGACAGGCCTGCATACTCTGGACCCAGCGGACAGGCAGGACGGTGGACTCCCACGTGAGATCCTGCACGATTGTTGGCTGGAAGCTTGAGGCCTTCCACAAATATCTTCTTGGGAATCCACAGAGGCTCCGAGGAGATGGTTGGGAGAGCAGAGGGGAGAAGAGAAAAAACGAGTCAGCACAGATGCCATTACTAACCCCTGTCCACTCCTCGCGTGGAGTCCACAGCAGTTCGCCTTTCAAACATCGAACTAGTCGTGTGCGGTCTTCGAACCTTTGCTCATTCCAGCTCGCCGTCTTCAAGCCCAAATTCTGGTACGTGGCTTGCCTCGGTCACTAAGATTTGCTGGTCAGTTGTCAGCAAAGGTATTCCGGCTCATCTTCGGCAAGACACTATTGCCACGATTGTCGCGATTATCATGATTACCAGAGATCGACACTTCTCCAAACTGGAAATGTGTTCCGGGTGGCCCTAATGCCAATTCTAGCATGAATAGTTCGTTGCTTGCGCGGCTCCTGCCCGACCCGATGCCTGAAGGCCAGAGGCTGATCAGTGAGTACGATGCGTCTAGCAGGAGCAGCGAATCCTGAATGACAATTGGAGCTCACAGATCGATTGCCCTTTTGAACTCGGCTCGTGTATAGTTAACGCGTTAATAGACAAGAGTTCGTCTGGAGAACGCCTCAACGAAGCCTTCTTTGACCTTCCACGATCATATCATGCACTTGGCTTCGCAGAATATCTGGAAATTGCAAACTCCCCGCTCCATCCAGATCTCAAGGGGCAACACGAGAATCCACTCGGTGTACGTCCGAGAGTGATCCATATTATATCTCCGAAGTCGCCTGAGCCATGGAACATTCATCTGTATACTTTGCTGGCTTTTACTTGGCAGGATCCGATCCCATTCCCCTCGGTCCTAGAGAAGATGGAATGAGGTCGATCTGGCCCGGGGAGGAGATCTACGGTGGAGATGAAGGGGAAAGCTACTTCAGAATACGAGGTGGGCCGAAGGGAACAAATTTTGCAGGACTTTCTCGA
Source organism: Aspergillus versicolor CBS 583.65 (assembly GCF_001890125.1). Lineage (NCBI taxonomy): Eukaryota > Fungi > Ascomycota > Eurotiomycetes > Eurotiales > Aspergillaceae > Aspergillus > Aspergillus versicolor. Next base: position 593,133 of record NW_024467538.1, read on the forward strand.
CGTCTCCGTGATCCGTGCTGATCCGATTCAACGAAACTGCTTGTCTAAATGGGTTAAATAGGGATGAACGGCTCTGGATCGGCACAGGGGTCACAGAACGGGGAAGTGCTCGAGAGTGTTGGGCCTGGCTTCTATACGCAGCTATAGACTCTGCAGAAATAACTGCCGAGTTTGAGATTGGCAATATTGATAAACTGAGAACTAGCTAGGAGAGCTAAGTTCAAGTAACTACTCAGACGGGCGTAGCACTCCGATAATTATATCCACCATGAATGGAGATAATCAGAAGCAGTATACTATCATTTCGCATGCTTACGAATATAGTAACGTGTTACAGGCACGGACTTGTACAGGAAACGATAAACCGACCTCACTGAACGGCGGTACCGGCTCCCTATCAAAATAGCCTGTCAAATCCGTTGGATCGCTGTCCCGTTGCTGAAGGGGAATCTGGCCGTCTGGAAACCCTGATATCATTTTTTTCCACTTGAGATCCTCGACATCCAGTCCAGCCCCAAGATCCATCCACGTTGTGACCAGAAACGCCCTCCCGTGGACGCCACAATCACGGAGGCTGAATTGATACTCGGCATCGCAGTCTGGACAGCTCAGGTGCTCGGATGTGTGATCGATACCATGACTGAAGCCCCAGCCTTCAGTGGTCGTAGTGGTATCTCCACCTTCAGGAGCGTCACCCACACTAGTATGCTTACAAACTTCCCTTTAATAGACAATTCCCTCGAACGCATTACTACACCAAAGATATAGACCTACATATCTACCGAAAACAGCGCCGGATCAAGCGCAAACGACTCCTGCTGGCGCTCGTACTCGGCCTCACAAACCGTACAATCAGGCCCCCAATTAACAACCCCGTCACGCATACCCGCCGAACGACTCGCACTGGCACTGCGACTCGCACTCTCCAGCCGTTCAGCACTCTGCCGACTCGATGGCCCCGGAGCCACCGTCACCGACTGAGCCCAAGGATATACATCTCCCGAACTAAACGCCGAAGGCGCATTCCCTGCCAAATCAGCGGGATCAGGGATGCCGGAGAGATCGAGGCCCTTTGCGCGGCCGATGCGGCGGATGAAGCTCTCGCTTATTTGGAAAGCGCGGTGGGAGGAGGGGTCGTTCTTTGCGAGAGTATGTAGCCAGCGGAGTGCCTTTTTGGATGCCGCGAGGATGATCTCTGGTGTTTGATTCTCGGAGACTGTGATTGTGGGGCTTTTACCGTCTTGTCCGGCTTGGTTGGCTTCGCCATCACCGTGGGCTTTTAGGAATGGGACGGGTCCGATGGAGAGTTGGATGAGGAGGACGGTTAGGGCTTGCATGAGGAAGTGGAGGATGCACCACCAGGGGGTTGTTTGGAGAAGCCATTCTGTGCTTGGGGCTTTTGGGAGGATGGAAATGAGGGAGAGGGCGGACTGGACGCAGGTTCTTGCGGTGTCGTTGCCGAAGCGGGAGCGTGTGAAGTGGATGTTTGTGCCGTCGTTCATGTCTGGGCGTGTGAGGCAGGGCCTGCTGAGGATTATCTGGGAGCTGTAGTAGGCGAGTGCGAGGCTGACTTGGTAGCGGTTATCGGGGGACAGAGCTGGGGTGTCGTGGGAGTTTGTGAAGGCGTAGGAGGGATGGAGGCTGGACAGCCATGTTTGGAGCTTTTCTTGGTAAGGGCGGATTCCGCTCTGGCCACTGATGCTGTCTTTGACGGTGGTTAGACTGTATATCGTGGTGACGGCCGCGTGGGTGATCATGGAGAGGTCGACCAGGTGGAAGAAGTAGAGGGACTGGGTTGGGCTGATTGTTTGGAACCACCTGGTTCGCGCTTCGAGCTGGGAATCGCTGGCGTAGATAGTCCACTGGAGGCGCTCCTCACGCAGGACAGTATTTCCTAGGAGCTCCTCCAGTTCAGGAACGTGGAACATGCTGTCGTCGTATGGTACTGGCGGATATAGAGATACAGACCGGTAATCGACGCATGAGGAGCGTCCAGTCATACCGGCCAGCAGGTGTTCCAAGGAGAAAATGCACCACCAGATACGGGTACGCGTCTCCTTCGAAACAGGGTCTATCTGGTCACCCAGTGCACGCAGATTCAGACCCAGGGAGGTAGCGGAGCGGGCAGCACGTCCGTTTGTCTGCCATGATCTACAACATCAGAAAGGTGATTGCTGTGCCTGGAAGAGCATACCGATTTATTTGACCAGCAGCCATATAGTAGATAGCTAGCAGCAGATCAAACTGGACCTGGTGCAAGTCTGCATGGTCAAGAACCAGATTATGAGAAGTATTAAGAGAGATAGCTCTCGAGAGAAAGAGGTGGTCGTCCACATCCTTGCCAGTGACAGGCTCCGCTAACTGGTAATGCTTCGAGCTGACAGCGAATACAAGATTGAGAACAGCAAGCCATTTCTGCGTGGGCTGAGCAGAGCCACTGTAAGCGTAGTTAAACTGAGATTCAAACAAAGGCTTATTGATAAGCGGAAAAGAAGGCGCTATTGATTCAAAAAAGATGTTTACAAGACGGGCAGCCCATGGTCTCGGGGGTAGCAGCCGTGGCTCGACAGGGAGTGAATCGGCTATATGGAGAAAGTCAACATGATAGCTCATGGATGCAACGGGTCCTTCCTCTGCAGGCGGTGCGAGATGGCGCGATTTATGGTTCAACTTGGCAGCTTCAGTGTCCAGCTTCTGCATCCACGCAATCTCTGACTCCTTCCCTATATACCCGGCTGCTCGACTCTGAAGACTTCGATTCGGATCTTCAGTTAGGGTATCTACCCCGTGCAGAGAACCTACCGAGCTAACGGAATCGGAATACGCTGACCATCGTCTCGAGTTCTCGGGAACAGCCTGGATGGGCTTGCAGTCAGTTAGGGCAAACCAGCAAGGACAACAAGCATACCTCAATTGCCTCCTTAAAACCCATTTCCGCCGCACTCTGTGTACTCTCTCTACTCTGCTCACTCTGCCTATTCTGCTCATCGCCTGGAAAACCCAACTCCTGGCTCTCAGCCTGTCTCGACCGAGTTCGTATAGAGGACAGCAGCTGGCCCAGCTGCACTACATTGCCCCCATCAAAGGCGTCCACAATATCATATAACAGCTGATGCAACGAGCTAAGCTCCTGCTCAGCATGTCTCTGAGCAAGCTTCCTCCTCCTATCCAGTCCCCTATCAAAAATACACTCGGTGCCGATTTCATTGCACTTATTGCACGGCTGGCCGCCTCCGCACTACGCAAGTTAACCAATGTTCCACCACATTGGGGCCCAGAATCAGTGCACGTACTTTCGACTTGCGCGCCTTACACGCCGTACAAGCATTCGAGCGCTTTGTCCGTTTCGGCAGAGGCCCCGTCGACCTCTGGGGATCATCAGGGGGGAAGGGGGCGAGAACACGCAGGGACCGGTGGGTAGCGGGTGACGTCATACTCTGTTCTTGCTCCTGGATGGCCAAAAAGGGCGGTTGAAAGAGCCGGGAGCAATAACGGGTCCAGATTGCTTTTCTTCATTATATAGGAAGACACTGTACTCTGTTTATACGGCAATGATATTTGTTTCATTGTGGTGATGTCAGATTGCAGACGTGATATCCCGCGTCGTGGGCTGACTCGCTGAACCCCGCACGCTGGCTGTTCAGATGGGCTGACATGACTTCAGAGGCGCGGGGGAGGATACGTCGACTGCTCTCGACCCCTACCGAGCCTCGTACATTGGGTTCCTGGTAGAGCATAACAATACAGAGTATAAAAAACGTAAATAGTTATGCCGCGGCGGAGTCTTGGCACTTGGCGGGGACCTTGGGGTGAGGACCTTGCAAGCTCATTTATTTTTGTTTAAAAAAGAGGAACCGGTGAAAATGGAGATTGACAAAATGCAGGCTGTGTGGTCTCTCCTGCTTGTGATCGTCTGTGTGGTGGCAGCAAAAGCGCAGGAGGTCGCCGCCGCACAAGGACAAGGTCAATGGCAGGACATCACGCAGGTCGTCGTCTCGAACATCACAGTCGTTGAAGCACCGAGTGCCAGACAGGAGGAGGAATATTCTCGATTACAGAATTGATTACAGAGGTCGACTGGGACATGGAACGCAAATCACCCGCGTCACCGGCTGCTCATGGCGCTGTACGGGTTCACTCGGTACAAGGAGCGCAACCTGGCTGAGGTGAAGCGATGGAGGGATATGTATAAGAATGTCCCGAAGAGCCAGCAGAAGCTCGTGGAAAAGACTATTGGATATACTCGTAAGTTGAACACGGTCGAGCATCTGTTTGAGGACAATGACAGGATTGCGGCGGATATTGTGCGACACGGCCTTGAATTCTACGATATACCCCGAAAAGAGCTGGACGAGTTTATCAAGGACATGCAGAAGGAGAAAAAAGGACCTGACCGCACGAGCGTTGTCCAGGGAATGAAGCACTTTGTGCGCGACTGGTCGGAGGAAGGACTGTTCGAGCGTGAAGACGCATTCAAATGCATACTCGACAATCTTGCGAAAATGGACCGTTCAGAGGACAAGCCAATCCGAGTATTGGCCCCAGGAGCTGGAGCAGGACGATTAGGATATGAAATCGATGCTCTAGGAGGTATATTCCCTGTACCCTGTCTACCGGTGATGTCTCCGCTAACTGTTCAGGCTTCGAGGTAACAATCAACGAATGGTCGATGTATATGAACCTCGTCCATCGATATGCAGTTCAAATAGCCTCGCCAAATAGTCTTTCTTACTACCCTTATATCGACTGGTGGTCGCATCAGGCAACGACGTCCGACATGCAGCGCGCTGTGCATTTTCCCGACTGGATTCCGTCTGCTTCGAGGGTCGTCATGGTAGAGGGCGACTTCACCACGCTTTTCTCAGACTCGGAATCAGGTTCCTACGATGTCATTGTATCTTTATTCTTTATAGACACCGCGCGGAACCTGATGGCGTACCTGGAGAACATCCACCGGCTGTTAAAGCCCGGCGGGACGTGGATTAATCTCGGACCATTGTTATACGGAACTGGGCCATGGCTGCAGCTTTCCCTGGACGAGATTGTCAAAGTCAGCGAGGCATTGGGTTTCGAATTTGACGTGGACGAAGCAGGCCCAGATGTATGCGGGACGCCAACAGCAGGAGAAGGACTGGATGGGAAGGTCAGGAGTCTGTACGTGCCCTACGCCCAGAACCCAAAGGGGCTGAGCCGGAATGCATACGATGCCCAATTCTGGCGAGCGACAAAGCGATAGAAGGGTTGCATAGACTAGTGTAGCTGAATAGACAAACCCCGCCAATGATGGACTTAAACTCTTGTTCCCTTGCCTTAAGTTAACGCTACTGAACAGAATCAGGATATGATCTGTCGATGCATCGGATTAGGCGTCCCACGCGCGGCAATCACTTAAGAATGCAACACTTAAGACTGCAGGGATCCTTGAGAATGCAAGGACACGTGAAGGTGAGACTGGCATTTTCCTTATTTGCCACGGGCTCGCCTGGCCTTTTTGTGCGACGACCCCCATCCCACTTCGCTGCACCTAGACAGCATCATGGACGCCAAACGAGAAACCACCGGCCTCACGCACGATGTCTCCGACCTGAACTATGCATTGGAGGGAGATCAGAAGCCGGTGCGCTCGCTGCTGCGTCGCATCGATTGGCGCATACTGCCCATCATGTTCCTGACCTATTTCCTGCAATTCCTCGACAAAGTGTGCTTGAACGTGAGTCTAAAATTCAACGCTGGCATTCCAATCTTGACTGGGTAGTATGCAAATGTCATGGGCCTCCAAACAGACCTGGGGATGTCGGGGAATGACTTCTCGTGGCTCGCGACGGCCTTCTTCATCGCCTACGCTGTGGCAGAGGTTCCACAAGGTATTTCCCTTATTCTACCCAGAACGCGACTCCGCTCATAGAAATAGGGTATCTCCTCCAGAAATTCCCCATCACACGAGTCCTCGGCTGCAATGTCTTCCTTTGGGGCGTTCTTCTCTGCTGCTCCGCCGCTGCACAGAACTACGGAGGGTTGATGGCTCTACGAGTCCTCCTCGGCATAACAGAAGCAGTCGTCGGTATGTCCATCCAACAATCAAAACAATATAAAATACTAATAGACAGCCCCCGCGCTTACAATGTACACAAGCCTCTGGTACACCCGACGCGAATCTACCCCCCGCTTCGGCCTCTGGTACTGCGGCGTCGGCGTCGGCCAGATAATCGGCGGACTGGTCTCCTTTGGCGCACAGCACGCACCAGCATCGCTCTCCCTCACCGGCTGGAGGGTAATGTTCCTTGTCATCGGACTGGTTAATATCCTCGCCGCGGCGCTCATCCTCGTCTTCCTCCCTCTCTCCCTCGAAACGGCCCGCTTCCTCTCCGCAGACGAGAAAACAACCATATCCGCCCGTCTCAAGGCAGACTCTGCCAACGTTGCGCCGAAACAATTCCACGTCGCTTCGCTCTGGGTCGTCCTGACTGATATCCAAACGTGGCTGCTGCTCCTGATCACGATCCTTTCGACCCTGCCCTCGGGTCTGATCGTCGCTTTCTCGTCGATGGTTATCAAGAACTACGGGTATACCGCGAAGCAGAGCGCGCTGCTGAATATGCCTTCGGGGACTGTGAGCATTGTCTGCATCATCTTGTCGACCTATGCCATTGCAAAGGGGTATCCGCGGTGGCTGACGCTGAACATCCTCTTTGTCGCGACGCTGTTGGGGGCCTGTCTTATGAGCTTTATGCCCCAGAGCAATAAGGCTGGGTGTTTGGTGGGGATCTATTTGGTTAATGCGGTATACCTCTCGAATTGTGGATAAGTGGTTACAGTACTGATATGCGTATAGACAGTCGCACCCCTCGGTATAATCCTGGCCTGGATC